>NC_139218.1:212324994-212988994 GCF_055691185.1 Crinia signifera | reverse complement strand
TCTCTTTTTACACCTTCTCTGCAGTGGCACTAAGAGAGGGGGGGGGGGGTGTACTAATTTCCCATGCCCGGTTTGGATGGAGAGACCCAGTGGGGCCCCCTTTATTTGCAGCAGCAACTCTTCTCATCCTAGAACACATGCCTCTCAACATTCTGTCCATGGTAGGGCGCTGTGCGTGCAGGAGGAGGATGGATGTTGTGCACAGCGCACAGCGTCTATTCACAGGGGACAGGGGGGACTGCCAACTGCCCCCCTCACCACGGGACACTGCCGGCCCCGGGAGGGATGTGGGAACGTCCCAAAAAAAGGGACGTTCCTGTGAAAAATGGGACAGTTGGGAGGTACAGTATGAGCACATGCTGCTTTTTCGCTGAAGTATGGTCAGTGCAATGCTTAAAGTGCATTTTTTTCTCTGTATTTTATTCTGAGTGCATGGGCCTGCCTCCTACAATTAGGCTATGCCCCCGAAAAAGGTCCTGTCCTGCTCTACTGGTTTGCCCCTATAGCTTTCATGCACATCTGGGTCTGTCTATCTCCTTCCCCAAAGTTGCTTCCCCTTCCTCAGGGCCATCTTCCGTTTTTCCAGTTGTTGCCATACCCACAAGACACTTACTGTGGTTGCAGAGTGTGGAATCATATTTTAATAAGACTTAGCAGTAGATGCCCGCTGTGCTGCTTAGGCTGTACGTATTGAGGTATTTATTATTTATTTATTAACAGTTTCTTATATAGCACATACATATTACGCAGCGCTTTACAGAGTATATGATCCCTTGTTCTTCTCTGTATGTGGCCTATGCATCCCTGTGTGCCCTTTTACTATTGTCTGTATTGTTACACATATACAGTATTTGAGTAAGTGTAGTTGATTGAAGAAGTGTTTGGAGTTTTGGTGTTTGTTATGGTGGAACTCTGAAATTAATATCACCGACGCTGGTGGTAGGTGTCAGAGTCTGTACCAGCTGTTATTGAATTCAAACAAATGGACAATTATTATCACCGGTCAATTTCATTATATAGACTCACTGCTACCCAAGAGCAATAAAAAAATAAAAAAGCATGTAACAAGAGTGAATGTGCAGATGCAAGGCTTTGGGCAGAAAAGAGGCAATGGCCCTTATTCTGCTTCACCCGCAAAGGCAAATTCCTTCTCAAATGGACAAAATGATGTGCACTGCAGGGGGGCAGATGTAACATTTGCAAAGAGAGTTAGATTTGGGTGAGTTATTTTGTTTCTGTGCAGGGTAAATACTGGCTGCTTTATTTTTACACTGCAATATAGATCTCACTTTGAAGTAAAACCCCACCCAAATCTAATTCTCTCTGCACAAGTTACGTCTGCCCCACCTGCAGTGCACATGGTTTTGTCCATTTGAGAAGGAATTTGCTTTTGCGAGTGAACCAGAATAAGGGCCAATGTGTATATATATAAAATCACCTGATAGCAAGTAATGTAACCCTAACATTCATGTTACTTTTATAAAGTAGCCAATAATAAAACATTAGACACAATGGGTGAGATTTAATAGGATGAGAGATTCAGAAAGTGAGAGATTTGGGAAGAAATCTCCAGGGGTTTTTTTTAAAGCGACAATCATTTACACTTCAAAATCAAACTGGTTTTGCAGTGTAAATGATTGCCGCTTTAAAAAAAAAAAAATACTGGAGATTTCTTCCCAAATCTCTCACTTTCTGAATCTCTCATCCTATTAAATTTCACCCAGTAACTTTGTTAATGTTAAAGTTTGGTATTTGGAGAATGGAGCTGCAGCACAGTTCAAAATTCAAATATAGCAAAAACACCAACTGCCAGTGACCCAGTTGAAAAGTGGGTGTGGCTACCCTATTTGATTTTCAACTGTGCCTCTGGAGCTGGAGCCGCCCATGTAAATAAATCAAACACCTCCCATTCTGTTATGTTATAGCTTTTCACAAATATTTTTGTGAGTATTGTTATTAGCCCTGTTATATATGGCAAGTCAATCAAATGCTCAGAGTTATTGCTGCTGTAGGGTGCATAACAACACCCCTCTTGTGTGAATAACTATTGCACGCACCACAGCAATCCCCTGATTGTGTAGTAGAAAATTACTGCAACTAGGCTGTCTCGAGGCTGATAATGCAAAGCTGAAAAATGTTGCAGAGAGGCGCACTCGCCACCCAAACAGGTGCTGAGTCAGCAACAAAAAACCACAATGACTATATCCAGACACTAACAGGGAAATTTACTAAGAACTACTTTGTGTACGAGAATGCAGCTTATATAATAAGCTGAGGAATTCTCAGGATTAGTATTTTCCGATGGTGAAGTCATTCTTATTTGGCTGCCGGGTTTACTAGCAGTCAAACATGGCCTACTCTGAAGAATCGCACAGATCAGTGATATCTGTGTGATGCTTCAATGTGTTAAAGGGAAAGAGTTAAAGTTAAATTCAGAATTCAGTTTTTTCAGAATCGGAGTAATAACTGCATGTTTGAACAATGAAGGAAAGACAAGTAGTAGAGAAAGAGAGGTTACAGATTTTAGTTAAGTATGGGATGAGCACAGGAGACAGAGATTTACTTATTTATGAGGGTATAGGGTCAAGAGGAGAGGTAGTAGAGTGGGAGGAAGAGAAAAGTGCAGATACTTCATCTTCATTCGTGGGATCAAATGAAGTAAATGCGTCAGAGGGCTAATGCAGGGAATTGAGCAGATCACCAATTGAGTTGGAGCATACCAATTCCTCTCTGATCTTGTCAATCTTATCCCTGAAGTAGGAAGCAAGATCTTGTGCATGGACAGTGGCTTGGGTGAGGGAGGGTTGAGATGCTATACTGTGTAAGGGTTAATTTTTCTTCTATACTTTCTTCACTACAGACCACCAAAAAAGATAATTTCCTACATTAATAATTCACAGCATCATGTGCGCTCACATTAGCCTTTGTAATCTTAACATCCCCTTTGCCCCTTGTCTAGGTTTTATAAACCATATCCCTTCCTCTTTAATTATACAGAACTCTCTTACATAGGCTTATTATGAGCTATGCATTCTGGAATAAGTGTATTGACTCTTAGAGTCTGAGCAAAACATAATGTATTTCTTTTTAATTTATTGATTGTACTACTGGATAGTAAATAATTCCTCTGCCAAACAAAGCACTCTGGGTTACCATACCACATTCATAGATACATATAATTATTTGTTTATTACTTAAATAACCATGACACAGTAAAACTCAGTGATAATAAGAGGACATCCCCTCCATCACAAAAGCAACTGTCTCATTCCTTCAAGGTAGTAAAGAGTTTTTTTGGCACAGACCCCAGATTACAGTGGCAATTTCCATATCTCTGAAAATAATGCTCGTTGAAAACCTTACAATAAGAAACAAATGTATACAGAATAAGTTTTTCAGGGCAAAAGTATACTTGGATGCAGTCCCTGATAGGTATAGCTCTTGCAGATACTGGTGAGTTGGTGCAATATGAAGCAATCATAATTATAACAATCAGTATCCCTGGCTCGCCATTTCTAATTAGCTTATTGTGCATTGCCCCCTCTAGAAACCAATGGGGGCTGCTTTCCTCACATATTAACCATATTTTGTAAGTGAAAGCATTCCGGAGCTTGGCCCCAGTAGCTACCGCCATTTGATGATGGCATTAGCCATTGGAAACTACATGCCACATGTTGCAAAAAAGTACTGTAGCATCCATTACCGTTACTCACCACTTGCGTGAGTTTGCTTATTGGACACGTGCAGTAATGATACCATACCTGGGAAATGAGCTAATACACATTGCTGGTGCATGCTCCTAATGGAGCCCCTGTACCTGCATGTGTATAACAGTACAAACGGGATGCGGTCCATTTACCTACAATCAAAATTCTGACGGTCAAAATACCGACAACCGTTTACCCAAGGTCAAAATACCGACAAGGTCAAAATACCGACTTGTACATACTTTACCATCCCAGTGGACATGGAGGGGAGATATAATAGTGTGCCCAAAGCACGGGGTTCATGTCGATCTATGTCAACATACAGACCTAAAAAAAATATGAAAAACATGTGTCTAATTTTTGACCTGTCTATATTTTAAATGTAGGTATTTTGACCATGTCGGTATTTTGACCGTCGGTCAATTGCTGTCGGTATTTTGACCATCGGGATTTTGATTGTAGGTAAATCATACCGAACCTGTACAAACTGTCAGTCCTTAATTTCCTATGGTCACAAACTGCAGCAATAGTAAATGATAATTATTGGGTTTAATTTGTAAACATGCGTGTTTTTGCTACATTTGTCAAAGCATGCCATTGGTTTTGCTATAAATTGCAGCTGAATGTATAGCCTGAAGGTTCCTGACACCTCAGGAAATGGGAAAATAAAGTTGTGGAGAGAAAAATAATTTGCAGACGCCACTGAACAAGTATTACCCCCATATATATATACCCATTTGAACCCTAAATTTGAATTGACATTACCTAACTTATGCATGTGCCTCTAGGCACATTCAGCAAGAAGCACCATACCCTGCCCATTGTGGCCTACAAATCCATGCATAAAAAGTGTGCATTTGCTGAAAAATAGGCATGTGACATCACAAATGATGATTGCATGATAAATAAGATGTAAATAGTCACAATAGTTAAGGTTAAGAGGCATGTACACAGTTCAATCTCAGTGGCCGTCGATACTGATTCGATATATGGGACTCAGCGGGTTAATGGAATCGAACAGGAGGTAGGAAGGGTGGCAGTTCACCAATGTTCCCATAGTTTCGTAGAGTGTAAACGAATGGCTGCTATACAGTGGTATTCAAATAAAATTTATTATAAATTACAAGTGTCAAAAGAAGTCTGCACTATAGTTATGATATTTTTTTTAAGTATAAGTGAAAGTCACAAATATGAGAATAATAAAATAACTTAAGTCATGCATATGGAAAATGCGTAAATGTAGTTGCATAGATCAGAAATTATTATAACAATAATCATTTTTTTGTTCTCAAAATAGGGCCAATTAACACTGGGAAAATGGATGTAATATATTAACATCTGCTTATATTAACAAAACGGAATCCAAGTTGTTTTGACCCCTTCATTACCAGGATAGAATACTTATGTATAGATTTAATTAAGTTTCAGTAGTTTTTAGTAGCACAATTTAAAATCCTATTAACGTTATTTAAAATGTTTATGTAATACAGTAATGTAGAAACAGCTCTAAATGAGTCTGACTCCTAATTACAATTAAAGATAACCTTTTTTACTGCTGTGAAATTTGAAGCTGCAATGATGATAAATTGTGTTTCAGCTAGAGCAATAAAAATAAACAACTGTGGTTCATTTAAATACAATTCAAACAGAGTTTTTATTAAAAAATCCATTACTCCTGAGACACCACCCTAGATGCATTGCTACACACTCCAGTTTCTTCTTTCCCGGCACACTTGAAAAATAAATAACCCATTAATTTATTCACCCTACTTAGCTTGGCGATCCACCGGAAAACGACTTCACCTCCCAACTACTGTATCTATGTTTCTACCGTTGACTCATAACACTGGTTTTCATGGAGGAAACCCTGATACTGTATTTACTAGTTTACTCCGCTCAATTCACCAATTTTTGGAAGAGGACCAGTCTACGGTTATGAGCTTGTCCCACTTGAGGGAACAATACCCCCTAATCACCACACCCTTGTTTTTGCATACTTCCAATTGCAAAGCTATATGATAAAACTCATCCCCAGACTTTTAATGGTGGAGTCTGATAAAACATTTGATACTATGGTGATCAACCGTAAGGGAGGTCATATGCCCACATCTTTGCTTACAATTATGTCCGTGTAAAAATAGACCTCTCCCAGGTTACCACAGGGTTGACTCATTGGTCTGAGACCTTCCCGGATCTTACAAAAAAATCCTTTATTAAGTCATTAGTCACACTGAATAATCTCCGCCTCCTTCATGGAGATGCAATTCAAAATACTGCACAGGGCCTACTATACACCCAAACTACGTTATCTAATGGGTGTATCGGATAATGCCAATTTTTTTAAATGCTCTATTCCAGAAGCCGACATGTATCATTGTTTGTGGTCCTGCGATATAGTGCAATCCTTTTGGTTTAAAGTACAACACTACATCAACCACACACTATGTATCCCTTTGACTGTAACAGATTCTTGGGCATTTTGGAATATCTACCCCCCTAACGTCTCTACTATTCCACCTCAAGCAACTAGAGGTCTACTAGCTAAGGTTACATCGGTTGCCAAAAAAATCCCATACTTTCAAATTGGATACATACTTATACGCTCCCCTTGCAACTTATGCTCCCACGTCTACAGTTTCTCTTTCAGATGGACTGGATTGAATGCTCAGTTGATATAGAATCAAGGGCACTGAAATTCTTTAAAGTTTGGTTGCCATACGTTACTTCCCTTACAGATCTTGAAAAAGACCGTATTAGACAATTCATTAAACTGTCTACATGGTACAATATGGCTACCCTAGAACTAGGACAACCCCCCCCCCCCTCTGATACTTCCACAAAATATTTGTATATGGTGACCACTTGCATTGTTAATATACAACCACTTCTTTTTATGTTCCTACAGTGTATTATGTTATTTATATTACTGTATTGAAAAATGCCATTTCCCTGTACTGGGTTGAATATGCATTGGATTTTATATGCATCCCTGTCACGTATGTACCTGCTATATGCTAATTGATTATGTTAATTTTTTGTACCCTTTTTATACTTAATAAAAATATATTTTTTAAATCCATTAATTTTTTTGTAATACAAATACATTATAACTCATATAACAGAAATAACTACAGTGTCAGATATTGAAGGTTGTAAAGGTTAAGGTGCCCATCCACTAGTCCGATTTGGGCCTTTTTTATCTGATTTAGACGAATCGGGCCGAGAAATCAGATGAAGTGGCAAATCTGATGTGTTTTGTCTTTGATTCCGATCCGCTGAATGATCCATTGAATCATCCAGCTGGGACTGGGATTGCGTACAATATATTGTATGCAAAAGGAACAGGTGAGTTGGCAGGGTATCGCATGCTAGGTATCGCATGTGATATGGGGACCTTTATTATGGGAATACACATACAGATATAATGCCTACCAGCTTTAATTGTATACTTCTACTTATTAGTTTTACCAGGTACAGAGGAGGAGTGCAGGCAGTGTTGGTCTGGGGAATAAAGGGCCCACCGAGGAAATGCAGTAATGCAGTCTCCTGTGCAGAGGTGTGTCCAGTCTTTGGGGTATGGCTAGCCACCACAGAGGCTTGGCTAATCATATAGTAAATAGTGCTAGTGTATGCATGATAATGTACCAGATTAATAACAGGAATGCGCTATAGAAAATATACCCTAGACCTGTGCAGTATAAAGTAACATGTGTATAATGTGTAATTCAAATGCCCTGTCAGGAACCTGATTCTTAGATGAAGAGGCAGGGCCCACCGAAGGCTTCCTCCGTATCCCTATGGGCCAGCCAAACCAGGTGCAGAGTGCAGGTGTCACCACCATACTTGCCAACTTTTAACTTTACTCTTCTGGGATGCAGATGACAGCTTATGGGGATGGAGCTAGGTGCAATGCCACAAAAAGTGTTTCTATGAAATTGTAGGATTTTCATAGAAACACAATATATGTTCGCATTGTCTATATTGACATATACCTAGAGCTGTAATTTTTGGTATTTTACTCTAAATCAGTGAAGGATGAATTTTATCTTTTGAGATGGAGACACAGCTTTAAATCTGGGCATATTGGAAGTTCTAGGACTATAAGAAGGACACTGAGACTCATTTGCAAATGTTGTGATTAAAGAATCTACCTGGAGAAAATGTTATTGTATCTCTAAAGGCCCATACACACTGGGTGACTTTGAGCTGAAAGTCGCTCAAAACACCCAGTTTGAGCGACTTTCAGCTCAAAGCCGTCCAGTGTGTGTCCCCCGGCGATGAGTGCTGCTGCGTGCTCCCGCATCATTGACGGGAAAGCCATTCATCTGCTGGTTATACCAGCAGATGAGCGGCTTTTAGGTGGGCTTTGCATAGCTCTGCGCTATGCAAAGCTGTCCTCCCCCCTCCGTCGGCGCCGGGCAGGGGGAAGAGGGAGCAGCTTTCCAGCTTCCAGCTGTCCATACACATTGGGCATAGTAGAGAAGACCATCTGCTATAAGACTCCTAACCTACCTCAGCTAGAGGGGGCGATTATCTAAGACAGAAATGCGGTAAAAACCCCGTTATCGGGTTTTTACCGCATTTCTGTATGCTCTAACCCCCCTCCGCAGTTTTATCGGGTTTACTGGCTGCAATCGGATACCCTGTCTTGGAGTATTAGCTTGTTTCACACCTGGATCGTCCACTGAGCAAAAATTCCTTCATATTCTAAACTTGGGACACCACCACCTGCACAATAAGGATTACAAAGGCGCATACCATATCATTGAGGACACCCACAATCCATCGGGTTTACCATCTTCCTCCAGCGCTCCTTCATCCGGCAAGGTTTATGGACCCCACAACAATCTAGCCTCAGGACGTTAAAATCCAGCATCCACAAGCACCTCCATAAAAGGACACTACCAAGGGAATCCATGCCATAAGTATTACCCATATTCTTGTATTTTATTATATGTACCCTTATAATATTTTTTATTTTTATTTTTAAATTCTTTTTGTACTTTGCTCAATTATGTCTATATGTATTATTATTTTGTCAAATATTTTATACCTATTAAGTGGCCTTAAATCCACATATTATTAAGCAAATAAAACCACGTGTATATATTCTTTGAATACCATATTGATCCAATTTCTAGCGCTCCACCTTTTCCCTTTGTTTTCTCTATACTTTATTTAGGGGTGTGACACCCCCTAGCAGGAGCTGCTTGGCACAACATCCTATTAGGCGCTTGTATACTCTTAGCCGCAAGGCTATTAGTTCAGTTAGGGGCTGGTTGGCTGGTAGTTTAGCACTCTCCACTTCATCCCTTTTTGGGCAGGATGCAGCAAGCATACATTTTGCTTATGATGCAGCTCTTCACTCTCCGCATGCATATCAGTGTTTACTTATGCCGCTTGAGGGGACAGTGCCTGAGGAGAGGGAGAGATTGAAGAGATAGGCAAGATAGTATGTGGCACATAATAAATGCAAATCCAAAGCCCACTCATACTTATGATTAGTTAAAGATTAAACTGGTCAGTATTTTAGTACAAAAATGGAACTACTATGTCATCCTTTTTGTTCTTATCTTTCGAATGCAAAGTTCTAAAAGTGAATACAAGAGATGAACACAGACATACAGATGTCAACATGTTCATCTTTATTAGCGGCTTGCTGTATGGCGCGCCAGACTGCAACTATTCACAGCTGGCAATCATTCCATTCATTACTGTGGATGTACAGTTGTGGACACATTGGTCACGCATACACATCGCACAAAGGAGAGCATATTATAAATTTTAAGTATAATGTTCCCTTAAGAAGAAAGGCAGTCTGTAGATAGCCATTACACTTATACTGTATATTTGTGATCCTATAAATATAACTTAAGCAATCAAACAAGTACATAAATACACCTTAATACCTGCGGTTTGTGCATTTTAGGAATTCAGAGTAAATAAGAAAACGCCAAAGACTTTCATTAAAATGCAGGGTTGGATCACAAGGCAAGGTTGGATTAGTAAAGGAGACATTCGGGATCTCTCTAGTACATTCTCATAGCTCTGAAGGGTGAGAAATATTTAAATCCATAGTCACCTGCTTAGGATTACACTGAGCCTCTTAAAGAAATGGCAGCTCTATTGCCAAGATCAGAATTAAGAGACAGGCCATCATTCTGCACACCTCAGATGTCAGTCCAGGGGTCCTGCCATGTCTTAGCTTCACTCAGATAAATGACCTCAAGAAACAGAAGAGAGCTGACTGATATCTTGGCAAACTCACTACTAGATCTAATTACAACATAAGACAATCCAGTTATTTCACCCATGCATTGCAAAAGACTTATTAGGATAACTGTGAGATCACCAAATATCTGTTGCACATACAGTGATGTATAACGCCTTAGAGAGAGAGAAAGTAGAGAAGGTAACAAACTAATCAGCTTTTAACTGTCATTTTACATTCTGTGCTTGCAAATGACAGAAGTTAAATGGTCGGTACTATATCACTATACACTTTTTCTCTCATCAAGGCTTGATATTTTTCCACCATAATGACTGCAGAACAGAACACCATACAATGATCACAAATTAGTAGCAGCAGACAGATTCTGCTAAATCTTGTAGTTTTGGATTAAAAAATTTGCTAATGTCTAGGAAATAGTTATTTGCACCCCTTCTGTGCAGGAAAGAAAATAGAGGGGTATTCTATCTGTGCTGATATTTCCCGACGCATTGAATGTGTCCGATCTGACTTTTTAAAAAGTCGGATCTGTCTTGTTGGAATGGCTGCGGATTTACAAAGTCACAGCTATTTTTCAACAATCCGCGGCCGTTTTCGCCGATCCACAGACTTTACGACACTCGACAATTGGAACATTGAATTTAGGCTGTCAAGTTATAGTCCTATCGGATGAAAAAGGCCCGGGATTCCGACTTTCGGGATGTTCTGACAGTCCGTATCCCGGATTGAATACCCCCCTTAGTGTGAGAGTAGGCAGCATACACTGGATGCCGGATGAGTGACCAACAGTCGGGATTCTGATGGTCATTTCTCCAACATCAGAATCCTTACTGTCAGTAGTCCAACAGTCGAAATGCCGACTTACACGGGCAATTTTTCCTCATGCAGGTCTATGACCCTCATAGAGGCCATCACAACCGAGATCAATGTTTGGATTCTGAGCCAAATACACAGGCATAAATTTACTAAGATGGGAGTTCTTAGTAAAATAAATGATTTATCTTGGTGCACCAATCAGAAAAAAACATAGTCATAAAATCTAACTTTTATTAGTTTAATTGTAAAACAAGCGAAATATAAAAAACAAACATACACATGTACACATGTACCCAACCTCTCTGTCCTTAAAGTCCAGCCAATTAAACCATATACCTCTAAAGGCTTTGGGGAAATTTACTAAGATGTGTATTCTACTTCACATGTGATTTTGCTATGGGCAACCAATCAGATCCTGTCTACTATCTTCTAGTGGGTGATAAATACATAAGAATTATATTCTGATTGGTTGCCCATAGCAACATCACATGTGAAGTAGAATACACATCTTAGTAAATTTCCCCCTTTGTGCCCAACATATGCTAAAATAACGTCCGTCTCTGTATACATGGTGCAATATATTGCTCAGTGTCTCCTTTTCATCAGCGACCAGAGATGTTGTCACACTGAGATAACTGCCTTAGCAGCTTTAGTCACAGAGTATAGATTTTTGGGGATTTTAAGATTGGTAGTGGGGACAAATGAACCCAGAACACATGGTCCACCTGAACTGGTTCCCCTAGAATTTTACCAGCAAAATGAATCATTTCATCCCAGAAGTGGTGGAGGCTTGTGCATTGCCAGGTCAGGATGATGACATTTCTGCATTAAAATTTTAAACTGTTGTAATGGCAGATTGAGCTGTCACTAATACATGCCTCTAGTTTATGCAGGTTAGGAAAAGAAAGTGGACACCTGATTGCAATAATATCCACCTTTCCAGTGACAATGGTTAAGATACAGTACTTTTAATATATAAATACACAAACAATTTGATAAAACAATTCAAAATATTTGGTATCCATTTTCTCGGGAATAGTAGTATTTTGTTTACTATGAAAAGAAAAACATATAAAAATATAAAAAATTCTAAACTACAGAGAAACTGTTCAAATACTTTTCCCAGTTACATCTCAAATATGGTCTGCTTAATGACTATTTTGTAACTACAAAATAGTCATTAAGCAGTTAAAAGGAAATTTCTAGCCACAAATGAAAACAGGTATTAATTAATTAATTAATTAATTATTAGTAAAATCAATACGTGGTGTAGGAAGTCCCTAATCTACTCATAACATTTTTCTTTACATAAACGTCTAGAATTTATAAGAAGCTGTATTTTAATTTGACAAACATATGAGGTATGCACATAATTTTATGAGTTACAAATATGATATAAGCAGTTATTAGAAAGAACGAAAGCTTTTACGTTCACTTTTAGGAAAAGTGTTTAAGATGTCAGTTCTTCTTTATCAATTTATTGCAACGTACCTACCATTTAAAGTGTGAAGGAAACGGAAGAAAGTTAAATATAAGCAAGGGATAAAATTCAAATATAAATATATTCAAGCATTTTTTTTCCAATTCTGTGTGGCTACAATTCCTCAATTTCTCTAACTTGAATGGCAAACTGTGCACATTTTATGCCATGCAGTGCCCTCAGAGGCATACACACAATATCCTGGTGGTCAGGATGCCGATACAGAAAATCCCGACAGGGGCTCCGTTAGTAACTTAACCCTCTACCCCTAACCAGGGGTGGATTAAGCCTTCGGGGGGCCTGGGTCACTTTAGACAGGGGGGCCCCCTCCCACTTATTACTGGCCGCAAACTGTCAAAACACAGAGTAAAGGCAGTAACTTGGTCAATGGGTAACTGCAGGGTGGGGGATTAATATATATATATATATATATATATATATATATACATGTAGGGTGACGGGCGGCACTCTCGGACCTTCAGAAGTGTGAGATGTCTGGAAAAAAGATCTTACAGCCAAGTGTAGATACTTGGCTGTGAGATCTTTTTTCCAGAAATCTCACACTTCTGAAGGTCCGAGAGTGCCGCCCGTCACCCTACATGTATCAATTCCCTTGGGGAAGGCACCCGGCAACATAATAGCCTACATTGGAGTACCTGAGTGCCGAGCAAACCATCCACATATATATATATATATATATATATATATATATATATATATATATGGAAAGAAGAAAAGGGGGGTTTCAGGGTGCACTTAACCTTTGCTAATTGAACAGAATCATTCAAATATAATAAAACATTTTAATACAAAACTGCCCAAAGGGCATAGCACTGTACAATAAAGGTTCTAATCACTACAATAACGAATTTTCCAACTGATGTACAGTCACAACGGGTATTTCTATACGCCCATAAGCCCAACGCGTTTCGTCATTTACATGACTTCCTCAGGGGCACAATGCGACAGTTGAATAAGATGATCATACAATTATGAAATGAGACAAATTTCTCCAAGACGGTACATGATAAAGCGAACGTGTTTCTCAGGTAACATCAGAATGATTCTATGGGTTATATTCAATTGTTTTTCACCAGCATTTCATCTCTCTAACCTCAGGCAAAGACGTAGCAAAACCTGGCAATAATGAGTCCAATATACGCATATGATTATCGATGAATGATTCCGATGTTTGGAGCTGAGCAGTGTACACCTATTTATTGGATCACTAATGCGATTTGTGGACGTATCAAGCAAAAAACTATATTTATAGTGTTTGAAAGCCGTTACTTTCACCTTAAAGAACCTGAGGTGCCATTATTCTATATAATACATTCAGCAGCCAGTGGACTTCTGATCGTTTATAATTTTTGTTACCTGAGAAACACGTTCGCTTTATCTTGTACCGTCTTGGAGAAATTTGTCTCATTTCAGACTGACCCTAGCCATCCCTGCTAGTGCCTAAACCTAACACCCTCACCCCACTGGCTAAATCTAACCTCCCCCGTCTAACACTAAGCCATATCAGGATTCGGACATCGGCATACTTATCTTTTTGGGGTTCTGGCCCCGGTCCTCTGACCACAATACATCATTAGTGCATCAGGGCTGCTTTTTCCATCATAGTAGGGCCTGCCCAGCAGGGTAGAACCAGCCCCAGTGCTTTGAGTATGGAGGTAATGAGCAAATATAATCATAATAATAATAATAATAATAATATTGTTCTTTACAGGTTGACTACTGATCTAACAAGGCCAGGTCATGATGGTACTTGAAGAAGCACAAGTACCACATATGCCGGCATCAAGGGCACGCTGGTGCTTGTAGTTCCCCTGTAATAACAAATAAAATCCTGCAGCAAAGTAAAAAGTCATTAATTAAAAAACAGTCACCTCATTTATTTGCACTAGGGTTGGTTCTACCCAAGAAGTGGGACCATCCATTTTGGACTATGTGCCTCAATACCTTTAAGAAACCAACCCGATGCTAACTGGCCTAAGGCTAGTTCAATCATGGCGAGGGTCTCTTCTCTATGGTTCGACTAGCCCTGATTGGTCAACTCTTGCTGACAATTGAAACATGCTCTTTGTCACTCGATATTTCCAATACCAGTAAAGTAAAAGCACTTGTGCTGGACCTTTTAAAGTGGTGGGCATTATGCTTTTATTCGCTTCAAATGATTTCAGTTCTAGAAAACATGCTGTGAAGCCAGCGATATGTGGCTTTATAACACACCACATATCGCCATAAGGTTGCTGGCACAACCTCAAAATCTCAACCTACTACTTTTGCCGAGCTTGGTTGAAACTCAATGAATGCTCACTGGAAACTTGCAATCTATTGTATTTCATCTAAAATGTGAGTATTGTGCTGAGTAATGATCTGTCAGGACCTAGGATAGCTCAATGTGTTTACTGGCCAATAATGAACAGGAATGGCTGTGAATTTCTCAGACTTGTGCAGGATCTCCTACTATTGATTAGCCATTGATCATAGCTGCCTGTTAAGTGTTGTTCCGACAGGTCATCACTATGGAGTCTCAGATGAACAGCAACCTCACATTTAAAAAAAAGACTGAAAAGAGTACCTCCCCCTCCTCCACACGTGTGCGCACACACATACATACACTTGAGGGTAACCTGATAACTACTCTGTGGAAATCAGCGTACCTCATTAATCTATTTACAGCTTTATAAATCCCTTTAGTTGCAATCTTTCAATTAATTTGGTTGATTGATTAGACTCATTTGAAAATATGCAGCGCTGCACAGTGAGGGTCTCTCTCCAGTTGTGCTTTATCATACAAGACATGGGGGAAAGTGTTGAGTTTCTAAAAGCCAGTAAAAAGACAAAGCTTTAATGTTATTGTTTCTTTTGCCACCTCTATCTAGAATTAGACCCACTATAATATAGAATAGTACTCAACCAGGGAGGCATCATTCAGAGTGAAAAATCTGGGGTCAGTATTGGACAACAAAAAGCTCTGTAAAGCCTAAAGACCTATTTGTCAATTAAGTAATTTATTTGGATACATAGGGACAAATTCATTTAGCCCCATTAATGTAACAGGGGTAAAACAAGGTGGTAGCCTTGTGTTTTAAAGCCATCTAAAGTGAAGGGAGATTGTGGGTCGATAATCATTTGCGTATATTGGACTCATTATTGCCAGGTTTTGCTACGTATTTGCCTGAGGTTAGAGAGATGAAATGCTGGTGAAAAACAATTGAATATAACCCATAGAATTAAGAAAATGTTCCTGAACCTAGGTGTTAACACAGTGTATGCATCCAATAACAGGCCATTTATTGTAGCTTTATTTACTGCAGCCATCTGAATCCTGGCGTAGTGATACTATGATTTCTAGATATAACTCTTCCTCCATTTTATCAACAAAATAGCTGGCACATACCATTTTTACATAGTGAGGGGTAGAGCGGTTCAACTCTAACTCGACTACAGAGAAATATAAAACGTTATTACAGCTGGTGGACTTTATTGAATGGTTGTTATTATGTTCAAAGTAAAATCTTCTATGGTTTTGGGGTCTGTGTACTAAGCATTAGGGAAACAAAGTGGATGGAGATAAAGTTACAACAAATCAGCTCCTAACTGCCATGTTACAGTCTATAATAATAAATTGTGCCTTAGCCAACCAGCTCTCAACTGACATTTTTCAAACAGAGCCCAATTATCTTTACCAATATCGTTCAGTGTGTATACTCCATAACTGAGACCCACAGGATATTGATAACTATATCGGCCAGAGCCAGCAAAGTGTAGTGTGAATGGGGCTTTAGAGCTATAGTCACAGAAAATGTATAGACTCACCAATCTGCGGCCAGATATGTCTGGTAGCAGAGGCATTTTATTATACCGGCTCACTTTGTGACATCATATTTAATGGCTGCAGCTGTCGACCTAATGCGTGATTAGCAGGTTGACCGTACACACCACTAGATGAACCAATATATCTACAAGATATATTGACATTTGGTGTGCTATAGGTACAAAGCAATTTGTCAGAACACCGTTTGCAGACTTATTATTTGTGATATATCATTTATTGATATATCGCATAGTGTGGAAGTATACACATGCAGTTGTCCTAACAATTTTTGGTGCACATATCAATCCTATAACAATACAGAAATGCAAACAGTAGATTTATCATGTACCATGATATGGTTGATATAGATATGTCCTGAGAGCCAAAGTTTAGAAATGGACATTATCGGGCATATTCAATTAGCGGCTAATTGCCATGCTAATGGTCTATCCAATTAGTAGGGATTCACCATGCATGAGTGTGCTCTGTTCTACACAGCTTATTCAGTAATCCATTATTTTAGGTGCGGGGGAAACGGCTATTTGCCTTTCCTCACACAGCGCAATTATTACCTGCGAATTGAATATGTCCCAATATATTTTAATACAGTATGTGTAATTGAAGCTGGCCACTGGTTAAGCACCTACATATCAATACATATAATGGATACAGATATGTGAGATATGGAAAATTAGATAGCATTTTTTCAGTTGCAACAAATATATATATACATAAATAGACTGATCACTATACCAGGGCCAAAATAATAAACCTGAATGCACAACAAACAGTAACACTGTATCGAAGGGCAATATGACACCTCAGTGGTGCTTCGATCAAAGCACCTAGTAACCATGGTTGATACTACATACAGAAGGCAACAGAGATGAGGTACAGAAACCAAGCATAAGGATTAACTAGGACCTGATTGTTACTTATATCAATATACACAAGATGCTCAAATTCTATCTATTCTAAGGAGGTGATTGGGAGCAAAGATGTTCATATTAACTACAAATCCAATCTATTTCTATTCCAGTGACAAATATAAATAACATGGTACAGGTTGAGTATCTCTTATCCAAAATGGTAGGGACCAGAAGAATTTTTGATAATGGATTATTCCATATTTCAGAATATTTTATATTTAAATGATGTATCTTGGGGTATCTTGCATTTATGTTGTACAAACACATTAAACACATAAAATACACACAAATGTATTTTATTTGTACATAAAACAAAGTTTTTGTACTTTCTGAGGCACTGAATTTGCATGCCAAGCAATAATTTTCTTGCACATATTTAGTGCCAGTTACATATCATGTTCCCAGTAGTGCCAGTTACATATCATGTTCCCAGTAGTGCTGTTACATATCATGTTCCCAGTAGTGCTGTTACATATTATGTTCCCAGTAGTGCTGTTACATATCATGTTCCCAGTAGTGCTGTTACATATTATGTTCCCAGTAGTGCTGTTACATATCAAGTTCCCAGTAGTGCTGTTACATATTATGTTCCCAGTAGTGCCAGTTACATATCATGTTCCCAGTAGTGCTGTTATATATCATGTTCCCAGTAGTGCTGTTACATATCATGTTCCCAGTAGTGCTGTTACATATTATGTTCCTAGTAGTGCTGTTACATATTATGTTCCCAGTAGTGCTGTTACATATCAAGTTCCCAGTAGTGCTGTTACATATCAAGTTCCCAGTAGTGCCAGTTACATATCATGTTCCCAGTAGTGCTGTTACATATCATGTTCCCAGTAGTGCTGTTACATATTATGTTCCCAGTAGTGCTGTTTCATATCATGTTCCCAGTAGTGCTGTTACATATTATGTTCCCAGTAGTGCTGTTACATATCAAGTTCCCAGTAGTGCTGTTACATATTATGTTCCCAGTAGTGCCAGTTACATATCATGTTCCCAGTAGTGCTGTTACATATCATGTTCCCAGTAGTGCTGTTACATATTATGTTCCCAGTAGTGCTGTTACAGATGTCCCCAGTATGTTTTTATCAAGAATTTTTGTATGGTTTTCGGAATAATTTGGATAATGGATATTTGGATATGGGATACTCAACTTGTATCCGGTTGGCAAGTTGACATGCACAAGGTTGATATAGCCAATAAGGTTGACACATGAAAAGTTTTTGGAATTAAATTTCTTTGCACTTTTTCATATATTGTCATCTATGTAAAATCCGATTGGGAACAGTAAGTCGACATTTTATCGACTATTTATCCTTCTGGTATTACGCGTCCGCTCGCCACACTATATAAAATCAACTCCACGCCGACGTGGATAGTGGGGGTATGAAAAGGTCGGAGGACGCGTACTGCCGCCCCTCGCGGGCTCGCAGCACTCGCCACGCTTCGGGTTCACGTTCATAGTGGGGGTGGCGTGGGGGTGCATTTAACATTGTAAGCCCCCATTAGGGTGCTTATACAATTTAACATCACATCGCATTGTATGCCATATACAATGGTATACAATTTTTAATTGTATACCATCGAGTGCCAATCGCATCGCATACCATCGCATGCCTTATGGTCTGCGATGCGATGGGCGCCGTGATAGTACACAAGTACCAAATATAGACTTAAAGTAGAGATAATGTGTCCTCATACATCATGGCAGTGTTGCCCCCATTTTGAAGGAGCGACGGGCCAAGAGCATCGTCGGATGCAGGGGCATAATACTCAGACTAAGGGGGTCATTCAGGTTGGTTTGCAAAAGCAATCTCCTTCTTTAATGGACAAAACCATGTGCACTGCAGATGTAACATATGCAGAGAGAGTTAGATTTGGGAGGTTATTTGGTTTCTGTGCAGAGTAAATAATGGCTGCTTTATTTTTACACTGCAATTTATATTTCAGTTTAAACACACCCCACCCAAATGTAACTCACTTTGCCCATGTTACATCTGCCCCACCTGCAGTGAACATGGTTTTGCCCATTAGAGAGAGATTTTGCTTTTGGGAACCAACCTGAGTAAAGGTGCCCATACACGTTACAATTATTGTATACAATATCACATCTCATCGCATATCGGTTGTGCTGCACATACTTTTTGTACTAGATCTCATCTCATCGCAAAACCGATATGCGATATTGTATACAATATTGTATACAATAATTGTAACGTGTATGGGCACCTTAAGGCCCTAACTGCACACAGGTGTCTATCTGAAGGACAGCCAAAGTAATCTTCACCACTGAACAAAAAAAAAAAAAATGTTGTTATTCAGTGGTCTGATAAACTGACTGCAGAGCATAGGGGAGCCTCCACCAGTGGGGTTAGGTTATTACCATCATTGACTGTAATCCAAATTATTTTTAAGAAATGTGGCGCAGCGCAAATATCCCTTTTCAACAATAGCAGGATATTTTTGGGGATAAATCAGCTTTTAATTTTGTAGTTAAGTTCCATTGTAGAGAATGGGGCAATACAAAATGGTATTCAGTTATGTACTCTGCCAATTCTGTCCATGGGACAGGTCTATGTGACAGAGAGAGACCTGGCAGAGAACATTTTGCTCTGATAACACTGCTGCCTCTGTTCCTTTATCCTTACTTTTTCTCTTGTAGTTTTCGCTAGCTCTGGCCTTTTCTTTGTGTCTTTTATTAGCTAATTAATGCCTTCCTAGAACCTGAAGACAATTAGCAAAGCTGCAAATACTCATTTCAATTAGAAGTTACTCAGTGAATAAGGGGGACTCCTTTGCTGCTGCAGGGCAATTAACCCGCTTTCACATAAGTCTCTGGCATTTCTTAGCTGCTCACGCTGCTACATGCTATTGGTGTAATCAGCATCACAGAATGCAGGGCTCAGCCTGGGGGTGGTGAAAGGATTTATTGCATTTGCAAACAGAACACCTCATATCAGAGACCTTGTTTTTTTTTTTAGGCCCACCCATGTAAATTTACAATTAGCTAGCATAATTAGTCATTTTCCAAAAGCAAGCCTTAAGAGAACGTGCTATGCGATGCTCTGCGGACTTAATTACCTGTCAGCAGAAAATCAGACCAAGTCAACATAGAAATACACAGTGGAATGATAGATTTTTAGGGTTAGTTCACATGGGTGATTTTATTGCAGGAATAATTGCTTCTTATAAAGTCAGCTGCATGGCACACAGTTGCTGTCACAGTGAAAAGGAAAATAGGTTCACATAGATTCAACTGAACATGAATAAAAATAAGCTACATGGACCATTTTCTTACTACACCTTCTTATTTTAAGGTGATAAATGAAACACTGATCTAAATGAAAACTATTGTTTTCAGCAACAAAATGCAGGCAGGACTAATACCATAGTGTATGGTCAAACGATATTGGCATTCCGACGCTGAGGCAAAGACATTTGGCCGTTCCTGCACTGTGAAGGAACAGGAGAAATGTCTGTCGGTGAGCCACAGCAGTGCATAGACTGCCCGATGCTGCTGACTTGCAACTTTAAAATATTGGACGGTTGGTGTAATGGTTAGCATTACTGCCTCACAGCACTGAGGTCATGGGATACCCACCATGGCCCTAACTGTGCAGAGTTTGTATATTCTCCCCGTACTTGCATGGGTTTCATCCGGGTACTCTGGTTTCCTCCCACAATACAAAAATATACTGGTAGGTTAATTGGCTCCAAACAAATTAACCCTAGAATATCTGTGTGGTAGGGAAGGTATAGCCAACTCCAGTCCTCGAGAGCTACCAACAGTTAACGTTTTCCAGATCTCCTCACAGAATCACAAGTGAAGTAATTAGCTCCACCTGTGGATAATTTATAATGTGTCAGTCAGTAATGAGTGCACCTGTGTCCCAGCTAGGTGATCTAGAAAACGTAAACTGTTGGTAGCTCTCGAGGACTAGAGTTGGCTACCACTGTGGTAGGGAACATAGATTGTAAGCTCCACTGGGGCAGGGACTGATGTGAATGTTCAAATATTCTCTGTAAAGTGCTGCGGAATATGTGTGCGCTATATAAGAAACTGTTAATAAATAAATAAATGGACACCTGATCAATGTTTTCAGATTGGTTGCATAAATCTCTAGAAATGTATGGAAGATCGGACAGATAATTATTATGGAAGTCGAGTTACACACACGCCATTTTAGGATAGTATGGCCGCCATTTTGGTTCGCAGAGTTGCGCAAATAAAGTTTCCATACCCGAGTATGCGTGGCAAAGTGGACCAGAAGAGTAGCCATACTATCACACATAAATTCATAAATACATACTGACCCTAAGTAAAATATAGTTAAAGGTTTAGAACGCCACACATAGCTTAGTTAGCCCTGCATACATCTATCTGTATCGTGTTTAGTACCGTTCCGTTCAGCTCATTATGCGAAGTATTCCGGTCATTGCGAATATATCGCAATGTACATTGCCCGAGAGATATGGACATAATCCATATTCCAGAGACAGTTTCTGTTGTAAGTAGTTAACAAAGGAAACTAGCTCAAACCGGTTCTTATCCTTGCTGACGCCGAAACCACCAAACAAAGGACTCTTAAAGTTCACTCCCCTGCACCTGGTCAGACCAGGTACAGCGTCTAACCTCCAATCACAGTGGACCGGACATATGATCTCTGACCAATGAGAATGGCCTTTGACCTCCCCCTTCTGACCCTATAAGATAGGCGACCCAGAGCAGCCAAACTCTCTTCGGCACATCTACTTTCCCTGGACCTTCCTACCGGACTATAGTTCATTCCTGAACGATAGTGAGCTCTGACCGGACTGCGCTTCGCATATTTGATGAGACGGGTAAACGGTTGCATTAACGGTATTTATCCTTATTGTATTGATTGGCTGATTGTGTCTTGTATCTGTTTTCTCTCCCCTTAGCAGAGTCTGTTTAGTATTCATTGTTAGTATATTGTATCACCTGTTATACCTGTTTACTCTTATTTCTGTAACCCCCTTTTGTCCATTAGGGACTTAAATACAAACCTTTTACGGAGTTCTAATCTCCTTATTCCTATTCAGTGGTCGTGTCTGTTTATTCGCATAATAGCGATAAGGTATATTGCGGACACAGTCCGATAAGGTATATTCGCAGATTAGAGACAAAGTACTGCGAAGGAATCTCTGAATAAGGTATTGGTTCTTGGTATACATAATACAATAAAAGGTACGCTACGCTGCGCTACGCTTTGTTCGCACGTAGCTAGGTATAAAGGGTACGTTGGTTGCGGACTTATTACGTAACCAACGCTTTTCACTTATCGTCACTCTGGTTATATTTTAATCACCATTAACAATTGGGGGCATCGTCCGTCCGCTCCACATTCCAGAACTCAGTACCAGGCGTGCGACCCGACCTATACCAGCAAAAGGGTGGAAGTATTTATTTTGTTTCCATTGCTGGATAGGCCGAGTCCGCGGCGGTGCGGGGTTCGGGAAGTGCTAGCGCTGAACCCGGAGTACAATAAGTGAAAGCCACGTGTGTTAAAGCATATCATACCTAAGTGTTTAGTAGACTGTACTTCTGCCTGCCACAAGTAGTTTAACGGGGTATAGTGTCTTGGGCTGCTTGTTTATTATAGTATATGTACCACGTGCGATAAGGTTCGCACACGTGGAGTCTGTGTTTATTATAGTACATAGAGGATCCCCTCTGTGCAAAGCTATAACTTTTTGTTAGTTACTGCAAAACCAGGGACTCAGCCACGTGGCGACAAGTCCTGGGCCTTTTTGCAGTAACTTAAAGCGTCTATTGTGTATTACGCAAGGTGCGCGCGCACGTGCCCATATCGGGAAATTTTCGCATCTTTGTACGTGATTTACGGATTAAGTGCGGGATTTATTTCGCATCTTGATACGTAACTTTCGGACGGAGTTAAGGGATTTATTCCACATTTAAGCGCAATTACTGCGTATAGCGAAACCCGAGTGCAACCTTGCAAATACACTATAGAACACGTGGGTGGCCGATTCATCGGCGGCCTGTGAACAGTGCATGTACACACGTGGCTGTTCATTGGTACTGCACATGCAGCACACATAGGAATTCAAAGGTGAACAGTATTTAACCACCAGTTTTATTTAAACAGTATAGCAATATACTGCGAATGAGGCGGTGATTAATAAAAGAAAATAAGTTTTTTTCTTTTTGTTCATTTTTTTTTAAACAAGCAACGCAAGCATTATTTTAATAGATTCCTATAGAGTGTTATAAGGGATTTATACCTGCATAAGTATCCAGTGAAAAGCTACCAACTTGGGAAGATTTTCTGTACAGAAATATTTCAAATATATGCATAAGACCAAGGTGTAACCAGCGCCCAGTGTGAAACATAACTGAGGCGAACGGGTGTGTGACGGCACGACTCAGCGCAGTGTAGTCCAGTGTAGGACAGTCCAGTTAGGACCCGGGTTCACGTGACGACGTGCCCATAGGAACTGCCCCTTCAGTGGAATTGATTCCGCTAGGAGGGTACAAGAAGATACATCGGAACGCACTTGTTTCCGATTAGCTACTTTAGAAATCCGATTTTTGGGGGTATAGGAAAACAAGTTTGTTATACCCTGGAAAAATTGTGCCGCGCCAAGCAAGTTGGCTAGAAGTTCGCTGCTAGTTGAAAGACTTGGTGATTGAGTATCATACCTCGTATCCTTCGCACCTGCTTGACTGTGGGATGTTCTAGGAAGCTGTAGAAGTGAGTGTTTGGGGAGCTCTCAGATAAGTAATAACCCACCGATTATCTATTAAGCTGTGAACGTTTATTCCTGTAATTATGGGTAATAACGGGTCACGCTGTGATAACGTGCATGTTAGGGAGGAAGCAAGCCGGCCAAAAGGATCGGCTGCTTTTATTATGTGCAAGAAGCACGGTGAACTCGCAGTTGTTTACCAAAATAAATGGAGAAAAATGACACAAGGCAGCAAGTTAGAATTTCCCAGTGTTGGTAGCTTCGATCCGGAAATCTTATCGGCAGTAAAAGATGAAATATGCCTACTCTCCAGTCGTAAGGAGAGAGTGAAGCATATAAATATTCTTAAATTGTGGCAGAAGGAAGGACAGGAACAATGGGGAAGCAGAGGTTTGGCAATACCTGACGCAATCAGCCACAATATAAATGCAACCGCCGCCACAATAGAAACAGCTCCCCCACCCCCATATGTGCCGAAGGGGATAATGACTCATAAGAAAAGTATAAGTAATAATGTATCCGTTGCTAACCTGTACCCTGTCTTATCCCCTTACAAGGAAGCCCGAGAGGAAAACGAGCAGCTGTTGGCACTGGCCGTCTCTCATGCAATTAATATGATTGAGGGAAAAGCTCAACCCGCTGTTGAGGCCCCAGCACAGGAGGAGGAGACGGCTGATGCCAACAGCATAGTATTGGACTCAGGTAATGATGCACCACACAGCACAGACACAATTGACTCCCAAGCAGGTCCCAGTAATGCGAATGTGGTACAAACATACCCTGTACGCACACTGGAGGTTCCCTATGGTAAGGCAGACAGAGAGGGTGTGATACCTACCAGAAAGATGACCATGCTAAACCCATGGACACGGTTAGAGCTGCGGTCCATCATTACAGATTTCCCTGACCCAAGGAAAGATCTGGCAGTGTGCCGGAAATTTGTAAGGGATCTAGGAAACTCTGATGAGCCCACCAACAAGGATTGGAGAATCATGTTGAGGGCCTGTCTCCCCACTCACATTGACATCCCGAAATTCATTCAGGATAGTGGATTGAAAGTGGACAAGGAGATAAATGATGAGATCAACCAGGAGAATATACGCCTGATTAACTTACAGTTGGGAGTATATTTTCCCGCGGCAGTAGAATATAGCAAGATTTTCACCATCAAACAGAAAGATGGCGAAACTGCTGCTGATTATTTTACAAAAGCCTTACTGGAGGTATCAAAGTACACTGGTGTCTCCGAGCCTAAGGACGACCCCCACCTGAGGGAGATGATTGTCTCTGTGCTGGTGGAAGGGCTTAGGGAAAACCTGAGAGCCAGAGTCCAAACTTCTTTTCCAAATTGGCGTGGAATGACAGTGGATGCCCTACGGGAATCTGCTGTGGACCACGACCGCAACATTAAGAAGCACAGGGAACTGCAAACTGACAAACTGATGATGGTTAGCATCCAAGCCCTTACTAATGCCCCAAACAAAGCTGCATACCAACAACCACGAAACACCAGGGACACAGGTAGAAAACCAATTATCTGTTACAACTGCAATAGGGAAGGTCATTACTCAGCTCATTGTAGGGCAGGAAACCCCAGGAATTACCAAACACATAAGCGAGAATGGGAATCTCACAGAGGTGAGACACGGAGATACCCAGCCCCTAGACAATGGGAGGAGACAGACAGGTCACGCAACATGCCTCCTCCCCATCTGATGGCTGACACTGTGCTAAGGGCAACGCAGGTCAGACAATAGGAAACAGGTCATACCTGTATCCTACAGCCAGTTAGATTAACTCAACACCTTGGAGAAGAACCTCAGGTGAAGGTTGATATAGCTGGAGTAAGGCAAACCTTTTTGGTTGATACAGGGGCGGCCAGATCTGTTCTCAACACTCCTCTTCACTTGGGTTTCACTAACCAATCAGTAGCGGCAATTGGGGTAACAGGAAAAATACAACATTACCCACTGACGAAACCAGCAGAGGTTACAATCGGGCCTTTGCATACCAAACATTCTTTCCTGTTGGCTGCAGCGGCCCCGACTAACCTTCTGGGTAGAGATTTACTATGCAAAATGGGATGTGTCATCTATTGCACCCCCGATGGGGTATTCCTGGACACTCCTAAAAATCTTACACAAGAAGTGCAAGATATGCTGGACAGTCCTCAGAGGCTAATGTTGTGTTCTACTGTTGTAGAATCAAATCCATCTAGGGTAGCTGAAATTACAGCACAAATACCGGGTTCCCTTTGGACTAAAGATGGACAGGACGCTGGGCTAATGGCAAATGTAGCTCCAGTAGAAATCCGCTTAAAAGAAGGCAGGATAGCCCCAAAAATACCGCAATACCCTTTAAAACCTGAAGTTGAGCTAGGAATATTTCCAGTGATCCAACGATTGCTCCAACAGGAAATCCTAGTTAGAACTTCCAGCACGGCCAATAGTCCCATCTTTCCTGTGAAAAAGAGCGGGGGGAGGGGCTACAGACTAGTGCAGGATTTAAGAGGGGTAAACAAGGTAGTTGAGAGCCAATTCCCCGTAGTGCCAAACCCAGCTGTCATCCTAATGCAAATCCCACCTCATTGTACTCATTTCACAGTCATTGATTTGTGTTCAGCATTCTTCTCCGTCCCTTTGCATCCTGACAGCCAGTATCTGTTCGCCTTTACTTACAGAGGAGTACAGTATACCTGGACACGACTCCCCCAAGGATTCATAGACAGCCCCAGCATCTTCTCCCAGGCCTTGCATGATTGTTTACAATCCTTTCAACCCATGAGTGGTTCGATACTGATACAATATGTTGATGACTTATTGTTGTGTTCTGAGTCACTGGAGTCATCAGTGGATGACACTAGACAGCTGCTGATGCATCTCTCAGAGACAGGACATAAAGTATCAAAGGATAAGCTGCAATTATGCCAGACCAGGGTTAAGTATCTGGGCCACTGCCTTACCCAAGGGCTGAGACACCTCACCGACGACAGAATCCAAGCGATTCAGAATATGGTACTGCCACAGACCCAGCATCAGATCCGTACGTTCCTAGGCATGTGTGGATACTGTCGCAACTGGATCCCAGGTTTCTCTATTCTGGCATTACCACTACAAGAGATGGTTTCCTCAACTAAGCCAGATCGGGTCTCTCATACTGAGGAATCTGAACTGGCTTTCGAGGAACTAAAGGTGAGCCTAACAAAGGCCCCAGCACTGGGAATGCCAGATTATGGGAAACCCTTCGAATTGTACGGAACTGAATCAGGTGGGTGTGCGGCAGGAGTGCTTGTACAAAAACATGGTGATGCCAACCGACCAATAGCGTACTACAGTGGCCAGCTGGACACAGTAGCACGCTCACTCCCAACTTGCTTACGAAGTGTGGCTGCAATAGCACAACTAGTAAGTAAGAGTGAGGACGTAGTGTTGGGACACGATTTAACTGTTCATGCTCCCCATGCTGTCTCTGCCCTCCTAAATTCTGCCCAAACACGTCATGTGTCCTCAGCACGGTTCACTAAGTGGGAACTGGCGCTGATGGCCCCAGTAAATATTACCATCAAAAGATGCAACACACTAAACCCAGCCACATTCCTTCCTCATGTGCCTTCCAAGGCACAAAGGGTGGAGGGTGATGGGAATGTTGCTGAATATGGTAAAGCAGAGTTTAGTGAGAGTGAGGACAAACATGATTGCATGTCCTACCTGAATCAGACCTTCACAGCACGTCCTGACATAAGCGACAGCCCATTAAGTGAGGTAGACATAACCTTATTCACAGATGGTAGCTGTCATAGACAGACGGACACGGGAGAGCTGTGCACAGGTTACGCAGTAGTAGATGGAGAAGGTATTGTGGAAGCTGAACCCTTGGGACCACCTCACTCAGCACAAGTAGCGGAACTGGTGGCACTAACCAGAGCATGTGAACTGGCCCAAGGAAAATCAGTCAACATATATACCGACTCCAGATATGCTTTCGGAGTAGTCCATGATTTTGGAGCCCTATGGCGCCTCCGAAATTTCATGACGGCGGCTGGCACACCAGTGGCGCATGCGACATATATTAGGAGACTTCTGGGAGCTATTCAGCTTCCAGACAGAGTGGCTGTTATCAAGTGCAAAGCTCACACATCAGAGAAGGACCCGGTGTCACTTGGTAACAGCCGCGCTGATGAGGCAGCGAAAAGGGCCGCATGCCCTGTAAATATTTTCACCCATCCTACCAACCTTTGTACACTGAACATAGTATCCACATCCAAACTGATAGACATGCAGAATTTGTGTTCCCCACAGGAAAGAGCAGTATGGAAGTCGAAGGGATGTGGCCAAGAGTCTACCGGACTTTGGAGAGATGGACACGGGAAACCAGTGGCCCCCAGGGCATACCTTCCTAGTCTAGCCGAGGCGGCCCATGGGCTGACACATCTTGGGAAGGAAGGTATGTGCAAGCTGGTAAAGGCCTACTGGTGTGCACCAGGGTTCGCTTCTCAAGCAGGTAAAGTGGCAATGTCATGCCTCACCTGTTTGAGGAAGAACGTTGGAAAAGCCATCCCAACAGAGCCATCCCACATCCCTCCTACAGAAGGCCCTTTCCAGGTAATACAAATCGACTTCATACAGTTACCACCCTTTAGGAATTTGAAATATGTATTAGTTTGTGTTGACATGTTTTCTAGCTGGGTGGAGGCTTTCCCCGCTGCCTCCAACACTGCTACCTTTACAGCAAAGAAAATATGTCAGGAGTTTGTCTGTAGGTATGGTATCCCAAAGGTCATTGAGAGTGACAGAGGCACTCATTTCACAGGAGAGGTCTTCCAAATCATGTGTAAACTCCTGGGGATTAATAGTAAACTTCATACTCCATATCGTCCCCAGGCGAGCGCCAAAGTTGAGAGAATGAATGGTACTATTAAGAACAAATTGGGTAAAGTTATGGCTGAAACAGGGTTGTTATGGCCAGAGGCACTGCCTATTGTGCTGTATAGCATTAGGACCACTCCCAGGACTCCGCTCAACTTGTCCCCCTTCGAGATATTGTTTGGTCGGCAGCCACACATCATGATAGACCCACAGGATGATCTCAAATGTAACAATGAGCTAACTGTACAGTATCTCCTAAAGCTAAACAAACAGCTAAGGGAGCAACAAAAGCAGCTGAAATTACTGAACCCTGATATGCCTACAGAGAATTGTCATAATCTTAAACCAGGAGACTTTGTTATGATCCGAAATTTTTTACGCTCAGGTTGTTTGATAGACCGTTGGGAAGGACCGTACCAAGTTTTGTTGACCAGCACTACATCAATTAAAGTCGCAGAGAGAGAGACTTGGATACATTCGTCCCACTGCAAGAAAGCCAGTAACCCAGAGTCCCAGTGTGCAGAGAGCGAGAGAGAAGAAGTGTCGCTAGAAGCATTGTTTCGGGAACACTGAGAAGCAGCCAAGGTCGAGCAACCTGAGCGAACAAAGGTCTAAGAGCAGAGCAAAATAAAAGTCCCCTGGTAGAGATGATGGAAGGACTCCAAGCAAAAGGTTCACAGCTATGCATATATGTCTTTGTTTTCTTTCTGTGTTCTTTTATTCACCCAAAGATACTCGGTGGCTGCCACATCCTAGAGCGATCGGAGCGGAGTTCTGACAGTGTAATAATGGACCCAGATATGGGTGAGGTAGAATCCCTAAACCAGCTTGACACTTTGCCCATGACAGGAGAAGGTAAAAGGTATGAGGGAAACGTAGTTCAAGGGCTATGTGATGAGTTATTGTCTGGTGAGTACTGTGTCTGTAGATATTGTCAACCTAAAATGGAAGAAGAATGCATCCAGCGATGTCAGTCGACAAGTAAGGCAACTACCGGCCGACATCCCTTGAGTGATTACCACTCACTAGTGGGTAAGGTTTTAAACCAAACAGAATGCTGGGTGTGTTCACAAGTGCTACATAAAAGGAGTAGTGTAGGCCTAGTCCCATACCCGCTTAATATTTCAGAGATAAGCGTATTAAATAAGGGGAGGCCATTGGATAAGAGATACCTGTATACCAGGTCCCCTAGTCTTAGATTACACCCATACCAAGTGGATAAATCCCTGGTATGTATGAACTTCTCAAGTTCCAGAGCGATTGGTACTTGGGAAGTGACATGGCATAACCAGACAATAACTTACTCCCAGCGTCCAGATGGAGAGCCTATTGATAAAGAATTGTTGTTAAAAATCCGAACCAGTGGGAGACACTATAAATATGTCTACACGGTGAAGAGAAGTAAAATGATGGCCGGCAGAGTATCAGCCGGCTACTGTAATGTAACCCTACAGCCAGAAATCTGTGAGGAACAAGTCAGGGAACAGGGGACGGGGATGTTCTTATGGATAATGTGTGACAAGATCATGAAATACTCTGTCCCCTATTTTCTCCCTGACGATGTTTATTATATTTGTGGTAGGAGGGCGTACAAATGGCTCTCCATGAACTACGTTGGTATTTGTTATCTAGGCAGAGTGTTACCGGAAGTGATGACCCTCACACATGATGAGATGATGAACATACACAGAGGTATTTCTCCTCCTTACACTCATACCCATTATGACCAAATCCATAAAAGGGATTTAACCATCAGGAAAGAACCCCTAGCTTCCGAAATGATACACGAGTCGTTCGGTATCCAACTCCTCATTGCTTTAGACATCACCCATACCGCCAGAGGAGTCATAAATATTAAATATATACAAGCATTAGCCAGCTTGGTAGATAACATCACTGAGATTTATGATGACACCTTTAGATACACTGGAAAAGAGTTGCAAGCATACAAAAGAGAGCTGGTCCAACATCGGATGGTGTTGAACTATCTGACAGCTATGACAGGAGGATATTGTGTCACCCTTTCTACACAGTTTGGGGTGAAATGTTGTACATACATCACCAACAATACTGAAGACCCAGAAGAAATCATCGATCACCGGATGGATGAGATTCTTCAGCTTAAATGGGAATTTAGAAGGGAACATAATATCAGCCTGGCAGAAATAGGTAACAAAGTTAGTGAATGGACCTCCTGGTTGAATCCAATGCACTGGTTCTCTGGTTTAGGAGAATGGGCGCAAGGGATCATAGCTAGCATAGGAAAACTCCTTCTCTGTATCGGTGGTGCCATCATAGTCTTTGTGCTATTGTTCAAATGTATAAAGGTGGTGACCCGGGGAAAGACAAAACGTACCGAAATCATGAGTGTAAGAACGAGAGATACAGAGGAAGACCAGGGTTTGGTATATGACCCTAAAATCGAAACCACCTCCCTTTAAGGAAACCATATTTGTGAACGTGTATATGTTGTAACCACCCCTGTTTTTATTTTTATCCCAAAATTGTACATTATCCTTCGTGACCCTGAGTAGGTTGTTCGATAAATGCGGCCCATCGTTTATCCATGATCCTGGATCGGCCGAGAGCAGATGGCTTACTCCCCTTATATGTTTAATTCATGTATCCCAATTTCTCTGTTAGGATTATGAATTTCTGTATTGTCGTGTGAAATGTTTTTATATTGTAACAGTTTTATAATTACTGTTAAAGGGTGGACTATGGAAGTCGAGTTACACACACGCCATTTTAGGATAGTATGGCCGCCATTTTGGTTCGCAGAGTTGCGCAAATAAAGTTTCCATACCCGAGTATGCGTGGCAAAGTGGACCAGAAGAGTAGCCATACTATCACACATAAATTCATAAATACATACTGACCCTAAGTAAAATATAGTTAAAGGTTTAGAACGCCACACATAGCTTAGTTAGCCCTGCATACATCTATCTGTATCGTGTTTAGTACCGTTCCGTTCAGCTCATTATGCGAAGTATTCCGGTCATTGCGAATATATCGCAATGTACATTGCCCGAGAGATATGGACATAATCCATATTCCAGAGACAGTTTCTGTTGTAAGTAGTTAACAAAGGAAACTAGCTCAAACCGGTTCTTATCCTTGCTGACGCCGAAACCACCAAACAAAGGACTCTTAAAGTTCACTCCCCTGCACCTGGTCAGACCAGGTACAGCGTCTAACCTCCAATCACAGTGGACCGGACATATGATCTCTGACCAATGAGAATGGCCTTTGACCTCCCCCTTCTGACCCTATAAGATAGGCGACCCAGAGCAGCCAAACTCTCTTCGGCACATCTACTTTCCCTGGACCTTCCTACCGGACTATAGTTCATTCCTGAACGATAGTGAGCTCTGACCGGACTGCGCTTCGCATATTTGATGAGACGGGTAAACGGTTGCATTAACGGTATTTATCCTTATTGTATTGATTGGCTGATTGTGTCTTGTATCTGTTTTCTCTCCCCTTAGCAGAGTCTGTTTAGTATTCATTGTTAGTATATTGTATCACCTGTTATACCTGTTTACTCTTATTTCTGTAACCCCCTTTTGTCCATTAGGGACTTAAATACAAACCTTTTACGGAGTTCTAATCTCCTTATTCCTATTCAGTGGTCGTGTCTGTTTATTCGCATAATAGCGATAAGGTATATTGCGGACACAGTCCGATAAGGTATATTCGCAGATTAGAGACAAAGTACTGCGAAGGAATCTCTGAATAAGGTATTGGTTCTTGGTATACATAATACAATAAAAGGTACGCTACGCTGCGCTACGCTTTGTTCGCACGTAGCTAGGTATAAAGGGTACGTTGGTTGCGGACTTATTACGTAACCAACGCTTTTCACTTATCGTCACTCTGGTTATATTTTAATCACCATTAACATTATATAGTGTATGCCCAGCATTAAACAGGATCTCTTGCAGAAACAACTTGCTGATCATCACAGACTTATGTTTGATCACAAAATAGTCTTGCAGTCCCATGTCTAAAAATGACTGAATAAACATCCTTTATTCCAAATGTCGGGTTTCTGCGGTTCGGCAAACAGGAGCTAGTGGATACACTTAAATTAACAGCTGTCTAATATGAAAAACGCCTTTACTTTGTTCTCACTGCATTACCTTGACTTGCCATATGGCCTCATTCGTTCTGGAAACTACGGTGATTTTCCTAGGTGAGGGTTAAAACAGTCAGGACCTTTTGCAATTAGCATTCCCTTCTTAACCCAAAGGACTCTTGTGGTGACCATCTAAATGTTTCCACTAATAAGTGCTGAATTCCTACTCAACCTCTCTGTAAAATACAAATGTATATAAAGGTATGAGAGGAGCTAGGATAAAGGTCCTGATTCTGACCCATGCGAAGAACCCCAAAAGTCGTCTGCAGATCAATTATCCCGCAGCATCTTATTAAATCTAACCCTACCACATTGAGCTACCCAACAGTTGCTTGACCCTCATATACTGAATGTTTGTTCATATCTTGTGACAGAAGAAGGTACATTAAGAATGCTTAATAAAACATTTATAAAAAATTCTAAATAAAAACAGGAAATCTGTCTGTTTATTTTAAAATACAAAGAAATGTATCTCTAAAATTCACCAAAACCTCAAAAAGATCTCAGTTCTCTGACTAATTCACCCTTAAAATATATCAATTAAGACAATCCTGAATGGCTACTGTTCTGATAGAAAATGTATATAGTAATATACTGTATAGCAGTCATTCACAACCATTGTTTTATTTATTTTATTATTTATTAACAGTTTCTTATATAGCGCTGCATATTCCTTTGCACTTTACAAAGGAGACAGTGACACAACAAACAGGGTATTTACAGACAGTCAAAATTTAGGAGGGCCCTGCTCGCAAGCTTACAATCAATAGGCAAGCTTACTATCTATTCTATATAGTATCTATTTATCTATAGAATGTTCTCAAGGCCCACTAATGGTCCAGGTTTTAGTGATATCCATGCTTCAGCACAGGTGACAGATATTTTGATTTAAACACCTATGCTGAAGCATGCATATCACTAAAACCTGCACTGTTAAGGCCCAAGCACACTAGTCAATTTTGAACTGAAAGAGTCTCACTTTTTGCCATTTGAGCTGCTTTCAGCTCAAACCCCCTAGTGTGTATCGCCGGGCGATGAGCAATAGCACTGATGCGGCTCCCGCATCATTGCCGACCACTGCCCTCCTGCATCCAGCTTTCTGGGGGCGATCTGGCATTTGCAATGTTTTTTTTTTTCATTGAGTGATTTTTATTTAAATTTTTCGATACACAGAATAACATAGCAAACATAAACTACTTTATCGATTGAATTTGAGGAAAAAAAAAAAAAAAAAAAATATTAACCCCTTCCTGACAGAGCTAGTTTTTGCGTTCCTGACAGAGCCATTTTTTTCAAATCTGACATGTCTCACTTAAGTGGGGATAACTTTTTTTTGCTTTTACTTATCCCAGTGATTATGAGATTGTTTTTTCGTGACACATTGTACTTCAAATTAGTGGTAAATTTGGGTCGATACAGTCTGTGTTTTTTTGTGAAAAATACCAAAATGTCGTGAAAAAAATGGAAAATTTAGCAATTTGCAAAATGTTAAATTTTCTGCTTGTGAGACAAATAATCATACCACTCAAAATAGTTAATAACTAACATAGACCATATGTATACTTTATGTTGCCATCATTATTTCAACTTCCTTTTAATTTTTTTGGACACTAGGAGGCTTCAAATATGAATAGCAAATTCTCAAATTTTCAAGAAAATTTCAAACACTGATTTTTTTAGGGACCAGTTCAGTTCTGATGTGACTTTGAGGGACTTGTATGTGAGACACCCCCATAAATGATGCCATTTCAAAAACTGCACCCCTCACAGTATTCAAAACAGCATTTTGGAAGTTTGTTAACCCTTTAGGTGTTTCACAGGAATTAAAACAAAGTGTAGGTGAAATTTCAAAATTTCATTTTTTTTGCAGATTTGTAAATTTAATACATTTTTCTAAGGAACACAGTACATTTTACTAGAGAAATGTGACTAAAAATTGATTCCCCCAATTCTTTGGTTTTCATAAATATCCTATATGTGGCCCTAGTGTGCACGGTGACCAAACCACAGGCTTCATAATAGAAGGAGCACCTACTTGATTTTGGAGCCTCCTTTTTATGAGATTATTTTTTAGGCACAATGTAGGTTTCTAGGCACCATAAGATGCTAAAAGTTAGGTACCCCCCCACAAGTGACCCCATTTTGCAAACTACACCCTTCAGGGAATTCATCTAGGGGTATAGTGTACATTTCAAACCCCCAGGGGTTTCACCAATTGTGGTACAACTGGGCAGTGAAAATGAAAAAAATAAATTTTTCATTTTCACAGCTCAGTTGTATCAAAATTGGTGAAACCCCTGGGGGTTTGAAATGTACACTATACCCCTTGATGAATTCCCTGAAGGGTGTAGTTTGCAAAATGGGGTCACTTGTGGGGGGGTTCCACTGTATGGGTGTTTCGGGGGTCATTCAACCAGAATCTGTGCTGCAAAATCCAAAAATCACTCCTTCCCTTCTGAGTCCTGCCATGCACCCAACTGGTATTTTTTGGTCACACATGAGGCATTGCCGTACTCGGGAGAAATTGGGGCACAGATTTTGGGGTGCTTTGTCTCCTTCATTCCTTGTGAAAATGAAAAATTTTGAGCCAGATCTGCATTTTTGTGTAAAAAAATGTAATTTTTTACACAAAAATGCAGTTCTGGCTCAAAATTTTTTATTTTCACAAGGAATGAAGGAGACAAAGCACCCCAAAATCTGTGCCCCAATTTCTCCCGAGTACGGCAATGCCTCACGTGTGACCAAAAAATACCAGTTGGGTGCATGGCAGGACTCAGAAGGGAAGGAGTGATTTTTGGTGGCGGAATGAATGGTGGGTGCTATGTCGCATTAGCAAGACCCCCGAAGCACCAATACAGTGGAACCCCCCCACAAGTGACCCCATTTTGCAAACTACACCCTTCAGGGAATTCATCTAGGGGTATAGTGTACATTTCAAACCCCCAGGGGTTTCACCAATTGTGGTACAACTGGGCAGTGAAAATGAAAAAAATAAATTTTTCATTTTCACAGCTCAGTTGTATCAAAATTGGTGAAACCCCGGGGGGTTTGAAATGTACACTATACCCCTTGATGAATTCCCTGAAGGGTGTAGTTTGCAAAATGGGGTCACTTGTGGGGGGGTTCCACTGTATGGGTGTTTCGGGGGTCATTCAACCAGAATCTGTGCTGCAAAATCCAAAAATCACTCCTTCCCTTCTGAGTCCTGCCATGCACCCAACTGGTATTTTTTGGTCACACATGAGGCATTGCCGTACTCGGGAGAAATTGGGGCACAGATTTTGGGGTGCTTTGTCTCCTTCATTCCTTGTGAAAATGAAAAATTTTGAGCCAGATCTGCATTTTTGTGTAAAAAAATGTAATTTTTTACACAAAAATGCAGTTCTGGCTCAAAATTTTTTATTTTCACAAGGAATGAAGGAGACAAAGCACCCCAAAATCTGTGACCCAATTTCTCCCGAGTACGGCAATGCCTCACGTGTGACCAAAAAATACCAGTTGGGTGCATGGCAGGACTCAGAAGGGAAGGAGTGATTTTTGGTGGCGGAATGAATGGTGGGTGCTATGTCGCATTAGCAAGACCCCCGAAGCACCAATACAGTGGAACCCCCCCACAAGTGACCCCATTTTAGTCACCAGCTTTGGGAGGGGGGCTGGCGCTGCGGCTGGCGGGGGGGTGGGAGGGGTGCTGGCGCTGCGGCAGCCGGGTGGGTGGGAGGGAGGGGGGCTGCCGGGTGGGAGGGGGGGGGGGCTGGCGATCGGTGGGGTATATACACACACACACACATATATATATATATATATATGTGTGTGTATATATATATATATATATATATATACATATATTTTCAGTGCATATATTTTATTTTACAACTTTTTCAGCAGCTTGATGCTGCTGCTGCTGCTGCGGGGGGGAGGGGGGAGGAGGGCAGCGCTGCGTGCGCTCCAGACGCTCCGGGGGAGCCGTGGGAGCCGCTGCTGCTGCCGGGTGAGTGCCCGGCGGGTGCGAGGGGTGGGCTGCACATCGGTGGTGATCGGTGCTGTACCTGACAGCACCGATCACCACCGATCCCTGTGTTACCGAGCGGCTTAGCCGCCGGTAACACAGGAAACGCTGTGAATGGCTGTTCAGATTTGAACAGCCAATCACAGCGATCGCCGACCGGGGGGGGCACCCCTGCCCCCCCTGGGCGGCGAGGGGGGATGTCTGCTGTCAGGGACAGCAGACATCACCTAACTGTCACTGCGTCTCGAGACGCAGTGACAGTTAGAAGTCATGACGTACATTTATGCCATGTGTCGGGAAGTACCTCCCGGCCATGACGTAAATGTACGTCAAATGTCGGGAAGGGGTTAAATAAAATAAATAAATAAAGTAAAAAAACACATATCAATACAGTAATAAATTATATGTTACATTAGTAGTGGTATCTTCCAATTGAACAGATAGCGTTATCAAATTCACATGAATTAATAATTAATCTTTAATTAATAAAATTATATCTTATGCGATGAATATTTTGATGAAAGCCAACGGGACGAGATAAGATAAAATTTAGATTCTGTTTTGCGATTAATATACAAATATCTCTCATGTAGCACTGTTACATTTACTAAGGAAATCCAAGCCTTAAAATCAGGCCCTGATGAATCCATCCAAAGTCTAGCTATGCAAACCTTAGCCAATGTACACAAATTAGTTGTATATTGTCTCGAATGTTTATCCAGGACATCATTACCAGACACTCCAAGGCAACAAAATCTCGGTGTTAGCTTATTTAAGGGAATTCCTGTTACAGATATAGCTTGAAGCACTTTAGTCCAAAATAATTTCACCACCGAACATTCCCATAATAGATGCCAAAATGTTCCCAAGTTGCATTTACATTTAGGACATATATCGGAAGTTCTTCCTCCAAAATGTACTAATCTAACTGGAGTCAGATACGTTCTATGTAGAATAAACAATTGAATTTGTTGAAATCTAATTGAAGCAGTGGAATTACGAGGACATGTAAGTGCCTCATTCCATTCAACCTCAGACAACCCACCCACCTCCAATTCCCATTTCTGCTGCAGATTCGGTAGGTCATCAGTATGATGATACGATTGAAGAAAATTATATAAACATGAAACAGCACGTTTAGAGCCCAGTTGTAGGAGGAATGTTTTTAAAGGAAAGTGTCGAATAAGAGGAGGTCCCTGAGGAAACTGCAAAGACAATGCGTGACGAAGTTGAAGATATCTGAAGAAATACATAGATGCAAAATTAGATTCATCTTTCAGCTGATTAAAAGATTTCAAAACTCCCTCCTGATATAGCTGACCCACAGAAATTACTTCCCTTTCACCCCACACCATTCTAGGCTTAAGGGAGGTAAGTTTTGAATAATTTAGAAAATTCCATAAAGGAGTGTCTGGGTCAATATCCCGAAACTTCATTAAAACATGTATTTCTCTCCATATTTTTTGTGCCTGAAAAACCAGTGGTATTTTCTTTTGTGAAACAATTTCACTAAACAATGCCTGAATGGGTGAGAGTCCATGTTTCATTTCTAAAACCAATAAGCTCGGAAGGGAATCTAAGGGGCAATCCTGAAGCCATAGTCTCAAATGAGACATTTGCAATGTTTAGCCCCCAAAGTGACCTGGCAATACAGGGAGGAGGCAGCCCTTGGAGCTGATGCTACCTCCTCCCCATAGTGTGAGCAGGACCCAGGTCGCTCGACCGGGGTTACCCATTTACACTGCCCAGCAACCCAGGTCCGACCCAGGATTAACCCTTGTTTTAACCGAGGATGGACCCGGGTTTTTTCAAATGGCCCTTTCACACTGCACAGTGTCCCTGGTCAACCTGGCAACAAGTTATTTGTGCGATGTGAAAGGGGTATAAATGTACTCCCTTTAGAAAAGACATGTCCAAACTATGGCCCTGCAGCTGTTGTGAAACTACACATCCCAGCACGCCTTGCAAAAGTTTTAGCATTCCCTAATAGCAAACCTGTGGCAAGGCATGATGGGATGTGTACATGAATAATTTGAACATGAATGCTTTAGGATCAAGGCAAAAAGCGTCACTCTGGTCTCACTTGGGACTTTGTGGATGCTAACATATATCTTTTTGGAAGCACCTTGGAGAATATTGATTTGCCAGGAATACCCCATTGTATCATAGGGATCTCAGATATATTTATTAATTTCTATATTTCAGTTTGGGCATATTATTCAGTCTTTTAAATTACACTTAGAATCCCTATGGAGACTTGATATGCAATCAACTAGAATAGTCTGTGCTATAAATGGAATCTTTAAATTGGTGCACAACACCAACATCCGCTGCTGCCGATATCCCGCACACTTTATGGAACGTATGCACAGTCCACCCAGCATCATTAGCAAAAGCATGTTTCTCATGCAACTGGCAATTGTCACCATTTAACTGCTCTAGCTGTATGGAAAAATAGGCGGTATGATGATGTCCCAAGGCAGGTACCCAGCTCCAGCTTTGCACACTGACATTTTCCACATTTATAAATGACCCCAAGTGAGCCTATTTATACACATATAAATCAGAAATGTGAAACAAAATCGCAGATCCCAGCCCACTCACACCTTGTAAACAGAATTTATAGACATACAGGAAAAACACAGTCCGCACACTGCTTGCAAATGTCCGCAACTGTCCCATCACTTTTATGAGAAGCAGATAATAAGGACATAGTTAAAAGCATATATATTTTTACATGGAAAGAGAGATTTATTCCATCGTTCATGTCTTTGCCAGGTTCAAGAGCTTGTAACACATGAGGGGAAAAATATGTTAATCTCCCTTGAATCTTGTAAGATTCCTAAGGAGTGAGTATGGCTGTCAGAGAGAAGATCAGAGGACAGCTGTGAAAGAAGATCAGGACCACAAAGACTTTGCTGCCAGGATTTCCCAAAACAATTTTAACTGTGCCCCATTAATGCAGGCAGTTTGAGAAGATGAAAAGTGCAGACATACGTATGCGCTAGTTAATGTGGAAGAGACAACCCCAGTAAGTGACTCACATACATTGGGATCTTAACAGTGTTCCCTATCAACATGAAAAAATTAAATTTTCATATAAAATTGATAGTGCATATCTTCCAGCATTTCTAGAAGCCAAGAAAGGATGTAGACATGCCCACACATCATGGAAGCTTTGCATATATATATATATATATATATATATATATATATATATGATCTCCCATCCACGGAGCTCCATCATCCCTGGCCTCCGGAGCAGCGTGGCGGAGGAAGCGGCGGGGGTGGGCAGAGGAGGCGGTCGGAGGGAGCAGAGCCGAGGAGGCGATCTGAGGGAGGAGATGGTGAGGAAGCGAGCGCTGTGTCCCTTGGCGCAGGATGCAGCGACACCCGGCCAGAGGTGGGCAGCGCTGTGCCCCCTCCAGCACCATCAGGCAGCACTGCGGGGCCACCCCAGCAGCCCTATTGGGCAGCGCTGTCCCCCCGGCAGCACCATCGGGCAGCATTGCGGGGCCCCCCAGCAGCACCATCGGGCAGCGCTGCGGCCTCCCCCATGGCAGCACCATCGGTCTAGGGAAGACCCCCCACCGACAGCACCATTGGTCCGGGAAAACCCCCCAGAAAACAAACTACAGGATCGGACGATCACCGAGCACACTGCTTTTGGGGAAATGGCAGAACAATGCAGGTGGGGGAAGGGCAGGACCTGCATCACGCCAGCTATCACCCAGCCAGGTGAGGGGGCACATTGACCATGGGGGCCCCAGCATGACACCCAGAGGCCGGCAGGATCACCCTCCCCCCCAGACCATGCACAGGATTTCCCCCCTGCAGACCCCAGCGGACTGCACCAGCTCAGAGGCAGAGACACTCTCCTGGCTTCATCACTCTTCTCCAGCCTTATTGACTCCCCCCCCCCCCGCAACCTGCCCTGACCCCCACGCTGGCCCTTCGTACACCAAGATGGCACCGTGTGCGCAAGCATACATGGCCAATAAAGTTGATTTTATTCTATTCTATTCTATATATAGCCGAACACATCTTCAATCACTAGAACGCACTATGATACTCATACGAAAGTTGGGTGCCAACTATTATTATTATTATTATTATTAATAATGATATACTGTATGCACTGTAATTTAGGTCAACATTATATCAACACATTAAAGCTTACTTATGTTTGTAAATAGGCTTAATACATAAAAAGTCAATTTGCGAAGCGCAGCCCAAACTCTTGCAGAATATTCTTACATCCTGGCAGTTCACACTCAGTAAGTTGATATTTGTGAACACTTTATATGTACTAAGTGGAAACATAGATGTACTTCTAACTAATTACACACGTTCTGTGTATTAATTTCTTCTCTGTTATAAATAACTTCCAGTGTCACAACTTGGTGTAATTAATTATAACTACAGATCTGGCAGCCCGCCCTGGAGAATTTTGTTTATAGTAATAAAAAGTGAACATAAATAAAATAAATGTAATTGTTTTAATAAACATCTTTCTAGTACAGTGGTTCCCAACCCTTGATTAGGCTTCTCATATATAAGTACCGCTCCTCTTAATTTGAAATATCCACAGTACTTACGAGTGGAGTAGAAATAAGCTGTATGCATATCCTTATGCGTGTTCTTATATTAAGGAGTAGCGGATTAGTGTGCGGTCAGGAACGTTTCCGTCTGTGTCTGGACGCTGGCTGTGTACTGTCTTTGGGGTTCTAGCTAATGCCTGTTAATGCTGCTGCTTCTTCTATTCATGTCAGCATGGGGCAGAGTAAAGCTGATGTCTGAAGGCATCGCAGGTAGCTCCCAGTGGTTTGCTGTTCGGGCAAAAGCAGGAGGAGATGCTGATGACGCTGCAGACAGACCGAGAAGTGATGCAACGAGGTTTGTCTGTACGGTAATGGGAGACTTCTTCCGCCATCGGGAGACTTCTTCTGCCTTACCAATTTTATTTTCAAGTACCTCAGGATGGGAACCACTGTTCTAGTGCTTGTTGTCCGAACCCCACATATATTACCCACGGCTCTTCATAGAAAAATTAAGGAGGTGTAGTAAGTGGTGCTTCTGTCACTATATGGGAATTGCCAGAGGTTATAGCTGTGGAAACCCCCTTAGTAATGTGCAGCTTATACAATATGGAGGAGATGTATCAAACTTACTAGATATTGCCCATAGCAACCAAACAACTTCTAGCTATAATTTAATATAAAGTACTTCACAAATTATATCTACAGTATAAGCTGGTTACTATGGACAGCTGCTCCACCTGGCCATTCAAGAAGGTATAATGCATCTCCCAAAAATTGAGAGTTGAAATTGACTGTGTCATTCGCTCACCAATAGAGCAAAGGGCATGATTCAGAGATGGATGCAACATTGATGAATGCAATGGAGAGATTTTTTTGGTTATTGCCGTGATGGGCTAAACAGCAGTCGAAATGTGGGCTTATTTGCAAAGTAAGTAATAGGACGAGAGTATATGTGGGAGGTAAGAGGGTAGTGGCTACTCAAATGCAGATGTTATGACTGTTTTGAGGGTTTGTCACAGCTGAGATCTAGTACGCAGTTAGAATGGCTTAAGTGTTTTACTACAGACTACCATGCTGCGCAGCCTTAGGGCCGGGCCATATATAGTGGCACAGCGGGTCCCTATGCTGCCAAACATTAGTTTTTGTAATCGCACGGGAGGACGACCGGTTTTCACAGTGAACACATACATTTCAATGTATGTGTACACACAGTACGGCTGCACACAAATTACACTGCGCCACACTTTGTAACACTAGAAATGCTGCGCAGCCTTATAGGGCCTACACACATGCCGATATTAAGGCATTTTCTAAGCGATTTTGCTTAGTTTGGCAAAGTCGCTTAGCAAATGCCCTCACATCGGTGTATGTGTGGGGGCTATATCGACAGCAGTGCGCGTCCCCGTGCGTCTTTATCGCTGGCCGAGATTGATGGACAGTGTCCATCAATCTCGGCATCGGCAGGGTTCTCCCACCAGAGAACACTGGCGCTGTCTGCTCGCTTAGCACACAGAGCTGACAGCTCGCTCTGTGTGTGGGCTGTCAGCTCTGTGTGCTATGCGATAGCGGCGCAGCACAGCCCGACCTAGCATAGCTAGGTAGCCCTGCACACATCGCTATGTGTGTAGGGCCCATTAGAGCCGGGCCATATATAGCAGCACAGCGGGTCCCTATGCGGCCACACATTAGTGGCGGGGCCGCAGCAGCCCGGTCCTACCGCACAGCAGGTCAACTGGTTTTCACAGTGAACACATACATTTCACTGTATGTGTACACACAGTGCGGCTGCACACAACATTACACTGTGCCGCACCGTGTAACACTAAAAATCAAGTCGGCAGTGGTCGGATACTGTTCTGCAGAATCCAGCCACACCGCTGTGTGTGACTACCCCTTCCTCCTTGCAACCAAGCCGATACAGCCGCTATGTGTGGCCCGGCCCTTAGGGTCACGCAGAATACCAAATATTAGGCTTCTGAGGGGCAGGTTAGACACTAAGAAGATAGGGTTAGGCACTGTTTTATTGGCTAAGCGGTTTATTTATGAAGATTCCAGTTGCAAAACCAGCCACTTGAAGTCATGTTTCTGCTCAATATTTAAAAGGGCAATGCCTCTACTAGCCATGCCTTGCTAATAAAAAACATTGCCCTTTTAAATACAAACTGACTCTTCACAATAAACCGCTTATATTTCCTTACATCAGCATCCTATGTGTACTAATGCCCATCACTAGATCATCCCTTGTGCCTTCACCTATGAAAAGTTGTGGGGTGCCTTGTTCAATGCAAATAGTTCAGCAATGTGAGTATATACAATGTGCTTATATATACATACACCATCTCCTTATATACCTATATATACATTGTGGGTGATTCTGGTTAACTCAGTAAGCTGTGAAGCTTGCAGCATACCGAGTCTTAGAAACGCTGTCCCAGTGAATAGTTTGTCAGACAAATGCACTGCATTGATTGATTATTTCAGACATGGGGTACATTTTTCTAAAGCTTGTTAAAATGAAAAGAGGTGATGTTGCCCATTGCAACCAATCAGATTGTGTCTACTATTTCTCTATTGCTTACTAGAAAATGAATGACATAATCTGATTGGTTGCTATGGGCAACATCCCCTCTTTTTATTTTTCGAAGCCTCAGTAAATTTACCACATAGAGGCAAGGCAAGTGATGTCATAACATCCAAAATGACATCACTCAATTTTGCCTGAGGCAGGCGAAACTAAACCCATGATAAGTACCAGCAAAGGGGCTAATAGGATAGTAGAGTCATTTACAGCTGCTAAATGGATACTGGTCAAAGATCTCAAGTAAATCACTGCTCTTCCAAACCATGTCACTATTCTTACCCCATTCCAGTGTTCAGTATGTACAGTACAAGTAGCATGTGATTTGTGATAGAAGCAAAGTTTCATAAACACTAGACCTAAGAACATTTGAGATAAAACAGGCCAACTAATGCATTGTTTTAACACTGCATTCATTTTTTTCTGGCTATGTACTATGCAGTTACATTTTATTATATTTGCCTATGTTACGATACCTTGGAAGTGGCGTCAGACAGTACTTAAAAACACCTGGTATTCTCTGATTGAGGCGCTTCAATCATAAGTTCCTAAATGTGCTGCTAGCTAAGTATGCTGCAGAAATCAAATCTGGCCTTTACAGGCAACACTAGAAATGCAATCACATTTCATCTTGTTTCCTCCAATCTATATAGCGTATATATGCCTTAATCCCCTTCTTATACTGTATGTTATTTCCAATCTGTATGCAAAATGCTTGTTAGCTCTCAAAATACTTATGCACATATAATTAACCAAGCACTCAATCATGGAGTTTGATATTTAAAATAGGTGTAACCTAAAATAGATGTGTAAAGACCAGCACTTCCTTACAGAACTGAGCTCAGGTAAAAATATCCAACTCGTCTCTCAAAGCACAATGGACTATAAGTGCAATTCAAATATGGGCACGTTGTTTGCAAGCATATTGCAACACAGTTTTAGAAAAAAAAGAAATGGCTCTTATTTTACCCTGATTCTGCTATAACACATTTCAATGATCATGTACTGTACTTTAACAGGGTGTAAATACATTTTTTAACTACAGTATAATACAGCAAAGTCTACTGATGACTACTTTGGAGGGGTGAACAGGACTGAATATATGCCCTTGGCAAAATGGGTCACGTTGGAAAGCATTTTTTATTCGGAAACAGGGGTGGGAAATTATTAGAGCTACTGTAGCTACAAATTAGCAAGATTAAGCAAAATTTCAAGGACTACTAAAGGGCTGTATGGGCAGAGGTAGGAGAGATACAGAGAGACACAATTAGGAGCAAAATCAAAAAGGTTGAAACCGTTGGAAACACAAATATGGACACTTCCTTTCTAGATTACTAGATGATAACCTGTATACATTGCTTCCAAAATGCAGATGTGCTTTGGAATGTGATTTAGAAGGTGATGGTGGTTTGGGTAGAAATGAAACATTAGCATAAAGGGTTAGTTGCACCACCTATCACAATTTAAATGCATCCCGCCACTGATCGCATACATTGATTCATTTATTAACACATTACACATGTAGCTTTAAGGAAGGACAGCTCCCCCATTATGTATGCGCTATATAAGAAACTGTAAATAAATAAAAATAAATTGTCCTTTGTGGTGTGGGGATTTCCAGTTGTATGACCCAGGGGTCCTGATGCCCATGGGCGGCTGTCACTCAGCACATACACAAGCTGCAGGGAACACTGTGATATATCTGATTGGACCCCTCTCAAGGAAGGATGTGCAGAGAAGCCAATATGCTTCTATATGCTTCTTTTAAGCTTTGTGCCTATTGGGAATGTGGTCAACCTCTGAAAACAACATTCTTGCAGGTTTCACCATTGCTGAATCAGATCACATTTGCTGTCTGGTGATGCAACTGCAATAGATGTTCTATTCAACCTATCGTGATGTACTGCAGTATTTAAACTTCCTGCTAAAGATAAACATTAGAAGTAAGCTCTGCTCTTCAGAGTGCTCAATAATTGTCTTATTGAGATAGAAAGTTAGACATTATACTACTGAAAGTCCAGAATCCTAGTTACATCATTTCAAGACAATGTTGCTAAAGCAGAAATCAATGTGCATCTGAGGTCCTCACCTCCCACAGACATTAGGGAATGGCTAGCAGTATTGACCTTTATATGAATATGGATTATATTTCAGTGGTTTTGTAAAATCATAATCCAGGATCTATAGTTACTTGGATACAATGGTTGGAATATAAGGATTCTCTCAAATAATGTTACTATCCGTTGATTAAACTCATCTAAATATCTTTATATTCTCCTACTGGGATTGTCCAAATGTTGTTTACTATTATAATACTAAATACAAAGCCATATCTAAAGCCCCTCCCCTTGAGAAGTCGCATTCGATCTCCCTTTAGCATGTGATAAATTGCCTGTGAACGCATTCCCCACCGAGTCAGTGGTCAGACATGCAAGCAGGTCTGATCACAGACTGATGTCAAACACCTGCAATTTATCCACTTTTCATCTGATTTCTCAGCCTGATCCATCGGAATTGGGTGAAAAGTGGCCAAATGGCTCTAGTCACAGTGTATGACTAGAGCCACTTATCAGTTCTACACACCACATCATAACCCTATGATTACACTTGCTCTCATTTTGTAATGATGATGAAGATTCTGTTTTTTTTTTTATATTCAAATGCACTCGGGCAGAGGCGGATTGGCCATTAAAGTTACCGGAAAGTATCTCAGTAGGTGGCCCGACCGTGAGGCTGCTGGATCCCTGGCCCGGTGCCTTAAATTTAAATAGGGGGGTAGGGGATGGGGAGGTTTGGAGCTGTCCTCCCAGAAGGTTTGGACTTGCTTACAGGGGGAACCACCAGTGAGCTGCACTACCTGGGGGCTCCTCCTCCTCCTGCTCTAGGGATTAAAGAAAAAGAGAGAGAAAAGTATGTCTTAGTTAAAATATAACCTTTAATGGTTTCATTAAAACGATGTTTTTGAAACCATTAAAGGTTATATTTTAACGAAGACCATTTAGGTCCACCGGTCAAAGACATACTTTTCTCTCTCTTTTCCCCCCCCCCCCCCCCCCCCAACCGCGTAATCGGACCATTAGCATGAGAACGCTCAGCGTTATCATAGGAACGCTCATGAAACGCTGGATATTCCCATATCTAAATGGGCCGGCCACCGCCACACCCCCCCCCCCCCGACCCACCGTCCGCAAGGTTGCAGCATGGACCCATGCACATGCGCAATGGTAAACATTGGTCCCATGCCGTTGCACGTGGCACTGCGAATGGACATGAACAATCCACCAATCTGCTCATGCACATGACATGGCAGCTGTGTGTGTGTGTGTGTGGGGGGGGGTGCTGAGAGGGATCCCAAGATTTTAATACAGTAGCAGCAGGAGTTACCCTTCAAATGAACAGCTGACCTTACAGGGTTTGCTTACCTTTATGTCCCTCACATTCCAATTTGATATCCAAAAGATTCAGCACTGTTATGAAACATATTCTTAATGCGGTTAAAGTCTTAATGGCAACTCTTTGGAATAAAAAGAACCACCTAGATTGCCAGCACTGAATTATATTTGGCAAACATATCACGTAGAATCAATTACTACTGTTTTACATGATACTCATAATAAATTTATTCAAATACATTCCCCTTGGCATCTCTATTATGAAACCAACATTTATGCTTATTTATAAATGTAAAATCTTTTATGAAAAGGGTAGATTAGTTCAAACAGCTTGTGATGGTGTCTCTTTATAGTTTTAGGTTTCTTTATTACCCATTTCCTATTTTTTTCCGTATTGCGCACACACAGCTCCCTCTTAACTATGGACTAAAGCCCCATACACACTAGAAGATAAAGTTTCACTTGTTCTTCTAGTGTGTACATTCAATATTGTTAAGTTGAACGTACCCGAGCATTGTTAACGACCCCCTCCCTCATCCAGCATGTTCGGGTGAGGGAGGCCCTAGGTAATGACGGGCATGCTGCATCGGCAGCACGGTTGCTGCTCCCCTCTACCGTTGTTAACTTCAGAGCTGGCATCAGCAAGTGTGTATGCACTTGCCAATGCCAGCACCCCCTGGTTTATCCCCCTTGCCGCCAATATTGGTGTCAGCAGGGTCGTCTAGTGTGTACAGGGCTTAACTTTGTTAAGATCTTCTTATTTACCGCAGCTTTTTTAAATGTATCTACTTAATTTTTTTAATTGCTTTAGATTTTACTGATCAATTTAATTATATTAAGTAACATTGATAGCACAATGCCGGCTCCGAAGTGAGCGATGGTGGGGGGCAGTGTTCCCTCTAAGCTGTGCGCGTGTGCACGCGCACACAACTCACCGAGCATGCGCACAGACATTACAATAGAGTGCACAGTAATTTTAGTGTAGTCATTTTTTCTTTTACTATTTTTTGCAATTTTGGTGACCCCGGACACTGTGTATAACAATATGGCTCTGCTGGGCTGGCTGGCAGTCAGCCTGTAAGCCCACCCTTGGTTGCCGGGGTCTGTCAGGATTGGCTCCCCTGCACATCTGATCTGTGCAGTGCAGAAGAGCCAATACGCAGATGCCGCCTTCCCACTTTCCCGTCCTCCCGCCTTACCACCATTGCTGTTGTCCACCCCTAGAATGTGCTGGCACCACTGCTGCCTGCCACTAAACAGCCTGAGCCTGGGGTCGGCTCCCAGAGATGGGAGTGCCAACAGAACACAAGCACGATAGCCTGCCCGCCCATGACATCAGATGCTGAGGTGGCGGCTGGCACGGCAGCACTCATCGGTCGAGAAGACTGGAGGAGCCTGTAGATGCCATTCTGCACTGGGTCTGGTGAATAGTTGAGCAGCTGCACAGTGCTGGTCTGCTCTGTGGGGAGAGGGACAGAAGCCGCAAGGCTGGAGGCTGTTCAGCTGGCTAGTGACTGCAGTGCTTAATGTGGTGGGGGGAGGGGGGCATCAAAAGGGCACAGTATTTTCTCCTCACTGCACCTCAGGACAGGGCCTGCCTGGAAGGGGCCCTGTCCTGAGGTGCAGTGAGGAGATGGGAGTGGTGTCAGACTTATAGGCTGCTTTTTTGAATTGGCAGCTTTTTGGTATTGGCAGTAATGTGTAATGGGCATTACAGAGTACATTTCTGATGTGTGTTGATGACCCTGTTTATAAAGCATATTGTGAATTTTGGCTTAATCCGTGTAGCATTATGTGAATTTTGACTTATTGCCTATGGCATTAAACAGTGTTAGTTAATTACTGTAATTATTAAAAATTAACCATTTCGTTTACTAGGCTTTTATACCGTTATGTGATGCACAGAAATTCAAATTTCTTTCCAAAGTTGCACAACCAATATCTTTTGCCGCAAACAGCCTTCATAAAATTAGAGGGAACATTGGGGGGGGGGGGGGGACAGCATGGGCTTCGTTAACGAGGGCCTCTCTCGTCTGAAGATGCTGGATGAGGGAGGGGGTTATTAACAATGTGCGGGTGCAAGCACTATTAACCATATTGAGTGTACACACTAGAAGATATAGTGAAAGGGTTTTCTGAAAGATATCTTTCACTTTATATTGTAGTGCATATGGGGCTTTAGTTCATAGTTAAGAGGGAGGGAGCTGAAGTGTGCAGTAAGGAAAAAATAGGAAATGGGCAATGAAGAACCCTATGCATATATAGAGAGAAAGAGAGAGAGTGTGTGACAAGGTATCGCATACAGTAGATATGGATAAAGTCTATGGGCCTGATTCCTGGTGGTTTGCAACTTTAATGGAATAAACTATGTGCACTGCAGGTGGGGCAGATGTAATATGTGCAGAGAGAGTTACATTTGGATTGGGTGTGTTCAAACTGATATCTATATTGAAGTATAAAAATAAAGCAGCCAGTGTTTACTCTGCACAGAAACAAAATAACTCACTAAATATAACTCTCTCTGCACGTTACATCTGCCCCACCCACCTGCAGTGCACATGGTTTTGTCCATCGCAAAGCATGATGCATTTGCAGAACCAGTCACAAAAAAAGGAACATCGTAGAGTACCTTCCAACTGCGCTAGTCAAAGGCATCCATAATATTGCTAAAGCAACAGGCTGACGTCAAAGACTCACTGGGAAAACTCTTTGGCACGTCTGCATTTGGACGAACACACTCACAAAACGTCATATTTTCTCCCCTTAACATTGGCTTCCTGTCAAATTGCGATTGCACTGAAGCAGAATACGTACACAAAATAAATCACAAATTGCAAGCGCCTATGCGATAATCGACCAGATTGCTTTTTCTTATCTTAGCGTTCCTTGCTGAATTAGGCCCATAGCCAAGTGTTGCACTTTGTGATTTCCTTACTTCCCTTGAAAAAGTTTTTATATATAACAAGTCAAAGTACATAATATTATCTGCTCTTCCAAAATACAAAAAGGCACAGTATTAGTTCACTCTAGACTCCAATTGGGTGAATACTTATGTGGTTTGATGTTACTCTTTCACTCAATCACCCCATATCGACCGACTGGCATGAAAATATTATATTTATAATATTACATATGCAGGAGCGTTAGTCAGGTAATGTCTTAATACAGTCCTACAACTGGTAGAACAGGAGATTGCAACTTATGTGTGGTTTAATATTTTAGATGCTGACCTCCTGATCCCATAGAATCAGAATCATAGAATAGTGGTTCCCAACCTTTTTCTCTCCCATACCCCTTGATTAGGCTTTATATATATATATATATATATATATATATATATATATATATATATATATGAGTACTCTTCTCAATTTTAAATATCCACAGTACTTACAAGTGGAGGGGAAGTGAGCAGTATTATATTAAGGAGTAGCGGAGTAGTGTGTGGTCAGGAATGGGGTCCCTCTGTGTCTGACCTCCGGCTTTGTACTATCTCCGTGTCAGCGTGGGGCAGATGAGCGCTGATGTCTGAAGGCAGCTCACATTGATGATGCTGCAGATAGAACTAGAAGTGACGCAACGTGGTTCATCTCCATGACAATGGAAGACTTCTTCTGCCATCTAGAGACTTCAACTTCTTCTTTCACCATTACCAATATTATTTTCAAGTACCCCCTACTGGTCTGCAGTGTACCCCCTGGGTACAAGTACCCCAAGTTGGGAACCACTGCCATTGAATAACAAAAACACTGAGCTATTCCTAGCTCAATGTGTATGGGGTTACAGGGGGTCAAGCTGGATACACAATACTAATGTACACATAGTAATTGTACACCAGCATTTCTGAACACTGCATATTTACAGTATAAAATATGCAGCACTGTAATTGTACAATCATATATTGGGCTAGGACCTTGTTTTCCTAGCACAGAGGAGCACTTCATCTGTTAGAACTCTGGGTTTAGTGTGTTGGCAGCTGAAACACTATGAAAGCACTCACATGTGCCAGGGGAACAGGGTTCAGCAGTGAATGCAGTGTCCCAATAGTAAAGTGGTTTTACAGTCAGATTACTGCAGTTTAAGTGTTTTTGACAAAGATTTTTACAATAGTTCTTTTTTTGGTGATGGGAAATTGTATTATGTGTAGGTCAGATATGCAGGTATATAGGCTGTATAATATTTAACTACAACATACAGAATAACTGTGCAACTACAAATTTCAGCATTTTGCTATAATGTGAAGCAATCAGTTATCTAGCATACTGAGTAATAGTTGCATAAAAGAAGAATCACAGTTTAGTTACTTTCAAATACTTAGAGTGGGAGGCATCAAGCCTTGTAGATATAGAGAGACTTAGAGATGTTGCTCAAAACAACCAATCAGCTTTTATAATTTTCTAGCAGGTGACAGTAAAAGCTGAGTATTGATACAGATCATGGGCTTCCGGTCGGGTCGGGGATGGTCGCACACACGCGAGCTCCCATCCACCGGAGCTTTTATCCCCGGCCCCCGGACAAAGGGCGCCCTGATGGCTGAGGACGGAGGGGGAGAAAGAAGGGAGGACCTTGCGGGTGCACAGCTATTGGCGGCACGGTGACCACCCGGCCGGGACAAGCGCACCGCCACGGCCCGGCATGAGGACTACCTCCGTGCAGGGGGTGCCTGGAGGAGCCGGAAGAGGATGCGGCACTGGACCCGGCCACCGGTGAGACACCAGCGGCGCACAGCTCGGCCCCGGGATGACACCAGACGCTCAGGACCCAGCCACTGGCTCAGTCACCAGCATGACCTCTGAGGCGGTGGCGACCCCCCATCGGCACCCAGCCGACCCCCATTGGCACCCGTGACAGGAGAAGAGACCAGGCCTGCAGGCCCCAGCTGCTGATCCCCAGCACCATCAATTGACAGTCAATAGGTCAACCAATAATGGTCAACAGTAACCAGGTCAACACCTTGAAATTGTCGACATGCCCAAGGTTGACATTGACAAAGGTCGACAAAAGCTTATGCTCGACACAGGCATGGCCGATATGAATAAGGTCGATGTGCGTTTATCATGTTTTTTTGGATGACTATATCGACATGGACACTGTATTAGTGTAACCAGGGGCGTAGAGAGGGCAGAGCTGGCAGAACGCGAGCTCCAGGCACTTAAAAGGTCGCAGGCCACTGGAGCCACGCACTGCAAACGGTCCCCCGGCAGTCTCTGGGCTGGCACATAAAACAATCACAAATAAATATTGGGCAGGGCAATAATAATAATAATCATTGATGGGGGAAGGTTTTGGTGGAGGGTGTAACTAAATCTACTGTAACATAACAGTAGGAAAGTTGGGGATTTATATAGTAAATATAATAAATAAGGGGCCCATTTATGAAGGATTGCATATACAATGCAATCTGGGTGCACATGTTGGTGACGTTCCGAATTCATTACAGGGGAGGGGGCCTGAAACATACCCTTGCTCCGGGTACATGGCACCTAGCTACACCGCTGAGTGTACCGCGTCACCTTCGGGCACTATTATATTACCACTCTATGCCCACTCGGATAGTAAAGTACCAAAAAACACCATTGAAAAAAAATAATGAAAAACTCATGTAGACCTTATTTATGTTGACCATGTCTATGTCGACAATAAGCTTGGATCACCCTTTTATCAATGTTGACCTTTTGTCAATGTCACCCATTACAAGGTGTCAACCTAGTGTATGTCGACTTTTAGTGGTCGACCTAGACATTGCATACCCAGTGACCGCATACCATAAAGAATATGGTGAACACCATGAACTAGTACTTAGACTAATATAAAGGGATATAACCTTATGCCAAAGGTTTTGGTTTATTTATTTTTTGTATTTAAATTCATTTTAAAAGAGAATTACAATATAAGCACAGGTGCATAGAATACCTTTGAATCTGTACAGTAGATCTGTTGTCGTATAAATGGCAACATATATATCTGTCTGGACAAGTGGTCTCAGAGGGTGGATTCTCCCTCTGAATTTAATTCATATTGCTCCTTCTAGGAAAGAAGAGACACTCCCTTTAATGTTTAAAAAAGAAAACTAGTGAATCGGTCTATCGCACATCCAGCTGCCAATGAATTAATAATACAATGGTCCCTCAAAAACCTTCACCAACACCACAGAGAAAAGAAAGTGGAATACAACTTATGAGGCGCTTGGGATCTTGAGTACACCAGGATTCCTCCCGTGCAATTGTCATAAAAAATAAAAAATAGATAAAATAGTGAAGTACATTTTCAATAGATTTCATTAAGTAGCTTCATAAAACATATTTTAAAATGACATAAAAAAAAAAACTTCAACAATGCAATAGAGTAAGAGCTATTCCTTAGTGCACAGAAAATCCATAAGCTGACAGAGGCTAAGAATTACCGGGTGTGAAGGAACTGACATGCGAGCAGTTTCCAAGAACAGAAATGTGAAATGGGAAGAAGGCTATATATTGGTAACGGCCGATGTTAAATCGCTTTATACCATAATTGAACACCAAAAAGGTATAGATGCACTAAAAAGGGCATTGAGTAGGAGTGATCTAGACATAGTTCTACAAGACTTTTTAATGGAAGGAGTGCGTTTTATTTTAGAGAACAATTATTTAATGGTAGTTTTTATCTTCAAAATGTGGGCACCGCGATGGGCACCAGGTTTGCCCCTAGTTATGCTAACATCTTTATGGGGCAGTGGGAGGAAGAGGTTATCTGGAACCACTGCCCCTTAGGGGCGAACCTGGTGTTCTGGAGAAAATATATTGACGATTGACTTTTTATATGGAAAGGTGGGGAGGAGTCATTAAAAACATTTTCAATTACTTTAATATAAATCAAATTAAACATTGAATTTACATTTGAGAACAGTTTTAAAGAAATACATTTTTAAGATATTTATATATATATATATATATATATATCCAATTGCTTTGTCAAGAATATATATATATATATATATATATATAATATATATATAGAAAACAATAAAATACAAACTACGAATTACAGTAAGCCCACTGATTCGAGTGCTTATATCCAAGCCACCAGTTGCCACCACCCCAACTGGCTCAAATCTATACCAGAGGGAAAGTTCAGGCGGTTAAGATGGAACTGTACAGAAACAGATGTATATAAAGATCAAGCAGTGGCTATGGTATATAAATTTATATCATCAGGATATGAGGAAGAAAATATTAATTTGATCAGCAATAGGGTAGCTGAATTAGACAGAACACAACTATTGAAACCACTAGGTAATACAAAAAGAAAACACATCTAAATTTGAGTGGGCCTTTGTTAGCAGCCAGTATAAAACATTGGAAAGGTCAATCCAGAAACATTGGGAAATACTGCAAAAAGACCCAATAATCTGAAAATTAATACCAGATCGACCAAAATTTATTTATAAAAAGGCACCCACCATAAGGACAAATTTGGTAAAAAGTGCAGTCCCCCCAACAAGATCAATGGCCATGATCAAATCTAAAGGCTTCTTTAGAGTTGGATTATGTTTGGGCTGCAGGGGGATTCCTGGAGGATTCTCAAAAATAAATGAGGTGACCATTAATCAAAAAGTTTTGAAAGATTTTATGACGTGTAACAGTAGCAGTGTTATTTATGCCATTGGTTGCAAATGCAACCTGTGGTATATTGGACGTACATCTAGGCCACTATAGTAACGCATTAGTGAGAACCTTAGAAATATAGGAAATGGCGTTAATACTCATGCACTGTCAGAGCACTTTAGGCTGCATCATAACTGCAGCACAACTGAAATTATAACCTTTTGTGGATTGAGGCAGATCAAGGAAAATTGGGGACAAAAGGGATTAGCTAAACAGTTAGCAAAGGCGGAAATGCAGATGATCTATGATTTAAATACCCTAATCCCTGGAGGCCTCAAGTCCGATTTTGAAATTAAGTGGTTTCTTAAAATTGGTACTGTCTTTTATTAGTTTCTATTAATATTAGTATGATTCATGTTTTATTGTCACCTTTTTAAGAGACAAATGGATATGTGAGGAGAATGTTTCACAATAACCGAATGGGAGGCATTGCCTAGTAACAGAATCACAAAGAGAAAAAGTTACGATTCACGGAAGTGACGTTGCGGCATAAGAAAATGCTGCTGGAACATGAAATCCGCACGATTCCTAAATCTAGACACGCCCGCCCGAAAGTGACATAGCAGCACCCGACACTCTGCTTTGTCAGAAAGCCATGGTTGCAGGGGATACCTTGGACGCCGATCACAGCGACAGGAAGTCCTGCTTCTCAGCGAAGGACTACGGCACCTGTAGTTTCCACATTAATTAGAGTCTAGCTGAGATGCGGGAAAGGATTAGGTATATAAAGCATTCATATACAGATCTTCAGTACACCTTGAAAAAGTCCTTCAAGGAGGAAGAAACGCGTTGGTGAACTGTAAATGAGCTGAGAAGCAGACGGAGGAGCCGGGGGATTATTTCACAGGAAGCCCAGCAGATGTGCCGCTGTGAGACTGTTCTATACCTGTTGGGAACTGCTGGCATGTCAGTTCCTTCACACCCAGTAACCTAAGGAATAGTTTTTACTGTATTGCATTGTTGATGTCTACTCCCTTTAATGTGTCATGCATTACTTCTTACAATAAAGAGACGGGTAATGGAGACATCTGTGATACAAAGTGATCATAAATTTGTTTGCTGGCTAAATCTTGTGGAAGGTTTCATTTTTTTTCAAAATATATTTTATTGAAACACTATAAATCACAGTTTACAATTAGATGACAGAGAAAAAGGTATTGAAATTGGCAGGTACAATATGAAATCAAGGTTCTTATTCAATATTATTATGTCAGATGTACAGTTCGACATTGAGTAAATATGTTGGAAAAAACATAAGTCGTGTCTGTGTCTTCTTACGTGGCGTGTAGGCCAGTACGGCCCAGGGCTGTCTCAGGGAGTGCATTATAACAGGATTTACTGTGTTAGACATCCAAAACCACCGGAGGGTCCCCTGAGATAGTTCTCAGCAGATACCATTGCGTATCTTTGAGTGAGTTATGGAGTTTTGTTCTAATTTCCAAGGAGAGTATTGTTATGTAGCTCTCCCAGGTGTCAAAGAGTTTTTTAGTGTATCGTTCCTTGTTCAGTAAACATTCAATCCACTCCATGTTAAAGACATGGAATAACTTTGTCTTGAACAGCTGCAATGAAGGGGGGGTAGTGTCGATCCATGTCTGCAGGATGGACTTGCGCGCAACCACGCTAACAATCCCCAAGAGTCTTTTGCACCCCCTAGTTATTCTTTGATCCTCCGGCAGTATGCCGAAAATAGCCCAATGATCTGTGAGGGGTACATAGTTCACTAAATGATCTTGCGCAAACTTCCTAACCTGTAGCCAGAATAATTAAATTATAGGACAATTCCAAAAGTAGTGATACAGGTTTGCCTCACCAGTCTGACACCTCGGGCAGGTTGCCGAGGGGGTCATCCCGGCTAGGAATTGCCTGTGGGGAGAAAAGTATGCTTTGTGAAAAATGTTGAGGAACATCTCCTGGTATTGAATAGCGGGCAGTAGCCTTCTAGAGCGCAACAGTGCCTTGGACAACTGGGTACAGGTTAAGTACGGCATTATTTGGGTCCAGGCTTTCATGCCTGTGGTGATGGTGTCGTGATCTATAATCTGCCGTAGGAAGTTATAATGTATTGATATGGCCTTGCGGTCGGCCACCCCAGACAAGAGGATCACGTCGAGAGTGTTCGCCCAGTCCGTCTCTGAGAAGTTGCGTGTCACCTCTAAGGTATAGTGCTTAGCCTGCATATATATGCAAGAGGGTGTCTGCCCAATGTTGGGAAGGCCTCCGAAGCCTTGTCAAATGACATTGGCTTTTTCAGGTCCCAGTCAATCAGAGCTCTGACGGAGGACAGGCCCTCGGCACGAAGACTCCTAAATGGGTGGCCGGCCGCACCATGTTGAAATTCTAAATTGTGCAGGAAAGGTAAGAAGAGGGATTTATGGGCGTTCAGATGTAGCCTATGTCTAAGGATGTGCCATAATCTGCGAGTTTACCACAGCAAGGGGTTAATTCGGGTCTGTTCATCCACCTCCCCATCATGAATGTGCAGAAAGCTCACCAAACCACCGTCAGCTAGGAATTCCCCTTCTATTTGTGTGTTAGCGTAAACTTCACTCCCGTGCAGCCAATCCCTTAAAAAGCGGAGTATGGAGGAATGGTTATAATGTAAGATATTAGGGAAGTTTATTCCTCCATTAAAAGCTGGCTGCTGCAGTTTATATAGCCCAATGCGGGGACGTTTTGAACCCCAGATAAATTTCCGAAAGTGTGAATCTAGCAAGCGTAAATCGCCTTGTGTCAACAGTAGTGGTAGGGCCTGGAGTAGATACAGCCAGCGGGGGAAGGTCACCATGGAAGTTTTTTTTTTTAAATCTGCTTACCAACTGCCGATGCTGTGTGAGGGGAGCAACTGCATGGTTTGGGGTAATGTAGAGTAGAGTGTGGGGGGTGGGGCTGCAGGGTTTGAAGTACTGTAGTGAAGTTTGGTATAGTGTGAGCGGGAAACATCTGCAGGGTAAACAGTAGTGTAGTATAGTGTGTATAGGGAGCAGCTGCATTGTTAGATGTAGTGTACTGTAGTGCAGTGTGTGGGTTCGGGAGGAGTAGGTGCAGAGTGAACAGGAGTGTAGTATAGTGCATATGAGAAGCATGTGCATTGTTAGCGTTAGTGTAGTGTACTGTAGTGCAGTGTGTTTGAGGACTAATTGCAGGATGATCAGTAGTGTAGTGTGTATAGGGAGTAGCTGCATTATTAGGTGTAGTGTAGTATAATGTAGTGTAGTGCAGTGTGTGCGATTAGGTTGAGAAGTAGTGTATTATAGAGCAGGTGTTAGGGATAGTGTAGTGTACTGTAGTACAGTGTGTGCAGGGAGCAGCTGTATTGTTAGGGGTAGTGTAGTGTGTGTGCTAGGAGAGAAAACTGAACTTTTGTAAATGTATTTTCATTATGGGTGATGGTGAGTGCTACCTGCATTCTCCTTGGCAAGTATTTTAATCACTTAACAAAATATCTCTGGTGAGTCTGGTGATGGTGAAGTCTGCTTCCATCAAATATAGGAGGCCATGGGAGAGACAGATGTAAATTGCACTTTCGATCAAGCTGTCAATGTTAATGTGACAAACCCTTAGCATGTTCTCCCTCAGGGTTTTATTAAAACATTATATGCCCACCTGCCAGTGTGCTCTTTTCTCCTCCCATCCCTCCTACAGGCTCCAGTGCACAGACTTCTGGCCTTTTCTGCTACACTGACGGGAAATGAGAAGAGGGAGGGGAAAGAGGTTACGCCAACTACTCCATACTTGTTTAACAGCAGTCCATGGGTTAACAGTTTATTCCATTCCCTTAGCCAGGGGAATTGAGATGAAAGCTTGCTGTTCATTCAGAACTGGTAACAGAGCCTTCTGTGTACCATTTAGTACTGAGAGGCCTCACAGTGAGATGAAGCAGACACAGCAGGTATTCAAATGTTTGTTGGGGACTCCTTGAGCAATACTACAATGTGATTTCTGGAGTAGTCATAGGCTAAAACAGTGGTTCCCAAACTTCATTAGTGTTTTCTTATTGGTACACCTAGGCCTAAAGTGTCCTATTGAGAAATTCAGGGAAAATATAACATTTTGTAAATTGTGCTTATATGTCTTCCTTATGTTGTTATAAGGTGGCTGCACCTTTGTTTGTCCACATATTTTCTGATTTTCTGGTTTTGCCTTTGACATCATTGACCATTATAAATTGTGGCACCTCTGTAAGTGCCGGAGCACCAGTTTTAGAACCACTGGCTAAAACATAGCAATATTTGCTTTGTAATAATAATGGACACTAAGTTGTTACTAAGCATGACTTCTGTTTGAAGTATACAGATAAAGGAGCACTGCACAAAAAAGAGGGTGGCAAGACATGAATACTTTGATGGATGAATTATTGAAGGGAGTTTCTGGAATCTCCATTTTAAAGTAATAAATATTTAATAGAAATATTATCTCTTGTGAGTCTAGTTATAAATATAATGCCAACGTACTGGCCTAGGCTGGTGCCATGCTATTACTACAAGAATCATACTTTCAATTCTCATTAAGTGACCGATTCAGGATCGCTCGTAGCTTTTGAAATTCGACCTAGCCCCGATGGTCGGGGTTTGCGCAAACTCCGGGCACCAAACGGCTTTGGCGAGTTACACACTCACTGGGCCATTTACTGCAGGGAGGGAGGGCCTGGGGCGGAAACAGGGCTGGAGCAGAGGAACACCCAGCATTGATGTTACATGACAGCGCCTGACCCTCTTCACCGATGAAGAGAAATGTGGAGAAAAATCATTCCATGGTTGGCAAGGAGTTTCAGTAATCGGTAAGCAGCGAGTTTTGATGCTTCCCAAGCTAATCTGAATTAGACCCTAAGTACACTACATGTAACTCTGTCTTCACTGCTGGTTTAAAGAGTAAAAATAGCTAGTTGTTTGAATTACAAAAGTCACATTACATAAAAATATAAAGGGGCAAAAACTTCTGTGCATCAGCATTGCATAGTGATTGATAGGACAGCACGGATGGTGTAATGGTTAGCATTACTGCTTAACAACACTGAGGTCTTAGCTTTGATTGCCACCATGGCTCTAACTGTGCAGAGTTAGTATATTCTCCCTGTGCTTGAATGGGTTTTCTTCGGGTACTCAGGTTTCCTCCCACAACCCAAAGATAAAATATAAGTTTAATTGACTCCAAACAATTTTACCCTAGAATGTCTGTGTGTGTGCGTGTACATGTGGTAGGGAATATAGACTTTAAGCTCCACTGGGGCAGGGACTGATGTGAATACTCAAATATTCTCTGTAAAGAGCTGCAGAATGTGTGTGCGCTATATAAATAACTGGTAATGAATAGGAAGGAACCATTTCAGGGAAGTAACCGGGAATGGTGGCAATAAGACAGGCATGTCCCTGCCTGATTGTGAGCCCGGCCACGATACAAATGGCCGCTATTTGGATACCACAATAATGACTATCGGTCATTATAGCTATATATGGTAATTTTTATTGGCCAAAACAGTATCAGAGCTAATAGGACATCGCCCTTAGGATAACAGCCCTTGGTTATGTCTTTGAATGTCTAGATTTCATCTTCACTCAAATATGTATTACTTATTTTAACATCTTTGTATAAAGAGAAAAAAAAACTTAAGGTTTCTTTTTGCCACAAAAACCATGCTTGCATATCTGTAAAACACATATGCGAGAGCTGTTCCATTTGACATTATGAGGTAACTGGAAAGTTTGTCTTTAAATACCAGTCTAGAGAACCAGACATTACACAGAGATGTTGTCCTACCAGAAACCAGAGGATATGCAAGCCATGCCTTCAAGTGTTAACATGTTCAGTCCCTGCTAGGAGAGACTAGGATGCAAAACTGTATTATGACAAATTTTACAGAAAAAAATGCTAGTCTGTGTTTTGCACAGTAGAACTCTTTATTGGGTAACTACTATATGCGATCGTTTTTTAATTTTCCAAGTTTTCAAATATAAACCGATATACAGATGGAGTACAAGCCATCCTTGCTGGCGGATCGCCAGAAAGTCCCCGCTAGCGACCCGCCAGCAGCCTCGCCAGCGAACATACTGAGACGCGCGTGCGTCTCACTCGCACGCACGTCTCAGTCTCCGTCGCCAGCGCGACGGAAACCCTGTCCATCTCCGCTTCAGGGAGACGGACAGGGTTAGGGGGGGTTAGGGGGGGGGTGCGGGCAGGCGGCGGGGACCCGGGGGAACGGATGGAAGCGCCGTCGGAAGGGGACGCGCGTGCCTCTCGTGCGCGCGCGTCCCCTTCTCGCCATCGATATGGCGCTGGCGGGGGATGGCGGCTGGCATCGCCAGCGCCATCCCCTGCCAGGATGAGCTGTACTCCATCTGTATCAGGTAGATGGAATTCTTCTACAAGTAATTCATCTAAAGCATACATGCATAACAAATTAGGTCTGCAAGGTTATTGTTTATAGCCTGCTGACAAACACTTTAAATCGCCCATTGGTTTGTGCTATAGAGTTGGAATTATGCCTTTTTTTGCGTAAAATATGCACTACTGTGCTGTGTATGCACATACCCATAACTTACATACTGTATGTGTCCACATGTAGGCTCGTCATATATTCTACTTGGAGAGGAGATACAGGGGAAAAAAGCAGGCCTTAGACATATTCATGGTCGGCAAACGTCTATGACATTTGAAATGCTTAGGAGCATTCAAGAATTCTTAGAGCCGGCTGAGATCCTGCTTTGGGCTGGCTACCATTATCAGAGCTCTCTTCAATTGGGCAGCTCAGCCAGAAACTGACAGAAACAGGAACCAGCTGACAGGACGAAAGCAGTCAGTGAGGGCAATGGAGAGCATAAAAATGGCTGCATACATTCGCTGAGCTGCCCAATGCCTAGGCAGCCATCATCAGCGCCATTGGTCACTGCAACAGCCAGGTAGATAACAATATAAGCTGAGACAGTACCGTTATTACACAGGGAATATATATTCGCTGAGCTGCACAGCACCTAGGCAGCGCCACTGGTCATTGCAACAGCCAGGTAGGAAACAGTTAAGCATAGACAGTACAGTTTTAGGTTGCTATACAGTGTGCGAGACAGGGGAGACACTAGGTACATATTGCTGAGTGGCACAGTTCCTAGGCAGCCATTTGCGGTGCCATCTTGATCATTCTGCTCATGGGCAGCAGTAGAGGGGCTGAACAGTCCTTCTCCCCTACAGCACCCACAGAAGCCAGCCAGCATGGATGGACCTGAGGCTGTAATGCTGTGGGGGACAGCATGTCAAGGGCCTTGGTTGGAGCCATGTCTGGAGGTAGAGCCAGCATGTGGGGGTAGGGAGAGTCAGTGAGGCCAGGTGGGGAGTGGAGAGTCAGTGAGGCCTAGGACCAGCTGCCCCCCCAATACTGAAGCCATACCTCCTCCTTGGGGCTTTCTCTGGGAGGGGGCGTCGCTGGGTTCACCCTGGAGCTTGGGGCAGCTGGGCTCTCCACCACCGTAGGTCTTTTCAGCCGGGGCCCACAGGCCAGGAGTCCCCCCTGCTGCGCAGGACGGGATTCGGGGGTCTTTGTGTAGCAGCCGTGGCCGGGGTCTTGCTGTCCGGGACGGTGTCACAGCGCTTAGGGGACATGCCGGGGGCCGCGGCTGTGACAGCACCTGAGAAACTAGGTGCTCCTGCGTCCTCAGTCGCCATCCCGGGGCCGTAGCGACGCCTGATACATTTGGCGCTCCTGTGTCCTCTGTCTCTGCCTCCCTTGTTCTCCTTCTACCACATACTCCTGTTGTCCACGAGGCTCCCCTTCTCTGGGAGCCGGGGATGAAAGCTCCGGTGGACTGGAGCTTGCGTGTGTGCGGCCATTCCTGGTCCCACTGGAGGTCATATCAGGTAAGGTGCATTATTTTGTGGCATTTTGTGCATAAGGGCAATACTAATGTGGGGAATATATGTAAGGGGCTTTAAAGTGTGGCATTATGTATATAAGCAGCTCTATTACTGTGTGGACTAATGTGTATAAAGGGCACTACTGACTGGTATGATGTGGAGTGATACAGTGTGTGTAACACGAAAAGGGGCACTACTGTGAGGCGTAAAGTGAATGAGGGAAATTATTGTGTAAATTAATGTGAATAACATTTTACTAGTGTGTGCGTCATCTCAATTGGGTGTACTATTGTGTGGCTATGCCCTTTCCCAGCAAAAACATTCCCCTTTTTGGCCCATGCTCCTTCAACTTCAGAGTGCACTGTCCCAATTTCAAACCAAAGTGGTGGGGGCACAAATGCTCTTGTTGAAAAGATGAGGATTGCTATGGGTAAAGGATGTGTGTTGCTGGCTACTGCTTTGATCTGCAATTCTGGGTGTTGGATGAGAGTTGGAACTAACGGTGCTAGGGGCCACCAACCAAACTCTTGCCAAGTGCATTAAATTGGTTAGGGTCAGATCTGTGACTTAATTAGACTTAAATACATCCTCTGTTAATATGTATCTCATATATATTATATAATGATGATGATGAGCAGTACTATTGGCTGCTTCTGATTAGCTGTTTACATATGGACCTCCAGTTGTCTATTCATATTACTTATTTGTCATTTGCCTTTTGATTACTGAAGACATCGGATTCCCATTCTCTCTTTGAATAGGAAAGCAATTGATGTTGAAGTGTTTGCATTTACAGTAATATTTATATAGGGAATGCAACATTCACTTTTGTTGATTACTGTGAAGACATTTTTTTAATGTATCTGACACTTTGTGTCACTGTTACTGTATGTTGTGCACAAACAGGGTAAAGTGGCTGTCAAATCATATCTTTATACTATTTTTAGACGTACATACAGAAAATACTATTTTAATCTTGCTGTACTTCAGTTGAATGCAGTTTAAGCTATCTCAATTCCATATACAGACAAAAATATATTTTTTATTTCTAAAGGTGCATACACACTGAGCGATTTCCGCTGCCCATCGATTTTTGCCACTGTGAACGGCTTTCCACAGAAGGACGCTATGGAAAATCATTCAGTCTGATGGTAAAACCAGCAGACGAACAGTGGCTGCCAGGGATTGTGCGGCAGTGTGAATCAGCATTTACTGCTCATCGCCTGCCCATACACACTGGGTGGCTTTGGAGCCGAAAGCAGCTCAAACGGTGAAGCTGAGCTGTTTTCAGCTCAAAATCACCAAGTGTGTATGGGCCTTTACTCTTCGTTGCTTGGAGTGCACAATTCATCCTGCTCTTAATGATGGCCTTGATTACATAAATCTTATGTGATTGTACAAAGGGAAAGCTTTTCGCTTTGTGTAGAGAATCAGACTTTAGAAGAAATTATAACTCTACAAGACAGTAAAGCACATTTTTAGTTAAATGTTGTCTTTCAAGTATTTGCTTAATGTGCCGTTGTGTGTATTAGATGACAGGTATGCTTTAAGGACAGTGCTTAGGAATGAGATAGCATTCCCACAAGGATGTGCTCAGTTACCGTATAATGACAGAGAATGTGGAAAATGTAGTAACACAGTAGCAAAACAACACATGCAGTGCATTCATAGCTTATAGTCATTTTGGTGTGACCACAGCGTTTCCCGTTTACTATCCTTATATGCTGACTGAGCACTTCATGACTTTTATAATCCCTATGCTCCTAAGGGCATATTTACAATTATCAGGCTTCAAATGCAACAATTACAAGTTTCTTATCGCCACTATTCACAGCAGTAACAAAGGGATCTAAAAAGAAGGTAAATGACCGCAAAAGCCATAATTTCCCCTTTCTATTGAGAGCTGTGACCATTCTGGCATGCTCAGTCAGCAGACAATGCATGCTGTCTCTCCTGGCAATTTTTGTGAAACAGTAGCCCATAGGCTACTATGTGATAATTTCATCTGGAGATGGTATAAATTTTATTGGGGTCAAGCTCCAAATTGCTTATTCTGGAGCTTGGTAAATCTGACAGTGTTTTAGCCCCCATAGAAACTTATCACGGGCCTGGCTGCTGTCAAATATGGAGGTGCCACTCCATAGTACATTTAACGGATGCTTAACATTTGCCGATATCCCCTGAAAATGTGTGTTTACGAGGAATATCCCACAATTATTATTTGATAAATTGGCCCCTAGATTAGCAAAGTCTTAAGGTCGCCGGCAATCCCCCCTTGAGTTGCCCAGGACCCTCCCGGATGGCAGGATCGCATGCAATGTATCACATGAAGTCCTTTTGCATGCAATACATCGCATGTGATCCTAGCCAAGCCTGCCCAGCTCAGAAGCCATCCAAGAGATTGCTTGTGCAGCGGTACAACTTGCATCACATCTGCTGTCAGTCACCTGCAAAAGAGAGCCCAAATCGCTACAATATCCAATCCAGTAGTTTATGATGCATGTAAACATATAAGGTTTGTAATATTTCTGCTACCAAATCAAAAAAAAATGTGCCTTGATCAATTAGTGCTCTTCACACAAATATAAAGACTTAAGGTGGCCATACACTACTGAGAGAAGTCGCATCAGTGTATGGCCATCTGATCACCCTTGAGTCACCCGGGACCTTCCGGGGCAGCAGGATCGTATGTGACCCCGTTCCCCTTCTGGGAGGGGTTCTCAGTCAGACGTGAGTCGGGACTGCACATTGAATGGGATGGGATGTCGAACAAATGATTTTGCCCAATTTCACCCAATTTCTCGGCTCAAAATCAAGTGAAATCGGCTCAAGCATATGGAAGCCTTAAAGGAAAGATGTATCAAGATTTATATAGAGATAGAGTGGGGAAGTTACATAATGTAACTAAACAGATTCCAAAATATATTAGGCATATTGCTCAGTGTGTATGCCTGATATGGCTGTGCCTTCAGTGTTATGCTCACCGAAGGAGGGTCACGAACCCTGGTAAGGGCTTCCTGGAGACATTCAGGATAGGCTGTGTGGAATCCCAGCTGACGGACCTCTGGACGTCTTCTGCGTAGCCACCCAGGACCCCCAGGCCTAAGTCCACATAGCTCACAAGCGAGTCTTTGAGAACTGCCTTACGAAGTCCTTCCAGAATAAAGAGACGGCCTTGAGGAGTCTCCCTAGGTGCCAACGATTGGGAGGCCAGAACTTGTGAGGCCAAGTCCTGCGTTAGTCCTGCCACAATAATGGAAGACGGAACAATAGGTATTTCCTTGAGCGGAGTATCCTGAACTGACTGAAAGCTGTGGGAGAGAGCGTCTGCTTTGACATTTTTAGGCCCCGGTCTGAACGTATTGACAAAATTACATCTGGTAAAGAATAGTGCCCACCGGTCTTGTCTCGAATTGAGTCGTTTGTCTGACTCAATATAAGCCAAATTTTTGTGATCGGTAATTACCGTGACCACATGTTTTACTCCTTTTAGCCAATGGCACCACTCTTCAAATGCCCATTTAATAGCTAGGAGTTCATGATTACCCACATCATAGTTCTTTTCTGTAGAAGAAAACTTGCAGAAAAAGTAAGCACAGGGGTGCATCTTGTTTTCAGATGAGACCCTTTGCGAAAGCACTGCCCCGGCACCAATGTCAAAAGCATCCACTTCTACAAAGAAAGGGATTTCAGGATTGGGATGGCGTAACACATGAGCTGAGCAGAAGGCCTTCTTCAGCTGCCGCAATACCAATAGAGCCACAATGTCCGAAACAGAGCGAATAACTCTCCTGTAATAATTAGAAAAATCCAGGAATCTTTGGAGGGCTTTCAAAGTGGTAGGACGGGCCCAGGAAAGGACGGTCTGAACTTTATTGGGTTCCATAAAAAACCCTTTCGGGGAAATGACATAGCCCAGGAATGAAACCTGATCCATTTCAAATTCACACTTCTCTAACTTGGCGAAGAGCCCATTTACACTGAGTTTTTGAAGGATCATTCTGACATGCTGTCGATGTTCAATCAGACTCCTGGAGAAAATCAGTATATCATCCAGATAGACGACTGAGAAGCACCCTAGGAAAGAACCAAGGACTTCATTGATCAGGTCCTGAAAAACTGCTGGAGCATTGGATAACCCAAATGGCATTACCAGGTATTCGTAATGACCCGTGTGTGTATTAAAAGCAGTTTGCCACTCATCTCCTTCCCTGATTCTAATCAAATTGTATGCTCCCCTCAGGTCGATCTTTAAGAAGACCACGGCTTCTCTGACTTGATCAAAGAGAACAGAAATAAGTGGAAGTGGATAGGAATTCTTGATGGTAATTTTATTCAGTGCCCTGTAATCTATGCAGGGACGAAGGGTGCCATCTTTCTTTTTTACAAAAAAGAATCTTGCCCCCACGGGAGACTTTGAAGGACGAATGAAGCCCTTAGCGAGGTTTTCTTGGATATACTGATTCATGGCTTGGGTTTCAGGCACAGAGAGGGCATAAAACCCCCCTTGGGAAAGGGAGCCTCTGGAATTAAGTCTGTGGCACAGTCGAATGGACGATGAGGAGGCACAGTATCTGTGTCCTTCTTGGAAAAGACGTCTGCAAAATCACTGTAAAGGTGCGTACACACGGGGGGAGATATATTGCAAGCAATATATTGCTTGCAATATACTGCTGAGCAATATATTGCTCAGTGTCTCCTTTTCATCAAGCGACCAGAGATGGTCGCTGATGAAAACGAACCTCTGCTGGGGGTGCCGCAGAGGTAATTAGCTGGTCGCAGGAGCAAGCTCCTACGACCAGCGATTACAATGGGACCGCTTGGGTAATGCGTAGAGGAAGAGACAGGCATCTTTTACCACAATTAGGGCCCCACTGGACAATTTCTCCTGTCTCCCAGTCAATTCTGGGATTGTGTTCTCTCATCCAGGGTAACCCCAGGACCACTGGAGCCATGGGACAATGGTATAAAAAGAAAGAAATCTACTCTGAATGAAGAGCTCCTACGGATAATTGGAGAAGAAGGGTCCACAGGGAAATGCAGCCGTTGGACAATGGAAGTACTTCTAGCCCGCAGGCGGAAACGGGGAACTCTAATGCTATGGGTGTAAGGCCCAAGGACTTGGCCAACCCAGTATCCAAAAAGTTACTGGTGGCCCCACTGTCCAAAAAAGCACTGACCCCGGTTTGAATGAATGCGAAAAATAGATAGGCCTCAGCGAACTTCCTCAACACCACTTAGGCCCTGCCTTTTACTGGCTTAACAGAACATGCCAGAACCCTGTGACCCGGGCTTCCACAATAAAGACAGAGTCCCTTAGCCTTTCTACAGTTTTTCTCAGAGGTGGATAGACAAGTGGCCCCTATTTAAATAGGTTTCTCACTGGCGTCTGGAGAGGACTCATCCAGGTTATTGGAGGGAGAAACCCCAATTTCTTTCTCCCTCTGGCTTTCCCGAAATCGCCTATCAATCCAAATGGCGAGCTTCATTAGCTCATCCAGGGAGGATGGAGTGGAATACTGCACCAAGCAAACTTTTATGCGCTCAGACAGACCAATCCGAAACTGACAGCGAAGAGCCGGGTCATTCCACCCGGAATCCACTGCCCAGCACCGGAATTCAGTGCAATAGACCTCAGCTGGCCCTTGTCCCTGTCTGAGCGTGCGAAGGTTAGCTTCAGCCGAAGCCGCACGGTCGGGGTCGTCATACAACAGACCCATGCTAGACAAAAAAGAGAATGGTAGAAAGCATCCGGAGGCAGGTTTAAGGGTCTCCCTGTAGCAGGGAGAGAATAATACCGACTCGTTGGGCCTCAACGCCAGGTGAAGAAGGCTGAAGTTTGAAATACAACCTACATGCCACCCAGAAATTAAAGAATTGGGAGCAGTTTCCATCCAGAAGATTCACCTAGGGCTCAGAACTCCTTGATGTGGACAGTACCACGCGTTTATCCTGGGAATTAATCCTAGCCTAACCCTCAGAGACAGAACATAAAGATGACAAGAAACACCACAATCAAGATGCAGAGGAAGAGTCCTACTATAACATAAGCTAAATGACCCTAGTCCCTAATTGGGATGGTGAGGACAAGATAAAGGCAGGAACAAAGTATATCTTTACACAGATGAGAGCACATAAAGTATATACACAAACTGAAACAAATATAACTAAGGTATATAAATATATCCTTACACAGATGTGAGCACATAAAGTATATACTGTACATAGACTGACACAAATATAACTAAGGTATGTACAAGTATTAGCATGCGTGGCCTAACGCCACTGCCTGCACAGGGACCCCAGTGGGGCTAGCTACAAATGACAAATGCAGAGCCTGCTAACTTCAAACACTAGAGTGCTAAATGGAAAAGCTAGGTGGTACTTGCTTAGCAGGAAAAAGGGAGTCGCAGTCAGTCGGTATTTCAGGGTGGCCTCCCGGAGTTTCAGGTGACAAGTTGTTAAATGACAGGGACTGGACACCCCAGCAGAGCGAGAGCAGAGCCTCCAAACTAACTCTATATCCGGCGCCGGAGCGGCCCAAATGAACAACCTATAAAGATTTCCTCACAAAGTGTCCGCCCCGATTAGTAATGACAAGCAGCTGAACGCTGCATCAGGTGCGCTCAATGACTACTCCCTGCGGCTGCCAGGCGTCCCCGTCACTTAGGACACCGCTGGGGAAAAGGGAGTGCCAGCAGAGGGCGGGGTGCTGAACGCCTGGCAACAGCCGTGGCGACACCGTCCCTGCCCAGAAGTTTGGAACCGGAAGTGCCGTCCCCACTGCCTAGCAACAACTTACACATATTCCTTTTTTTTATTATTATTATTATTATTATTATTATTATTTTTATTGTGGTTTTGCAATAAAGAACATTGATACAATCAAACAAATATTGCATCTGTATTATATAAAAAAAAAACGTCAGAAGGTGCTATTTACTTGATCGGAATTGCACCAAGCTAGAAATAGCATATAATACATAATATATAGAGTTGACCCCTGTGAGTGGGGGGAGAAAAGTCTCCATCGGCTCCCCAAAAACAGTAAACCAATGGAATATGGGGGTAGTATTTGGTGGTGAGGAAGAGTGAGGCGTAAGTGAGGATGGAATTGACAGTCCCCAGTTTTCCTAAATAGCAACTGTTATTAAACTTACACCTATTCTTAAGCAAGATGAGCCAAAAGTGCAGGGGGTTTTATATTTATTTTTTTGAAAAGTGACATTTTTGTAGCCCATGTATGCATTTTTATCTTTTCGAAAGGACAGGATATATCACGGCCAGGGCTTGGACGCCTCATGTTCAACTCCAAGACCTACTCATACCAATCATGCTCCTGATCTATATGTCCCAATCAATAGCCCTGATATTATACTCACACATTTTGGGGGGTATTCAATGTCAGGGGCAGGGCTGTCGAGCAAGCTCGACAGCCCTGCCCCTGTCCCGTTCTCGCTTTGCTCGATTTGAGCTCGGCGGTCAGGATTCAATGTCCCGACGCCGAGTGGTGAGAAAGGGGCGTTGCCGTGAGCTGAGGGCGGAAATAGATGAGCACCGGCCGGGAGCTCGCCTATTTCCGGCTTTTCTCGGCAGAACGAGCCCGTCAGCTTGTGATGTCGGGGTTGTTCTGCCGAGAACCCCTGTTCAATGCTGTCGGGGAAGACAGCATTGAATAGGGCCCCCTAGCCATCTTCCCTGTCGGGAGATGGCTGCGGGAGCACGACAAACATTGAATACCCCTCTACTTAGGTACACACACATTAAGCGCTGGAATGCTATCCCTTCCTGCAATTCACCTTGCCTGTCAAGATACAGCGAGATACCCTACCAGGGCACATCCTACCTAGTCTGTTGTTTTACTGTTCAGTTATTTTTCTAATGATATGTCAATTTACATTTACTGTACTTATGTCAGTTGAAACTGTTAATGGGGCTTTGGACACGAAAGGAGTGTTGCCCAGTGTGTATGCACAGCTATGATGGGGAAAATAACCGGGCTGAAAATCATTGCATACACACTGAGTGATTTTCACCCATCCAAGTAACTTTCCCGGGGGGCGGACAGCTTTCCATAGCAGGACGCTATGGCAAGCCATCCACACCATTGCTCATCTGCTGGTGATACAAGTCAATTTTTACCAGTGTAGTCCCCCTCCCCTAAAGTAAGGAAATGATAAGAATAGAAAAATAACTTAATTTTAAAGTGCTATAATCAAGCACAACACAACACCATCTCATTAATACCCAATGCTGCTGCTTGGATGTCATCTCCAAGAGCCGCCACTGGAACTGCACCCATAGAACCCGCAGTGGAAGGCAGTCTCCCCTCGCCTGACTTGGTTTGGAACCGTGTTCCTAATCCTGGGTCAGACCTGGGACTTTAGTGGTCATCTTATTTACAGTGAGTGTGAGATTGTTCATGCCAATGGTGTCATACTGTATCTATAGTATCTCCAAAGTTGGAGTTTTCATAGGCTGATAGTCAAGCATGAATAGCCTGACCACAAGTTCTAAAAGAGTGTAAGGGGGCAAAGAGATTTTTGGTCAAGAAGTGAATACATTAGTGTTTCCAAATTACAGATTTTGTGCATGCACTATTCCTGGAGCAAGAGCTCACACTGATTAAAGAACTATAAATAGTTGCTTTGTAAGTTTCTAATATTTTTTATGGGACAGGCATCAAAGTCATCTGAAAAAGAGGGCCCAAACTCCGGCACTATAAGTTAATTCAAGTGTATGAAGCCATTTAAATGCAAAATTATACTGTGAAGGCCACAGAAGATCAGAGGAAAAACTCCGGAGTGGTGCATCCAGGAAAATAGCATTATCCTTGCAGAGTAGTTATTTCGTGAGAGCAAATCGGAGACAAACAGTATGTTAATATGGGAATAAGTGCAGGATGAAAAAGTGACAGAAAAACTTTAGAGAAATCAGTGGTCAATGCAAATGATGAATTTCAAGCAGGGAGGCAGACTACATGGGATTTCTACAGTTGGTCAAGGCTTCTGGAGTGGTCTAAAGTTGTGATCAGAGCCAGATTAACTGATAGGCCTCTCTTTGTTCTAGATCACGGGTGTCAAACACAAGGCCCACGGGCCAAATCCGGCCTGCCAGACCTCGTCATGTGGCCCGCGCTAGGAGATAGCACGCAGGGGCAGTGTGTCCCAGCTCCTGCCTAGGCCACCTCCTCTCACCCACCCCGCGCGCACTTGCTCGCCGGAGCTGCGGGGTTGGTTGCTGGGACTGGGACGTCACGCAGCTGGCGATCCATGCTGGACTGCTGGTAGTAGCGGTAACCGTGTGTGCGAGGCGGCTGACTGAAATAGGTTAGTAGTGTATAGCTCGGACTGGTCGCTGTACGTGGGGATCTCTGTCACTGAGGGTGACATTTACACACCAGGCCATGCTCTCCTCTAGTCACTGCGTGTCTATCTTGCTAGCCCACATTAAAATGTCTTTCCCAAAATGGTGTCACCTCCTCTAGCATCCCTAAGGCAGCTCTGTACCTTCTGTCCCTGTCTACCACTGAACCCTGCACCTCAATATAATTAGTACTGGATGTGGAATTCAATTTCTGCAGCATAGCTCTGTGTTTGATGGCCCACCATTTTTGTTATCGCATTGTTGTTATATGCATGTCCTGTTTCATACTGTTTTAAAGTACACCTTGTACATGTTTTCTGTCATTTGTACTTTTTGGGGGACCGGCCCTTTGAGGGTGACCAAACTGCTGATGCGGCCCCCAATGAATTTGAGTTTGACACCCCTGTTCTAGATAATCCAGTGTATAATTCCCGGGGCAATGTTATTGGGGTTGGTCCCATCCATAAAGGGGATCGACCACACTGCTAGCTGCTGTAAGGTGGCTTCTGCGATTTGGGGAAGATCTTAGTAGACTAAAATGACACTGAAATCCCTCCCAGAATACGGTGACCCTGTGCATCTTGCCCAAAGTGATGAAATCCACTAATAAAAAAAAAGACTGGATGTAAAAGGAGACACAAATGTAACTTTTCAGTCCAGAGGGTGACTAAGAACACAATAATGTTCTCTTAGGTAGGCTGTAGTAGGCGAAAAGAGCACTACACTCATTTTTATAGTTTCAAAAAGCAAATAAGCAATGTGCGAGAACCAAAAGAGGGGTGTATTTGAAGGAACACTAAAGCCCATATGTTATAGTCTGAGTTGCATCAACCAGCGTAATACTGGCAATTTAGCCTGCAGATTTAAAGTTCCAACAATTTAAAAGATTTCTGCTGCTGCTGCTGCTTTCAATCTACATGTTAGATGGACAAAATCTCACTGCTGCCTGCAAATGTTGCAGATACCTTTACAACTAAGGAGGGTATTCAATCCAGGATTCCGATTGTCAGAACATCTCCACAGTCGGAATACTGGCCTTTTCACTTTTGTCGCTAACTCAGTCGGAATTCAATGTTCCCACTGTCAGAAGGTCCGCAGATCAACAAAAACGGCCTCAGACTGTCGGAAAATGGCCATGGTTTGGACAATCCATGGCCGTTTCCGACACAGATTAGATTTTTTTTTAAATTCGAAAATGACAGCCCTTTATGTCAGAAACGGCAGCATTATATAGGTGAGGCCTATATTTCGGGTGTGGTATAGGGGTCCAACGTTGGGATCCCGACTGGCCGGACCCAGACAGCAGACCTATATTTCCACCTGTTGTAAATATTGGTAGATTGAATACCCCCTATGTCTGTTCTCAACTACAAGACCGCACTGTGCTTATTAGCAGAAATCAAACCATTTACATCCAATACAAAATACATTTAAAGCTAGGGGGGTATAAAGGTGTGAAGCTTCTTTATGGCTTGTATAAATGAAAGCAGTAGATAGGGAGAGAGAGCACATCCCTGAACCACAGAGCGGAGGAAATAAATGGAAATAAGATCATACCTGGCTATTTTTTAAAAATGTATGCCCCTATATTAACTACTTTTTGAATGGTGTACTATTGCTGAGACTAGACACAAACCATTACTTTTGATAGAGACATTAGCTTTGTTGGGCAATTACCAATGAAACCTAGAAATCAATAGGGAATTAAAGCACTTTTGAAAATGCTACCAGACAGTATTAGAATGATAGTATTGATAGGATATATTTTTGCTTAGAATTAACATCTCAATTGACTTAGTAACTTAAAACACAAATAAATCATTTTACAACATAGACTGTGTTACAAAGCAGACTGTGTTATTTTCTTTTTATTTAGGTACAAAATAAATGTTATATTTTAACAAAATGTTATACTGTTTAAAAGTCACTCCATGCTATATTTTGTTTTCAGGTGTTTGCATAACTAGTGTTGACAAACATTCATATTTTTATAAATCAGTAAAATGGGGTAAGTAGTTTACTCAGCTGTGCATAGTGAATGGAGTTTTTAATGTGAGCCATTAAAGCCCCTATTAATTATGGATCTGGCTTGCAGCAAGTTGTGGATACAACACTCCTTAAGGAATTTAATGTTGTTCCGGAATAAGAATACCTGTTTCGTAAAGAAACTGTCACCACAACGCTTACCGCTACTGATACTATTTACTAGTGGTAGAATTATCACTGCCGAGTTTACCCTGGCAGTGTCAGTGCACATGACATGTCGCTGATTTTCTGCAAGCACATTAGGCCAGATGTATCATGCTTCAAAAAGTGATAAAATCGAGAGTGATAAACAATGAGCCAATCGGCTCTTACCTGTCATTTTTCAAACCCAGACTGTAACATGGCAGGTTGTTTATCACTCTCCATGTTATCACTTCTTGAAGCTTGATACAAGGATCCAAACACATACCCCTTCCAAAAATTAACAGACAGCGGGTCTCCAAGAACAGATGCAGTCATAGGATGGCATAGATTCCCGCAGTCAAACTGAGTTTAATGAATGAAGTCCACATACGACATTATGTGGATGGCAGACCAGATCATGAGCAAAAGGTAAGCAGAAGTTATCAGTGATATCTCCTGCTTACCTTAACATTGATTGTAAAATAATCTTTTCAATTTATTTAGGAAATGGTAATTGGCCCAGTAATGTCTGAATACATCTTACTGCAACTGTATAATACCCCTTTCCTGCCGCAAGAAGATTATGTCATCTCCAAGCTCCAGCACTGTACCCATGTGCAGTGTGAACAGTACTAACCTGAGTCGGCACTGCAGTGTGAAACGGGTTGTCCCAGGTATGACCTGGCTTAGAACCGTGTTTCCAGTCAGATCAGGGACTTTAGTGTAAAAGAAGTATACCAAGACTTCAAAAACTCAGCTTGACTCAGAAAGACCAGAAACTCCTGGACCCTGTAGCAAGGGAATTCCTATTGTATGTGATTAATGCTGAATATGTAATTTCAAATGTGAAAGCGATCTATGCATACAGATACTGAAATATTAAAGGGGTTGTCCACGTCCACTTTTGTTATTAAATAGTGTGTAGTTGAGGTGTACCTGTGGCTAAACATAGGTGTGATATGCCTATAAGTAGTGGGATGCTGCTCAAAAGGGTGCAGTCATTCTGCTGCCTTGTCTCCGCTCTTTCTTTATAAAAACTAACCTGAGCCTACGAGTTAAGCGAACTGTACAGGTCAGTATTTATTTTTATCTCTGTATCTATCAATGGTTTGAATCAAGAAAATGAACTTCCTTACTTTTACTGCTGGAACATTTGCTGCATACACTGCTGTCAGGTTGCCTCATTTGTGGCACAGCTGTACACATGGCATGATGAGTCCGTACCTATTTGGACTGGGCTGGAATAGTGGAAACTTGTAGATAGACATAGTGGTGTACTGTATGTATAGAAGAGCATAAGCAATTATTCACTGTTCTATAGGCACGAATTATATATTTTCTACATTGTTTATATTTATAGTCCATTTTTTTTCTCACCATCACATTTTTTCTTTCTAAGCAATGTGCTATGGGCCAGATGCACTAAGCTTCAAAAGTGATAAAATGGAGAGTGATAAACAGCCAGCCAATCAGCAAATGTCAGGCAGGAGCTGATTGGCTGGTGGTTTATCACTCCCCATTTTATCACTTTTGAAGCTTAGTGCATCTGGCCCTATGTCTATAGTATCCTAATGTGTTGTGCGATTCCTAGTTTGCTCATTTCAACTTTTACTGTTCCTGGACCCTCTGAAACACTAACTATTCTTTGTCGCTATTCATGTGATCAAATGATCACAGAATGAATGAAAACAAATTTAAAGTTCATGGTTCTGTCCACATAGTTTAAGATGGATTATCTATCATTAAGGTTTTAGATCATACAAAATAAACTAGCAATGAAAGAGCGCCTGAATTGATATTTAAAAGTTACGGTAACATTAATATAGCAAAGGAAGTCTTTCAGAAGAGCCTGCATTTTAAAACAGTCATTTCCCAACAAACATACTTTATTGACTTGCAACATTAAATGTCTGGGAGTATAGCTGATATACACCGGTTCTTATTGCAGTAGAGCTGCAGAATAGTTCAATTGTAATGTGAAAGCAGGAAGTGAAAGAAAGTGTGTGCATGTAAATATGAGATTTTAAAAGAGCGAGAAAACAGCCACTCAGCAAGTTTGTGGTAATAGTATTCTATAATTATATTTCTTAAGAAACTCAGAAAACAAGAAAGGGGTAGGTGTCTAAAAAAGTCCAGCATTACTCACTTCCTATATCAAGGCTGTCCAACTGGCAGACCTGAGTTTCCCCAATAGATTTTCATGGTCCAAAACTTCAGAAAGTGCCATCATTTCTTCTTGTATTCAGCTCTGAACACAGTTCCAACTTGGATACTGCTTTCTTATCAAAGGCAGCACTTACCTATTTTACCTTACACAACTTGTTAAAATACATAGTCCTGCTCATATTGATGTTTGGTTTTAGTCAGACTTCATACGTTTATTTAGAGTTGAGATGTGTACTTACATATGGACATATTCCTTACGTCCCACATTTTACACCAGAAAACTATCAGTTTTTGTTGTCACAGATTACGCTCATTATACATGATTTCTCAGGGTAATTATAAATTGCTGTGAAGGCAAAATAGTACAGTAATAGATTATGCTTTAACTCTTGCTGTACATGTGCAAGCAGAGGTTAAAAGAGAAGGATCATCGGGAGCCCTCTCCTGAAGCATTTGGTCAAATGTAGCCCGTAGGCTAAAATAGCTAATGCCATTGGGGACAAGCTCCAAAAAAGCTGAAACCAGTAATATCACCCCTCAATTGAAAACATTGTGTGAAACAAGTGTGTGAAACCCATCTATTGATAAGTTTAATATCCTCACAACCTTTTTCTGTTATGTGCTGTAGTCAATCACCAAGCTGGGCTATAGAAAAATACAAGGCAGCTGTACTCAATTACCCAATGACATAAAGCTTTGGGGACTGTTTGCAACTTTGTGATCTCTACTCCATATCTACATTTGCAGAAGTCTAAAATGCACAAGTAGCATGTAAAATCAGTTCTCCCACAGCAAGCATTGCTGTATTTGTGGAGGTCTCTGGTAACACTGCAAATCTTCTTGACAGCATAGGACTGGAAGATTTGTAGAATAATGTTACATTTCCTAGCTGACAGACATTTTGCAGAGCATGCTAAGCACAAGTTTTTAGAAACAAACCCTGTTATACTTCAAAAGCCTCAGGAGTTTTATGGGAAGTGTCTTGCAATTATATTCTTTTGATAAGTGTTCTGCTTCAGATAACAGATCCTATACACAATACTATATTTGTCTGCATAATAAATGACGTTCCATAATGCTTTTTCTACAGATAGATAAGTCATAATCAAGGCAAGGTCATCCCTGAGGCTGTATATATATATGCAGCATGTGCAGTGCTGGCAGCCGGGGGAGTGTGCCCAGGCTACTACACACACCTATGCCGCCAGCAGCAGCAGCAGCAGCAGGGATGGGTACTCACATGAAGACATGGTACACGAAGGCCCATCCCCGGGGTCTCTCCAGCACATTGTACAGATAGTTCTGCAGCCGCCGGTATCTCTTGTGGGAAGCGGAGCTCCGGGGCGGCCCCGGGAGCGGGGTGCCCAGTAGTCCCAGGCGCCTGGGGCTGGCGCCCTCCGTTTGCACAGCGGTCAGGGCCACGAACTCCATGCCGCCACTCTCCTGGGCAGATATCGGGGCCAGGGCCAGAGAGGGCACCCGGCCATTGTCCTCCTGGGGCTGCGCCCCCACTGCCATGACTCCCTACAGGGGTGGCTTCAGCTCATCACCAGGGCAGCAGCGATCGGTGCCCCCCGGAGGCGGCAGCCAGGTGTATGCGGGGAGCGGCGCTAGGCTGCCGGGGAGCGGGGAAAGTTTGACAGGGACGCAGCCGGGGGGGCCGCGGGCACAGGCTCCCGCCTCACTCGCTGCCAGGAAAGTTTTGGTGCCATCACAGAGAGAAGTTACCGGCCCCGCACCAGCCCGCCTGCCGCGCCCGCATCCGCAGCACCCCGGCACTGGCAAACCCTGGCACTGGCAGCCTAGCACTGGCAGCAACCCGGCACCGGCTCTCGGCAGCTGTTCTGTCTCCGCCGCTCACTGTTCTCCTCTGTCTCACACACACTGTCCCGTCTGCCGCCGCCTCCTCATTACACTGAGAGACCACCCCCTCACCCCGCGGTGGGGTCCGACCCAGGCACCCCCTGTGCTGTGCCCTCTGCCTGCTGCCTTCCCCCCCTCTCTCTCCCCGCCCGCTCCTGTCTCCCCGCAACTTGTACCAGACCACGGTTTCGTAAAGTAAATAGGGCAGTGGACCCACGGGATGGTGTGGCAGAGTATGTGTGTGTCTCTGCTGTCAGCCTGTCACACTGGCCGTGTTTTTCTCACTCTCCATATACTTTCCTTCCCCTTGCCACATGTGCTGCTGCTGCTGCTGCCGCCGCTGTAGCCGCACATTGGACAGGACAGCTGCTGGAGATGTATAGAGCAGGGCATGTGCGAGGCGTTCATACAGCTGCACCCATGCCACCCTTGTTAGTCGCAGCTGCCGGCACTGACTCACTGTGCGCCGGCTGCTGATGCTGATGCTCCGCCAACTGGGCAGGTGCGATTGTTGGTACAAATGATGTTTCAAGATTCCTGTTGTCAATCTTCAAGATTCCTGTTGTCAGTGGGGAATCTCTTCGTAAAATCACTTTTGTGCTGCTAATACTGCACACCGTATATTTTTAAACTCAGTACTCTTAAACAGTTCATATTTTCCAGGTCTCCTCAAAGAGGGGATCATTTATCATTTAATATTCAAAGATTATTCCTTGAAAACACTCATTTAGGGGGCCATTTATTAAGGATCACATATACAATGCAATCTGAACAAAATATTATTGTCCATGCATGGACCACATTGTAATATCCACAGCTTTCCAGTCCAGAGTCCATTCTCGTAAAGGATCCTTGAGGGGTCCTTTATTACGGTGTAGGATCGGCTGAGAAAGGTGACAATGTCTTTGACAGGCGTGTGTGGGCTTCGCATTGAAACCGTCACCTGCCTCTTCTCTCTTTGAATAGGGCAGTTGCCCACAAAGTGAGAGAGAGGGGACTCAGGCTTTTCCGCTTTCACCGCTTCCCAATACCTCTTGCAGATTGCGATGGAGGCAAATGTGGCTAGAAGATGCCTCTGAAGAAGCTCTGCACGCTGAGTATTTCAGGTGCAGAGAATCCTTGCTCCAGGACCATCTTCTTGCCGAAGTATTCAACCGTCATGTCCGGCACCTGTCCGTCTACCTCCTTAAGCTTCATCACCATGGTCTGCCTCATCCAGGGCTCCAGGGACGGAAGGCCCTTGGAGTGGTCCTGGACAGGCACCGTTGGTGGTGACGCAGAAGGAGCATTGGAGCTAGGACCGGCCAATCCAGTCGGACATTTGGCCGGTGACTTGCTCCTCTTCCCGGGCTTCTTCCGAGCAAGGGGGGCCGAAGTGGAGGCTGAGGCCAGCACCAGGACTGGAGCAGCTGTGGACATCCTTACGGCTTCTCAGGGCAGCCGAAGTCGGGGCGAAGGGTACTTCTTCGGTGTCGAGGGGAGGAGATGAGGAGGTCGCTTCAGAGGGCAGAGCAACACAAGTCTAACCCTCCAAGGAGGCTAGAGAGTGATGCATGGCTTCAGAGGCCAGAGCAATGCAAGTGTAACCCTCCACCGAGGCTGGGGAGTGTTGCAGAGTTTCGGAGGGCAGAGCAGAAAGTCGGACCCTCGGCGGCGGCTCTGGAGCGGTGAAGACTTCAGAGGGCAGAGCAGACAAGTCTGACCCTCCTAGGCAGCTCGGGAGTACTGCAAGGCTTCGAGAGGGCAGAGCAAACAAGTCTGCCTCTCCCAGGTGGCTTGGGTGCGTTGCAATCCTCTTTTGGCGAAGTCCTCTTCTCCTCGCAGTCGGGGCGAAGCATCTTCTTCCTTGGCGTCGAGAGGAGGAGGGTCGGCAGTCGCTTCAGAGGGCAGAACAGAGCAAGTCTGACCCTCAGTCTTGCTCCGGCTTCTCCCTCTTCAGGCGATGTCTTCTCCTCCTCGCAGTCTCGACGTCTTCACTCTTTCGCTCTTCTCGGCCTAGCAGCGGTAGTCCTAAGAAGGACCATTGTCGGTCCAAGAAACAAGGAGCAGAGCTGCCTCTCAGAAAGAACAGATAGTACACTTGATCTTAGCCAAAAGGCAGAGAAGCGATCAGAAGGGCCCTTCTGAGCCATATCTTTTACTCAGGGGTGTAACTGGATATTTTTAGGCCCCATAGCAAAAGTTCTTAAGGTGTATATAAAACATATTACTAAGACAGTAAAGATGGGCCCCCTTCAGCCATGGCAGTTACACCCTTGCCTTTACTAACTCTGTCCAGTGTGTACACTCAGCATCGTTAACTATGCATGCTCCCGCACATTGTTAACAACCCCTTCCTCATCTGAACATTTAAGATGGGTATGGGTTATTGAGTAGACCCAATTTAGGTCAACATTCATTAGGTCGACCACTGAATGTCGACGGGCCTTAGGACCACACCCAGCGGTGTAACTAGTACTTTGTGGGCCCCATTGCAAAATCTTGAAAGGCCAATCGTAAATCATGTCAAATGGGTCTACGTTCAATGGCTAAATAGTAGTGTGTAGTGCACATGCATGATGGTCTATGCATGCACCATGGTCACCTGATTGTACCAAGGTCTCCCAATGTGTCCACTTCTGACAATCTAACAAAAACATATTGGTAATTTAATTGTCTTCTTTAAAAATAAAAAAGTAACCTTAGTGTCTGTGTGTATGTTGGGTTTGGGGCAGAGGGTCGACTATAAGTTGGCAGTTATTAGGTCGTTATTGGTTGACAGGCCATAGATCGACACATAAAAAGGTCTTAGGTTGACCAGGTCGAAAGGTTAGAACAAGCAATAGGTCAACATGGAAAAGGTTGACATGAAAAAAGGTCTACCTTGGGATGTCTATATTGCCGTACTTCGACATGGACACTGTATAAGTGTACCGCGTCCCCTCGCATGGCTTGCACCGCTTGTGATGCTGTGGGCACACTAGTATATTATCCCTCTATGTCCACTTGGATAGTAAAGAATGAAAAAAAAACTTTTTTTTTTTTTTTTTTTTAAATAGGTTGACCTCTTTTAAAGTCAACCTTTCCCATGTTGACCTATTGCTTGTGTTGACCTTTTGACCATGGCCTAAGGTATGACCTAAGGCAGGGCTGGGCAACACTGGCCCTCCAGATGTTGATGAACTACACATCCCAGCAAGCCTTGCATCAGTTTCAGCATGGCCACATAGCAAAACTAATGCAAAGCATCCTGGGATGTGTAGTTCATTAACATCTGGAGGGCTAGTGTTGCCCAGCCCTGGCCTAAGGTATGTTGGCCTAAGGTATGTTGACTTTTTTTATGTGTCAACCTAAGACCTGTCAATCAATAGTGGTCGGCCTATTGACTGTCAACCTATTTATTGTCGACATGCTGATCACATCCCTGTATGTCTTCAATAATAAACTTAGGGGGCAATTCACACTCTGCACTTACTTGGGCGATGCTGATTACTTCACCTTAAGCCGAGTGTTTAGTCACAGTAACCACCATTTTCTGACTTAAGCTGGGTACACATATATACAATACCTGTTTTCTTGTGAGCGTTCGATCGACCATACATGCGACCGGCCGTCTACAAACACCAGCCGATACGCACGTACACATCTGTACAATTTTACTTGCGACGTCCGATCTACTCCCGTCCAAACAGTCGCAAGAAAAAGATTGTACCACCGTACACACTCTCTCGATTTGGGCTATTGACACGTCATATATAAACAAAATTATCATACTGGGCTGGGTTAAGGGCATACCAAAACAAAGAGGCATGAGTGAAATTAGTCAGCTGGCAGGGTGACTAAACTGCTATATAGACGGGGTACGAGTCTAAATAGTCAGCCGTTAGGGTGACTAGGGACAGACGTACGGCAAATCTCTATAAAGATGGGTGCGTGTCTACATGTAGTCAGCCGATGGGGTGACTAGAGACAGGGTACCCCAAGAAGGGTTTGTCAAAATGATAAAAACAGATCATAGCAGATATACATATATATATTTAATATATACTCAGTATTGAAATGCTATAAAGAATAATGGGAATGAAGCCATACATATTTCAATGATTATTTCTTTAAATATACATGGGGAGATGTAAACGCATCTTGTGCTGTAGGAGAGATCATGCAACTATGGAATGCCCACATGGGCGTTCCAATTTTGCCAGTATAATCGCAAGAACGGCCAGCATATCGATCGAATGTGCGTACACACTGCACTTTTATTCCAATATGGGCTCGTCCGGTCGGATGAATATTAAACAGCACTGAACTTTCGACCGACCGAGAATGGACGGACAAGACCGTTTCTGTACGTTTATCGATCGTACAGAAGGAATCGGAACAGCGTACACACCTATACAATCGAACGACTGTTTGACCCAGAACGGAAGAATGGCCCAACGATTGTATATATGTTTACTCAGCTTTACTTTAAGTGCAAAATGTAATGCTGTTTTCGCATGCGCTAAGGCAGAAAACAGCTATTCGGCACTAATTTAGTTGAATTTCTGCTATATGAAAAGATAGAAATATAGACAGACAAAGTAGGTGACATGTTTTGCACATATACGAATTTGACATTTGTGATTTGCTGTGTGACTGATACATCATCTGAAACCACATTTTAACTGCAAGAAAGTAAGCATGTAGGGAGGAAGGAAGGGGTAAAAGCAAGGCATTTACAGTCGAAAAGAAAAAAATGTTGAAACCAGAGAGAGAGGGAGGGAGGGGTAGGGGGAAGGATGGAGAAAAGTGCATATTATAGGTATCAAGGGAATAGCAATACTACTCGTTAGTAAATGCCCCGTTAGCATTACTAAACACATTTAAAGATCAGAGGTAACAGCAGGAGTTGGGAGGGGGAGAACAGGCCCAGATGCCTGCAGACAGAGCTGGTGAGGCTCAGTAAAGCAAAGATTTTCATTTAGTGGCTACTTCTCAAAGCATCTCCATATGCCTATTGCCAGTGGTGTAACTACTAATTCTGCTCCCCCCTGCCGAAAATGCAGGGGGGCGCCCCCGCTAGGTTTAACAACAAAGGCCCCCCCAATGCGGCCGTTACCTTACCCAGTGGAGGGGAGCCGGGGTGCGGTGGAGGGGAGCCGGGGGGTGCGGTGGAGGGGAGCCGGGGTGAGGGGTGGATGAGATGTTACCTCCTGTCACATCTGCGCCTGGTCCCCGCTCTCCCGTCTACTGCTGCTAATCAAAAGTGACACTTGGAAAATGGCTGCCTACAAAAAGCAGACGAAAAACTGTCTGCAGTATGGGGGCAGCCATTTTCCGAGTGTCACTATTTGTATTAGCAGCGATGCAGCAGCAGTAGCCGGGACTCGGGAGAGCTGGGACCCGGCACAGGCGCTGGCGGCAGAAGGCAGTGAGTAATGTCTCGCAGCCCACACCAGCTCAGCGCCTCCCTGCCACCGCGGGGGCTGCGGGACGATAGTTACGCCACTGCCTATTGCAGTACCAGGCATGCACATTTTGTATTTATATTCTTTTAACTTGTATTTTTAGATAGCATAGTAGGTTAGCCCAATATTGCATTCTGTAGTGTAGAGCATAGGTTCTAAAATTCAATCCCCAGGACCCCAAACAGGCCATATTTTCCAGGTCACCTGGCAGATGTACAAAAGACACATTTTAAAAGTTCCACAGGTGATGCTAAATATTTCTCTTTTTTTTATTCTGGAGCCCATTTATAGAAAATTGCATTGTCTGTGTGATATTAGTATGGGATCATTGGATCGACCGAATGATGGTCAACAGTCCAGGGTCGACACCGTTGGGTCAACATACTCCAAGGTCGACAGGTGTCTAGGTCGACATTGCTCAAGGTCAACAGGTGTCGACACATGTGTTAGGTCGGCATGGGTTAGGTCGACAGTCAAAAGGTCGACATGGGATTTTTCACTAACCCATGTCAACCTAACGCATGTGTCGACTGTGTCCCATGTCGACCTAGACACCTGTCCACCTTGAGCCCTGTAGACCATCCAATATGTTGACCCAATGGTGTCGACCTAATGACTGTCGACCATCTTTAGGTCGACCCATCTACTGTATCCTGATATTAGCATACAGAACTGCATTGCAAGATGCAAAACTTAAAGCCAATTATATACTAGCCAATGTGTGTACCCAGCGATATTGGCGGTAATGAGGACCCAGCATGGACAAGTGCATACACATTTGCTAATACCAGCGGGGAACTTGCTGGATGCAAGCATGGCCATCTTTAATGAGGACATCCCTCATCTTAAAGGGATACCGTCATTACATCAACCCTATTTAGGTCAACATGCATTGGGTTGACCACTGAAGGTCAACAGGCCTTAGGTCGACACCTGAAATAGGTCACCTTGGCTAGTTTGACACAAGCATTAGGTCGATAATGGTAAGGTCGACAATCAAAAGGTTGACACAAGTTTCCCCTTTTTTTAAGTCAACATGTGCCGACAGGCAGTATTTCATGCCCTACAATTCACTAGGTATGTGGAAGAAGAATAGAACAGTGTGCCTGAAGCATGGTGAGCACAGAGAGCCATGTGAGGGGACACAATACACTTTGACGGTGTCGACATTTGGGACAGAATACGTGAAAAACTCATGTCGACTTTTTGTCTTTCAATCTCCCCATTGTCGAATTAATGCTTGTGTCGACCTACCAACCCTTAGCCATGTCGACCTATTTCAGATGTGGTCATAGTGAAGTAATTGGATTAAGCCCCTGAAGAAATTATGTAAATTAGTTTTGTGAGTATGAAGTTTACTAGAGAATTTAGGAATAGTTGTGTTTTTGTTATTTCTCATAAGTTAGAGGAAATATAATGGGGGTATTACCCTTTGGTCAGCTAAAGGGAGACTTACCCTTGAGTGTTAAAAGTGTGCACCCCAGCAGAAGACTACATGGATAATGGAAATGTCAAGTAATAGGACAAGCCCCAGTGGCGCACGCAGGGGGGGGGGGGGGGGGTGTTCTGAGTACCCAGAAAAACCCACATGAGTCTAATGGACCTAGGCTAAAAGCTCTTTCCATGGGTACAAGAATTTTTAAAATCCTCTACCACCCTGGAAGTTATGTATCAGGGCCCCTTCATTCAGCCCAAGGGCCCCTTCTCCCACCCCATCTCCCACCATCTGTGCAGTAGGGGCCCCAATACATTGCTATGCCTAAGGGCCTACACTGCTGTTGAAGCCCCTATAATACTTTAACTGACCCGGCATATAATAGGTCACCTAAGTGTCCATCTCCGTGCTTTGCTCTGCTCCTCTGGAAACCCCCTTCTGAAAATCCTGCGTTTGCCCCTGAGCCCAGAGCTCCATGTCCAGAGCTCCATGTGATACATAGGAGTAGATTTATTAAAGGCCCCCATACACTAGCCGATTTTGGTCAGATTTCAGCCAGATCAGTCCGATCTGGCCGAAATCGGACCAAAATCGGCTAGCTTTGATGTCCCCTCAGATCCGATGCGCGGTCCCGTGCGCATCGGATCTGCGTCGGGTGGTCGGACCTGCTGCACGTCCGACCACCCGACTTGGGACCTAGTGGGGCGGCGCGGCGGTGGAGGGAGCAGGGGGGGCTGGGGACGCTGCGGGGGACACGTCTGTGTCCCCCGCTGCGGAAGACAGCGTCTGTGCGGCGAGAAGGTAGAGGGAGCAGGGGGGGCTGGAGACGCTGCGGGGGACACAGGCTGCATAGAGCCGGGCAGGGGGAGCCGGCCGGGAGCTGTCAGTAATGAATAAAAAAAAAAAGCCCATACAATGAATGGGCGGCCTGTGATTGGCTGAGCGCTCTCTCAGCCAGTCAGCAATTGGCTGAGAGAGCGCTCCAGCCTAAGGACAAGTCGCCCTAGTGTATGGGGGCCTTAAGCTTGTGAAGTGATAAAAGTGTCTGTTTTTTATCATTGCCCAATCAGCTCCTACCTGTCATTTTTCAAACCAAGCCTGCAACTTCACAGTTAGGAGCTGACAGTGGCGGATTCAGGGGGGGGGGGCATCTGGGCACGTGCCCCCCTGTCATTCATTTTGTAGATGAGGACCAGAGCTTTCCAATGAGCCCAGCCCCATGTCTCTAGCCCCCCGGGAACCGGAGATATCGCCTGGCAAAGCTGTAAAAAAATTTCCCCATAGGATAATATGGGACCCGTCAATTCCGACCCCCACCCAGTTCCGACAGCTGCCAGTTCCCCCCCTGGCATCACAGGAGCTTGTGATTGAAGTTATTCAATTCCAAATCGCAGGGCCTTCAATATGATACCAGGATGGTCCATATCGGTCAATCGGTTCCAGAGATATAGCGTGTAAATCGATTTTTTTATTTTTGAAATGTAATTTCATGGCTGTTCATGTTCTTTGAGGGCAGATTACTCTGGAACCAAACGTTCCAGTTTTACTGGACCAAAATCATTCAAAGCCCACTCAAATGTTCTTCAATATTATACTTGTCTCATGTAAATGGGTCAGTTAGTTCCGAAGATATAGCCGGTTAAATGAGATAACTGGTTAAAGGGGGGGAGGGGTGGTTTTCTCTCCCCCTCACACCAGAAAATGCAGGGACTAGGCTGGTGTAAAAGGGGCCAACCTGGGAATGCATTTTCTGGTGTGAAATGGGTATTATTTCAAATAGCTGGGACCTGCAGTGCTCGGAATACAGCCAGGCTCTGCCACTGTCAGTAGCTATCACTTCTGCCTGGCGGCGGCTGTCCCCCATTTACCACGAGCATGTATTCCCCGTTGGCAATGAGCATGTAATCCCACATGGCAACGAGCATGGAACCTCTGGCAATGAGCATGGAACCCTTGGCAATGAGCATGTAGATAAGTAGCACTTACTGTATGTAGCATAATTTTTAATAGGCATTATGGTGTTTGGCATAATATATAATGGACATCATGCCGTGTAACTTAATGTGTAATGGACATTATGGTGTAAATGTTTAATGCGAGCCTTTGGTGGACAATGTCCCTGTTTATGAAGCATATTGTGAATTTTGTCTTAATCTGTGTGGCATTATGTGAATTCTGGCTCAATCCGTGTGGCATTATGTGAATTTTGTCTCAATCCGTGTGGCATTATGTGAATTTTGGCTCAATCCATGTGGCATTATGTGAATTTTGGCTCAATCCATGTGGCATTATGTGAATTTTGACACAATCCATTTGGCATTATGTGAATTTTGGCTCAATCCATTTGGCATTATGTGAATTTTGGCTCAATCCGTGTGGCATTATGTGAATTTTGACACAATCCATGTGGCATTATGTGAATTTTGACACAATCCATGTGGCATTATGTGAATTTTGGCTCAATCCATTTGGCATTATGTGAGATTTGGCTCAATCCATGTGGCATTTTGTGAATTTTGACACAATCCATGTGGCATTATGTAAATTTTGGCTCAATCCATTTGGCATTATGTGAATTTTGGCTCAATCCGTGTGTTATTATGTAAATTTTGGCTCAATCCGTGTGGCATTATGTGAATTTTGACACAATCCGTGTGGCATTATGTGAATTTTGGCTCATTCCATTTGGCATCATGTGTAAGGGGCAAGTATAATGGGGTCTAGTATTTTGTTGCATAATGTGTAGAAGTTGTATATGGTGTTGTACACTACACTCAAGGACATGCCCCCTGTTGAGTGGCCACACCCCCTTTTCCAGAGCGTGCCTTCGGCGCGCACAACTACATCCTTCACTTTTGTTGCCATGGTGGGCCTGCATACTTTAAATGCCAGGGCCTATTTTTAATCCCATTCCCACCCTCTCTCTGCCGCTCTCTTAGCATGTACACTGGCACCACTAACACTGGCCCTCCCCCACCTAAACCCTCTTTTATCATGGTGCCCCCCCTGTCATTTTATCCTGGATCCGCCCCTGGGAGCTGATTGGCCGGTGATAATAACCAGACACTTTATCACTTCTCCAAGCTTAATAAATCTGCCCCATAGTCACTACTCTAATGAATTAAATACTAGCAATTCAGTTGCAATCAGATGCAGCTAGCTAGTGATGATGATAGTCATCATTTTTTTCCTATGAACAAGCCCTCTGGTACCCGCCAGAGATATGCCTCCTAAAAGTCGTATCCACTGTATCTGGGGATTTATTCATGTCTAATTGTGTTGCAATTACCTTGACATGCTCTTACAATATGTTCTTAATGTACTAAGCCTATTTATTTAATATTTACCAGCCGCAGGGATCACACATCAGAGCTCCTGCAGTACTGATAGTTTTTGGGGGGCCCTGCTGCTGTGACTCCTGATATTGTAAAGTAATTTGCTATTTTGCAGCATTAACTTACTGCACCAGGGGTTACAGAGCAGCAGGGAGACCCCAAGATCGGCAACCCTCACTTCAGCACCAATCAGTGGAATTTAAGGAAGTGACTACGATTTTTACACAGTTATCAGCTTGTGCATCCATCGGCATTGCCACCGATTAGGGAGAAGGAAGAGGCCAGGGATCTCTGCCGCAAGCTGCCTGAGGATGACTAAAAGCACATGCAAATGGGGCGATTTTCCCCTTATTTCTAAGCGATCTGTCTAGTTCACTTTGAAATTAAGCACACATCACCCCATGTGTACAGCCCAGATAGGCAGTGCATGTAGTGTCTTATCTAGTCAGATCACCTAGCAAGTATAGGAAACACAGTGGTTAGCACAGATCACTCTATGAAGTGTTTATAGGGCGATATGTGCTAAGCATCTGTGCTAACTACATAACTAGTATAACTTAGCATGGTCCCGGCACATCACTGCAGCAGAAGGCATCTGCTTGTAAAAGACTGCTTCTGCTGTGTCACCATACAGCGCTTCCAATGAAGCAGCAGTGATAGCACTTCCAAGTACATCTGAATCAGGCCCATTTTTTGAGAAATGCATTGCAAAGTGTTGCCCATTCCGTATTTCCCAACTGTATTGAATTGCGCTGTCTCTGATAAATAGACTCTGTGCATGTGCACAGCATCTATTCACGTAGATGGAGGGGCTGGGGGCATGGCCAGCAGCTCTCAGAGTGCTCATGTCCCCAACAGTACCGAAAACAGGAGCATGGTTTTGCAATCGTGGCATCCTCATATAGCCATGCCCCCTTATGGTAGACCATGCACCAATCAGCACAACTCAATTGTTTGGAGGTACGCCATCCATCATTTTACAGTGCATCCTTTCTCAATGCTGTCTCATGATTTAACCCCTCTACTGGTACTATAGGTATTTTGTTTCACACCTGTGCATTTTAAGGGTTGAACAACAACAGTTAGTATGCACCCATAATTACATTTCCCGGTATCAAATGCAGTCACTTACTGTGTTGCAAAAGATGCTCAACTGGATATCATGCTGAATCCCAGTCACCATTATCTCAGAAAATGTGCGAGACTCAAGTTGTTTTGTGGTGTTAAAAAGGTTCTGTGGCCACCCACTAATTTAAGAATGCTCTCCTAAATGTGCAGTATCTAACCCGTGCTGGTCATTAGAATATCTTATCCTCCAAGGCAAAATATCATGTCTGCATTTAGATGCATAAGCAGACATAAGCTTTTCCAATTGTAAAGCGCAACAGAATATGCTGCGCTGTATATTAAACAATAAATAAATAAATATTAGGAACCATCATCGAGGAACAATGGCCTCGATTCAGACCAGCTCTATGAGCTGCGAATGCATTTGAAGCCGTGCACATGAGGGGAAAATCATTAGGAATCATTCACAATCAAATCGTTTTTCCCTCTGTCTACAGCGCCAAGTAAGTCTAGACCAGGGGTAGGCAAGTCATTTTTAATATCCGGATATTTCTAATTATTTGGACCGAGGTCCACAAAATCATATATCTGTAATGTAATTAATAAGGTTTTATTTTGGGGCCGAAAGTTATACAAAAATGTAATTATAAATTTCAGCACCAAAATAATCTAGACCAGGGGTGGCCGGATTTTGTAGCCCAGGATCTACTATTTTTACTCTTACCGGTAATCTACCAGCATTTCCCCCTTCTGTAAAATATTCCCTGCAATATGCCCCTTACACACTTCACATTACAGTTTGAGCCAAAATTCACATCATGCCCCACAATATGAGCCAAAATTCACATTATGACACACAGAATCAGAGAGATTATGTCCACCAACCCAACACAAAGGGTCACCTTCTGATGACAAAAACCAAACTGCCACATAAAACCCCAGTCCCTGTGCCCAGGGCCTCCAAGAGAAATCCTTGGCCCCAGTACAACAACTTCCTGGGGCTCCCACTGATGTAGCTTCCCACACACTCTGCAGACCCGTTGTGATGCCAATGCACCCATTACATATTATACCACATGCCATAATGCTCATTACATATTATGCCACACATTGTAGTGGGAAGTACACATTATGCCATACACCGTAATACCTATTACATATATATTACCACATGACATATTGCCCATTACACGTTATTCCACACACCGTAATGCTCATTGCAAATTAGTGGATTAACATGCTCATTGCCATGTGATTAACCTGCTCTGCCAGGGGTTAACATGCTCGTTGCCATGGATTTACATGTTCTGACATGGGTTACATGCTTTGCCAGGGGTTAACATGCTTGTTGTCATGGAGTTACAGTACATGCCCTGCCAGGGGTTAGATGCTGACTTCCAGAGTCAGATGTCAGCCCCAGCAGCATGCAGGGAGGAAGCAGACACAGAGCAACCAGCCACCCACCTTCCACCTTGGAACACAGTGACCTGGACATGGGTGGGGAACCAGGTCTGGGACTGCTGGGCTGGAGATATGGCACTGGCACCTGCTGCTGCTGGTGGCGGTTGGGGTGGGAATGTGGGGAGCGGGCGGGCTGGATTCTGCGGAGTGGGTGGTACTCCCAGGGGAGGTGGCCTCTCTCTGACCTAGTTCCTCCCGGCACCCAGGAACTACCTACCCTAAGTATCCTCCTTTTGCCGAGCCACGGTAAACTCCCAAGTTACGCCCTGGAGTCAAAGAGTGGAACGACACTCAGACAGACCTCTGTGATGCAGCTGCCCCCACGCCGGCCCACGTCTGCCCACATCCGCACTCCCAATGCTGCTGCCGCTGCAAAACAGCTGACTCCGAAGCACTCAGACCCGGTGCACTCCCACCAAATAATAAGAAAAAAACTGTGTGTCCAGACCAGGGCCCCCCTGACAGGCCCGGGTAAACTGTACCTGCCCCCCCCCCCCTCTCGGCACCCCTGCCTGTGCCCCTCAGGACCGCCCCCTCCCCCCAAAAAAGTTATGTTTTTACCATGGGGGCCACAAAGCTCCATCATATTGAACTGGGATGAAGAGAAACCACCCCCTTCTCCACCCCCTCCACAGCAACCACATGTTAAAAGTAAAAAAAAAGCCAAGCATTTTACACTTACACAGCAGTATTCTGCCCACTGCTGCCACACCTGTATTCTGCCTGCTGCCACCACCACTGTGTTCTGCCCGCTGCCACTGTATTCTCTGCACTGCCACCATTTCCGCCTCTGCTGCTCTTGTTCTCGGCAGACTGCCCCAGCTTCTCAGCCCTTAAAGTGCGCGGGTGTGTGGTGATGTCACCGGCACACCCTTGCAATGCATTACTGGGACCACTGAAGCCAGAAGAGGCTTCAGGAGGTGAATGGGGCCAGGAGAAGCATCAGCGATGTAATAACCACATCTCAACGGTCCGCATTTCAGCCCTTTGCGGTCCGGAGTTGGACCACGGTCCGCCAGTTGCCTACCCTTGGTCTAGACTCTCAGAAAACTCTCAGAAAAAACAGGGTTACCACCCCCAAATGGCCACAGGGTCTCAATTACCTTGTGAGCAGCCAGCAAAGGCTAGCATTCACTGGCTGTCTTTGTACAGGTGGATTACGCACAGCGTACCATGCGCATGCACGATCCTCCAATAATCGATCATGCTGTAAATTCACAGAACAGAAAGCAGGTCTGAATTGGGCACCACATTTTCCAACAACTTGCAACATTCCGCATGCCAGGAGTCGCCGCAATCTTGAAGCTCCAATCATATAATTACTCATGAAAGGGTCAATCATACGAACATAAGTACATGGTTCAATAACGGAAAACAAAGTGAGAAAAACAACATTTTCACTTTGGTCAGAAGGTTTTCTGATTTGTAAATAAATGACCCCTGACATAATTCCTTATGTTTCAGAATTACAGTGCATGTTCCTTATATGCTTCCTATTTTCTTATGGTTGTTCTACCACGTGTTTAACTACATTAGTAGATATTTTTTAAATGTAATTTTACTCTGTCTACCTTATTACCATCATATGTATATTTAGCTGGGTTTTTTTTCCACGTAATATTTCTGTCTCGTGTCTTTTTTCTGCCTGTTCTTTCTCTTTGTATACCCCCACTGTTTTATTTTCATTCTTATTCCCTGAGTGTTTATGCCAATGCTCATACTGGGTAAGTACAGCGCACACCTCTTCACAGTATTTGTAATGATAACCCTGTGTGCCTGATATTTTTACCTCGGCACATAAATTGCTGACTCTGTATTCCTTGGCTTAAACACTCTTTCACACAGATGGGGGCCACCAGGCTCTCTCGGTTCCCCTCTCTTGTTTTTCTTTTTGCAAAAGAAAACCATTTTAATCACTCCTTGGTTATGACACTTTTAGTAAAGTGCACAGAAAAAAAAAGTCAATTTTATATGACCTGCTTTATTAGTGTCGCGGTAATCAGATTCATACAACCCTTTGGGGACATTCACAATGTATATGATATAAAAACAATTAACACTGTGTGGGTTAAACTCACAAAAATGTTGTTAAGATGGTAAAACGATGGTAAGATAATTATAGTAAAAGGTAAAAGGTTAAGGGGTCTATTTAGTAAAAGTCATATAGTAATGGGATAACAATAAAACACAGCCGTATTTAAATAAAATGACTGCTGGGGCAGCAATCTTACCATCTTCTGCAAATGCAAAAAGCGGCAGCATATGTCTCTTGTCGGCACCGGCACATGTGCAGAGCGGGCCCAAGGGATCTGCAGAGCCATTGGTCATAGAGAGCAGGAAGAGATCTACTTTTTCTGTTGTTTCCTCCAATGCAAGAACACGTAATACCATCCAGAGATTTTCTTTATACTAAAAATTATGTTATATTACCTACCTGCAGGGGTTGCATCAATTTGTTAGGGAAGAGAAAAGGTCAATTGGCTGCCTGGTTATCACTCTCCATTTTATCACTTTTTGAAGTTTGATACATCTGGCTGACTGGGAGAAGGTTTCTCCAAAGGCATTGGCTTCTGCGCATGCAAGAACATGAGACCACAGAGAAGTCTGTAGAGACGAATGATGTGGTCACTTAACTCTAAGCACATTACAGGGATGCACTCCTATTGAAGCTCCTGTCCCATTGGGTGTATATTGATACGTACACACAGTATATCATTACCTACTGAATTGCGGCGACAAGAAATTTCAATTATTGGGTTTAAAACTGGAGTTAACGTTTCAAAGACTGATTTTTTTAATACCATATTCACAAATAGCTGAGAGCTCTCAAAGGCTCTCAGGGGAGTAGCTTAATCTGTGAGAACCTTCCCAATTACTAAATTAATTGGGTGGTTTAAAGGCATGATATGCAATTCACAGGAAATTGTGTCTTCATGTTCCACTCACATGGACTAAAGCTGGGTACACATATGTACAATTTCATTTTTCTTGCGACCGTTCGATCGACCGAATACACGTTCGGCCGTCCAAAACATACGACCGATCTGCGCGTACACATATGTACAATTTTACTTGCGACGTCCGATGTACTCCCGTCCAAACAATCGCAAGAAAAAGATTGTACCACCGTACACACTCTCCCGATCTGGCTATTCGCACGATAAAAATGTACACAACATTATCATAATGGGCTGGATTAAAAGAGCATACCAAAACGAGGCGTGATCACAGAACAAAGAATCGTTCGTGTAGTACAGTGAATAGAGCCGTGACTATTCAGATCCATTGCTAGCTGTACAGGATATACGTACGTACGTTCGTCTATCGGTGCATTTGGGCCTTTTTAATTATGAGCTTGAGGAGAAGGAAGGCTCGTGCGTGCATTTTGGCTGCTATGGCCATTAGATTGCAGGCTATTAAAAAAAGAAAAAGGACCAAGAATCGGAGCTGCTGGACCAGAGACTGGCTTCTGAGGAGAGACACCTTCTGCCACATGCCATTGCTACAGGAGATACGGGAGAACAATCCTGATGACTTCAGGAATTATCTCCGTATGGATGACGCTACCTTCATGGAGCTGCTGACACTGGTTACCCCTTTAATAGAGAGAGAGGACACCTATTTCAGGAGGCCTATTTCTGCAGAGCAGAGACTGGTGGCAACGCTGCGTTACCTGGCAACAGGCAGGACCCTTGCCGACCTGAGATTCACCACCGCAATATCATCTCAAGCGCTGGGGCTGATAATACCAGACACCTGTGATGCCATCGTCCAAGTTCTACAGGACAAATACATGAAGGTAAATATGGAAATTACATACATGTCCCCCATATGTATAGCTGTGCACATACCTGTACCCTATATGTATATCTTTACAATGCCTGTTAATTTAAACTTTTACACCAGTGGGTGGGGGGTCATTTTGATAAGGCGGGTAATAGCTTTGAGGCTGCAATGGGGGAGGGCTGATGGGTCTAAAATCAACCCAACAGATTATTAATACGCATATACTTTTATATTGCAGTTTCCATCGACCAAGGAGGAGTGGCAAATTATTGCACGTGATTTCCGTGATCTTTGGAATTTCCCTAATTGTGGTGGAGCTATCGATGGCAAACACGTCAGAATCATGCCCCCTGCAAAGAGTGGCTCTTTTTATTATAACTATAAGGGGTTCTTCAGCATTGTTCTAATGGCCATCGCTAATGCCCGATACGAGTTTGTATTTGTGGACATTGGGAAAAATGGTAGTTTCAGATGGAGGAGCCCTGGAGAATACCTTTTTCCATGACAAACTGAAAAAAAATGAACTGAATCTGCCAGAGCGGACTGTTCCAATGTGTTTGATGTTTTTTGGGTGGGTGGGTGGGCGTTCCTGCTACACCTTCTCGTGGCACCTATGTCATGGCAAGCAGTCTCACGGCAGCAATGCATCCCATGTGAGCAGGCCGGGATGTTCCCATGTGATGCGTTGCTGCCGTGGGACCGCTTTCCACTACATACACCACCATGTTCCAATGCGTTTGATGTTTTTTGGGTGGGTGGGCGGGCGTTCCTGCTACACCTTCACGTGGCACTTATGTCATAGCAAGCACCTGTATGTGACACTCTGTTCAGGTCCGACCACCGTTTTACCTCAAATAAACAAAGTGTTCACAGTATTTTTTGTCAGTATTTCTTAATAAATGTTAAGTGTTTATGCAGAACAATGAACATCAAATATCTATCTATCTATCTATCTATCTATCTATCTATCTTCTATAACTATATCTGTCAGGAATGCACACACAACGATTATTTATTTCAAAAGGAATGCACACACAACGAATATTCTTTAACAGCATGGCGCGGAAAGTACGGGGGAGAAGACTTCCTGTTGTTTACATGCTGCGCTGATGGAGGGATGACGCAGCTAGTCAACACCCACATGGGCGTGCTGCTTTTGGGAGGAATGATCGCAGGAACGGCTGCATATCGATCGAACGTGCGTACACATGTCACTTTTCTTTCGATATGGAGCCGTCCTGTCGGAAGAATATTAAGCAGCAAAGAACCTGCGACCGACCGACCGTGGACGGCCAAGAGCGTTTTTGGCCGTTTATCGATCGCAACGAAGGGATCGGGACTGCGTACACATATATACAATCGAACGGCCGTTCGTCCGCAGATTGGAAGAACGGCCCGACGATTGTACATATGTGTACCCAGCTTAATGCACCTACTTCCTTGACCTCCTACTCTAATGTCACTTTTTTCTATATAGTGTTTTGCCCTGACTGTGCCAAGAGTAACATTTAAAAAGCTGCTCACATACATTGCCCTTTGATCCAACACTTACATGATATTTACACACAGTAGGAAACGTCTGTGTATAAAAGCAGCCATTATCAAAATTCTGAATGCGTAATTTAGCATTTTTAAACTGTCCACTCAAAACTGTTAGGACATATGAGTATAGCTGTTGTTGTTTCCCTACAATTTCTCATTGACCCACAGAAACAGATGAGTTAGCCCCATTTACAGCTGAGGGTTTTCTCACCTTTGAGCCGAGGTCATTTTTTTTACATTTGTGCTCATCATATTTCAACATCATTTAATGTCATTACTTTTTTTATACAGAACCTACATAAATAATACCATGTGTTTTTTTTCCCAGAAGACTTTGTATTTTCCCAAAATGCCATTTAGTCTTTTATTTATATATAACGTTTATTGATTTTTTTTCTCAAATGGAAAAGAAAGGGAGACAAAGAGAAGTAAAAAGGGAGCATTTTGGGAACAGAGCAATAATTACAGAATAAAGAAGATAATGTATAAGACAAACATTGCGGTACCAAAAATAACATTACAATAAAAGAAGCGGAGGGGGCATTGTTGGCGGGGACAGCACCATGAGTATGTTAGTATGGGAAAGCAAAGAAGGAGAGGGGTCACTGGACATTACACCAGTCAGGTGAGACCAATTTCATGAGGTAAGAGTAGCTTAACTAAGGATTTCATTATAGTAGGTTGTATAGGAAACAAGTAACATATGGGCCCATTTACCAAGTATCGCATACACAATGTGATCTAGGCAGAATCATATTGGCCAGGATGGCATTTTAATATGCGATCCTATCGGTGGGATTTATGACCATGCACACGCAGCCCAAGCTGAGCCTGGCCCCGTGATGCGCTTAGCCGGGTGCTTGGGGGCCTGCAAATTCACGGTTAGTGGCCAAATGACCAGTGCGGTGTGCAGCCCTTAGGCTACAATGGGCTACCGCCATTCTGAGATAGTCCAGATATTGGTAAATCGGGCAGTATCCCATCCCCCATAGAAACCTATGGGGATGTGGCTGCCGGCAGCAATGGAGGGTTCACAGCAGGTATCAGAGATACCTGCTGTGATCAGTTCTACATACATGCCGGTGGTACCTAATATGTGCAGCTAATCCCCGAAAACAGGTGTTTTCAGGGAATTAGAAGCTAATATTACATGATAAATGGGCCCCAGATTTGCAAGTATTGGTGGAGTTGAATGCGGATGTCAAATGACTCAGGAAATCTGTGGCGGAGGGCCGGATGTGGCTAGAATTTAATATTATGCCACATCTAGGTGGTCCAGGCCTGAGGTAATGGATGGGTTATTCTGTAGGGAATTCATTCTGCATGGGGAATGGGGGATCTATCTTTAGTTGCCATCCAGAACGAGGTTTAAGAGTAAGTATCGTATCTATCCAGAGCATAGAATGTGCAAAGAAAATCTGAGACGCAGATGCAAGGTAATATTTATGTAGACAGGGAAGGCCAAGGGCATTGTCAATGGTGATTTTATATAACACCCTGAGACATGATCTAGTTATGATCATTAATCAAATATTCGGTGCGTACAGGGTGCAATTTTAGCACCCAAGATCACGTTGCAATATGCAATTATAATGGCAGGATGTATGATCAAGTGCCTCCAGGAAGAGGGACTCTTCAATGTGTTCAGTGAACCGATGGTGCTCCTGTGCATGCACTGTCCCACTGACCATACATACACAGCAGGTATTTCCATATATGGTTTTAAGACAGATATGGTTTGGAACAGCTAGAGAAGCTTGGATAGGGCATTAATTTTTTTGCAGACATTTGGAGAATTATGGAGACATTTTTGTTCCAGCAGGGGCCATTTAGTCTTTTTACTCATTCTAACACATCAAACAAAAAATGTAACCGGAACTCTGGATATATGGTTTCTTGATGATTAATATTAATATGTATATGTTTTCTCCCCCCTCTTTTCTGTTCTTGATTTTTGTTGTTTTTGAAAAATATTTTTTTAGCCAAATGGTTTTGTATAAAAATGTTAAGAAATGGAATCAAAAGAAAATGTGATTTTTGTAAGCTTCACCTTTCCAAATTGTAAAAAGCAGTATTCTATACGAAGGTTTTGACAAAAAAATAAATAAATCTGCAGCTAAAATGCATTGGTAATTGTTAAGGGATTTTAGGGATAGACCTCTCTAATAACTTTGTAACATCTAGTTCATAGGCTACAGTAGGGCCGGCCAGAGCATAATTTGTTGTTAAGCGAATATAGATTTGGTAATTCTTGAAGGGATAAACCCTTACATTCATCCCACCCATACTTTACAAAGGGACAGCACATGTCAAAAGTGCATCTCAAAAAGGAGTGTGGTCTCACAATTTTGTTGTCCAGGGCCCCCACAGTCCTTTATCCGTCCCTGGTCATGCCTCTTCCTTGTGGTCTTACAAGGAAGAAGCATGACCACACAATAGTCCCCCCATTCAAATTATGCCACAAAAGTATTAGTCTTGTTTACATTATACCACATAGTAGTATCTCTAATTCTTATTATGCTACACAGTAGTATCCTTTATACATGTTACACCACACTGTAGTGCCCCTTATACATAATGCCCACAGTAGTAGCGCCCATTACACAACTTGATCATAAACATGAAGTTTCAGTAGGCACGTACTCTCTTTTAGATGTTTTCTATAGTGCTGCTAAAATAAATGGTGGACAAATAAACTTGCTTCTTTAGAATGGGATTACTTTGTAGTAAGGTAACTGTATCTGCACAGCCCTGTAGTGACACAGAGTCCTTCAAATGTGGAGCTGATTGTGGCACTTCAGGGGAGTGGGGATGTATATCTAGGATACACACAGAGTGGGTGGTGTTGGTTGGCTGACATGAGAGGGGGATTTTCATATACCAGCAGGGGAGCAGGAGTGGAAAGGGCCAGCTGCTCTGACCATGTCACCTTCCTCTACCTCTTGTCTTCTCTTCATGTGCTCTATCCTGCTCCTCCCTCTCCTCACTGCTGAACTGACAGGCTATCTTGTGGAGGTGTATCTCTCTGGTGGGAAGAAGCTCCACTGGAATGGAGGAACTGTGGTGGGGATGTCACTAATTGTCCACTACTGCTTCAGGCTAACGCTGAGCTCACTGGGCTCACCAACACCCCCCCCCCCCCTTTATAAAAAAAAAAATTGTATTAAATGCAGCAACTAGTGAAGGAAATATTGGTCCAACTATGTGTAGGTAGAGTATGGTTGCCCAACAAGGTCTACAATATTCAAAACTATACAACCTGCAGCAGGGGTAGCTAAAACCATCCTCCTGATCTACCAACAGTTCATGTTTTTCAGCAAACCTGATCTATAGTAGGAATAAATGCAGCATGTTTGAAAATATGACAGTTCGTAGAGACTACAGCTGTGCACCAGCTAGGTGATTTGGAAAATGTGGACCATTGGTAGATCTCGAGGACCGGTTTGGCCACTCCTTGCCTACAGGTACAAGCAGCTACTTCAGATGCAGTTGGAGCTGCTATCGGGTAGCAATAACATGGTAATGCACTAGGACGTGTCAAGCCTCCTGCATGCATTACTGACCTGGACTGCATTTAAGCCTCCAACCACATCTGAATGAGACCCAAAATGAAGGACCCATTTGTTTTTTTGTGTGACAAGTATATATGAGCTTTAAATCCCCTCTGTTTATATTTGCAAAATCTATTTTTTCCCTATTAAACTGTTTAAATTATTATCAGTTAAGACTAGAGATGTGCAGGTTCAGATCTGCACATTTCTAGTTAAGACAGCACATAATTTTAACTGCCCTGTTTCAAGACAAGGTGCCCCACGTGTTTGTGAGCCAGTATGGGTAATATGCGACACAGTGGGCCTGATTCAGATTTGGTTGGAGTCGCTAGAACTTCAGCTTATTTGAAAGCAGAAGCCATAGCACTTATATGTTAATGCAACAGGAGTTGAACATAGTTGACATAGTTTGTGAGGTTCAAAAAATCAAGTTCAACCTATTTTTAAATGTATGCTATATTTAACCTTATCTATGACGATCCTATTTTCTAATTTTTGAAGAGGATAATTTTTTAAGCCAGTGTCTATGTGGTCTGTTTGCTATTTGTCTGTCTGGACATAATTATTGGTTGTAACCCTGGATGCTTTTTCCTCTAAAAATTAGTCTAACCCCTTCTTAGATATATTAATTAAATTGGCCATCACAACCTTTTCTGGCTGAGAATTCCAAATCTTGACTGCCCTAACTGCAAAGAATCCTTTCCTGTGTTGGGTGCGGAATATCTTTTCCTCTAACCAAAGGGGATGGCCCTGTGTACTGTGTAGAGGAGACCTCTTGGTAAACAGTGCACCTGACAGTTCCCTGTATTGTCCCTTGATGTATCTGTAGATATTGATCATATCCCCGCTTAAACTCCCTCCTTTTCTGTAACATAAACATTCCTAACCTGGTTAACCGTTCTTCGTAGTCTAAGGATGCTAAGCTTTTGATCAATCTAATTGCCCCTCTCCAGCTCTGTTATATCCTTTTATTGAAATGGTACCCAGAGCTGGAAGCTGCATTCTAGGTGGGGAATCGCTGTCTCGTCTCTAGCCTCTATACCTTTTGAGTACTACTGCAGTGAGTACTACAGCTAAGCTGGTTGTCTATTTGTACCCCCAGGTCCTTCTCCACAATAGATTTATCCAACTCTGCCCAAATTAGTTTATACTGTAGCGCACTGGTTTCTGTTCCTAAGGTGTCACTCCTTATGCATGTATTATTGATCCAAGCTGTATCCTGGAAAGCAGCATGGATCACCTCTGACACCTGCGTATAGCTGTATGACCCATGGGGACATGAAAGCCAGCCAAAAAAGCACCAATGTGCTGAAGTTTGCATACTCATATTGTGCATGAGATGTATGGTCCTGCAACATGAGACCCAGATTAACAGCAATATTTATGTGATTTATAGTCTGCTGCTGTTTGGGGACAGGGAGGAGGTGCTAAATGGAGGCATGTAGACTATGTTTTTGGGGAGTGATGATGCCAGAATCTCCTTTGTAGATGATGTCACAGGTGTTCCAATGCAGAGCAATACGGACAACTAATGCAAGCAGTTACTCTGATGCCTCCACCTGCATGAACATATTGTTACTGTTGCAGCTGCTTCCATGTAAGCAGAAGTGATAGCACCCTCAGCCAAATCTGAATCAGGCCCTCTGACTTTACTTCCTGACAGCTTCAGTTGTATGTGTTTTTTAGCCACACTCTGCAAAGGGTGGGTGGGGTTTAACCTTTACAGTCTTATTGTATACTCGGAGTATGAGGCCCATTTACCCTCTCATAGCCAAATGGTTAAAGATGCAGCATAGTTGCCTCCCTGAAATAGCAACAATCTCCCTCTCTCCCTCATTAGTCTAGCAATCTCCCTCATTTCTCCTAGCCCACATTACACTGTTACATTTTGAGGGGGAAAAGGAATGAGAGATAGATACATTTACATTGAATCATCAGAACCATCTCTCAGCACATTAGCAAGTATAGTATCTCTTACTAACTGCTTTGGGGCTCATCTACATTTGGATATAAGTAATTTAAAAAAATTCCTCTCAGATGTAGCAGTACACACCCACACTTCTAGGTGCCACATTCACAATCTCTTTTCACAATCTCTCCATATATGGAATTAGACACGCCCTTTGGGTGGAGCATGATATGCCCCCTCAATGGGGCGCTGTGTAAAATTCTATTTCCAACTATAATCTCCCTGAAACTAGTTTTCAAAAGTAGACAAGTATGAGATGCAGCAGAAAAACACATGACAGCAGCAGTTATGTTACTAGAAGATACAGATGGTCAATTTTTAAGTCGGCGCACGTGTCCTGAAAACCTGCCACAGTGTTAGTATAAAATGCAGACATGACTTCCGCAGAATCAGCCATAGAATGTATATAATGTGCCTTGAGCTTCAGAAGGCAAGGATTAGAAGGGGTTTTAGGATTCACAGAAGGAAAGGGCAGACTGGGTGGGGCAAGCAGCTCTAATCTGTCATTACATACTGTGCTTTCTGGAGCCAGGATTTCCCATACCCACAAAGCACAGCATATATATTTTTACTTGGAATACTCACTCAGTCCGGGATCTAATGGTAAACACTGCTTTTCAGACCAGCATAAATTTGCTGAAAGAATCTTTGTTGTGCTTAGTACTTGACTTCCTAGTATGAACTATTCCTAAAGAAGGCAGAATATGCTGGCACATTGGGCTTAATTCAGACCTGATCGCAGGAAAAATTTGTTCCTAAAATGGGCAAAACCATGTGCACTGCAGGTGGGACAGATGTAAGATATGCAGAGAGAAAGTTAGATTTGGGAGAGTTCTTTTGTTTCTGTGCAGGTTAAATACTGGCTGCATTATTTTTACACTGTAACATACCTCCCAACTTCTGTGTTGGGGAAATAGGGACACTCGCGCGGCGTCGCCGCGCGAGCGTCCGAAAAGGGGGCGGGCGTATGCAAATGAGGGTGTGGCTTATGCTAATTAGCCACAGCCTCATTTTTATACGAGAATAGACGCTGTGCGCATGCGCACAGCGTCTATTCTATTAGATTGGGGGATCTCCCAACTGCCACCCCCCGCAGCGGGACAATGCCTGCCGCGGGTGGGACAGCGGGACAGGACCCGAAAATCGGGACTGTCCCGCTGTAATCGTGACAGTTGGGAGGTATGGTGCAATATAGATTTCAGTTTGAACACACCCCACCCAAATCTAATGTGGCCTACACACATAGCAATGAGCGTTCTGAGTGATGCTAGATTGCTCAAATAGCTCAGCCCACAGCGGTGCACAGCAATGTGCCACTGAGCAATCTGTCAGTGCTAGGGTTCACCATGAGAGCCATGGCCCTGACCCCGATGATTAACTAGATTTATCCAGCATGTCACCAGGGCAATAGCAGCGCGCAAGGCCATGCAATGCTATCACACATGGGGCAATGTAGGGACATTTTCTATCTAGTGAGATTTGCGACCTAGTGAGATTGTTTAGAAAATACCCCTTAATGGCTATCGCTACACATAGGCCCATACTCTGATTGAGTCGGAGAGCTGCGTGTTCGGTCGGACGGCCGATGTAGTGTGTTTGCGCATGTGCAGAGACGTATCTGTGCATGTGCGAACGCCGCGCACGTCCAAATACGGCGTGAATTCCGTACAGAAAACAATCGGTCGGAACAATCCGAACAGGGGATGGAGAGGGGCGTGAAGGGCTGTTTGGGCTCATTACCATATGCGTACGCCCCGCATTTCATGGGCATTCCCATGAAAACGCTGGGCATACGTATGGTAATCCAACCGTGACGCACATGTGGAGGGCGGACAGCTGACATAGCCGGATGCCAGCTGCCTTGCGTTCGCACAGAGAAATGTCAGAGCGGTCTGGAGCACTCGGAGCTGTCTGACCGCCCAGTCCATCATTCGATGATCGGCGACCATCGGAGGATGGGAGAGGTGTTCACATGAAACATCCACTCACGGTCCGTTCACTCGGCGTCTTACCACATTCGGACGGTGTGAGCGATCCGTACGGTTGGCGGGGCTAAGAACACTCAGTGGCCGTCCGAAAATACGCATCCATCAACTAGAATAAGGGCCATAGTGTGTAGACACTATGGGGGAAATTTACTAAGATGTGTATTCTTCTTCACATGTGATGTTGCTATGGGTAACCAATCAGAATCTACTTCTTATTTATTTAGTACCCTCTAGAAGATAGTAGACAGGATCTGATTGGTTGCCCATTGGAACATCACATGTGAAGTAGAATACACATCTTAGTAAATTTCCCCCTATAACTCTCTCTGCCCATGTTACATCTGCCCCACCTGCAGTTCAGCATGATTTTGCCCATTTTGAGAACAAATTTGTCCTGCGATCCGGTCTGAATTAGGCCATATATTAGTACAACTTAATTTATACAAATACATGTTAATTAATGTAAATTACTATATAAAAAAAAATAAAAACTGAATTGAGTTATTCTTTACTTTTTAAAAATAAATAAATGTCTGATATTCCATCATATTGTCTGGAAAATAAGGATGTTAATCTTTGATATAATATAATCTGTAAGTTTTATTAATGTATTTATCACATACATTTTTTTCTATTTTAAAATTCGCATGCCGGTCACTGTAGCCTTGTTTCTTCTATATTCTAAGAATTTGTCGTTGATTTATGATAGTGACATGAGCGCTGACATGAGATCCAGGCCAACCAAGGGGCCACACTCAGTTTCTTAACAGGCAATTCCAAGAAGTTAATAGACAACTATATGACCTGAGTCCATGGCTCCCCTAAGCCAATGGGTCCCATATACTTCAGTCTGAGGCCCTTATTCAGATCTGTGCGGTACGGCCCGCGTGCGGCCGTACCGCCGATGTTTTCGCTCTGCACATGCGCAGAGGTCACTCTGCGCATGTGCAGGGGAAATCGCCGCACAAAAATTTTTTACGCCGCAAAGGGGGCGTATAGGGGCGTGAGGGGCTTAATAGCCTCATTTACCTATGAATACGCCCAGCGTTTCATGGGCGTTCCCATGCAAACGCGGGGCGTATGCATGGTAATGAGGCTATGACGCCAGTGATGGGGGCGGAAAGCTGACATCGCCGGATGTCAGCTCTCAGCCCCCATACAAGCTTTCACACGGACGATTGTCCGTGTGGTCTAAGCTTGCGGGAGCTGCTGGAGCGTGCGGCCCTGCCTTCGATGGTCGCCGACCATCGAATGCAGGGGGCAGCTCCCACCATGGTGGAGGCGTACGCCCCACCATTTTCATGCGGATCGCCAGCCGTCCGCGTACGGACGGCCGTGGCGATCCGTATTGTAGGCGGGGATTGGTTTGTGCGGCCGGAGCAACGTATGCGGCTCCGGCCGCACAGACCAGAATAAGGGCCATATATGTATTCCTCCTGTATGCGAGACATAGCATATTATTTAGGCACAATTTCCCATTGCTTACAAACCTCTTTCCTTGGCAGATTTCCTTTTGAATGCAATGAATGGTTTTAGAAAAATATCAGAAGCGTCAAAGCGTAGATGTTCAAACCTAAAAAACACCATTTGGTTCCATGATACTTGGTAATATTCAGGGCCTGATATATAAAATGGATTTTATAATACAGAAGACAGCAGGTGCTTGTGTGTGTTTCCTCTGGGTACTCCGGCTTCCTCCCACAATTCAGAAATACTGTATACTGGTAGGTTAAATGGCTCCCAACAAAAATGAACCCTAGAATGAATGTGTGCGCCTGTACATGTGGCTCCACTGAAGCAGGGACTGATGTGAATGTTCAAATATTCTCTGCAAAACCACTGAAGGATACGTGTGCGCTATATAAATAACTGGTAATAAAATAAAAGAAGAATAATGGTAGATCCAATTTGATGAATTTAAAGTGGATATTTGATCGTATACACCGTTGTTTTAATAAATCAGACCAGATAAAAAGGAATGTGGGACACGTCTGAGTAAAACATTTTTGGGGGCAAATCTCTACTTTCATCCTCTAATCTATCATGTTTTACAGACAGAGAGAAAGAGAAGCCTTGAATATGTTTCAATTGAGAAAATTGAATTTTTTTGATAAAAAAATAAAAATAATAGTCACCCATGTTTGAATAAAAGTCGAGGGACTGGGAAAACTACAGACAGGGCTCTTATTTTGATAGGTACTTTCTCCTTATCAGCTGTATTTATGTATCATGGGAAAACTGTGTAGGCCTGATTAAAGCACCAAATCATGGCTTAAGTCATTTGTCCAACTAGGTTCTCTGCCAGACCTGGCCAAGATCACTGAGCATTTCCAAGTAGTCGTTTCACTTTTATTTATTTTTTGATTAAGTGTTCCATTAAAAGTAAACAAAACCATAGTTATCACAATTTGATTGATAATTACAGAGGACCGAGGAATTCCAGGATTTAACTTATGAGTAGTCTAGAGCAGGGCACAATTCTGTTGAACACACAGTGTAAACCATTTCTTGCTGAGTTTCTCGAAATCCCTGCACTTCTTGCATCAGCATTCTCTGCAGATCAAGAGTCCTGATATAGCCATCAGCCTGTAAACGTTGGTACTTGATGCACTAACAAGCATTTTTGGCAGTCTGGTTTCAAAAGAAATATATTATTTGCATATCCATTTGTCAAACTGAAATCTGCCTACCTGTGCTAAGCTGTAATTTCTGAGCACACAGCTTTAAAAGTACAGTAGCAGTAAAAGTTATTCTGGTCTAGCTCAAGTGAAGAATTTCCCAGCCTTAATTTGAAAAGTGAGGGATTCCCTTATTAAGTAATGGGATATGACTGCAATGATTATTTATCAAATTAATTCTCAAAAGGACAAAACTATGTGCACTGCAGGGGGGGGGGGGCAGATGTAACATGTGCAAAGAGAATTAGATTTGGGTGAGTTATTTTTTTCTGTGCAGGGAAAATACTGACTGCTTTATTTCTACAATATAGATCTCACTTTGAAGAAAAACCCCACCCAAATCTAATTCTATCTGCACATGTTATATCTGCCCCACCTGCAGTGCACATGGTTTTGTCCATTTTAGAGTGAACCAGAATAAGGCCCTTTGTTCTTCAGTTATTGGGGTCATATCAGGTCAGAACTTACCTTTTGTGTTTCCTTGGGTTAATGTATTGCACGCAGCACCATCATTACCCGATTTCTACTGCCTTATTTATTTACAGTTTATTTTACAGCGCAGCAGATTCCGTTGTGCTTTACAATAGTAGACAGTGATAAAACAAACTGAGTAACAACAGACAGACTTGGAGGTAGGAGGGCCCTGCTGCAAGCTTACTTCCCCATCATCATACAGTAAAACATGTGATTACATCTAAGCTCCTTATTAAATGTTTGAAATATGTATTATAAGTAAATAATTGAGTATTACTATACAAAATAAGATATATATAAAACAAATGATGTATGGGCATAATCCTATTCCAGCCCACTTGCAACTTTAGACCTATATATGTTCTTTATTAGACACCATGGGGTAAATTTACTAAAATGGGAGTTCTATTGAAGATGGGATGTTGTCCATAGCAACCAATCAGATTCTACTTCTTTATTTAGTGCCTTCTAGAATATAAAAGATAGAACCTGAATGGTTGCTATGGGCAACAACCCATCCTCAGTAGAATTCTCAACTTAGCAAATTTACCCAATGATTTTTCTAGGTCTAGGAGGAATTCTATTGTCAGAATTAAATATTATTAACAAAACAATGCCAAGGAGGAGGGTACATCGATTTAAGTCATGTTTTGCTTTTTTCTAGGAGGAAGCTGGAAGTACTTCGTATGGAAAATGGGGAGGCTTACACATGGGTAATATTATTTCATCCAATGCATGGATGCAGGGGAAACACAATTATATATATCCTGACAGACTCAGGGGTGTAACATTCTATAACTTGGGTTTTGCCCACTGATGTCAGTGAAGTCCCATGTTATGCTTTCAGTTCTAATACCGAGGGCCACAAGTAATAGGGCGTGAGAACCAGAAAGTAAGAGATTTGGAAGAGTTAAAGCTGCAATCAGGGCCGGCGCCACCACTAGGCAGAGCTAGGCATTTGCCTAGGGCGCCGGCCACTGGAGGGCGGTAATGAGCCGCCTAGGAGAGGTACCATAGAGGTACCATAGAAAGCTGGGAGCAGGACAGGTGAGACACTAAGACAGTGGGCTTCCCTCTCCATCCCCCCATCCCGCCCGTGAATCAACGCTATCCTCCCCCCCTCTTGGACACGGAGGCTGCGGGCACCCATTGCATTATAGCCCGCACACCCTCCGGACCACAGGCGCCCATTGCAGTATCGCCTGCAATCTCCCCCCCCCCCCCAAGCGCCGGCTGCAGTATCGCCCGGACCCCCCTCCTCCCGGAGCTTGGCCGCCCGCCGCAGTATCGCTCGCCACCCCCCCCCCCCCCGGAGCGCGCGCGGGGGGGGGGGTGCATTGGGCGGCGGGCGGAGGATTTGCCTGGGGCGGGGGGGAGGCTTGCACCGGCCCTGGCTGCAATCAATAACATATAATAACATACAATAACTAAATCAACCTGGTTTTTCAGTGTAAATGATTGCCGCTTTAACAAAAATTGGAGAACTCTCCCAAATCTCTCACTTTCTGGTTCTCACACCTTATTAAAAGTCCATAAAGGGCTTCATTATACATTCACTAGCCATCATGAATACTCAGGAGAACTAAAGGGCTGATTCACACCTGCTCGTTGAGCAGCGAATTCGTCCCCGTCTCCGATGCGTATAGTCGCTCATGTGCATGCGGAGCAAACGTCTTTGGCGGGCGTTCAGAAATTAGTGACAGGCAGGGGCCGGATGCTGGGGTCCGCCCAGCATTTCATGAGCATGCCCACAAAAACTATAGGCGCACCCATGGAAATGCTGGGCGGACACCTGCGAATGCCCATGCCCATGCCTGCTTGGGGCGGGTAGATGACGACAGTGCCTACCCCAATTCGCAAAAGAACGGGCTAGATAAAGATAAGTCCAGGCTTACTTTTATCTGCAAAGAGGAGAAATCATTAGATGGTAAATATGGAATGAATTCTCCTCTGTGCAGATGCATGCGAGCGAGTAATGTAAGCACCACATCGGGATTCGGGAGGCGTTTGCCTGCTTGCTAGGCAGTAAATATATGAGTAGCGAGCAGGTCTGAATCGGGACCTAAGTGAGGACCTTTGTAGCAGATGGAGCAGTCCTGCTCGGCTTACTTGTAGGCTATATCCTGTAGCCATCACATTTGCTGCTCCAGTGGTAGCTCCGACGCTGGTAGAAGTATACAGTCAGCTTCTCTTTCCAACCTTTTGCAGAGAATGACTCATAGCAGAGAGTGGTGGTTTACACTCAGCTACAGAGCACATGTACCCATACCAATGTACTCTGTATACGAGTCTCCATTAGACCAAAAGGGTTTTTTTGTTTTAATTTACAAAAACAATAACTTTTTTTTTCAATGTTTTCTTGGAGCCGCTGCTGGTACCAGCACAAAGTACAATAAGATGTTTATATACAATATAATATGTCTCTTTATGCAGATCTCTCATCCCCAACAATTAGCAGACTGACTGCAGCCTATCTGTTAGCTCTGCACAAGCTGTTTCATCCCCCATTATCCCCATTCATCAACAATATGTTTCCGACCACAGGGCTGCCGTTGGCAGGATGTTATTTTGGTACTGCTCAATGCCTGATAAGCACATGATAAGTTGTGCATGAGAACCCCAGCAATGTTGTACTCCTTGGTAGATTGGTGTTATGCTCTCAATTCTAATTCTCAATTTGTCCATACTGTGGGCTGGATGCTCTAACATCTGCCGCCCCACATCGCCGTCTACCGCATTCATAATAAAAAGTACATGCACTAACATATGCGATTATTAATGCAAAGGGCAGCTCTTGTGGTAAGAGCTGTCCTTTGCGATGCGCTTCCAGCACTGGACATTTGGGTCTGAGACCACGTCGGCCGTGGGGCATGCTGGGAGGAATCTGTGACAGATCTCTCACACAGCGCTGCTGAGAAAAGCCCATAGGCTTCTATAGGGTATGAACATCTTTTTCTGGCTATACTCCCTGCAGACGTAACCCCGGCGGAGGAGCTTTAGTGCACTACAGGTTTTTACTGCATTTTCACCTTAATGCATCTCGCCCAATAATTGAATTGGTAGCAGGTAGCCACTGTTAAAGGCTACCTGCATCAAACCTTATCAGTTCAACCACACTAGAATTTCAAGTGGGACCAGTCAAATGCATAGGGCAGCCATAGTGATTAGTAAAACCTCAGTGAGCTGGGGAAGATCTGGCTTAAATACAGGATCAGATCAGACACCCAAAAGAATGACCTGATAACATGAGAACAGTGATCTCACGGTCTCTTCCAGGCTTAGCAGGAACCTTTGGGATTTCCATGCAGGAGAGCGACCCTAAATATATCACTCAGAGTCACACTCCTACAGCACCCCTGCCCCCAGTGTTTATAACATACAAAGCTATACTGTGGCATGCTAACATGTGCTCTAACAAATACAATGAAATAAATAATGTAACTAGATACTTTATTCCATTTATATATAAAACTGTTTGGCTATACAAAATGTATTTAATAAGAATACATTGAATGGAATTGCACTTACATCTAAAGGCCCATACACACTGGGTGACTTTGGGCGGTATTCAATGAGGCTGATTCGCCAGGTTTTTATGGCGAATTTGTGCTGTTTGGTGAATTTCTGACTAAAACGGTGAATCACCCTATTCAATGACCAGATGGCGAATACATTTCAAGGTTTTTTTCGCCATGATTCACCGAGTAGCAATCGCTGTCTTTTTATGGTGAAGTGGAAGGTGAACTTTTAAAATAAAGTGTTTTGTTTTTTACAATTGGTGTCAAAAAATCTGGAATTTTATTCTGAGGAGGGGCATGCTATTTTTATTCATGTGCTGTAAGCACATGAATATATATTTAATTTAAAAAAATATATATTTTTTTATTTTTATTTTTTTACACAGACCAGCCAGCAGGGGGCCGGAGCCGAGCCGCTCATTAGATATTCATATATTCACTTCACCCGATCATTACATATGCATGATCGGGTGTAGTGAATATACCCGGTCCCCTGCTGGCACCCCCGGGGCGCAGCTTGTGCTGCCTGGTACCCGGGGAGCCCACCTCCCCCCCACAAACGTTCTGGGGCAGGCAGGGAGACTTCCATCTCCCTGCCTGCCACCGTCCTCAGGCTCCCTGCGGCGTCCACCGCAGGAGCTCAAATTCGCCAGTCAGGGGCAGCGAGCCCCTGACTCGTTGAATATCGGTGCCGGCGAGGCTCCAGAACGCAGCGAGCAGTGGCGAATGTGCAGCGAATCCTAAACAGGATTCGCTGCATGTCGCCAGTATTCACATTGAATACTGCCCTTTGAGCTGAATGCTGCTCAAAACAGCCTGTTTGAGCGGCTTTCAGCTCAAAGCCGCCCAGTGTGTATGCCCCAGCGATGGGCGGTGAGTGGGCATCATTGCTGGGAAAGCTGCTCATCTGCTGGTATTACCAGCAGATGAGCGGCTTTGAGGACGGCTTTGCATAGCTCTGCGCTATGCAAAGCCGCCCTCCCCCCTCCGTCGGCGCCGGACAGGGGGAAAGCCGCTCAGTGTGTATGCACTGAGCGGCTTCCCCGCAGCGGGGATTGTCATCATCGCTGTCCATACACGCTGGCCATAGTCGCCCAGTGTGTATGAACCTTAAGTTACGTTTTATATTTAGGTTTTTTTAAACGTATTGTTTTAAATTGAAAGTTAACTTATGGGTTAGAAATTATGTATTTCATTTCTATTCCTGTTTTTATTTAAATATAAAAGTATTTTTAAAAACTTATTGTTAAAATAACTTCTCAAAACCAATAAAAATAAATGAATCACTTCTTAAATTTTGCAAAAAGTGCTCAATGTGAAATGAAAATCTCAACAGGCTGGAATGTAGCAAAATGTTTGAGGATAGATGTGATATACACCTTGTATAATACTCATTCAATGTGTGATAATTGTTTCCTTACTTTAGAAGAGTGTGGTGTGATTCAGAAGTGTATTTTTATCACACACATTACTGCATCTGTATGGTAATGCAGCGGCTGATTCGCGTCCATAGAGACGCTCACCGACTGCGGGCAAATCTGCTGATGTGCAGACAAAGGCGTATCGTCAGAGTGACATCGTCCACACCATAGAACATTAGAGCAACCCTATGGATGCTCAGAAAGTTAGAAGTCACATGGTGGCCAGTGCCAAATAAACTGCATATTTTCACACAGTCCCTTATATGCAAAGCTGGATTAATGTTCTGTTTGCATATTGTTATTGTTAATGTAGTATTACTCAGCAATAAATGTACTCTGGCCTTCTCCTCTTCTCCCCGCCTTACACCTATGCCCTCAGTGCATTCATAAACTCCTTAAGTTTTCCATACCAAATCTATGCCGATGACACCCAATATACCTCTCCTCTTCTGACCTCTGCCAGTTATCTAGCCCCCAACATCTCTATCACTTTTAACATCACCATCATCTCCCCCATCTCTAACACCACTGCTTAACCCCTTCCTGACAGAGCCAGTTTTTGCGTTCCTGACAGAGCCCTTTTTTTCAAATCTGACATGTCTCACTTAAGTGGGGATAACTTTTTTTTGCTTTTACTTATCCCAGTGATTTTGAGATTGTTTTTTCGTGACACATTGTACTTCAAATTAGTGGTAAATTTGGGTCGATACAGTCTGTGTTTTTTTGTGAAAAATACCAAAATATCGTGAAAAAATGGAAAATTTAGCGATTTGCAAAATGTTAAATTTTCTGCTTGTGAGACAAATAATCTTACCACTCAAAATAGTGAATAACTAACATAGACCATATGTCTACTTTATGTTGACATCATTATTTCAACTTCCTTTTAATTTTTTGGGACACTAGGAGGCTTACAATATGAATAGCAAATTCTCAAATTTTCAAGAAAATTTCAAACACTGATTTTTTTAGGGACCAGTTCAGTTCTGATGTAACTTTGAGGGACTTGTATGTGAGACACCCCCATAAATGATGCCATTTCAAAAACTGCACCCCTCACAGTATTCAAAACAGCATTTTGGAAGTTTGTTAACCCTTTAGGTGTTTCACAGGAATTAAAACAAAGTGTAGGTGAAATTTCAAAATTTCTTTTTTTTTGCAGATTTGCAATTTTAATACATTTTTATAAGGAACACAGTACATTTTACTAGAGAAATGTGACTAAAAATTGATTCCCCCAATTCTTTTGTTTTCATAAATATCCTATATGTGGCCCTAGTGTGCACGGTGACCAAACCACAGGCTTCATAATAGAAGGAGCACCTACTTGATTTTGGAGCCTCCTTTTTATGAGATTATTTTTTAGGCACCATGTAGGTTTCAAGGCACCATAAGATGCTAAAAGTTAGGAACCCCCCCACAAGTGACCCCATTTTGCAAACTACACCCCTCAGGGAATTCATCTAGGGGTATAGTGTACATTTCAAACCCCCAGGGGTTTCACCAATTGTGGTACAACTGGGCAGTGAAAATGAAAAATTATTTTTTTTACACAAAAATGCAGTTCTGGCTCCAAATTTGCCATTTTCAGAAGGTATGAAGGAGAGAAAGCACCCCAAAATCTGTGCCCCAATTTCTCCCGAGTACGGCAATGCCTCACATGTGACCAAAAAATACCAGTTGGGTGCATGGCAGGACTCAGAAGGGAAGGAGTGATTTTTGGATTTTGCAGCTCAGATTCTGGTGGAATTTTGGTGGGTGCTATGTCGCATTAGCAAGACCCCCCAAGCACCAATACAGTGGAACCCCCCCACAAGTCACCCCATTTTGCAAACTACACCCCTCAGGGAATTCATCTAGGGGTATAGTGTACATTTCAAACCCCCAGGGGTTTCACCAATTTTGATACAAGTGGGCAGTGAAAATGAAAAATTACATTTTTTTACACAAAAATGCAGTTCTGGCTCAAAATTTTTCATTTTCAGAAGGTATGAAGGAGAAAAAGCACCCCAAAATCTGTGCCCCAATTTCTCCCGAGTACGGCAATGCCTCACATGTGACCAAAAAATACCAGTTGGGTGCATGGCAGGACTCAGAAGGGAAGGAGTGATTTTTGGATTTTGCAGCACAGATTCTGGTGGAATGAATGGTGGGTGCTATGTTGCACCAATACAGTGGAACCCCCCCACAAGTCACCCCATTTTGCAAAGTACACCCCTCAGGGAATTCATCTAGGGGTATAGTGTACATTTCAAACCCCCAGGGGTTTCACCAATTTTGATACAAGTGGGCAGTGAAAATGAAAAATTACATTTTTTTACACAAAAATGCAGTTCTGGCTCAAAATTTTTCATTTTCAGAAGGTATGAAGGAGAAAAAGCACCCCAAAATATGTGCCCCAATTTCTCCCGAGTACGGAAATGCCTCACATGTGACCAAAAAATACCAGTTGGGTGCATGGCAGGACTCAGAACGGAAGGAGTGATTTTTGGATTTTGCGGCTCAGATTCTGGTGGAATTTTGGTGGGTGCTATGTCGCATTAGCAAGACCCCCCAAGCACCAATACAGTGGAACCCCCCCACAAGTCACCCCATTTTGAAAACTACACCCCTCAGGGAATTCATCTAGGGGTATAGTGTACATTTCAAACCCCCAGGGGTTTCACCAATTTTGATACAAGTGGGCAGTGAAATTGAAAAATTACATTTTTTACACAAAAATGCAGTTCTGGCTCGAAATTTTTCATTTTCAGAAGGTATGAAGGAGAAAAAGCACCCCAAAATCTGTGCCCCAATTTCTCCCGAGTACGGCAATGCCTCACATGTGACCAAAAAATACCAGTTGGGTGCATGGCAGGACTCAGAACGGAAGGAGTGATTTTTGGATTTTGCAGCTCAGATTCTGGTGGAATTTTGGTGGGTGCTATGTCGCATTAGCAAGACCCCCCAAGCACCAATACAGTGGAACCCCCCCACAAGTCACCCCATTTTGAAAACTACACCCCTCAGGGAATTCATCTAGGGGTATAGTGTACATTTCAAACCCCCAGGGGTTTCACCAATTTTGATACAAGTGGGCAGTGAAAATGAAAAATTACATTTTTTTACACAAAAATGCAGTTCTGGCTCAAAATTTTTCATTTTCAGAAGGTATGAAGGAGAAAAAGCACCCCAAAATCTGTGCCCCAATTTCTCCCGAGTACGGCAATGCCTCACATGTGACCAAAAAATACCAGTTGGGTGCATGGCAGGACTCAGAAGGGAAGGAGTGATTTTTGGATTTTGCAGCACAGATTCTGGTGGAATGAATGGTGGGTGCTATGTTGCACCAATACAGTGGAACCCCCCCACAAGTCACCCCATTTTGCAAAGTACACCCCTCAGGGAATTCATCTAGGGGTATAGTGTACATTTCAAACCCCCAGGGGTTTCACCAATTTTGATACAAGTGGGCAGTGAAAATGAAAAATTACATTTTTTTACACAAAAATGCAGTTCTGGCTCAAAATTTTTCATTTTCAGAAGGTATGAAGGAGAAAAAGCACCCCAAAATATGTGCCCCAATTTCTCCCGAGTACGGAAATGCCTCACATGTGACCAAAAAATACCAGTTGGGTGCATGGCAGGACTCAGAACGGAAGGAGTGATTTTTGGATTTTGCGGCTCAGATTCTGGTGGAATTTTGGTGGGTGCTATGTCGCATTAGCAAGACCCCCCAAGCACCAATACAGTGGAACCCCCCCACAAGTCACCCCATTTTGAAAACTACACCCCTCAGGGAATTCATCTAGGGGTATAGTGTACATTTCAAACCCCCAGGGGTTTCACCAATTTTGATACAAGTGGGCAGTGAAATTGAAAAATTAAATTTTTTACACAAAAATGCAGTTCTGGCTCGAAATTTTTCATTTTCAGAAGGTATGAAGGAGAAAAAGCACCCCAAAATCTGTGCCCCAATTTCTCCCGAGTACGGCAATGCCTCACATGTGACCAAAAAATACCAGTTGGGTGCATGGCAGGACTCAGAACGGAAGGAGTGATTTTTGGATTTTGCAGCTCAGATTCTGGTGGAATTTTGGTGGGTGCTATGTCGCATTATCAAGACCCCCCAAGCACCAATACAGTGGAACCCCCCCACAAGTCACCCCATTTTGAAAACTACACCCCTCAGGGAATTCATCTAGGGGTATAGTGTACATTTCAAACCCCCAGGGGTTTCACCAATTTTGATACAAGTGGGCAGTGAAAATGAAAAATTACATTTTTTTACACAAAAATGCAGTTCTGGCTCAAAATTTTTCATTTTCAGAAGGTATGAAGGAGAAAAAGCACCCCAAAATCTGTGCCCCAATTTCTCCCGAGTACGGCAATGCCTCACATGTGACCAAAAAATACCAGTTGGGTGCATGGCAGGACTCAGAAGGGAAGGAGTGATTTTTGGATTTTGCAGCACAGATTCTGGTGGAATGAATGGTGGGTGCTATGTTGCACCAATACAGTGGAACCCCCCCACAAGTCACCCCATTTTGCAAAGTACACCCCTCAGGGAATTCATCTAGGGGTATAGTGTACATTTCAAACCCCCAGGGGTTTCACCAATTTTGATACAAGTGGGCAGTGAAAAAGAAAAATTACATTTTTTACACAAAAATGCAGTTCTGGCTCAAAATTTTTCATTTTCAGAAGGTATGAAGGAGAAAAAGCACCCCAAAATATGTGCCCCAATTTCTCCCGAGTACGGCAATGCCTCACATGTGACCAAAAAATACCAGTTGGGTGCATGGCAGGACTCAGAACGGAAGGAGTGATTTTTGGATTTTGCAGCACAGATTCTGGTGGAATGAATGGTGGGTGCTATGTTGCACCAATACAGTGGAACCCCCCCACAAGTCACCCCATTTTGCAAACTACACCCCTCAGGGAATTCATCTAGGGGTATAGTGTACATTTAAAACCCCCAGGGGTTTCACCAATTTTGATGCAAGTGGGCAGTGAAAATGAAAAATTACATTTTTTTACACAAAAATGCAGTTCTGGCTCAAAATTTTTCATTTTCAGAAGGAATGAAGGAGACAAAGCACCCCAAAATCTGTGCCCCAATTTCTCCCGAGTACGGCAATGCCTCATGTGTGACCAAAAAGTGGCAGGACTCAGAAGGGAAGGAGTGATATTTGGATTTTGCAGCACAAATTCTGGTGGAATGGTGGTGGGTGCTATGTCGCATTAGCAAGACCCCCAAAGCACCAATACAGTGGAACCCCCCCACAAGTGACCCCATTTTGCAAACTACACCCCTCAGGGAATTCATCTAGGGGTATAGTGTACATTTCAAACCCCCAGGGGTTTCACCAATTTTGATACAAGTGGGCAGTGAACATGAAAAATTACATTTTTTTACACAAAAATGCAGTTCTGGCTCAAAATTTTTCATTTTCACAAGGAATGAAGGAGACAAAGCACCCCAAAATATGTGCCCCAATTTCTCCCGAGTACGGCAATGCCTCACATGTGACCAAAAAATACCAGTTGGGTGCATGGCAGGACTCAGAAGGGAAGGAGTGATTTTTGGATTTTGCGGCTCAGATTCTGGTGGAATGAATGGTGGGTGCTATGTGGCATTAGCAAGACCCCCGAAGCACGGTGAAATTATGAACCTAATATTCCATAGATGTGTGGTATATTTTAAAACACTCCTTTATACATAGGCCGGGTTTGTCGGGGCAAGTGTCACACTGGAAAATAGTTTGCTTTCTTATTCCCTTTTTATAGCAAACTTTGCACCTTTTTTGTGTCCTGCCCTTTTTTCCAGTGGAGGGGATTTCATCAGGAAAATGCTGCCCTGGTACAATACGGGGGCCAGTACTAGAAGTACTGGGGCCCTCTGCCTGCTGGTTCCCAAATATTAGGCCCTTTATGACTTCCTCTTGAAAGTGCATAAATGTCCCCCTCTGGCCGGTAGAACGGAATAGCACGTAAGCGTTATACAGTGCCATCTGGATGATATACACGGCCACCTTCTTGTACCAGATTTTTGTTTTCCGCAGGGCACTGTACGGCTTCAGTACCTGATCTGAAAGATCCACTCCGCCCATGTACCTATTGTAATCCAGGATACAATTAGGTTTTGAGGTGTGGGTACTGGTACCTCGTACAGGGACGGAGGTGGTACTGTCTCCGTGAATTGTTGTCAGTATAAGGACATCCCTCTTGTCCTTATATTTGACCAACAACATATTTTCGGTGCATATTCCCCTGCTTTCACCCCTTCTCATTACTTGGGCAATGTGCGTTTTTGGGAGGCCTCTTTGGTTCTTGCGCACAGTACCGCAAGCTGCTGTACCTCTTGAACCAAGGGCCTTAAACAGGGGGATGCTGGTGTAAAAGTTATCCACATAGAGGTGATAACCTTTATCCAGGAAGGGGTGCACTAAATCCCAGACAATTTTCCCACTAACACCTACGAGGGAGGGGGGGCATTCTGGCGGTTCAATTCTTGAATCCTTCCCTTCATAAACCCTAAACCTGTGGGTGTACCCTGAGGTGCTTTCACACAGTTTGTACATTTTTATGCCATACCTTGCCCTCTTACTGGGAAGGTACTGGCGGAATTTAACCCTTCCTTTAAAATGTATAAGGGACTCGTCGATACAAATAAATTTTTCAGGGATGTACACCTCTTCAAATTTGGCACTGAAATGATCAATGACCGGCCTGACTTTGAATAGCCGGTCAAAGGTGGGATCATCTCTGGGTGGGCACTGTGCATTATCGGTGTAATGTATAAATTTAAGGATCGTCTCAAATCGAGCCCGGGGCATGGCCATACGGTAAAATGGAGTACTGTACAGAACATCTGTACTCCAATATTGCCTAATTTCTGGCTTTTTTACTATGCCCATATGAAACACCAGACCCCAAAACGTCATCATCTCTACTGCATCTACAGGGGTCCACCTAGCAAATGATGACGTGGGGTTTTGAGCAATAAACTGCTGGGCATATAAATTAGTTTGGTCCACCATTAAATTTATAAAATCATCAGAGAAAAATAATTTGAAAAAGTCAATTTCTCTGAGACCTGTGGAATCAAATTGGATTCCTGGCATGGCCAAAAACTCAGGAACCTGGGGCTCAAAATTGTCTGGTGGTGGGGTCCATACGAGATCAATTATTGGGGGGGGGGTCTCAGCTGCTCTACGGGGGCGTCTTTGAGGGGGTCCCTCATCACCAGAGGAGGAAGAGGAGCTTAAGGCGAATCCTTCAAATTCCCCGCTTGCATCACTGGCTGTGTCAGAGTCAGAAGCAAGCAGGGCATATGCCTCCTCCGCTGAATACATTCTCCTGGATGACTGGGAGGACATTTGGGAGGACATTTGGGAGGACATTTGGGATGCCATTTTTATTTTTGTGTTACTGGTAGTGAAATGTTTCAACACGTGTATAGTGTAGGGGGGGGTACAAACTTTATTTCAATCCGGGGGGTATGTAGTGTGTAGTGTGTATGTGGTGCAGAAAAAAAAAATACTTTATACCAATAAAAAAAAAAAAAATGAAGGGGTTAAAAATAAAAAATTTAAGGGGTTAAAAAAAAAAAAAAAGGTCCTGCGCCAAAAATTGAGCACAGATGTTGGTCAGTAACGTCTGTCACTGAACAGCGCTCAAAGGCAACAGGAATTTGATCAAAAAAAAAAAAATATAGATCAACCCTGTGCCGAAAAAGATGATCAGTGATGTACGTCACTGATCAGCGCACAGCGGCCACAGGACACCCACAAAATCACAGTGTGTGTAAAAAAAAAATTAAAAAAAGACCCCACAGCACACACACAAAAAAAAAAGGTGATCAGTGATGCGACACTGATTACCAGTGAGGTGCAGCAGGTGCACAACCTTTGGTGCAACTGACAGGTATATATAAAAAAAAAAAAACCTCTGTACCCCCAAAAAAGTTGCTGATCACCTCAGATATAGTGATCAGCACAAAAGGCGGGGGCAGCAGACAAAAAATTTAGCACTCTCTATCACTCTCTGTCACTATCTCTCTCTATCTCTCTATCTCTCACTATCTATCACTCTATGACACTGCAGCAGCAGCAGTGACAGGTATATCTATATATAAAAAAAAACCTGCGCCCCCAAAAAGTTGCTGATCAGTTAATTTATACTGATCAGCACAAAAGGAGGGGGCAGCAGTCAGTTATATCAAAAATATATAGCACAATCTGTCACTATCTGTCTCTATCTCTCTCTCTCTATCTCTCTCTATCTCTCTATAACTATCACACTGCAGCAGCACAAAATATAGCACTCTGTCACTAGGCCTCTCTATCTATCTATCTCTCTCTCTCTATCTCTCTCTATCTATAACTATATCACACTGCAGCAGCACAAAATATAGCACTCTCTGACACTATCTCTCTCTCTATCTCTCTCTATCTCTCTATAACTATCACACTGCAGCAGCACAAAATATAGCACTCTGTCACTAGGCCTCTCTATCTATCTCTCTCTCTCTATCTCTCTCTCTCTATCTATAACTATATCACACTGCAGCAGCACAAAATATAGCACTCTCTGACACTATCTCTCTCTCTATCTCTCTCTATCTCTCTCTATCTCTCTCTATCTCTCTCTATCTCTCTATCTATCTCTCTCTCTATCTCTCTCTCTATCTAGCTAGTACACTGCAGCAGCACAATTTCACAGGAAGGCACAAGTAGTAACAGGATCCAGGAAGCAGTGATGAAGCAGCGATCAGGTAAGTATGGAGAAAGCTATGGAGCAAGGTTCTGGTCAGTATTGCGGCAGGGAGGTACGGTGACCGCACTGCACGCTATTCCAGACCGGAATGGCGTCTGCAGTGCAGTCACCGTTAGTTTAAATCCCCCTCCTTGGCTGTGATTGGTCCGTCGGTCCGACGAACCAATCACGGCCTTTGGGGGCGGGCGGGGTGCGGTGGGGTGACACCAGTGTCACCCTTACACCCCGCGGTGATTGGTGCTGTACTTTACAGCACCAATCACCTCTGATCCCGTGTCACCGGCGAACGTTATTCGCCGGTGACACAGGAAAACGCTGTAATTGGCTGTTCACACTGAACAGCCAATCACAGCGATCGCCGACGGGGGGGCGGCATCGCAGCCCCCCCTGGGCATGCACGGACATGTCTGCTGTCAGGGACAGCAGACATGTTGAAACTGTCACCGCGTCTATAGACGCGGTGACAGTTAAATGCCATGACGTACATTTACGCCATGTGTCGGGAAGTACTTCCCGACCATGACGTAAATGTACGTCAATTGTCGGGAAGGGGTTAAGAGTCACTCTTAACTCCTCCCTCTCTTTCACACTCCGCGTCCAGTTGTGCAGGCAGGGGGTTCTGAGTAGCCAGATCCCCCCCCCCCCCCAATCAGTGCTGGCCGGCAGAAACATTTTCCGCCTCTCCAACCAGAGGACGGATCAGGTCAGGAGGTGGCTGGGTGTACACTGTACACTGACAGCATCCCTGCTGCCTACAGTACCGCAGGATACCTCTATTTGCCGCCTTCTCTATTTGTGCTCTGCTTTGAGAACAAAGTGAAAGCTGAGCTGCCTGAGGGTTACCCATGGATGGTTATAATACAAATGACAATTAATAGTACCGTACTATAGGGCGGGAGGTACCAAGCAGCAGCAGTACATCCCACCACACTTCGCACCGATGCTCACTGCATATGTACTCGATACACTGATAAGAGCTGCCCTTTGCAATCCCCGCTGCTGCTTGGACTTCCTCATTTCTAATGGGGAAACCCCTCTGTGCATGCGCAGAGAGGCTGGTGGCCACGGGACATGTTGGGAGGGGAATGTGTCAGATCCCATATGCTTCTAACCCCCGCAGCGAAGCCCCACCGGGAGGGGCTTTAGTGCATTTCAAAATGCAGTAAAAACCCTGAAAACAGGGTTTTTACAGCATTTTTTCTTTAATACTTGGGCAAATCAGAACCTGGGGGTGGAGCTTTACATGTGATGGGGCGGAGCTATGCTTGTGTCCCAACCCTTTGATTAAGAAAAAAACGAAAACTATTTGGTTATGCTTTGCCATCGATGTAGGGCAACCAACTGGTTCTGCCCATCGATGGCAAAACTATTCTACATCGTTCATAAACCATCAATGATTTTTTAATCATCGATGGTTGATGGCCATACCTACCTGAGGGACAACTGCAGCAGCTCAGAGGCAGGAGCAGGCAGCGTGGGGGGAAAAAGTTAAAACAATGTCTTGCGCAGATTGTTCCAATTCTTATCCTTGCTTCTTTTGAAGAAAACTTTCATACCATAGAATCCAGTGGATGTGTATCTTCATTTGTTCTCCATTTTATACGATACCATGAAAAATATATATATGAGATATGATCAGTATTGAAAAACAAGAATCAGGGGTATTTAATACAAGGATACAGACGTTCTTGATAACAAATGCTCACATGTAGCTTACATGAAGAGCATGGAGAGGAAGTCCATAAAGGTTTCATTTTCACCACCAGAATGAATTCTACCTGTAAATCAAGAGACATCACTTTCAAATAGACAACACCTCAGTGGAATATGCACTAAGTAAGGCTTACATGTATCTTACATAACAAGCTGTCAGTTGAAACCCATAAAGGTATCTTTTCACAGTGGAACAAGATGTCACCAACCGTATATGTAGTAGTATATGCAGGGGCTGGCTGGCAACTTTCAGCCTGGGGGGCAACACAAGCAAGTGGCCCACCACCATCACCATCGTTTCACCACCCTACCCTCTCCCCTCTATGTAGTATGCAGCAATTATTAAACAATCATTCCCCTACACACACACTCCCGAAACAGGGATAGCGTGCGCCGGAGGCGCGCTGCAAAATTTTACACTGTAATGCCTATTACACCTAATGCCACACACCGTAATGTCCATTCCACATTGAGCCAACACAACAATGCCCATTACACATAATGCCAACACCGATATGCCCATTACACATATTGCCGCACACCGTAATGCCAATTAAACAATGCTCATTTCACATATTGCCACACACCGTAATGCCCATTACACATAATGCCAACAACGTAATGCCAATTACACATAATGCCACACACCGTAATGCCCATTCCAAATAAAGACAACATCGCAATGCCCATTAAGCATAATGCCAATTAATGAATGCCCATTACACATAATGCCAACACCGCAATGCCCATTACACATATTGCCACACACTGTAATGCCCATTACACATAATGCCAACAACTTAATGCCAATTACACATAATGCCAACAACGTAATGCATTATAATCCTGTATAATATAAAAGTAATGCCATGACACCACTGGCTGCTCCCTCTGTATAATAATAATGCAAGGACACCACAGGCTGCTCCCGCTGTATAATAATAAAGCAATGACACCACAGGCTGCTCTCGCTGTATAATATAACAATAGTAATGCCATGACACAAATTATTATACAGGGGGAGCAGCCTGTGGCGTCATTGCATTATTATTATACAGAGGGAGCAGCCTGTGGTGTCATGGCATTACTTTTATATTATACAGGGGGAGCAGCCTGTGGTGTCATGGCATTATTATTATACAAAGGGAGCAGCCTGTGGTGTCATGGCATAATGCCATGACACCACGGGCTGCTCCCCCTGTACAATTATAAGGACACCACAGGCTGCTCCCCCTGTATAATATAAAAGTAATGCCATGACACCACCACCAGATATATCATTTTTTTATGTGTTTAATGATAACTTACTTTCTTTTATCCCTCAGTCTCCTGTCCTGCTGCTGCTGCGGCGGCTCCAGGAATTTCAATTCCGCTCTCTGCGGCCTGTCCTGCTGCGGCCCCCACGACTCGTCCTGCAGCCTGCCTTCCTTCCTCTCTGCAGACGCGTGGGTGGGAGGCGTCATCGTCATGACGTCACCACCCAGCGTCTGCCACTGCCGCCAGGGGATAAGAGGGAACAGGCTGCCGGGCCCTCCTCCACGTTGCCGTGGAGGCCGGCGGCCATGTTTCTGTGGCCGCAGACATCTTTTAAAAGACCACAGGAACATGGCCGCCGGCAGTGAAAAAAAAAACGTTAAGGCGGCCTCGGACACATCGCGGCCCGCAGCACACCTGCCAAAGCGGCCTGGGGGGCAGATGGCACCCTGCCCCCCGGCCCAGCCCGCCCCTGAGTATATGTTAAGCATGTGAAGCTCACACTGTAGCTTACGTAGACATGGTGTTTTACAAGCAGATCAAGGTTTCTTTGTATCCTCAGATATATATTAGGATTCAAAAAAACTACAATAATGCAATATGACAAATTTAATGGAACAAAGGTATAAAAATTGATTAAAAAAGAAAGGTTACCCCCATACCGGAGATTAGGTATGAGACTTGTCCAGCAAAAACAAGATGTTAAATTAAGCTGTATAAATCCTTTGCCCTCCTGCAGAACTGTGGTGTCCTCCAACATGTTTCATCATTGTGCAACGACTTTTTCAAGGTGGAGTGAAGAGTAAAATAGTGAAACATATGGGGCAGGTTTGGTGGTATGCCATGTAAATCTTCCCTTTATTTCAAAGGGAAGACTTGTTTTATAAAAAAAACGTATTTAAAAAAGCACTTGACCTCAAATTCAGAATGAAGGCCATGTGGTTTGAGGGAATTGCATTCATATAAGCCTCATTTCCCTCTGAGCTAGTGATAGGTCTCTATTGTTATTCCTGCAATCATCTTGAACCAATGATAAACCACAGACATTTTTGATACCTTTAACTGATTTATTGTGTCTCTCTTTAAAATGTATTGAGAAAGGATGTGTTTCTAGCCCATTAACAATATTTTGTTCATGCTCACTCCATCTGACTTGAAGCTGTTTTATGGTTTTACCTCCATATACTAGGTTGCATGTGCAGGTAATGGCGTATATTGTGCACTTAATAGGACATGTCATTAAATCCTCTAGGTAGTTTACATTTTTATTTCTTATTTCATAAATTAAGACAATATTAAGATTATTATTATTTAAGTAATTGCAGAACTTCTTCAGATCTGAAGTGTCTCCCCTCCATAATATTTTACCCTTTTTCCCACAACCCTCCGAGTGCTCAGGTGTTGACATTGACACCCCAAAAATGAAAAACTCATGCAGACCTTTTCAAGGGGCAACCGTTTGTGAACTTTTTTCATCTTTGGAAAGAGGTGAAAGTCGCAGGGTGCTAGGTCAGTGTGTACGATGGGTGTGGCAGAACCTCCTTGAACTGCAGGTGCTGCAACCCTTTTCCCAAAGATAAAAGAGCATCTTAAGGGTCAACACTTCAACTCTGACGAGGTGAAAGCTGCAGTTCGGTCCTGGTGTCAACAACAACCACCAGCTTTCTTCTCAGATGGGTTTACCTAAAGGGGACTACATTGAAAAGTGAATAGTGCATTACAGAGAGGATAAACTGAGTTATCATGTGCAGAAAAAGTGTTCAAATATGTTCACAAATAAAAACTTTTAGTTATGAAGGCATTAGTTTTCAATCCAGCCTCATATATTGCAGTCTTATTGCTTGCTTTCAGACCAATTGCTACTATAAAGGCCCATACACACTGGGCGATTATGCCCAGCATGTATGGACAGCGATGACCGCTGTCATCGCTGGGGGAGAAAGCCGCTCAGTGCATACACACTGAGCGGCTTTCCCCCTGCCCGGCGCAGTCAGCGGGGGAGCAGACAGCTTTGCATAGCGCAGCGCTATGCAAAGCCGTCCTCAAAGCCGCTCATCTGCTGGTAATACCAGCAGATAAGCGGCTTTCCCGGCAATAATGTGGGAGTGCTCACACTGCTCATCGCCCGGCCATACACACTGGGCGGCTTTGAGCTGAAAGCCACTGAAATTTGCTGTTTTGAATGGCTTTCAGCTCAAAGTCGCCCAGAGTGTATGGGCCTTAAATCTGCAGCGGTGGCTCACCAGACCACCCCCACTGGCGAGCGGATGCTACATCTGACTGGGATGCGCAAGGGTCCCACACGCACGCACATCCCAGTTTCCTGTCGCTTCAGGGAGACGGGCAGGGTTAGGGGCGGGGAGCAGGTAGGTGGGGACGGTGATGGGGGACAGTGACGAGGCGGTGTGGACCCGGTGGGAGCTACGGTTGAAGGGGATCCGCATGCATCTCGTATGTGCACATCCCCTTACGGTGGCTGGCGAATCCACCGCCAGCCCCTGCAAAGACTACAGGCGCTCCATCTGTACAAGTGGTGCATTCTAAATATACCCAGTTGTCACTCTTAAGGCCCATACACACTTGACGATTTTCAGCTGAAAATCGCCTAGTGTGTATGGCCCAGAGATTGCCCACTAGCGATGATGCGCGCTCCCGCATCATCGCTAGGAAAGTGGTTCATCTGCTGGTTTTACCAGCAGATGAGGCGATGATGGATGGTTTTTCATCCATCATCACCATGTGTGTACGCCTGCCGGGCTGAAAGATTGACCACTTTCAGCCCGGCGGACCGCCCCGCTGCCCCTCGCCCCCTCGCATGTCATACTCACGGCACCCAGCGCTCTCCCTCTGGCCTCCCGGCTGCTGCTGCTGCTCCCGGCCAGGTTAAACACCCGGCTGGCCCCGCCCCCCGCCCTGCACAACACGGAGCAGACAGCACAGAAGTGCTGTCTGCCCAGCTAAACACACTGACCACCAATGTTTATATATTTCTGCCCACTGCCACCAATGTATTACTTTAAAGGCAGCAAATATTATTATTATTAATTTTATATATATGTATATAAATATAATATATATATATATATATTTATATATATTATAATATATATATTTATATATATTATAATATATATATTTATATATATATTATAATATATATATTTATATATATATATATATATATATATATGGCCAGGTAGCGCCACAGGCGGGGGAGGGGGGGGGGGGCGCTCCGGCACTACTCGCTCCACTGGGGAAGGGGGTGTGATGCGGGTGCCGCATTGCTCCACGGGGTATCGCTCAGAGGGAGGGAGGGCCGGCGGGTGATGCGGTGAGGGCTGCCACGTCGGAACTCTTGGAATTTAAACCCAGCCCATTTATAATGAAAGATTTTCAGCAAAGTCTTTCGCCCTTCTGAAAATCTTGCTCTTTGGGGAAAATAGCTCAGTGTGTACGCACTACTTTGGTGAAAGATATATCTATCAAAGATTTTGGCAAAGTCTTTTGAAATGAAAATCTTCAAGTGTGTATGGGCCTTTATTGTTTTAGGTTTGTACTTCACATTCTTTAGTAATTTTTACATAATGAGCATCTATATGGTCATTATTTGATAAGTCATAGTACACATTCTCAGACACTATAGGACTGGGGTAGCCAACCCTAGTCCTCGAGAGCTACCAACAGTGCATGTTTTGCAGGTCTCCTCACAGAATCACAAGTGAACTAATTAGCTCCATCTGTGTATCTTTTAAAATGTGTCAGTGATTAATGAGTGCAACTGTGCAGCAGCTAGGTTGTCTGGAAAATGTGAACTGTTGGTAGATCTCGAGGGCTAGGGTTGGCTACCACTGCTATAGGATAATGTAGATATTGTCGCTTATGGAGATTAATTTGTCCCTTAAAAAAAAAAAAACCCCAGACCATCAAGCAGTGCCATCAGGCCAGCAGTCTACTGGGAAGATTTCTGGTGAGCCCTATAGCCAAACTGCCCCTTACTCAACGGCAAGGGTAGCCAACTCCAGTCCTCGAGAGCTATCAACAGTTAACGTTTTCCATGGCTCCTCACAGAATCCCAAGTGAAGTAATTAGCTCCACCTGTGGATCTTTTAAAATGTATCAGTCAGTAATGAGTGCACCTGTGTACCTGTGAGGTGAGCTGGAAAATGTGAACTGTTGGTGGCTCTCGAGGACTGGAGTTGGCTACCCCTGCTCTATGGTATGCGGTCACTAGGTCGACAGTAAAAGGTCAACCACTATTGGTCGACAGTCAAAAAGTCAACAGATAGAAAAGGGGCGACATGAATTTTTAAAGATTTTTTTTTAAACGACTTGTTTAAATGACTTTATCATCGAAGTGGGCATAGAGGGAGAATATACTTATACAATGTCTATGACAACCTATGTCAACATAGACACAAAACAAACCAAAAAGAACCTCATGTTCACCATTTGCTTGTGTTGAAATTTTGACCTTGTCGACTGTTTTCATATGTCGACCGTGTGACCGTCGATCAATAGTAGTGGACCGTTTGACTTTCGAAGCATGACCTGTACCCTGCCCTACTGAGCTCTGCCTGAAAGTCTCAATAAACGCTGTACAACCTATAATATCCATTATTATCAATAAATACTCTTAGTTGCTTCTGTGTTCTGCGGATTTATAGGTTTTCTTTTTTCATAACCTCATCTTATATATGGCTGTAGGGCTTCTCACGTGCATCTCTACAGAACTCACAATCTGCCCTATTACCTTTAAACGTTCCCTGTAGACTCGTTTCTGTGAAGAAATCTATTCTTCTTCCGCTTCTTAATCACCGTTCTTACATCAATTGCCTTGCAGAAGCCATTCACACTTTACCCATTAGAAACTACATTTGTTATTTATTAAGTGTTTCCTACATCTCTGATGGGAAGCTCATTTACCTTCTGCCTCATGTAATTGTATTTTAGTTATATGACAAGTTACCATTCTTTAACCCTTTGAGTGCCAACATCTCTGTGAAAGATGTGCAAAATATCGGCTAAAAATGCCAGCGTCGCTCACAGTTGTTATATAAATTCAAATAAAAACTGTTGTGTAAAAATAGATTATATTTCCTAAATAAGGGATTTCCTAAATTGCAGGTCATCATGATGAATAAAAATGTTTGCTTGGCAATTTTTACACCAATTTGGACAAATTTGCTTGCCACTGAAAGGGTTAATATGTTTTGCTTTATAAATGGTCAATAAAATGCTTGTGAGATTTTTTTAACATGATTGTAGTTTCTGGAATCCTAAAATTATCTGTATAAAAAAAATAAAAATTAGGAAGTGTCAATTACAAAATTACATGAGTATTTATACCTGGCTAACTTATAACATCTAATTTGCTTCTGGGACGTATTCGCTCTCATAATACAACAAAAACAGAGCAGTATAGGACGGTCCAAACTGTGGCCCTCCAGCTGTTGTGAAACTACAAGTCCCATCATGCCGTGCCATAGTTTTCGCATTCCTTAATAGCAAAAGTGTGGCAAGGCATGATGGGACTTGTAGTTTCAAAACAGCTGGAGGGCCATAGTTTGGACATGCCTGGTCTAAACCAAGCATTTAAACCAAGAAACCGCAAGTTTGTCTTAGTTAATAATACATAATGATAAATTACATGATTTGTTTACATTCAGGGCACAATTATAATCTACATATATGTCTAGTGTCCATTTGTGTGTCTCGGAAACACTGCCATCTGTTGGCAGCGAGTGAAACTACATCTCTTTCTCTCTCACACATGCACAAACACAGAGGCAATCACAAAGTAGCAGACTAGCTTTCAAAGCATTTGTTTGACTGGGCTTACTAGTATAAAAATACACAACAAATAGGAAGTTATATTTGACTGAAAAACAAACAAAAAAACTCCGGCCAAAACGTACATCTTATGATTGCATAAACAAAAAACTAATTTTCTTAGCAATTAAAATCAGTCATCATTATATGTAAAAATATTAATAATTGTGGCACAGACTATCAACATCAATCAACTGTGTAATAGCCCATTGTTTGTCATTTATTTTTATTAGTGTGCCCTCAATATTAAGAGATTTGTCATATGTTGTGGCATAATAAACAGAGGTTGATAATATTATTTATGTCTTTGAATTACAAATCATAAAAGAATTACATGTGGGCGCAATGGAAAGAATGTCCTTGGCCTTTTATATGGTAACCACACATGTATACAAAAGAAAATGCACCATACAAATACTGTATCTCATTTTTATTTCCATTACTTTATTGTGATTGCATATATTTTATAGATAATGGGTGTGAGCATAGTGAATACATCATACCTGTTTGCTTGCTCAAAACTTAAATATGCTATTTTTTTTTGGTACTTGTGTAATACAGGTAGAGTATCCCGTATCCGAATATCCGTTATCCAAATTATTCCGAAATACGGACATTCCAGAAAGTGAAAAAAAATATTTTTTTTGCTAAAAACTCACTGGGGACATTTGTAACAGCATCACTGGGGACATGATATGTAACTGGCACTATATATGTGCAAGACAATGATTGCTTTGCATTTAAATTCAGTGCTGAGATAGTACACACATTTTGTTTCACGTTTTGAAACCTTGTTTTTTGAACAATTAAAATATATTTGTGTGTATTTTATGTGGTAATAAAATATATTTGTGTGTATATTATGTGTTTATACAGCATAAATGCAAGATACTTCAAAATACATCATTGATATATTAAAATATTCCAAAATACGGAATAATCCGTTATCCAAAATTCTCCTGGTCCCGAGCATTTTGGATAAGGGATACTCAACCTGTATCTGGGCACCCGATTTTTTTATTGCATGCCTTATCTTAAGGCATGCGATCAGATGCGATGGGTCCTTATTTTTTCATCGGGTCAGAAAAAACGATTTTTACATTGGATCCAATGTTAAATGGTCCCTGAGACCCGATTTTACATTGGGTCCAATGTTAAATGCCCCCCAGACCCCATTTTTAATTGTATACCTACCCTGACGGATAATTACTATGTCAAATGCCCCCCTATTGTTAAAGCCACGCCACGATCAATGCCAACCTGAAGCGTGGTGAGCACAGCGAGCCCGCAAGGCGTGGCGGTACCCATCCTCCGACCTTTTCATACCCCCACTATCCACGTCGGCGTGGAGTTGACTTAAATAGTGTGGCGAGCGCAGCGAGCCACTGAGCCCGAAGCGTGGCGAGCGCAGCGAGCCCTGCGTGTGGATGCGGAATACGAGCCCGAAGCGTGGCGAGTGCAGCGAGCCCCGCGCGGGGACGCGTAATACATGTTAAGTAATCCACGTCCCCTCGCCACGCTTCGGGCTCGTATTCCGCATCCCCGCGCGGGGTTCGCTGCGCTCGCCACGCTTCGGGCTCGGTGGCTTGCCACACTATATAAAATTAACTCCACGCCGACGTGGATAGTGGGGGTATGAAAAGGTCGGAGGACGCGTACTGCCGCCCCTCGCGGGCTCGCTGCGCACACCACGCTTCGGGTTGGCGTTGATCGTGGCGTGGCGTTAACAATGGGGGGGGGGGGGCATTTCACATAGTAATTCTGGATATTATCTTTAACCACATTTCTAAATAAATGTAAGAAGAGTTGAAAATGAAAACGATGTACTAGGGACCCAAACTGGAACCGAAGCACTGAGTTAATTGTGAACTGTGCTACATTATGAATGAAGCTAGTTTGGACTGTCATACGCTTCAGTATTTAACTATTATGTTAAAAATATCTTTATTTTTGTGAAATACAATTTCTACATTAAGCATGAAGAAATAATTACACACAAAGACACAGGTTGCCCTCTTGTGGACACCTCTGGAAAATGAGACCAGGCAATGAAGAACACAGATTTTCATGTTTTTAGATCACTTAAACCAGAGCTCCTGTCTCATGCCCCTAAACAGGGGAGATCAAATTATGGCTACAAATATTGGGGGCATATTTAGAGATGGGGGCAAAGAACATAGCAACCAAAGTGGAACAACTTTGTTAATGAAACTTTATTGCAATGTACGGAAGTTCAAACATATTTTTGCATGCAGGGTAGATTAAAGCTGCTTTTGCAAGGAAAAATACAAAACTTCCCCAACAGACTATAATGGGCTAGTAAATGAGATTTATGAAGGGTGTAAAATAAGTTTTTGGATGTGCAGTGCATAGGTAGGGTAGACAACCTGGTAGTGAAGGTAATCTCTGACTTAAGTTTTTCAGCAATGTCAAGGAACAGAAGCAGGGCTGGATTTTCCACAAGGCAACACAGGCAGAGCATCCAAATGGAAAAGGGGCCTGGATTCCTGGGATGTGATAGCCTACAGGGCCTCGATTATAGAGTTAGAGATTATAGAGTTTGGTTTGCCATCACTGCAATCTTGAAAGTTCTAATTAAAATGAGTATAGTAGTGGCAAAGCTTCCTGCACTGAAGACTTTATTCTCTAAATCAATGATAGGGGTAACAGTAGCACATGCCAAATGTATTTATTTATTTACAGTTTCTTATATAGCGCAGCATATTCCATTGTGCTTTACAATTGGAGACAACAGTGATTAAACAAACTGGGTAGAAACAAACAGACAAGGAGGTAGGAGGGCCCTGCTCGCAAGCTTACAATCCACCTAGTCAGGGCTAAAGGTGCCCATACATCACACATTATGGGATGGTTTGATACATTTAACTTTTTAGTTCAAAACAAATTGCATGCAGTTCTCATCGCACCGTCTTTCTTTTGGTCGCGATGTGCTCTCCCTCGCATCGGATATCGCAAGTCACAAAAAGTATATACATGCAGTACTTTTTATACTAGATTGCTCAATAGTTCAAATTGCATGCTGTTTTAGCGTATCACATACTATTTGAACTAGTTGTGATGTGATCTAGCACAGAATGGACTGTGTATGCGCACCGCAAACACAATCTGCTCTAACTTCTCCTGCTCAGCATTATGGGGCTGAGGCATAGTAACAGAGCATTCAGTATACAATACCGAGCTAGACCAGGGGTGCCAGTGCCGCTCAGCAGAGAATGCAGTGCAGGGAGGCACCGCTGCTGTCCACTGTGGCTGCCGCTGCCTGTCACACTGCATGACAGACAGGCAGCGGCACCGGCAGCATGGAGGAGCTCCCGATCAAGCTCCCAACCCCATTTCACTACATCAGTTGCTGCAGGGACTGGAAAGGGGGCAGAGCTAAATGGGGTGAGGGGGTGGAGCTACACGGAAGCAGGACTGATGAATGGAAGGAGACGATGATCTGCCAGACAGATTTTAAGGTAAATAAAGTGTGTGTGAGAGAGAGTAATACGGTTCCCAACTAGTGAGGGCGTTATGCATCATTACTACCGTCAGCAACTGGCGAGAGAATTACGCATCGCTACTACTGTCAACAACTGGTGTGGGCATTACGTGGTGCTACTACTGTCAGCAATTAGTGAGGGAGTTATGTAGCGCTACTACTGTCAGCAACGGGTAAGGGTGTTATATATAAACAGCGCTACTGCTGTTGGCTACTGGTGTGGGCATTATGTATAAGAACGCTACTACTGTGAGATACAGTGGGCATCATGTAAAAGCAACACTACTACTTTGGCCAAAAGTGGGTATTATATGTAAGCGGCTCCACTACTGTGGACATCATATGTGTTTTCAGGATTCTACTATGGTTGGCATTATATGTATAAGCAGCACTACTACTGTGAGCTTTTGTGTAAGGGGCACTACTGTAAAGCATAATTTGAATAAGGGGCAGTAGATGCTGTGCAGGGCCATAACTAGGTATGTGCCAGGGGTGCCTTGTCCTTATGCACTGTGGGCACACCATCTGGCAGCACCACCCACACAACCACTCACCGCCGATTTCTGTCTGCCACTGCTATCAGAGCTTGTGGTCCAGCAGCTGCAGTTGTTAGGACTGTCCCTGTTTTCCCTGTAGTGATGGTGGGGGAGTCACCAATTCCCTTTCTGGCAGAGAATCACCAAAAAGGCTAATTATAGCACTGGTGCTGTGTAATGTGAATACGATTGTGCTACTGTTTGGCGTAATTTGGAATGGGAGTACTATTCTGTGGCCATGTCTTTTTTCCAGTGTGCACTGTCCCTTATAAAGTATGAGAGGGAGTAAATTCAAAGTTAGCAGGAGGGCACCGAACACCCAAGCACCGGCCCTGAGGTGTGCCTTAAAATAGGTGGCAGCCATGTGTACAGCTATGCGCAAGTCCCTCAGCCACCTTTATTGCTCATATGCAAATCTCCAGAAAATGGCCACTCTCCCTGTAATTTTTTTCCTGCCAGCTGCCAACCCGGTACAACAGAGAGGGGGAGTATGATTAAATGGGTGCAAGGTGTGCAAGACCCTCTGGACCCATTACAGATAAGCCAGTGAGCTACACACATGTAGCATACATACCTCCTCAACATTGGCGGCCAATGGAGCAGGACACCATGAAAATCACGAAAATGGCATGACCTCATGGCATCCTGCATTTTGTTGCTCTGTTGGTGTGCCCATCACTCCTTGAGATACTGGGCGGTCCCCAGAGACTGTCCACGCATTATATAGATGCCATGTGCACAGCATCTGTTTACCCTTCCTTCTAAAGGTGCCCATACACGGTGCGATGAACTCCATGCTTTTAGTACTAGATTGTATGCTTTTTGAACTAGATACAATGCAATGTGCTATAGCACCATGCTTTTTGTACTAGATACAATGCAATCTAGTACTAAAAGCACGGGCAGCAAAGACTTTCTGTGCTGTGCGATGTGCACGGGAGCGCGCATCTCATTGCACTACCCAGTCGCACTGTGTATGGGCACCTTAATGATTTGTACACACGGTGAGATTCCCTTGCTATTCGACTTAAGATTCGAGTGCTATGCAATCTTTGCTAACTCTGCACTTTTTACATACAATTCATCCTATCTACATTAGATTTGCACTATATAGTCATTGCTGCCCTGTCTATCTGGGTTTTGATTTGTGCTGTCACGGGAGCGCAAATCGGGATCGCAAGGTAAAAAACCAGTGCGATCTGCATGCGATTTTGACTATATAGTCAAAGTCTAATGTCAATTCTCACCGTGTGTACACAGCATAAGCGTTCTAAACCTTCTCTCCTCCACACTACGTGCATGCCCTCAAATCCTAGTATCTGATTTCAAAGTACGGTAAATAGGCTGCCTCACAGATTGTTGTACTTGCCTTAATATAATTAGGCCTCTCTTTTCTAGCTTGAGCATTCCCAATGTGGCTAGTCTGTCTCATAGCTGAAGGGCTCTATCCCTTTTATTAGTTTGGTTGCCCTTCTCTGGACTTTTTACAGTTCTACAATGTCTTTTTTTGTAGTGTGGAATCCAGATTTGAACTCAAAATTCTAGATGGGGTCTAACAATTGCCCTGTACAATGGTAGGATTACAGTGACGTCCCTAGATTCTATGTCCCTTTTTATACAGGCTAGTTAGTATCTTATTTGCTGCTACCTGACACGGAGTACTGCACCCCAGTTTATTGTCAATATGGACTCCTAAGTCCTTTTCCAATTTTGATTTACCCAATTCTACACAGTTTAAATTATATGTAGCACATTGGTTGTGCCTCACAAGATACATAACCTTACATTTGTCCAAAGTAGTCAGGTCACTAAAAATATAGGGGGGGTGCTCTTACATCCATGCCCCCTTACCGCCGCCCATCGACGGCTACCGCAAACATAATTATCGCATATGATCTAACATATGCGATAATTATCACAAAAGACAGCTCTTGCGTTAAGAGCTGTTGGTACTTGTTTCCTAGCACGGCCACAATCGTAACTAATCGTGTCCCTTAATTAAGGGACACGATTAGCCCGATGGACCCGATTTCCTTTGAAATCAGGTCCATTTTGCCGGCTAGGAAACAAAAATCGAGGGCATCGCGTCGGTCGGGACCATTAACATTGGTCCCGACGCGACCGACGCGATGCCCCCGATATTTGCATTGACTTCAATGTTAAAAAAATTTTTAACATTGAAATCTTGTCAGGAACTGTAAAATATCGGGGGCATCGCGTCGGTCGGGACCATTAACATTGGTCCCGACGCGATGCGACGCGATGCACCCGATTTTTACATAGGATTCAATGTTAAAAAATTTTTTAACATTGAAATGGTGTAAAAATGTTAAAAAATGTGAAATGGGTCAATATGACCCATTTCACATTAAAAATGTCCCCGTCGTCGCCCCACGATAGACGGCAACCCGAAGCGTGGCGAGCGCAGCGAGCCCGCGAGGGGCGGCGGTACGCGTCCTCCGACCTTTTCATGCCCTACTATCCACTAGGGCGTGGAGTGAGAATAGAATAGTGTGGCGAGCGCAGCGAGCCACCGAGCCCGAAGCGTGGCGAGCGCAGCGAGCCCCGCGAGGGGACGCGGATACCTTCACAGGTAAACGCGTCCCTTCGCGGGCTTCACAGGTGTCCGTGGCGACGCCGACAACTGTGAAGCCCGCGAAGGGACGCGATTACCTGTGAAGGTATCCGCGTCCCCTCGCGGGGCTCGCTGCGCTCGCCACGCTTCGGGCTCGGTGGCTCGCTGCGCTCGCCACACTATTCTATTCTCACTCCACGCCCTAGTGGATAGTAGGGCATGAAAAGGTCGGAGGACGCGTACCGCCGCCCCTCGCGGGCTCGCTGCGCTCGCCACGCTTCGGGTTGCCGTCTATCGTGGGGCGCTGTGTACACGCTTCAATTTGGGGGGGTTTGGAATTTTTTTCATTCAATCCAATGTAAAATTGGGTCCCAGGGACCCAATTTACATTGGATTTAATGAAAAAATCGGGTCAAAAATCGGTCGGATCGGTCGATCGCATCGCATGCGACCAAATCGCATGCGATGCGATCGACCGATTTTTTTCAGCACGACCACCCCGATCTTAATCGGTGTGGCCGTGCTAGGAAACAAGTACCGAGCTGTTTTTTGCGTTGACCCGGCGATGAGCGGTGGGTCCCAGCAGCTCCCCCCTCCCTCTCTTACCCGGCCTGGAGCTGCTGCAGCAGGGGGGGCTGGCTCTCCTCCTCCCTGCACCCGGAAGAGGATGTACAGTGCAGGGAGGTCACAGGTCCGGGCAGCACAGCTCTGTGCTGCCTGGACACATGTCAGGGCGAGTCGGTGCGGGGCAGGGGTGGGTCGGTGCAGGGCGGCAGGGGGTCGCATTAGAAGCCCATAGGTTATTTTTTTAGCACATTTTTAGGTACTTATGTATTATCTGGGCTCCCATGTTAAATGCACCCCATTTTTTCATACCCCTACTATCCAATTACGCATGGAGTTGATTTTATATAGTGTGCGAGCGCAGCGAGCCACCGTGCCCGAAGCGTGGCGAGCGCAGCGAGCCCCGCAAGGGTACGCGGTCTCATAAGAAAAACGGAAGCCCAGATATTACATAAGTACCCATTTTTAGTTTAGAGAATCTCCCCCATAGTGCTTAGTCTATTTCACGTGTATGATATCAGTGTGACTTTAGTCCAGTCATAATCATTGTGTATCAGGTGTGCGGCCTCTGTAAACTGATCAGTAGGTATCAGTTGTAAATATACAATGGTCCCTGGGCACGTCTCTGTATTTCCGACTGAAACAGCGGGTTACCACCCCCCAAACACTGGCTTCTTGTACGCAGTAGTGCACGCAGGGGGGGGTTGAGTACCCAGAAACCTATTCTGAAAGCTGAGGGTCCCCTCTTTCCATGGGTATAAGAATTTTAAAAATCGGCCCTGGGGAACCGGAGATATCTGACTTCAAATCAGTGGTCCCCATCCAAGCCTGTTAATTGCTCTCCCCAGTCAGATATTTCAGTTTCTGTCTGACTTATAGTTTCTCTGAGGGTATATTCCAAAAGCTGGGACTCTCCCCCTTTGATGGACCCTAGTAGCTTGTCTCTACTATTCCCAGAACCAGAGATATTAGCCTTCCAGCAGCTGGTTACTGCTCCAGCTCCACACACCTGGTATGTAGTTTTATATACTCGTTGGGGGATTGCTCTGCCTTCTGAACTCTGATCCCATAGTCCCCAGTACCATTTGGTAGGTGGGATTGTCTAGTTTTCAATTTCATTAAAAGCTAAGAAATCTAGTTCGGTGAACTGGAGATATCTGCAGTCTAGCAAGCTGTCCTCCCACCAGAAAATTATGGATAATAAGCCCACTCCACTATACACCCCTCCTCTGCATATTAAACATCCTCTACCACCCTGGAAGTTATGTATCAGGGCCCCTACTCCCACCATCTTGGTAAAGGGGTAATTAGTGGAAATTACTGATCCAGGCCCTACATGCTGAGCAGTTTATATAATACCCCCTACCACCCGCGGGACATCAAAGCTTCCGCTCATAGCACCCCCCACCCCTACAGCTGGAGGATAGGTAGGGGCCCTAATACATTGCTATGCCCAGGGGTCTACACTGCTGTTATGTATATATATTTATTATTATTATTATTATTTATATACATTTGGTCTATCTATAATACTTTAACTGACCCGGCATATACTGGGTCACCGAAGTGTCCATCTCCGTGCTTTGCTCCGCCCCTCTGGAAACCCCCTTCTGAAAATCCTGCGTTTGCCCCTGGTACGGCAACCTTGAGTTCATGAACCATATGCAATTTCTGATTCTTTTCACCCTCCTGCTGGTGCGCTACAATCCATGTGCATGCACAGTCATTCAATAATCACTTTATCTGCAATTTTGCACATCAGCTATCAACTCTGATTCAGGCACATAAGCAACACTGTACACTGGAGAAGTCAGAATGTTACCTTCTTTAGTAAACTCTTTATGGAGTGCAAAAGAGGCCACTGTAGAGCGATGATCTTCTACCACTACTAGAGGTTTTTTTTTGTGGAGGAATCACCGTGTGGTTTGCAGAATTTCAGTGCAGGAGATGGACCCTGGAAGACAGAGTTCTGCAGCTGACCTGTATCCATCATCAAGGACATCCCTGTGGTGATGCAGCCCCATAAAGGCGGACGCCAACGTGATCATGACCCAGTCACAAAAGGTAATGCCACCTGAATGGGAAACCAAGAACCATCCAATATGTTGCACTGATGATGTCCTTCTCCATTGCGACAATGCACCTTCTCATAAGTGAGACAGGCAGAAGGTCAACATGAAAAAGTCAACATGAGTTTTTCCACATAAAAAAAAAAAGGACTGGTTCATACTCCACCATCTGAGTGGACAGAGAGAGCACAGTGAGGCATGCGAGGGGACGTGGTACACTTACACAGCGTCCATGTCGACCTCTGTAGACATCAAAAACACTTTAAAACTCATGTCAACTGGTTTCACATCGACATTTTGCATGGGCAGACCTTTTTATTACCCGGTCAACTTTCTCCCTATTGCCTGTGAAACAATAGTGGTCAACCTTAATCCTGTCGATTTAATGATCCATACACCAGGAAACTTATTGCACATCCCTCGTGCATTGTATATGATGGTAGAAACTCAGATCTCAATTACATACAGTATATCACTGCTTTTGCATGTAGTGCACAAATACTGGGTAGTTTATTTTTACTCTGCAGTTTAGAGTTCAACTAGACCAATCCCGTCACATCTCTAACATTTTATGTCTGCTCAAACTGCAGTGCAGCATGGTTTTGCCAAGGTCTACATTCACTACTTTTATTTCATCTGCTTTGCTTACAACTTAACAAATGACACTCATTCAAGGGTTTAAGTATCTTCAACAGAACCACCACACCGAACATCAGCAAACATGACAAAGCAGCAGACTACAGATTCGTGCATGTGATGCTGCTATCATCTGCTCTTATATGCCAGTGATATCACCGTCAAGCATCACTCTTCCAATTCCAGAATTAGGGGAGGCTGCCAGTGTCCATCTCTTCAAAGTTTTGCAATGGGAGTGGGGGTGCAACACAAGAGGGCGAAACATTAACTTGTATTTTGTGAGCAATACAATGCATTTCTATTTCATGTTTTATGTATTTTAAGTATGTACATTTGTGTTGTTTAATGTTGAGGGAAAATAGGCAACCGTGCAAACATTGCATGTACAGTATACTATATGTATAAATACTGAGTGTCACAAACAGCGACAGACAAATAAACAAGTTATGCAAAATATTTTTTATTATGGGATCAATCCTATTCTACACAATGGACTTGCAGGCACTGTGGCAGCAGCCCCACTTTACAGCATCCGCGATTTTTTTTTAGCCAAAGTGTTAGGGCTGCAAACAGTGGCGTATCTAGTGTAAGGCAGCCCCCGCCACTGCTTGGGGGAGCGAGCGGCAGCGGGGGCTGCATGGGCGCTGGCACCCGCCTGGGACACTAACAAGGTGTGCCGCTTGCCGCCAGTGCCGTGACAGGGGGGAGCTAGGGGCAGTACTGCCGCATACCCCTCGTTGGCTTTGGGGAGCCAGCACCGCCGGGGTCTGCGGGGAGCGCCGCCAAGTTGCTGGCTGCTGTGCGGGGACGGGTCACAGTGCTGCGCCCGCTCCACCGGCACCCCCAGTTCCCTGCTGCCGGGATTGACAGACGCCGGCCCGACTGTATAGAAAAACAGGACAGCTGAGCGACGGCTCAGCTGTCCAATCATCACACAGCAGCCTGCTCTGCAGCACAGTGAATGGCTGGGCAAGCAGGTGACGGAGCAGAAGGAGGCAGGATCCCGACATCAGCGTGACAGTCAGACACTGTGTAGAGTGATGAAGGAGACAGGTGAGAAGCTCTATAAAGTCTGTCTGCCCCAGCATCAACAAGTGTCTCCCCCCCCGCACTCCAACCCGTGCAGCCGGCATTTGTGGCCCCCATCCCCCCTTGTGCTCCCACACTCCCGCCGATGTCTGGCTGCTCCAGCACTGTCATTTGTGCCCTCACAGCCCGGCATCTGTGACCCCAATCCACCATGCATGGCTCGGCATCAGTGATAGTGACCCAATTGTTACAGGGCTCCTATGTTCCCTCCTGCCTGCCATTTTCTGTGTCGCTTCCCTGACCCCCCCCCCCACCTTGCAAAGGTAGCTGCATATAATGTGTGTGGGGTGGAGGGAGTGTGTGGGGAGCAGGTTTGGAGTGTATGGTACGTGGACATTTTCTCTTTTTTTGGGGGGGGGGGGGGGGGGCGCCATAAACAAAATTGGCAGGGGGGAGCAAATTTTATAGTTACGCCACTGGCTGCAAACACGTTTGTGCAAAGTGGGGATGATCTCAATCTCTGAAGGGAGCAATTTCAAGTGCCGTTGTTGGCATTAAAACGCTGTGGCAACGGCGCATCGCACCCTTCATGTGGAATTGGATTAACCCTTATGTCTATACTATAAGCAATGAAAGGCTTATATTCAGTAGGACTGTTCATTTTAAATAAATTCCGCATCCATCGCTTATGGAAAAACTAATGGCAACAGGTCACACTTAGCGGCTGATACATTTTTTGCTATGAATAATATCTCTTGGATAACGCAAATTTCCATAGAAAATAAGACATTGGAAAGACAATTAAGCACCAATACTTTTAGCATATGTTGCCGTCTCATCTATACAGTCTATGGAATCCTATATCCCCGGTAACATTACTTTTTGGTTCAGTGGACTCTTTCTGGTGGGAAGAGCACAATAGCACTGTAGACAGGCTCGGCCATTATTAAAAGACACACCATACAAAAAAAGTAAACAAAATCATCCTTAGAGGTTACACTACTTTCCATGTAATATCGTTTCTTCTTTATCTTGTTGCTGGATCTATCATTTTTCTATTAGAATAAGGAGGGTGTGTTGACGGAGGGGGCTGGACTGCACATACTAGTTTTAAAACATAATAGTTGCTACTCACTTGGGAAACTAAACAACTTTTGGATTTCAGTATCATCTGTATGCTGAGGATATTCAAATCTATCCTGCCCAGAACTCTCACCATCAGTATTGCTCCGTGTCTCTGAATGTCTGCCATTTCATCTTGGAGGTCATCTCGCCACCTCAAACTCAACATTTCCAAAACAGATTTAATTATATTCCCACCAGCCAAGAGTAGTTACCAAAAATTGGTGGGAAGAGGGAGGAGGAAAGAAGTTGTTAATGGATGCACTCTTGTTGGACACTTTATGTATAGTGTCAATAGAAGACCGTCATGGCGTTTTATATAAAAGCTCCTCTTATCTTTATTGTTAAATTTTGGATAAGGAGACACCCAATCGTAGCGAAATAAGAATTAAAAATTTTGACGACATGAACATACAATTGGTGTTGACACAGGAAAAATAAAGAATGTGTTTTTAAAGATTAAAATATAGGCGGATGTGACTGAGATGTGGATATCTATGGGTGAATTCCCACCAGGCAAAATAAATACCTTTGTAGATCACAAATTGTTGTGAGATATATGTGTGTTCTGTTTTTGGGCTGTTTTTTAGCCTGATATTACCTTGATAGGCTTAATACAAAATTACACTAGGACTTCGTACTCTGCTTGTGATTCTATACGCATATAGGTACAATCTAGACTTGTAACCAATTTCTGGCGTTAGGCCTAGATGCTGCCCACAAAGGAGGAATAAATACTGCAAAAATGCACTTTCTGATCACCTGAGTGTTGAGGTTGCCTCTGCTGGTGAGTACCAGATATGGAGGTATACCCCAATTACATTGAATTGTTGACACTATTGGTCACTTAGAGTGTCACTTAGTAAACTCTTGATGGGAGCTTATATACATTAGGGGCAGAGAGTGTTAACTGAGGACATCAGTCTGTCTGCGGAGACTTTATGTCTGTGATACCAGCGTTCATTGCAATCAGTACAGAGCAATATAAAGTATCTATGAGTTTTATATTGTGGGTTATTTGAATGTTGCCACAATGTGTACTGGCTTCTGTAGGCTTTGATTACTCTAGCACTGTGAGTAGGTGCTCCGCTGTATGTGGATACAATTGTATTTAGTCTAGATTGTATCTAGTTTCTGGCTGAAAGCCCAGATTCTGCACCTGGAGGAGTAGTAGCCATTTAAGAGTACTGATTTTAGTGTTCTGAGTACAATGGCGACCTCTGCTGGTGTGTACCCTAGTAGGGCGATGTGCATAGATTGCACTATATTATGAACGCCGTGGGTCACTCCGAGTGTCGCTCTATTAGCTCTTTATAAGTGCTTTCATGTACACAGGTCTATTTGGGCGGCAGAATCGGTCTATTGGCAGAGACTCTGTCTATACTAGTGAATAAAAATAGCATGCCCCTCCTCAGAATAAAATTCCAGATTTTTTGACACCAATTGTAAAAAACAAAACACTTTATTTTAAAAGTTCACATTCCACTTCACCATAAAAAGATAGCGATTGCTACTCAGTGAATCATGGCAAAAAAAACCTTGAAATATATTCGCCATCTGGTCATTGAATAGGGTGATTCACCGTTTTAGTCAGAAATTCGCGATAAAAAAAAAGGGCGAATCAGCCTCATTGAATACCGCCCAATGCATCTCTGACCTTCCTAAAACTCTAACTTTCTAGTAATATATACTGCTGCACATATGTATAATGTGTCCACATGAACATGGCTCATATAATGTGTGGCAATCTGGAGCCGATATTAGCCAGTGCCTCCTGAGCCATTTAGCTCATGGCACGGCCCTGCCAGCGATGTCATTCACAGATATTGCATTGGCTGCAGCACCTTTAACACTGACCATGTAGTGCAGAGAGAAAGAGCTTAGCAAATAAGCATACTGTACATGTTCTGATTTATGTAATATATGTACTAGCTGGTTCCCCTAAGCCCTGCCCCAGACTCCCATTGGCTAGTTTCAAAGAAGTCTGTCACATGAGTATGTGGTTCCCACATCAGCACCAATCCCCATCAGCTCACATCACCCTTACAAACTGAAGTGATAATGAAGGACAGAATGAACATGGTTCTGTCTTTTATTAAAATGAATGTCGCTACATTTGCCGTGCAGCACTTCAAATCTAGCACGGTCACAAGCAACTGCGGCAAACCACATAGAGAGCATACAACCTAAATAATATGTGCAATATACCGATCTGATCCACCCCCACAAAATTAATGGCATAATGCTCACTGTAAACCCAGCTTTATGCTGAGTCCCAACAATATAGAAATGAAATATTTTCAGCACCCGTACCCTTTTTTGGCCTCACTTAGGCCAAGTTAAATCGTATAGTCTGGGGGTCATACAGCAGGCAATCAAAACCTCCTCGAATTATTCCTGATATGTGAACATAAAAGGCTTTTTATTCAGATCTGATCGCAGTACAAATTTGTTCTCAAAATGGGCAAAACCATGTGCACTGCAGGTGGGGCAGATGTATCCCGGGTGTCCATCAGTATACACCTCACAAACCATCCCCAAATGAAAACATTCAATTCATTTTTTTATAACTATTTCATATCCAACATTAATAAAGAGCATTGAACATTACTTGATTAATCCGGAAGTATATCTGTCCCCCGCCCTGTGGAACGCGCCACGCGTCCGGTGAGGACAGGAATATAAGAATATACTTCATTACAAAGATTTTGGCATCTTTGCATTCCACTGCCTCTTCCATTAGTGGGGCAGATGTATTAAGCTTTGCGAAGAGATAAACTTGAGATAAAGTGGAGATAAATTGGAAAGAGATAACGCACCAGCCAATCAACTTCAAACTGTCATGTTTCAAACACAGCTGATTGGCTGGTGCGTTATCTCCCTTCAATTTATCTCCACTTTATCTCAAGTTTATCTCTTCGCCAGGCTTAATACATCTGCCCCAGTGTCACTTCTGGCGGGGATCTCAGTGCAAATAGAATAGGAGAGCGTTACATTTGCAGAACCTGGTACTTAAACTGCTCTTGGTCAAAAGGCAGTTAAAACTGTTGTATAAAATAACAGCACTTCACCTGCTGTGATTCCACAAGCAGGGTAGGGTTGTGCAAGAAATAACTGTCCAGCTTTTCTTCAAGGGAGCTGATTACCTGAAAAACTACAGATGGAGCCGGCTTTTTCTTTGCAGGGGCTGGTGAAACTATCCCTGCCAGCCACAAGGGGGCACTCGCACACCCTGTGGTGACAGAGCTTCCCACTGCTGTCCACACCACCGCCCGACCCCCACCCTTCTCCCTGAAGCGGAGACGGGCAGGGACCCGCTGCCCAGCCGCCGAGAGACTTGGACGCGCGTGCGCGTCCCAGTTTAATGGAGTCCCTCACTGCCGGCGCCAGAGGGGACTTTCTGGTGGGCACTGGGCAACAATGAGAGGGGCTCCATCTGTATGTACTGTACTGTACTTTGCTTCTGTGCTTTATTTAAGGCAGGCATGTCCAAACTATGGTAGTCCAGCTGTTGTGAAACTACACATCCCAGCATGCCTTGCCATAGTTTTAGCATTCCCTAATAGCAAAACTGTGGCAAGGCATGATGGGATTTGTAGTTTCACAACAGCTGGAGGGCCATAGTTTGGGCATGCCTGATTTAAGACATTTAGTGGTATTACATTTTTGAGAGAGAAAATTGTGAGCAATAATGTACCAGCCAATCATCTTCTGCCTTACACGCTGTTTGACAAATGACAACCATTCTGTTTCTGTGCAGGGTAAATACTGGCTGCATTATTTTTACACTGCAATTTACATTTCAGTTTCAACACACCCTACCCAAATGTAACTGCACATGTTACATCTGCCCCACCTGCAGTGCACATGGTTTTTCCCATTTTGAGAACAAAATTTGTACTGCGATCAGATCTGAATAAGGGCCTTTGTCTCTGTTTTCTCTCTCCAAGCTTTGATAAATACCCCAAAACTGTTTTTCCATTTTCTTGTTTTATTTTGCAAAGGGACCGTAACAATGACCATTGTGCCATGAAAGACATAAACATGCTATAATCTAAAGGTCCATACACACTGGACGACTGTCTGTATGGACAGCGAGGATGACAATCATCGCTGCGGGGAAAGCCTTTCCCCCCCGCCCATGGAGGGGGGGATGGTGTTACATAGCGGAGTATAACCAGCAGATGAACAGCTTTCCCGGCGATGTTGCGGGAGTGCGCAGCAGCACTCACTGCTGGGCCATACACACTTGACCAGCTCTCAGCTCAAAGCTGCCCAACCTCCTGCCTCCCTGCTTATCTCCACGGCGCTCCTGCACATCGCTCGGGGGGGAAGCTGCTGGTCGCAGGAGCATGCTCCTGCAACCATTAGGAAGTACACTCAGGAGCGCGCAGCTGGTGATTTATCGTAAGCAGCACTCCAAATCACTGGCAGCGATTTCAGCCAATATCGCCCCCGTGTGTACACACCTTAACCCTACACCTCCCCCCCTTTCCCCCTCTGTAGCCTATGCCTAACCTACCTCACCTCCCAGTCTAAGGGGGGTATTCAATGTCAGGGGCACGGCTGTCGAGCTAGCGCGACAGCCGTGCCCCTGTCCCATTCTCGCCTGGAGCTCGGCAGTCGGGATTCAATGTCCCGGCGGCCGAGCGGCGAGAAGGGGGGTGTGGCCGCGAGCTGAGGACGGAAATAGACGAGCTCCGGCCGGAAGCGCGCCAATTTCCGGCTTTTCTCGGCAGAACCCCTGTTCAATGCTGTCGGGGAAGACAGCATTGAATAGGGCCCCGCAGCCATCTCCCCCGTCGGGAGATGGCTGCCGGAGCACGACATCCATTGAATACCCCCCTAAACCTTAATCCTGTTCTCCCAGAGCCTAATTGTGGCCCCTCCCTCAGCGTAAACCCTGACCCCCCCCCCCCGCCTGTCTGTGGAGGGGTATAGAGGGTGAGGAGCAAGTCTCACACATTAAGATATAAAGTGCCAGCTCTCCTGATCACCCATCTATATACCCCATTGTATTCAGAAACTCCAGCATCCCCGATGGATGAAAGATTTTATAGAAAGTTTGTGGAACAAATTTTCCCCAAATTTAAAATTTCCGTATGTATGCTGGCTGCTTAATATAGTTATGGGGACACTTTATATTTTACCTGCCCTAGTGATTTAAAATGTAACTCATGAGCATATTTTCCATGTAATCCAGACTATTGACAGATGGGATTTTTCTACTGTTTGTCTGTTTGTCATTAGCCAAAAACAATATTGAAGAAAAAAAGTGTTGTGGAACATATAGACTGGTATTCAATGTTGGGTCACAGCTGTTGAGCTGGCCCGACAGCCATGACCCTGTACTGTTCTCAGCCTGCTAGACCGAGAATTTGCAAGCGGGATTCAATGTCCCACCTGCTGCGGGACGAGAAGGGGGCGTGAACGAGCCCCACTGCTTGTGAAGTCAGGCTCGTTCTGCAGAGATCCCCTGTTCAATGCTGTCGGGGAAGACAGCATTGAATAGGGCCCCGCAGCCATTCCCCCCCCCCCCCCCCGTGGGGAGATAGCTGCGGGAGTTTCAATATCCCCCATAGTCGTCTAACTGTTTCGATACATTGCTTTCACATGCAAATGTGCATGTTTCTAGATGACAATATCTATTAGTTCAGTTATGTGTGATCAAGTGTGAAGTCAGTAAACAAACCCATAAAACAATATTTATCTAAAAAGAAACTTTATTGCTGTCTGTGCAGATCTCTCACATGCATTTAATGCAGACAAGCACAATACTTTAAGAAAAAAAAAAAAGAAAGTTTTCTTCTCCGTTTACATTTACTAATATGGGTCTCGGACAATATGAACAGGAGACCTTTTATACTTTAGGGAGCCACAAGGGTTAACGGATGGCTATTCCTTCAACCAAATATTTAGAGAGAAAAAACAAAAGGTGGGATGGGGAAAGTAAACATAATAGACTTGGGGAATGGTTTGGATGCAAAAGAGAAGCTTGACATTTTCAGTCACTATTCTATTTTGTAGAGAAGGCAAATGGGTAAGTGAACACTTTAGCCCTTGCAGAACACCCCAAAGACATTTAGAAATCATTGCACAAATGTGCTTGTTGACTAATCTGCTCAGACTTAAGTCTAAGTTTTACATTTGTTACAAATATACCATGAAACAAGTGCAATCGACCTTCCAAGTGGTTTGTTGCCTGGAAATTACTTGAAGACCATGCACAGGCAACATAACTACAGGATGTTCTAGCTGAAAATAGTGAAGGTTGCTCTTCTGAGTACACCATTTCAGTTTTATAGTGCATGGTGTTTAGAATCTAAAATCATTGGAGAGTGAGTCAAAGATCCTGCAGGGAAGAGTTTCAACTTCATACTATTTTGGAATAATCATGAACGTTTGTCCCTTTTAATACACTGGAGCGTAAAAAAAACACCAGCGTGTGCATATGTTTGAGTGCCCACGATCTCCCACTGCCCCTCGTCATGCTGTGATCACCACATCAGTCTCCAGTGACCTGTGTAGCTTGCCCATCAGCTGCTTGACCGCTGGACTGAATAAACAAGGGCTGTGAGAGGTCTTGTCCTGCTGGCATGGTAACTTGTTGGATCTGATATAGTTGCTACAAAGAGAAAAGAAGTTAAGAAAATATTTAGTTTTCTTTATCATAAGAGCAAGACTAGCCATTGTTTACCCTGATTATACAGTTACCTGTCCATCGGTGAACTGACTGAATTGCTGCTGTCCTTGCTGGACATCTGCCTGCGTAATCTGAAAAAAAAAAACCCCTGTATCACTGCAATCCAAAAACAAAAATAATACCGCTTAGTCAGCCGCGGCCGAATAACCTGGCAATTATTCGGCATATGAATCGCCGGGCTATTCGGCCATGTGCTGCCAGACCCCCTTCACACAGGAGGAAATCTCCGGGTCTAAAATGTAGATCAGGTAATTTGCTTAATTAACCAGGTTTTTCGCCTATATTAAGGATTACAAACTGGTGCAGGTTAACAGCAAATTGACAAATAGGCTCTAATTCGCTGTGCACGGTTATACGCAAGAGAGCAGAAGCTAAAATACCTTATGCTGGCCACACATCAGACCAACTTTCCTCCAACCATCCAACTAGTTGGTTGGTTGGACCGAAAATCTGGTACTGTATTAGGGCAAATGCCAATAAGCAATTTTCTCCCAAACTCAGGAGGAATGGACAAAAACATTCAGTGAAATAGTTTAAATAAAATACGTCCAACTACAGTACATTGTCTGAGTGACAGTTGTTGTCCATTTTCAGATTTGAGAAACAAATGATAATTGCTCCTATCCAGTTCCAGGTTTTTATTCCATCCAACCAACTAGTTGGTTGGTAGGAGGAAAGTTGGTCTGATGTGTGGCCAGCATATGACTCAAGTATCTTATTTCTTACTTCATACAAGCATAATAGTCTATACTATGCTCCTTAAATATTCATACAAGTGCCTACTTAAAGTATTGGAATGTTCACATTATATGCAGCATGGTGTAGTGCTATATTGTGTGCTAATAGAACATTTCACATTTAGCACTTTATTTCACCTTGTTTTGTTAGTAAGTTTTTGTTATACTCCACTCCATCAGCATAACTTCCGCATGCCCATTTATTCATATGGTCACATGCAAAATGTTTGAGGTTGTTAGTTTAGTGATGCTGTTGTTCTATTTCCTACCATACATAACATGTACATATATAACCAGCAATAAGATGTAATCACTTGTGTCATTAGAAAAATGTGTGCATAAAGCAGAATAATGCACCGCCAGCATCTTAAAATTTCAGATACCTGTATGAATGCTGTCTGCCTTCAGCTGCAAGCTTGTGCGTAGCAACAGAAGGTCATTGGTGACGTCTAATATACATAAAGGGGCCGATTCTGGATCGGCCCCTTTACTCGTAGTGATCCGAATTTGGCCCCTATCCTGAAGGTCGAGGTTTGCTCATGTGCATTTCTGCTCATGTGCAAAGCCAGACTGTGAACTGCCATGGCGAGTTACACAGATGCTGGGCCGTTGGCAGAAAGGAGGGGGGGGCGGCGCTGGGCCATGGGAAAGCCCAGTGTTTTATTGGGGTCCTCATGAAAATGCTGGGTGTTCCCATGGGTATGCAGGTCTGCCAGGGGTGGGTGTCACATGATGTCAGACGCCCGCCCTGTCTTCATCCCAACGCCTGCAAATAAAACTCAGTTCAGACTGACTTATTTGAGAAGGCAGGAGAAATCCTTTAATGGTCAGCAACCATCAAATCATTTCTCCTGCAGCGGCGAGGAGATGTGTCTTCCTTGCACATCCGCTTGCATGGTATTCGGCGGCGGCGGCCTCTCTGGTGCTTGGCAAGCTGCGATCTTCGTAACTTAACGAGCCAACCAGAATCAGGCCCAAATGTATACTAGCGTCTTTTTCCTTACAGTAGAATCATTTGTAATCTAAGACATAAGTAGCCCCCCATTCTGTACATGCCAGATATCAGTCACAGTCTGCCTTAGGCGGACGGTGTAATGGTTAGCATTACTGCCTCACTACACTGAGGTCATGGGATCCATTCCCACCATGACCTTAACTGTGTGGAGTTTGTATATTCTCCCCATGCATGCTTGGGTTTCCTCCCACAATCCAAAAATATGCTGATAGGTTAATAAACTCCCAACAAAATAAACCCTAGAATGTCTGTGTGCCTGTACACGTGTGATGATTGCACCCGTTATGGGCTGGATCGCATCACAACGCATGCGTTTTGCATTTGATGTGATGCGATCAGAAGGCCGTGCAAAAAGTTTGTGCAGCACATACTTTTTGTACTGTGCGATGAGATGCCTGTGGGAGCGTGCATCGCACGGTGCAAATGCAGACAAGTTCAGGTTTTTAATGGACTACGGTCTTCTGATCGCATCACATCGCATGCAATTGATTTACCAGCAAGGCATATAACCGTGTCAGTTACACAAATACCATTGCAGGAAAAAATATCCTAGCTCACGTTACACAGGTGAACAGAGCTGATTTTACCACTTCATATGCAAAAAGGAAACCTCATGGATTAGAAGAAGACCATTCCAAGGAACTAGCTAACAATATCTGAATGCTAAACAGCACAGATTGAAAACTAAACTGATCATATAGAGCACATACTATGTGGATTAATCTCACATGTATATCTATTTGTTTAGACAAGCAAACCTCTAAAACTTAGTGGGAGTTTTTTAAATGTTCAAACATTCCTCAAACTCAGCAGACCCAAATTCATGACCTTCTGGCCCCTACTTGGTGTGAAGGAGAAAGGAAAAAACAGAAACCTGAACCTCTAACACACCTGACTGCAAAGGATGTTGGAGGACTTGGATCTGCTGAATTTGCAATGTTACATCAGCCCGTCTCTTCTACTGATTCGGTCTCATTTCAACTTCAGATGTAAATTAAATGCATCATGTAGCTGAATGCAAGCTTTGCCTTCAGCAACACCAATCATACTTGACCTTTTAATGTGGATATGGTTAAAGTGAACTAAAGATATAAAATAAATACCTGTTGTGCATTGGCTGATAAGGTCTGGATCTGTCCTTGCACAACCTGAGTACCAGATACAGGCTGCGCAAGACGTATGTACTGCAGCTGTCCTGTGTTTAGCTGCACCTAAAAACAAAACAAAAAAGAATCAGAGTTAGAACCAAACATTAACCATGGTAACAGATTTCTTGAGCAGGCTGACCAGAGTTTCCTTAACATATATCAACTACTGGCCTATTGCACTTCTCAGTGCTCTGAAACAATGTAAATGGTATACAAATGTCTATTCTGATGAATATATGCTTACAATGGAGACACTAACATTAGGCCAAACTTCTTTGCTGTGATATTCGATTAGTATAAAGTGTGCCCAAATGAAAAGGAGACATTTGCTGTAGCGGCGTTGTATATAATGGCAGTGGGTTGATGTGTTTGCAGATAGATGGTGTGCCATTTTTCCCAGTTGCCAGCTGTGAATAACACAATTGATGCTTTGAGCCCAAAGGCAGGAGGCTCCATTGCCACTGGGATTTACGCCCCTGGAGGGTCTCTCCATATACAAGTTACCTAGGGGCTGCTTCCTCCGCTGGACATGCACATCAGCTTTTAGAAGGTCACCCCATTTGTTTTAATATGACTGTTACAGGTAAAATCAGTCACTGGCAGTAAATGATATAAGGTTACATGCTGAGTAAGTTTTATTTTCAAAAAACATGTTTGTTGAAAGTTATTCCTCTCTGTACGGTCTGCTGCCATCTTCCAAATTTAAACTATTGTAGAATAATGAATATTGTAAAACGATGCTAAAGTGAATTGCCATATGTTCGCTGCGCAAACCCGAGGAAACAAGGGTTTGCATAGATCTATAAGGGGAACGTTCAATTGTTTAATAGGCGCCCAAAATTTCCTATCGCCTGTCACTTTAGATGGGGCGATATGTAATTATTTGGGCTACCATTGTTTAATTCCACCCTGAAGTGTCAGGTTTAGCTCTGTAAAACAGCTAATCCAAACTAAAGTTTTGGGCACAATGTGTGCCTAAACAGGTAACTTTTTACATATTTCTGCTCACTGCATCAAAGGCTGGCAGCTGTTCATGCACAGAGCACCAATAGAACTGCTCATTTGGACACCTGACACCGACAAACTCTGGTGCAAACAATTGGGACAGTTCCCAGACAGTTGGGATTATGACTGCCCGTACTCCGACAGGGGCGCGAGTGCTAATATGCCCCTTGCCAGCTCGCTGCGCTCGACACTGGTTCTATTCTCCCTCTATGGGGATTGTGGACCCCCACAAGGCAGATTAGCCCTTGTAAAAGGTGTCCCCATACATGGTACAATTGCCAGGTGAGATGAGATGCGCGCTCTTGTGCACATCCGATCACACAGCTAAAAAAGTATGTGCTGCACATACTTTTTGTACTAGATTGCATCTCATTGCATTGCAAAACGCATGCGATGCAATCTAGTTCAAATTGCATACTATACTTGTACAGTGTATGGGCACCTTAAGTCAGGATCCAGACTGATGGGCATTTAACAGTAGGGATTCCTATATCAGTATAATGTTTATCGGAATCCCAACTGTCAGAAGGTCAACCGGCCCCCACAGGAATTCAGGTCTTGGAAGAAGAAATTAAATAGAATAGCATCTACAAAATACAAGGTAAGTTTACATAGTGTGTTTGGCTTGTGGTACTCACCGGAATCTGCTGGATCTCTCCTGTGTTAGTTATTATTTGCTGCATAACTTGCATGGTTTGTCCTGCTCCGCCTTGCCCTTGCTGGTTCTGACCTTGGGGCTGGGCTTGGACAATCTGAAGCTGCTGCCCTTCTCCAACTTGCATGGTTACTGGTGCACTCTGCAAAGAAATAAAGGAACTGGACAGTTATTTTCTTCAACCTGACAATTCAGAGAAAAGCTACATTTGCTGCTGGAACAGGTATAGCAATGCATGGTCACTGAAAGGACTACTTCTTCCAGTCATTTGAGGTTAACCCTCCTTCATGAGCAGCAGTATTAATACCAAGGGGTGGGAATAGATTTACGGGTGGAAATTAATTTATGGTCACAAAGTTTAAAACAAAGATCGAAGAATAGGGATATAGATAGATAGATAGATAGATAGATATATTTGTCTGACCTGTCCTTGTTGTGGTTGTGCAATTATGATCTGACCAGGCTGGAGGGTAGTTGTAGAGGATGTGGTCTGCTGACCAGTTGCCTGGCCCTGTACTTGAACAGCTGTTGGTTGCTGAGCCAATGTGAAATAGTACTGGACGGGTTCCGCTGGAGTCACTGCTTGCCGGACCTCTTCCTAAAAAGGGGTGCAAGTGCAAAAGACATTAAAAACAAATTATTCAAACTTCTGCCATAGAACCAAGTCTCTGGTACATATTACTTGCCCAGAAGTAATTCTGCTCAGTATTTCCCCATCAGTCAGTAAATGTATTTACATTTTCAAATCTACTGATGATCAATGGTTTTGACCGACTGATTTCAAAAGGCAATTATTAAAATATTAAACTGTGCTGATTTAGAAGGAATTACTTTTGTAGTTTGATATACACTGATTGCATAGTTTTTAACTCCTCTACCCAATGGAGGTCTGGTCTACGCATCACTAGCACCCAATTTCAGATGCCTATCATGACACAATAAGTGGCTGCCGGTTCAGATTGCAATAAGCCCATCAGAGCTCTTCAGACACACAAGGTAGTCTATTTCAAAGGGCAATAGTAATTCACGTCGCACCAGGCTTGTTTAGAATTACTATTGCCCTTTTCCAAAGTCGCATATGTATTTCAAACTGCATCATAGTAAATACAACAAGAATCTAGTGTTAAATTCACGGTTAAAAACACCACACAAATGTAAAATACAACATTTAGCAAACATATTGCATACTTGAAAAGCATTTTTATACATTTATATTCACATAAAGAACCTGCCAGTAACCCATTTGACACTGTAGGAATAAGGAAAGCATCAAATAACACAATATTTATACATGGTAGAAGGTCAGAGGACCAACCTGTCTCAAAACAGACTTGCCAAGTATTATAATAATTGGGACTTGGAGGGGGTTTGGGAAATCACTTCCTCGACAGATTGCAAGTTTTCCTTTGCACTTGCCATGTAGGGGCTAACAAATCTAGAAGCCCCTGAACATCACCAGGAATTGAATCCCTCCCCCCATGTAGCTTACCAATTGTCAGCTTTATTGGTTACTTTCTACTAAACCAGTGGTAGCCAACCCTAGCCCTCGAGAGCTACCTACAGTTCACATTTTCCAGACAACCTAGCTGCTGCACAGCTGCACTCATTAATCACTGACACATTTTAAAAGATCCACAGATGGAGCTAATTAGCTCACTTGTGATTCTGTGAGGAGACCTGCAAAACATGCACTGTTGGTAGCTCTCGAGGACTACGGTTGGCTACCCCAGTACTAAACCATGGGTCTTCAAACTGCGGCTCTCCAGATGTTGTGAAACTACATGTTGCAACATTCTTTCCTATAAGAGCATGCCAAAACTGTCAGGGCATGCTGGGACATGTAGTTCCACAACATCTGGAGGGCCACAGTTTGAAGACCCATGTACTAAACTCTTAAATAAGTAGTGTGACAACAAAATTGAACTCACATTGCAGATCCTGGAGTAACCAGAGGAGGTAAACACAGGTTCAACATTGGAATTGGATATACAGTATATGCGAAGGCCGTTTTTTTCTCATTAGTCTGGGGGTTATTCCATGGCAGAGGGAGTAAACACCCTTCTCCCAGCCATCTCATATTCACAGCTGAGAGTGTAGGATGTTTACAAACCCTGCATCACAGACATATGAAGTAGAACCCTGTAGCTTTCCAGCCCCAAGCAATTGTGAGAACATGCAAAGATTATCCACTTCCTTTACCTACCAACCTTGCAGTCGCACAGCTGGCAGACACCCAATTCTCTCACAATGGTGCACATTGTACCGTTTCTTCTTGCAAATCAGAATAAGGGAAAAAAGGTGTAAGGAAATATTTGTACTGATAATTAGTCCCACTACAGCATATTTAAAGCTACAGCAATTATAGCTGACCAGTATGTGCTGTAAGATGTATGGAAAACCACGCAGACACTTTTACAAACTCCTGACTGTAGATGACGTGTATAGAAGCTGTGAAGTCCAGGCATATATGGTAGAAAGCAGACTACAGACTAATAGGGACGGAGGGTAGTTTGAATTATCACACGTTTTATATACAACACTTGGTACAGATTTAGGGGTTGATCCTATTTACTCCAAAAGCTGCCTTTCCAATGCGTTTAAACGCTGGCAACGGCACCTGCATTAAACCGATCTCACACCCTTCGCTGGGCCCGAATTGGCTTAAAATTGCTTGCAACCCTATGCAGGTGAGAGCACTTTTAGGCAAATTTTGTCTGCCATAAAGTGCGGCGGGTGCTGTGATGATTCGCACTTGTGAATCATCCGCACCAAATAGGAATACCCCATTAAATAAATATTTTAATCAGAGCATCAAACAGATAGGGAAATAAGGAATAAGGGCAGCAGTATTCCTAACCGAACAGTTTGAGTATTAACAAGTCATACTGCGCAACTAGAGTTTGTAGGCTAAAAACAGTCACTGATCAAAAGAGAAAATAAAAAAAATGTCACAGCTTAAAGTGAAAGTACATTGCAAAAGCCATCATTTTGATGGGCTTTTGACTAGTGTCCTCAAGAAGCCCATAACTCACTGCAGTATCAGAACATAATCCCAGCAGCTGCACCAGGTTGCTTATCATCTGTATCATCCTATATTACTACAGATGGGGACCCTACTACAATTTGCTACACCGGAGAGGGTAACCTAAACAAAAGTTCAATGACAAGTATATTTACCATTAAAGCCATAGAACACTATAAAGAGTTAAATATACTGTACATAGTTTGCAGAGCTAAATAATTTTTATCAAGTCCTTCAATGGAATGGATTTACCATACCTCACTGCTGCATGTGTCTTTAAGGTGGAATTTCCCCCCACTCTATAGAACGAAGCTGCTGACAAATTTAATTGGCAACATGCTGTATGTTCCACTGTTATTACATTGATAAGCAGGTCTTGATCCGTACATGTAAGGCAGGTGTACAAGATGATAAATACTCAGCTATGAAATGTGAAAGGGTAAAGTCCTTGACTGTCAAGGAAATGGACAGTTACTCAGCAGGAGAAAAGGGCCATCTTTACATTTGACCCATGAAACCGATCTTTCAGATGACCGTAACAGCCAACGGCTGTAAACATCCGACTGAAAGCTCTATCCATAATATCACAGCTTCCAGTCAAGGATGTTTACAGCAGCTTAAACTGCCTTCAGATAAAGCTCATTTAGTTTAATTATCAATATGTAAAAAAACATATCATTCACTGAACATCACAGAACAAAGGCAGTCTATTTGGCTGAAGAATGTTAAATGCAGTCTGATTTATTCTAATTAGAATACGGTAACTCTGATGTCATGCTCGGACCTAACTTGCCTTACGTATAAAGGCCCTCATTCAGATCTGAGCTCAGTACAAATTTGTTCTCAAAATGGACAAAACCTTGTGCACTGCAGGTGGGTCAGATGTAACATGTGCAGAGAGAGTTAAGGTGCCCACACACGCACCGATCCCGGCGTGCGTTGTGGGCTTAACTAGAACACATAGCATCGCATTGTATGCCTTGTGCATACGATGTGCATGCGATGCGATGCTATGCTATAAAAAGCTAGTACAAAAAGTATGTGCAGCACATACTTTTTGTACTGTGCGATGGGGTGCCGCGGGAGCGCGCACCCCATCGTATAGCATCGCACCGCCGGGATCGGTGCGTGTGTGGGCACCTTAAGATTTGTGTGAGTTATTTTGTTTCTGTGTAAGGTAAACACTGGCTGCATTATTTTTACACTGCAATTTAGATTTCAGTTTCAACACACCCCATCCAAATGTAACTCTCTGCACGTTACATCTGCCCCACCTGCAGTGCACATGGTTTTGCCCATTTTGAGAACCAATTTGTACTGCGATCAGATCTGAATAAGGGCCAAAGGGCATGAGGCATAGTAAACCAGTTCTGCCAACTTCCCTATCTAGCCATCAAGACAAAGACTTACAGGTAAATACAATCTAACATATTAAGTAAAACCGGACCATCATTTAAGATCAAAACAACGCGGTTGATTCAATTAAAGGCATTGTGCTATACATCACATTCCGGAAATGCACATTATGGGCCTCCTACACTGACTATTTTGCTTTGCCACAGAAGTTGACAGGAATATCGGTGATGTAGATGCTACCATAATGGACAAACATGAGCACAGCATTGTATGACAGCACGTAACTGACTATGATCAATCTGCCCACAGAAATCAATTATTAGGCATCTTCTTTGTGCCATTGAAGACAATTATATAATACCATTACTTAGCCATACTGAGAAGTCAGATAAGCCTGCTGCATGTAATACAACTGTGCTATAATCGTTTTAAGAGGATAAGATTTTTTTAGATACCTTTAGAGACTTCAATATCAAAGCCTTCCGAGGACAAAATGTGCAGCCCAATGCTACAGGCTGCAAAGAGGGTGATCAAAACAGGTGTTTTAAAACAACTATAAGAACATCTACATATAATTGCTGGGATTATCCACTTTTAACACCTAAAACAGGACAAGAACAAAACTAACTACAGTACTTTTAGAATGTTTACCTGTCGTTTTGGAGGTTTTAACTCATCCCGGGGAACGATGTCAATGAGAAAATCAAATTGGTCAAACTTTGTGATTGCCATAGCAATGTCATTTCTCTGAAGATAGAAAGAGACTACAGTTAGAACTCATATGTACCTTTAAGTTTATATAAGCCCCTTTAAGTTTATAAAAACGTGTATTTTATATATTAAAAAGAGAATGTGTTTGGTATCCATTAATCACTATGCTGTGCAGCATATGCTTCCAGACAGGTAGTAGCGATACATGCAGAAAAAGGTCACCAGATGTCTGCATTCATTTGTCAACTGTATAATAGTTGCTGTCTAGATGAACAGCTTGCTGCATTGTAGAGGGGTGAAAGGCTACACTGTGCCCTCGGTGTGCTTTCACAATGAGAAAACTATTTTATTGGTGGAACGTTAAATAAGGAACATTTTTGGCACATTTAATATTCACATTTTTACGAAGAAATTACAATTTGTTTTAATCCATTGAGTACTATTAGACATTTCTTTTATACTGGAAGAACGGCTATACATTCACTGACCATGTTGCACTATTGAGCAGGTGGAATTATCAAATATCTTAAATCAGCCAATCATGTGGCAACAACTCTATGTATAATGGTATTTAGACATGGTGGAGAGGTTCAGGTGTTCAGATCAAAACACCAGTATGGGGGCATAAACATTATCTATGTGAACGACCATGGATGGAATGATTGCTTTACATGCCACAGCCGGATTACCGATTCTCACCGTATGCATCCCTTTATGGCCACAGTACACGGGGTACACAGCAGGATAACTTGCCACAACGAATACCTCATCTCAAGCTGGTTACACAAAAACGACAAGTTCAACGGCCTCTAAAGTCACTAGTTCTCAATCCAAGAGAGCAGCTTGGGTATGTGGTGGAACAAGTGATTCACAACATGGTTGTGCAGCCAACAAATCTGTAACAACGCTGCCATGTCAGCATGGACCAGAATCTCTAGGTTTCCCAAACCTTGCTGAACAAATGCAAAAAGCACTCAGGCTTTTTAGGGACAAAAAGGAGGTCATACCCAGTATTAGAAACGTACGTAATAAAATTATTCTACCGGGGACATTCGAATATTTTTCTTAAATTTCTGTTAGGTAATATTACCTGCAATGTTCTTCTTTTGTTGTCCTCTGTGTGAATCCAGGCACGTAGGGTCAACTCGGTAATAAAAATCTGAGCAGCTTTGGCAAAAAGAACTGGAGCTTCAGCACTGATCATCTACATTAGAATAAATAAGTATGATCAACAGTTTTTTTCTGGCTAAATAAATTCTTTATTTAAAGAATATTTTTAAAACTCAAGTATAGGTGGGTGCAGCAAGCCATTTTTTTCCCCCTAAATCCTTCTTCGCTCCTGCAATAGCCTGGGTTACTGCAGTCAATTCAAGATACAACTTATACTCTTTTTGCAATGCCCAAATAACCTGGGTTATTGCCGGATCGCCCCTCAGTGTAACAGGGTCCCTGGAAAAACAAAAATTGGGACCACCCAGCAATCCAACCGGTTAGCAAGCAAAGTTAGATCCTGTACAATGGGACCTGGGTCGTCCGACCCAGATCCAATTTACAGCGTGGGCAGATCAAATTTTGTAATGCAAAAAGAGGACATCTTCTGAAAGCACCAGCCTGAGAGTTCAGTGGGTAGTGTGCACGGTGCCAACCTGAGAATAACCTAGGGTTTGCGCCTTCATGTGAAAAGGGCCTGCCTAGATGTAACCCTATTTATAACAGCGTTCCTAATCCTGGATCATACCTGGGACTTTGGTGGAAAAGGGTGCTAGAGGAAGAGGGCCCTAAAAAATAACCAGGGTCCAGTGGCCTGAAATTCAGTCTTCGTGGCGAGATCAGTACACCGTCACAGATGGCCTTACTAAATTCCAACTCTCTACAGCACACAGCAATTCTGAGAATACCAATTAGGTAGTAATATAGGGAGTGAGCAGGGTGACGTGGCGCTATCTGGAGGGATCTGCCTGATGGATCTCTCGAGGTGTATCCCAATTTCACCTCAAAGTCAAGACAATCATAAAAAAGGGGTGTGGAGATCCACTCGTGGGCGCTCCCTGTGGTTCGGAAAGTGAGAGAGGGGAGAATGGAGAAAATATAGGGGAAGTAGGATACTTCCCTTTGTTTTCTTCTCCTGAGTGGGCTAATTTCTCCTGTAGATGTTCTTGGGTTAGAATGTTCCTGATTCCAAATGTGTCTCGGTGATCATATGGAAAGGGTGAAAAAAATCAGAGAAATCCACAATGAGAAGTGTCCCTGGGGTAAAGGGTAGGTTTATAATGATGTCACTTCGAGCTACGGTGGCGTACCGAACTCACTTGTGACAACAAGGATACAGGTGTATCAAGGTATCTTTGGTTCGATTAATGGGATTGCGTACCCGTACTCACGTGGTAGAATGGAGATCAAAGCGCATCAAGGTTTCTTTAAATATCCGTTTTTATTGGAAAAAGTAAAACATCAATAGAATAAAAGAAGGTATAAAGTGGAAGGTGAGGTGCCTTACCAAGTGATAGTTGGGTGAAGTCAAACCGGATAACATACGCCCAAATTCTCACAGGTTAGCTGAACTCACCTTCACAGCTTTTCTGCCTCCTGGGTACACTAGATCTGGGCCAACATGTTTCGAGATAATGCTATCTCTTCTTCAGGATCCTGAAGAAGAGATAGCATTATCTCGAAACATGTTGGCCCAGATCTAGTGTACCCAGGAGGCAGAAAAGCTGTGAAGGTGAGTTCAGCTAACCTGTGAGAATTTGGGCGTATGTTATCCGGTTTGACTTCACCCAACTATCACTTGGTAAGGCACCTCACCTTCCACTTTATACCTTCTTTTATTCTATTGATGTTTTACTTTTTCCAATAAAAACGGATATTTAAAGAAACCTTGATGCGCTTTGATCTCCATTCTACCACGTGAGTACGGGTACGCAATCCCATTAATCGAACCAAAGATACCTTGATACACCTGTATCCTTGTTGTCACAAGTGAGTTCGGTACGCCACCGTAGCTCGAAGTGACATCATTATAAACCTACCCTTTACCCCAGGGACACTTCTCATTGTGGATTTCTCTGATTTTTTTCACCCTTTCCATATGATCACCGAGACACATTTGGAATCAGGAACATTCTAACCCAAGAACATCTACAGGAGAAATTAGCCCACTCAGGAGAAGAAAACAAAGGGAAGTATCCTACTTCCCCTATATTTTCTCCATTCTCCCCTCTCTCACTTTCCGAACCACAGGGAGCGCCCACGAGTGGATCTCCACACCCCTTTTTTACCAATTAGGTAGTGTCAGACAGGCTGCCATCACAGTTAAAAGTTTATTTCTACATAGGATACACATTGGCTTCATAACCCTTAAGCATTGTGAACAAGTAGCAACACATGGTGAGAGGGTTCCAGCCCAGATGCAATTTTAGGTCCTGTGAACTTGTAAGTTTATTTCATGCATGAAGTAATTCAATTTGACCATTTAATTTCTAGATTTGTCTTTACTTAAGCTGCACTTACATATAAACCAATATTTCAAGGCTTTCTACAGTGGACTTTTTTTTTTATATATATATATATACAAAAACTCTGTATACAAAACCAAAAATTGGTTCTATGCACATAAAATCCACCCTAAATTTATTATTTGTTTTCTCACTAATATTATACTTTCTCTAGCACTACACATTTTAACCTCTAGCTTCTGCTACTTTGTTATTAACACACTTATAGCTTAGTTTTTTCACCTGTGTGCTGCCATGGGGGGGGGGGGGACTGGCTTATGCTAGCCTTTTTGGGGTTCTGTGCCCCAGATTCAAACTTAGTACTAGGGACCCAACAGAAATGAGGTCACCGTGAAGCTGGTTGGTAGGCAAATATTTCTCGCCCAATTAATATACCAAGAACCTCTATTATTGATTGATTAATAATATGGAGTGTGCATCTGCCCTATGTGTTTTTCTTTGCAGAACTCCAAGTCCCAGCATGATAGCACCTCAAGTATATAGGGTGTGCATTCTAAGACACCCCCCCCCCCCCAATGTGTATTGAACATTGACCTATGACTGAATAGAAGTAGCCTTGGCGCAGCAAATGCATGTTTGTTAGCATGTGACTATCTGCACCCACGATCCTTAAGGTGTGTACACACGGTGCAATATGGTCACTGAGTAGTTTTGGATTAATATCTCTCAACTGCAAGCATTTCTATTGCATTCTGTCTATCTCATGTTGACTAGAAATCGCTGGACGCTGGTGCACAGTGCATTGAGCACCATCGTCCAGCAATTTTTAGCCATAATCGCAGGACCAGCGACCATTAACGGCTCGCGATTAATCTCCCACAACACACAAAAAAACATGGCAATATGGTCGCTCAACGAACATTTAGCCAGCGATAATGGCTTGAATCACCCCGTGTGCACAGGGCTTTAGAAATTGCACTGTCTAATCCCAAATCACGCACAGCTGCAGCAAGTTGCTCCTGCCATTAGTGCACATATTATGGGACAGATGAACTGTGCTACATCTATTACTGTGTAAAATAAAATTGTTGCCACAAATCAGCACTCGTTCCACCATGGGCAATATCTGCTTGCAATATCTGCTTGCAATATAAGAACGAGAAATGTGAAGACAATGGGGGGTATTCGGATTCAATCGGTCCCTCGCGCGTTCCATTTTTTTTTTACAGTTGCACATAAGTTTTAAATCGCATTTGCAGCCACTGTGTGCTAGCGATCGCACACAGAAGTCCGGGAGGGGGGCCAGGCAATTTGCAGATGGAAACGTCAAGCATTTCATGGGCCTTCCCATGAGATTGCTGGGGGTTCCCATGCAAATTGCCCGGTGACGCGGGTGCAGGCAGGACCAAGACTATCAGCGAGCACTGATGAAGTAATTTGATGGTCGCCAACCATAGAATGATTTCTCCCCCGCACCCAAGGCTGTGAATGGATGATTATGCAAATTATCCATTCGCATTCCTGCAGGGGGTTCGGGAGGGGGGCGGCCCTTAGTGAACTCGCAAAACTGTGAAATTAACATCCTTGCGAGTCAACCAGAATAAGGGCCAATGTGTGCTTTGCGTTGAAAAAAAAAGAAGTCCACCAGTACAGTTCAGGTTTTGAGAATATCAATGCTTGAGCACAAGTTTCTTAAGTAGGTACTTGTGTATTATCACGGCGCCCGAATTTACTATGTACGCAAACGTAGTGAAACCGCATCGCATGCCGTTATGGCATGCGATGTGATTATGACGCTTATAATGGCATTTGATGTATTATAGCATTAAATTACATATAATGTCATTTATTAATATCCCCCACCCCCCCAGTATCGATGTGATCCCGAAGCGTGGCGAGCCCCGCGATACGCGTCCGACCGACCTTTTCATACCCCCACTATTCACGTTGGCGTGGGGTTGATTTTATTTAGTGTGGCGAGCGCATCGAGGGGACGTGTATTCTGTTACACTGCACTGCGCTCGCCACACTATATAAAATCAACTCCACGCCGACGTGGATAGTGGGGGTGTGAAAAGGTCGGTCGGACGCGTACCGCTGCGCTCACCACGCTTCGGGATGACGTGGATAGTAGGCGGGGTGGGGGACAAAATAAATGACATTTGTCATTTTACCATTAAATGGCATTATTCTAGGTTCCATCAGAACCGATATCTCGTCGCATCGCATGCCATACAATAATGGCATGCCATGCGATTTTTAATCGCTTCCTATCTTTTTAATGGATTCACTGACAGAGCAATGAATACATTACATAGAAAAATCGCATCGCAATGCCATACAATATGGCATGCAATGCGATGCGATTTCACTTCCCTGAATAGCCCTCTACACAAATGGAGTAGTGGGCGCCGTGATAATACACAAGTACCGTACCTCAATTTGATTTCACTTAACTATCCAGAGGAGTGCAATGGCGGTATCTTAACTGCCATGCTCACAAAAAAAACACCACCAAATTAACTAATACATTGGTAACACAACGTTTGGTTTGAAGTAGAAATAGTTTAAACAGGTAAAAAATATGAAACACTCACCTTCACATCTTCATCAAGTTTCATAATTTTTTTTATCCGAGCCAGTGGAAGTTCCTGGACCCTGAAGTCTTTCTGTGTGGAAGACATACACAAGAGCTGTTAAAATGTGAAAACCTAGCTTTATATTAAATAGAAACTTGATAAAGCCACAGAGGTCAATTCAGTTAGCCATGAGTCATGAGGGGGGGACTAAGTGCAGCCGTATGCCACATTTAGGGTAGCTCCAGACTCTTGCCGGCAAGTAAAAATCTGCAGGTTTCAAGGTGTGTGTGTGTGTGTGTGTGTGTGGGGGGGGGGGGGGGGGGGGGTCCTAGAGATGTGCTGTGCTAGTGTGTTCATGCCATTGCAGGTGCACTTTATCCTCTTCTGCATCTACTTTTACGGGATTGATTTTCTCCAATTAGAAAGGCACAGTGTTCATGAGAGGCCAATCATAGCAATGATGTCCGGATGAAGGTATGTTGGAGACTTCCTGCTCTCAAGAGTATTTAGCACAAAAAAACCTTGTAGTCATGGACGATGGTATAACAAATTATATTTATTACCTTAAAAATAGAAAACCATAACCGAAATATAACAAAGTATTACTTTTGAAATGTGTATTCAAAGTTTTATTGGGCTTATTGAAGTATTTATTGTATAAATATATATATGTAGTTAGCTAAGGCTGCTGATAAGCCCCTGCAAGTGCTGCTGCCAAACACTTACAATAAGAATCATATTATAGTTATATTATTGCTATCATACAGCTGTCAAATGAGACACAATAGACTAATACAAAACAAGTTAATACCTATAATTCACTAACTGATGCAATACTTCTCTATACTTAAAAAGCACACACACGACTGGAAAAACAATAACCCACCTTCACTGCAATCTATAATATCCCGTATGTGGCATGTTTAACGCATTTAATTTATGACTAGCAATCCTTTCATAAAATCTGGGACCTGTGGTTGACCACCCAGCGACTTGCTTCCCCCTTCCATTAATTGTAGCCCCCGAGGACTCGCCCTTTTTTCCCTCTACTCTTCTCTAATTCTGTCCCTCCTCTTGCTTCTCTCTGCCTTTTACTTTAAACCTGATATATTTGTTTGACAGCAAATCAGATTCTTTCAGTACTTTAATCTTTCTTTATTTCTATCTACTGTATTACTTTATGTTTAAAAATCGGATATTCTTGTGTGTTTAATGTGTTTTACATCGAGGTGGAAACGGCATGTGCGGCCGCCAAAACATCGAGGCTCGCGGCTAAATGCAGCGGGCTCCCTGCATTAGCCGCAAACCTCACCGTTTGGGAGAATCCTCACCTGACAGCGAGGACTCCCCCCCCAGAACATTGAATCGGGCAAGAGGCGCAGGGGTGGCTTCTTTTTTGGCAATCCTCGCCAGTTAACCCCCTCGCCGGCCGCAATGAATATGGCCCTAAGTCACCAGCTCTGCACTATCCAGTATAAGTGTGCTAGTTACTGGTATAGCAGAGCAGCCCGGTCTGCTAGCTCTCCTGCAACAAGCATTTATCAATTTGGTATGTGGGTCAGGGCAGATTTGTTTACAGTAGGTGAGATGCAATAGAAGATATTTCTCCGCAAAACAGGGCTAACAAGCCTCTAACCTTATTCATAATGATTTTAATACTGGATAAGTTAGATGCAATATGAAGGTTTCAGGTTGCCGAAGGGACTCAATAAGAGTTGTAACAGTTGATTGTTAAAAACACATTATATAAAATGAAGAACCAATATCACAATGGTATTGGCACCACTTTTCAATGGGTACTGGCAATTGAAAATATGTACTGGAACAATGTAACTAGTCAGTATAGCAGGGGTTTGCTCGCAACTTTCAGCCTAGGGGGCAAGCCCACAGCACTGGCCCACCCTTTCAGCGATTACAGAGACTGGCCTACCGACATCTAAAATAACAATAGGCCATAAAAGCACACTTAGGGTGAGATGTACTCAGCCTTGCAAAGTGATAAAAAGGAGAGTGATAACCAACCAGCTCCTACATGTCATTTTGTAAATCCAGTCTGTGACATGGCAAGTAGGTGCTGATTGGCTGGTTGTTTATCACTCTCCAAGCTTAGTACATCTGGCCCTTATTGTTTTTTTAGAAAGATCTCCATTATTTCCTTCACATATAATAGTTGCAAACCATTAGATGTTTTCAGATATCATAGAGAAAAAGGGATTTTTGTAAGAACTTACCGTTCGAATCCCTTTCTCTGATATGGTCCTGGTGACACAGCTTCACATTGGGATGTAGGAGGGTCCGCAGGAGCCAGGCACCTATCCTAAAGCTTTTGGAGGGTAGGCTCCTCCCCTACTGCATCCCAGATTCCTCAGTTCAATCTTTCAAAGCCACTGGAATACATTAACTCAGTACAAACAACTGCACATATTATATGCACAATTTTAAATTTAACTTTTCAACCAATTATAACATGAAACATCATGAACACTGGCATACTTACTGAGCGTAAGGGAGGGATCGCTGTGTCACCAGGACCATATCAGAGAAAGGGATTCGAACGGTAAGTTCTTACAAAAATCCCTTTTTCTCTTTCAATGGTCCTGGTGACACAGCTTCACATTGGGACGTTCCAGAGCCGGTCCTTTTTGGTGGGTACGCTCAGGTCTGCAGTATTCATCACTGCTCGCCCGAATGATGCGTCCACCGACGCAAACTCATGGAACCTATCGAATTTGGCAAAATTATGAACAGATGACCAAGTGGCAGCGCTGCAAACCTGCTCAGCTGTTGCCCCATGTCGAACCGCCCAAGAGGTGGCAACCGACCTGGTGGTATGCGCATTAATCCTGGCCGGTACAGGCCAACCAACTTTAGTATATGCAAACGCAATAACAGAGCGCAACCACCTAGCAATGGTCTGTTTAGAAGCAGGCCAACTAAGTTTGTGTATGTCATACAAAACCAGTAAAGTATCAGTCTTTCTGACACTCTTAACTCTGTCCACATAAACGCGCAAGACGCGCACAACATCCAAATTCCTCAATTTGTCCCTTTTCCTAACAACCCTCTGGGGGTTGAAACACAGGCAGAACAATCTCCTGATTTATAAGAAAAGCAGAGACTACTTCTGGTAAAAATCTAGGGGTACTGTCCGAAAGGCAGCCCTATCATCATGACATATAAGGGAGGAAGACTTGTAGAACAAAGCAATCAACTCCGATATTTTTTTTTTTTTTCTCTGACGCCACCGCCAACAAAAATACCAGCTTCCCTGAAAGGAAACTAAGGTCAACCGACCTTAACGGCTCAAAAGGCGCCTCTTTAAGGTACTCCAGAGCCAGAGATAATTCCCCTGGCGCTACTGGTTGGTTGTAGGGAGGTTTCAATAGATAAACCCCCTGCAGGAAGGTCTGTACTTCTGGTTCTAACGCAATCCTTCTTTGGAAAGAAAAATTGACACGGTCAAGATATGTACTCTGAGTGACTGAAGGCCTAACCCAGAGGAAAGGCCCTCCTGTAAAAAACTCCAACAATTTAGCCATTTTAAATCTCGATGTGCGTGACCTCTGTCTTACACACCACCAAATATAGGTCTTCCAGGCCCCAAAATAATTTACAGAAGACACTGACTTTCTGGCTTTCCTCATTGCGTTAACCACCGCCTCTGAGAATCCTATATTCCTCAAAATGGCGTTTTCAACAGCCAGACCGTCAAAATTAATCGAGCTGAATCCAGCTGGTTGAACGGTCCTTGTTTTAGAAGGTCTGACCTCAGAGGTAGACGCCACGAGTCCACAGAGAATCTCTGAAGCCTCGAGTACCAGGATCTCCCTGGCCAATCTGGGGCCACTAAAATTACTGGAATTGTCTGAGCCTGTATTGTTTTCAACTCTCTTGCCAGCATTGGAACTGGCGGAAAATCATAAAGAAGATTCCCCTCCCAGGGGATAGTCATGGCATCCACTGCTTCTGCCAGTGGATCCCACATCCTGTCATACAACCTGGGTACCTGATGGATGAACCTGTATGCCTTCAGGTCCCTATCCGGGGTTTCCCCCTTATTGTAATCTAGTGGAATACTTGTGGATTCAGCCTCCATTTTCCTTCCATCAGTTTCTCCCTGCTCAGGAAGTCGGCCTCTATATTCTCCACTCCTGGTATGAAGATTGCTGATAATGCTAGAACATTCCGTTCCGCCCACAAGAAGATTCGGGACACCTCCCACATGGCCAGATTGCTGTGTGTGCCTCCCTGGTGATTCATATACGCCACAGCTGTGACGTTGTCGGTCTGAATGCCTAAAAGGGAGCTCTTGTAATCTTTTCTCCCGCCAGAGAAAACCTCTTCCACACAGCCCTCAGTTCCAAGATGTTGATCAGTAAGGCAGACTGTAAAGTATCAGTCTTTCTGCTCTAAAGTCCACAAGCCCTGCAGACGCAGGTCCACGACTACTGCCCCTCAGCCTCTGAGACTGGCGTCGGTAGTGACTACCAACCAGCTCCAGGACTGCAGGGACCGACTCCCCCGAAGGGAATCCACCTCCATCCACCATTTTAGGAAGGATCGAGTTTCTGAAAACAACACCATTTGTTCTGACCTCATGGTCTGAGTGTTCCCTGTCCACTGGGACACTCTAGAGTGGAACCTGGCGAACTGTAACGTCTCGAAAGACGCCATCATCTTCCCCAGCAGTTTGAGGCACCTCCATACTGCTGTGCTCTGAGACCCTAGGATCTCCTGTACCAAGGCAGCCAGATCCCTGGCCTATGCCTCTGGTAGAAACACCCAATGCAACTGGGTATCCAGACCAATCCCCAAGAATTGGAGTCTCTGTGACGGCACCGATTGAGATTTTTGTAAATTTAAAAGCCAGCCGTGAATCTGCAAAACCTGATGGTTTCTGCCAAGTGACTCTTCACTTGTCTGCTGACTCCGCTTTAAACCGCAGGTCGTCCAAAAATGGAATAACCATGATTTCCCTAAGTCGAAGCACATCCGCCTTTTCTGACATTATTTGGTGAATACCCTTGACGCTGTGGCCAGACCGAAAGGCAACGCCTGTTATTACAGGAGAAGGTCTCCTATTGCACACCCCAATAGTGCCTGATGTTCCGAGTGAATAGGAACCTGCAAGTATGCGTCCTGGACCTTCATGGACGCTAAAAATTCTCCCTGGTCCCGGCTTAGCAGCACAGACCGTAGAGACTCTATTTTGAAATGGTCTACCCACAAATGGCTATTAATGCCTTTAAGTTTAGGATCAGCTGAAAGACCCGTCTGGTTTGGGCACCAAAAACAGAGTGAAATAAAAGCCTTTTTTCCCTCCGCTCTGGGGACCGGGACTACCACACCCTTCTCTAAAAGAGAATGAGCCGCTCCCAAGAGAGCTGTACGGAGTCGAGCCTCCTTTGGTAGTGGTGTAGGAATGAACCTTCTCGGTGGAAGAACTTTGAAGGGAATCTTTTAACCCCGGGTTATATTTCTAACCCAAGCGTTCCGGTCTAACAGTGCCCCTGCGTCTTTGAACAGTGACAGACGTCCCCCCTCCTTAAACACCGCCAGGCAAAACCCCTGGCAGTATGCGGAGGATTTTTCCTCTCCTTTGGTTTCTTATAAAAAGAACCCAATTTTTGACTATGGGGCCTTGCCCCTGGAGGACTGAGACTATCCCTTAAAAGACTGTTCTCAAAAGGACGCACCTCCTCTAGGGGAGGGCCGAAAGGATGGCCTGAAAACAGAAAACCTTGATGTCTGCTTGGCTGCAGGGGTAGGCAGGAAAGTGCTTTTTTTTCCACCTGTGGCCTGCTTATTGATCTCTTTCAGTTGTAAACCAATAACAGCTTTCCTTTAAAAGCTATTGCCTCTAAGCCTTTTTAGACTTGTTATCTGCCTTCCAAGCTATAAGCCAGAGCACTCTCCTGGCGCTCCAGACACTGAGGAAACTCTGGCAGCCATTTTGAGAGCTTCCTGCTCAGCCTGAATCACATTTCTGCAGCAGCATTAGACTTCTCTGCATAGTAACAACACACAAAAAACAGTATGTCAACTAGAGCACAGGTCACTGACCCACCAATCCTGGCCTTAGAGACCCAGACTGAAGCAATCAGAGGGCGGAGTGTAGTCCACCCTTTTAACCATTGCCTTGCTTGAATGCTTGCACTGGTAGCACAGTGGCTTTTGCAAGTATACCACAGAAGCCTCTACCACTGGAACATTTTCCCAGAGGTCTGCATGATCCTCAGGCATAGGATACAGGCTTAACCATCTATTAGGCATCTAAAGCCTTTTGTCAGGGGTTTTCCAATAAATCTTGTAAACCCTTGTCTGCAGAGAGATATCATTTCCCTCACGCTGTCTCTTAAAAACAACCTTAGCAGGAGTTTTTTCTTCACAGACAAATTCAATGCCTGTTTACAGCAGTAATCAAATCCTCCACCCCAGAGGGTGAGGACTCTTCAGAAACATCACCCTGAACCCAGGGTATGTCTGTGTACTCTCCCTCCTCATCAGCAGCTAATAATGGCACTGAATAAGACCTTTTAGGGGTCCCCCCAGAATAACCATAAAGCTTGTCAAACAAGTAATTTAAACCTGCTGATTCCCATAGCAGTATCCTGCATGACTTGTAGAAGTCAGGATCTGTCTGGGTCCGAGGCAAAGAGCTGGACGGACTGCTGAGAGAATGGCCATGGTCTAGGGAAATTACCAGCCATCACTCTTGCCTGTCCAGTAATGCACCAAAGCATTTTCCGACCTGTCTCAGGGACTTAGCCCTCGCAAGGTCCGATGCACTACCCTCTGGGGTTCACTCCCCATGGGTTTCACAGCAGCGCAACAAATACATAAGCCCCCCTTAGGGACAAATTTCAGTGTACAACCACTGCAAGCGCTCAATGCATTAAAGGCTCCCTCCCCCAAAACCACAGACTGTTGCTCAGACATGATGTTCTCAATAACACAGTCACAGCATTAAATGTACATACATTATATACAGTGTACTCAGTCACTTAGCTTTCTGTAGTCTTCAGAATGGGGAAAGCGAAGCCCAGGAAATCCAATCACTCTGTCAGGATCTGTAAGCCAGCTCAGCTCAGCTCCGCTGCAAGCGTTCTGAATGGCGCCAAAACAGAGTGAGGGAAGGGACCAAGTCCCTGCTGCTGCGGGGTCTGTGACTTTTGGCGCCAACTACCCCCAGACAGCCGCTCCCATTGTAGGATCTCCTCGTTCCAGTATCTCCCCCTCAGCTGGGGACCACTCGGAACATGCCTGTTACAACACTGCTGTCCTCTCATATCAGGAGCTCAGTGTGTAAGCTCCGCAGAAAATGGCCGCCGCCATCACGGAGCGCCTGTCCCCCATGATCCCCACCTAGCGTGAAGCCGGTTTCAGAGCGCTCCGGAGCCCAGGCAGCTTCTTAAAAGAAGCTGTAAGCGCTGCACAGGGAGGCCAGACAGCGTCTCCCTCGTGCACAGTGAGCTGACAGGACTCGTTTCTGTCAGCTCCTGCTGCGCTAGCAGTGTGAGGATTCACTAATGAGAATCCTCACACTGTGCCTACCTAGCTAGTGTAGAAGTTAATAAAATAATAAAAACCCTAACTAACTCTACTCCTTCGGCTGCTCCAGCAGCCCTTTAGAATAGCACCCACTCCAGTGGGCACCTAACACGAACTGAGGAATCTGGGATGCAGTAGGGGAGGAGCCTACCCTCCAAAAGCTTTAGGATAGGTGCCTGGCTCCTGCGGACCCTCCTACATCCCAATGTGAAGCTGTGTCACCAGGACCATTGAAAGAGAAAAGTAATTTTCTCTACATAATCTGCTATCATACATATATATGGTCAATGAAAGTGTAAAATGCTCTGGTTTTAGCGCATTTGGCACCCATCACCTTGTATATCATCCCCAAAAGCCCATGTATATAGTATACAAAATGTATTTGGGGATTTATCTATAAATTAAGTGTATAGAGCCGACATGCAAAAAATGATTTGGACACGCAACAAGTTCATAATAAGCCACACAGTGTAGAGAGGCAGAGGGTGATGTCTGGGAGGGGGTTATAGGGGCAAAAGTGACACTGAGGTGAGGGTGAGAGGCAGACAGAGAGGTAGTGAATGGCAGGGAGAGGCAGAGGAGGACAGGAGATAAAGTGACTGGAGATATGCCATGGGTAATGCCAGGGAGACTCAATAGATTGCGGGGATGGTGATGGAGAGAGGCAGTGGTTGATGCCAGGTATAGGCAGTGGGTAACACCAAGGAAAGAATGACAGGCAGATGCAGTAGGTGACCCAGCGAGAGGCAATGGGTGTTGACAAAATAAAAGGCAGTAGGTAAGAGGGTGGCTGGCAATGGGTGAATCCAGGGAGTTTGGCAGTCAGTGGGCAGTGGCCATATTCGAGATGCATCTAGATTCTGGCACCGGCATCCTCATTGTTGTAGGCATTCTGTCACCAGTCTTAGTAGACTGGTGTAGACCTGCTCGATGGCCGCTGCACATTCACTAAGAAGTGATCTTGTCTGAATTAAGCCCATTGTCTCCTGGCTTAAGACTGTATAGTTACTAGGAATGATGCACTAGCTTGTATGAGCAGCTGAAACGTCTGGGAATGTCATCGATCACAGACATATCAAGTAAGTGATGCATCATATGCCAAGATGCCAATATCGGCACATCTACCTGTTGCAGACAATGCCATCTAACTGAAACTGTATTCTCCTTGCCAGGTTTTTATTTTTCAATGAAAATGTATTGAAAAAAACAAAATTAGTGAAAAGTGTGACGCTAAAACCACATGCAGCCTGTAGTAGAATATCAGCAGCATAATATCAGTAACCTTATTACGTTCCTTACAAACGACAGGTTTCACAATTTAAAACTATGTGCATGTGAACAATATAAAAAACAATTTGCGGAGGGTGACTTGCAATATATGCGATCATCTCTTAGCTGGTTCCACATCAGACCTGCGCAGTGCAGATAAAAGACAGAATGGTCAGGTATCAAAGGGGTTGATTCAACTGCCAAACAAACATATTTCCAAACTCTCATTTCTGCTCAAGCTTCTAACCCAAACCGTCTTTTTAATACATTTAAATCCCTTCTCAACCCTCCCGCACCCAAGCCATAAGCCACTATCCATGCACAAGATCGTGCTTCCTGCTTCAGGGATAATATTCACAAGATCAGAGATGGATTGGTATGCTCCAACTCAGTTGGTGATCTGCTCAATTCCATGCATGAGCCCTTTGACGCATTTACTTCATTTGATCCCAGGAATGAAGATGAAGTATCTGCACTTTTCTCTTCCTCCCACTCTACTACCTCTCCTCTTGACCCTATACCCTCACAAATAAGTAAATCTGTCTGCTGTGCTCATCCCATCCTTAACTTAAATCTGAAACCTATCTCTCTCTCGCTTTACTGGTGTATTTCCTTCATTGTTAAAATACGCAGTTATTACTCCAATTCTGAAAAAACAGAATTCTGATCCAAGCTCTCAAACTACTGTCCCATTTCTCAACTTCTATGCACCTCCAAACTACTTAAAAGACTTGCCTACACTCACCTTACACACTTTCTTAACCCCTTCCCGACATTTGACGTATATATACACGTCATGGCTTTAAACTGTCACCGCGTCTATAGACGCGGTGACAGTTTGGAGATGTCTGCTGTCCCTGACAGCAGACATCCCCCCTCGCCGCCCAGGGGGGGCAGGGGTGCCCCCCCCGGTCGGCGATCGCTGCGATTGGCTGTTCAAAAGTGAACAGCCAATTGCAGCGTTTTCTGTGTTACCGGCGGCTAAGCCGCTCGGTAACACAGAGATCGGTGGTGATCGGTGCTGTTAAGTACAGCACCGATCACCACCGAGCGGCAAACCGCCCTCCCACCCGCCCTTCCACCCGCCCGGCAGCCCGCCCTCCCTCCCGGCAGCCTCCCTCCAGCCCTCCCTCCCACCCAGCCAGCAGCGCCAGCCCCCCTCCCACCCCCCCGCCAGCAGCAGCACAGTTAAATATTTGATTTTGGGTTAAATTCATTTATATGACATATATATATATATATATATATATATATACACACATATATATACATATATATATACACACATACACACACACACACACACACATATATATATATATATACAGTGATCGGTGCTGTTAAGTACAGCACCGATCACCACCGATCGCCAGCCCCCCCCCCCCCCACCCCCAGAACTGAGCCAGAACTGCATTTTTGTGTAAAAAATTACATTTTTTTACACAAAAATGCAGATCTGGCTCAAAATTTTTCATTTTCACAAGGAATGAAGGAGACAAAGCACCCCAAAATCTGTGCCCCAATTTCTCCTGAGTATGGCAATGCCTCACATGTGACCAAAAAATACCAGTTGGGTGCATGGCAGGACTCAGAAGGGAAGGAGTGATTTTTGGATTTTGCAGCACAGATTCTGGTTGAATGACCCCTGAAGCACCCATACAGTGGAACCCCCCCACAAGTGACCCCATTTTGCAAACTACACCCTTCAGGGAATTCATCAGGGGGTATAGTGTACATTTCAAACCCCCAGGGGTTTCACCAATTTTGATACAACTGAGCTGTGAAAATGAAAAATTAAATTTTTTCATTTTCACAGCCCAGTTGTATCAAAATTGGTGAAACCTCTGGGGGTTTGAAATGTACACTATACCCCTAAATGAATTCCCTGAAGGGTGTAGTTTGCAAAATGGGGTGACTTGTGGGGGAGGTTCCTAACTTTTAGCACTTATGGTGCCTAGAAACCTACATGGTGCCTAAAAAAAAATCTCATAAAAAGGAGGCTCCAAAATCAAGTAGGTGCTCCTTCTATTATGAAGCCTGTGGTTTGGTCAACGTGCACACTAGGGCCACATATAGGATATTTATGAAAACAAAAGAATTGGGGGAATCAATTTTTAGTCACATTTCTCTAGTAAAATCTACTGTATTCGTTAGAAAAATGTATTAAAATTGAAACTCTGCAAAAAAAAAGAAATTTTGAAATTTCACCTACACTTTGTTTTAATTCCTGTGAAACACCTAAAGGGTTAACAAACTTCCAAAATGCTGTTTTGAATACTGTGAGGGGTGCAGTTTTTGAAATGGCATCATTTATGGGGGTGTCTCACATACAAGTCCCTCAAAGTCACATCAGAACTGAACTAGTCCCTAAAAATAAATCAGTGTTTGAAATTTTCTTGAAAATTTGAGAATTTGCTATTCATATTTGAAGCCTCCTAGTGTCCAAAAAAATGAAAAGGAGGTTGAAATAATGATGGCAACATAAAGTAGACATATGGTCTTTGTTAGTTATTAACTATTTTGAGTGGTATGTTTATTTGTCTCTCAAGCAGAAAATGTGACATTTTGCAAATTGCAAAATTTTCCATTTTTTCACGACATTTTGGTATTTTTCACAAAAAAACACAGACTGTATCGACCCAAATTTACCACTAACTTGAAGTACAATGTGTCACGAGAAAACAATCTCAAAATCACTGGGATAAGTAAAAGCAAAAAAAAGTTATCCCCACTTAAGTGAAACATGTCAGATTTGAAAAAAATGGCTCTGTCAGGAAGGCAAAAACTGGCTGTGTCAGGAAGGGGTTAACTGACACAACTTACTGGACCCGCATCAGTCAGGCTTTCGTGCCCAACACTCCACAGAAACAGCACTGAATAAAGTTGTGAATGAACTGGTCACTGCCAAGTCTAAATGCCACTATTCACTACGAATTCTTCTAGATCTCTCTGCTGCTTTTGACACTGTTGACCACACACTTCTCATACAAACACTACAATCCATAGGTCTTAATGGCACAGCCCTCTCTTGGTTCTCATCCTACCTATCCAACCGCTCCTTTAGTGTTCGTTTCTCGGATTCTACCTCCTCTTCGCTACCTCTCAGTTGGAGTACCACAGGGTTCAGTTTTAGGTCCTCTGCTTTTCTCAATCTATACCTCAATCTCTTGGCAAACTAATCAGCTCTTTTGGATTTCAGTATCATCTGTATGCGGATGATACTCAGCTCTACCTTTCCTCCCTGGACCTGTCCCCATCTGTATTGAGCAGTGTCTCTGAATGCCTTTCTGCCGTTTCATCCTGGATGTCATCTCGCCACCTCAAACTTAATATCTCAAAAACAGAATTAAATTCTATTTCGTCCAATAAATAGTAGTTACCAACCTCATATTTCTATTGCGGTTGAGAAGATGACAATCACTCCTACCTCTCAAGCTCGCTGCCTAGGTGTTATCTTTGACTCTGAACTTTCATTTGTACCCCACATTCAATCGGTCTCAAAATCATGCCACATGCACCTAAAAAACAAACATTCAAAATGTGCCCTTACCCAACACAAGACACTGCAAAAACTCGAATCCATGCTCTCATCATCTCACGCATTGATTATTGCAATAGTCTCCGTATTGGCCTTCCCCACTACAGTCCATCATGAATGCAGCTGCAAGGCTAATCTTCCTAGCCAGACGTTCATAGTCTGCAAAGCTACTTATTAGTCACTTCATTGGTTACCTGTATTCTGACGTATTCAATGAAAAATTATTTTACTTACACACAAAGCCATAAACCAAACTACACCAACATACATATCTTCTCTTATCTCAAAATATCATCCAACACGACCTCTACGCTCCTCCCAAGATCTGCGTCTCTCATCCACATTCATTACTCGCTCTCATTCCCGACTGCAGGACTTTCTTCGGGCTGCACCCACTCTGTGGAATGCCCTCCCAAGCACAATAAGACTCTCCTCCAGTCTACAAACCTATAAGCATTCCCTGAAAACTCATCTCTTCAGGCAAGCTTATCAAATTCCAGAACCAGTCACAGAACCTTGCATTCTGGTGGAATCGATGCAATAAAGAATACAGTATCTATCCTTATGTATCAATGCCTATTTCCCTATAGATTGTAAGCTTGCGAGCAGAGCCCTCCTACCTTTTGGCTGTCTGTAAATACCCTGTTTGTTGTATCACGGTCTCCTTTTGTAAAGCACAACGGAATATGCCGCACTATACAAGAAACTGTTAATAAATAAATTCAATAAGGTGAGCATTGAATAGTGCCGGGAGGGAGCTCCCAAAGCTATTCTAAGGGGGGTATTCAATGTCAGGGGCACGGCTGTGGCGCTAGCGCCACAGCCGTGCCCCTGTCCCGTTCTCGCTTTGCTCGCCTGGAGCTCAGCAGTCGGGATTCAACCGAGCGGCGAGAAGGGGGCATGGACGCGAGCTGAGGACGGAAATAAACGAGATCTGTTCGGGAGCTCGCCTATTTCCGGCTTTTCTCAGCAGAACGAGCCCGACAGCTTGTGATGTCGGGCTCGTTCTGCGGAGAACCCCTGTTCAATGCTGTCGGGGAAGACAGCATTGAATAGGGCCCCGCAGCCATCTTCCCCCGTCGGGAGATGGCTGCGGGAGCACGACACCTATTGAATACCCCCCTAAGCAGCACGCTGCTAAAATGGAAAATGCCGGTACTTGCAGATGTTCCGGTCGAAAGTACCGGCATCTTCCTACTTATGTGCCCCGCAGTGATAGGGTTTGCTCCCAGCAAGGGCTTAAAAAAGCATCAGTGCCCTAATTTAATCAGATTTCAGCTTGCACCCCAAGAGATACAAGCAGAAATCCACTAGTCAGTTAGAGGCACGCTGATTAGAATAGCTGCAGGAGATCGGTCCCGGCAATATTCAATGCGCACCGTATTGAATCAACCCCAAAGTGACCATCAACATACAGCATTATCAGCCCCAGTGTGGCAAGTATAATGAGTGCCTGTATTTTAATAAATGTTTGCCCCAAACCTGAATCAAGTATTTTCTTCCATGGCAAGCAGGAAACATAAAAAAACAAAGTCAAGCAGTGGTTACAGGACAAGAGATCTACTGAATGAATGTTCTCACATCATTTGAGTTGGTTTATATAGGGATTACTCCAATCTTTATATAGGTAGCAATGATCGCGAAAACCCCCCAATAGTATGGGTCCCAGGGACCCCTCACTTACAAAAATCGGGGTCCTACTTGACCTTTTCTGGGTCCCAACAGAATAAAGCCTCCTCTCCCCTTCCCCAGCATGGCGCATACAAAAGCCTCCTCCTCTCTTCCATATGGCATATACCCTGAGCCAAGGGCCAGCCTGAGCCTATTTTTTTTTTTTTGGTAAGCAAACATAGATTTGGGCACCCCAAAACTGTGGCTATTGTGGGTTGGGTGTGTGTGTGTGTGTGTGTGTGTGTGTAATCAATTGGCAATTTGCTCACTCACATAAAGCAAGATACACATATACTAGAAAAGGGCATAATGTCGGAATAGGGACACCTGTGCTGCACCAATCAGGATTGTAAAAGTAATGGCAAGAACAGGAGGGATAGGGTTAGTGAAATCCCAGCAGAGTCTATAGGCTCCTCTCCTACAGGCAGCTCTGCCTGTTAAGAGTTAATTGGTGAGCTGCAGCCTCTCTGCCAGCCGTGCAGTGAGGGGAGGAGGGGACAAGTGGACCATTAACAGCCAGCACTCAGAGCCTGGAGGAGGTGACAGTGACACACAAGAGAGCAGCACCGCGAGGTAGGAGAGGAGGAGGGAAGTCTGCAGCCCGAGTCCTGATAGCAATAAATCCCCTTACATGACACAACCAAGCAGCCTGCTAAGTGGACCACGCACCCCTCTTACCTCTACTTCCTGCCCGGGCCTGCTCTGTCCTCACTGTCACACCTCCCTGGTTCTGGCCCCCAATGCTGGTTTCAGTTCCTCGTGCTCCGTCCTCACACCAGCCGCAAATCTGTTCCCCTGCTGAGCAGCTGTTTCTGGTGTTGGCTCCAGCCATCTGTTGTTGAGGCACAGTGCAGGAGCCAGCTTACGTGGCCTCCGTGCACTGCTGCCTATGACTCTGCGGTGACAGGGACCCTTTCATTTTCGCGCCCAGCAGATGTATGAAGCGGCCGTAAGTCACACTGTGTCTTCTCCACGGTCACATCACAACTGAGGGGGAAACTGATCCCTCCGCCCTTGTCACACATATTAACACGGCATGCACACTGAAATGGCTGGGTCCCAGGGGACCCAGCCATTCATAAAAAAATGAGTCCCTGGTGCTCCAAAGTGGGTAAAATACTCGCGAGTATTTGCGAACCCTGGGTAGTACAGGAGGATTTCTTTTAAAAAGGGAAATTATACTATAAGCAGCACTCGTTCAATTTTAGGCTTAAAATTGGCTTCTCCAAGATACAGGCATACATTAATGATACATTACACATCACATTCACGATCAATATGAACTGGGCGCTGTGGAATTATTATCCCCCTTCGCTTAACCCCAAACTTGTACAAGGCACAAGACTTTTGCTAGCTAGAATAGCGACAGCGGCAAAGAAAACCATACTCTCTAGGTGGATACATCCAGAGGACATATCATTTTCGCTGTGTATGCCTAGATTGATTTATATGTACCAGATGGACTGGGTCGAATGCATGGGTGACGTAGAGACCAGATCGGAAAAATTCTTTGATATATGGCTACCCTATGTAGCAACACTCCCAGCAAGTGAAAGGGATACTATAAGGGAAATTGTCCACCTATCTACTTGGTATAATATGGCTGCTTTAGCGGCGGGTAAACCACCCTTCTAGACGCTATCTAAACTGGTACGCCCACAACACGCTTAAAAGATGCACTCGAGGGAATCCTATATCTATGCTCACTCATGATATGCTGCTGTACAATGTGCCTATGCCGATGAGATTATATGAACAATTACAATGCAATGTCTGTTATTTATTTCTGTTCAAATGTGAATAAAAATATTTAAAAAAAAATTGGCTTCTCCTTTGAAAGTGGTTTTGCTGCACAAGAAACACTGCACTACTAAATAGAAGAATTCTGATACTCAGAAGTGACAGGAACAACTGCTTTATTCAGAACTAGGGGGTAACTAATGAATGCCTTCTGTTGTTTCCAGATATTTTCAGTTACCTGTAGATGCTGACAAAGGACCTGGAGAATTCTCTGCAGAACATATTGTCCGCTGGATATTCAAGCTTTGGGTGTGCTGTGGTATGGGTGTATGGTGCACTGGCAGAAACCGTTACGACTGTGCCACTTTCAGCATGCCATACCCATAATTTTAGCCAATTAGCAGTAATTTGAGGGTTTTTTTTAATGGGATTTCAGAGCATGAACCCATCAGTACCAAACAGTTTGGATTTCTGATCATTTACAGTGATGTAATCTATCATGCATAGTGTTCATTCTAGCACCCGCCATATTTGAAAACCCATGCAGTTCCTCTTCCCTGCCTGGGGTGTCGCTGTCTGCTGTGGTGTTTCTAACACAGAGCTGGTTTACATATTAGTGCTGATATACAGACCACACTGTGCTAGAAGCACTACAGCAGACAGTGAACCCCCAGGCAGGGAAGAGGAACTGCATGGGTTTTCAAATATGGCGGGTGCTAGAATGAACACTAATGCACTTGGGTCAATTTCACCCAATTCCGACGGATTGGGTGAAATTGTCCCAAACTGCTTGTGCTTGACATCATACCTGATCTGATGCACCGCCCTGTGCGCATTGGAGTCAGAAGTCTGCATGTCCAATCTCAGAGGAATGGGGTTAGTATGTGATACATCACGTGCAGAAGGACAGCATACGATGTACCGCAAGCGATCCTGTTGCTGATCAGGTGCTGGGCAGGGCAAGGGGATTGGATGGCCATACACTACTGCAAGAAATAGCAGTACAGTAGTGTTTTGTGCACCATAAGTCCCTATTTTTTCTTGGTGTGGTTGCACATAAAGAAAACTGAGTTAAGTTGTGCAAGCTGTTTTCACAGAAAATTGACACTGAATTGCATTTACCCACATTGTTTTTTGAGTGGAAATAAGTTTTTTTTTTTTGTGTGCACCACAGTGTGAAAAGGTCGGTAACCTTTTTATTCTAAGGTAAAATGTTAGGACTTACATTACCCCTATATCAACTTTACTTTTGTTTTATTATGTATCCTAAACTTATTTAATTCATTTTAAATAAAAATCTTTGCTTTTGTGCATTTTTTTGGTCACCATTATTTGCCTCAAATTACCCCCAAAGAACCTTTTTCTACTTTTTTTTAGGGCATTTTTAAATTAATTTGTTTGTAACTAAACATCTGGTACAAACATTCAGTATTTTCCTTATGCCCAGTAACAAACTTCTAAATAATTCTGCTAACAAAGCAGACACTTTTTGGGGGTTCAGGAAGGTGCACTTTTCCTAGGTCCTGTTCGTAGATTATTCACACACAGTTGCCCTGATCACTGCATATAGGCATTTCTAATTGGATTTAACATTTCTCGGGTATGTGCATTCGCAAACTAACACCAAGCTATTTCTTTTCAGCAAAGTGGAAACAGCGAGTGAGGCCATGAAAACCAGGGCTCCCTGCTTTTGCAGCGAACCTCGCAATTTAAGGGAGTCCTTGCCGTCCTCTGACAGCAAGATTTTCCCCGGAACATTGAATACAGTGAGCGTCTGGCGAGGGGGTTTGACTGCGAGGATGGCTTGTTATCGGACAAAATCTCCTAGCCGAAAACAAGCTATGCTCGCCGCACAAACCCCCTCACCGGCTGCATTGAATGTTGCCCAATGTCGAAAAGTACAAATATAATAATTTTATATAATATAAAAAAAATTATCTAATATAACAAGAGGATTTTGGAGTATTCTTTTAAAAACAAAAAGACATACATATAGAATATTCCTCATTTTTTGGTTTTCTATTACTTGTTAACTCTTACCACAGTTAAATTGCGAATATCTTCCATGACCCTTGGCCAGAAGGACTGCAAGCTCTGCTGAGCATCACTGTTTCCTGTGCCGAACCCCCCATCTGTAGACATGTTCAAATCTAAAAGACAAAATACAATATCCTGATCAGAAACACAGTATAAAATAAATAAAAGCTAAAAACCGTAATTCTAGTGTGGCTAAAAGGGATGCCAACAGCCACTGCGCTTCAGATTGCCACAAAATAATGTGACAATATTCAATAGCATTGCTTTAGTTTTACCACCTCAAACGGACAGGCCTGCAGTGCACAGCTCTGCAGCCTCATGCATATCTGCAATGCACTACAGAAATCCTAACAAAGGGCTCATTGAGAGAGGAGCTCCCTCCGCATGAGTGAGAGAAGTAGAGTACAAGAGACCTCAGCTAAGCGTACATGCATATAAGTGCTCTTGACAATTACCGGTACGTCCTTTTAACATAATATAAATGCTTATTACAGGTGAGGGCAAGAACATAAAGTACAGTGAACGTATTATCACAAACATGTAGAAGCTTTAAGATCATACATTTAGTGTCCTCAAATAAAACTATAAATAGTATATGTCAGGGGTTCCCAATCTATTTTGAATCACGGCACCCTAGAGTATTAGAAATTTTTTCACGGCACCCCTACGCCAATTTTTTTTTACTTAGATTGGGTTTATATGCGATTCTTAGGGTCAGTTATGTGTTAAAGGGCAGGATTTGCTTTTGTTTGTACACATTTTATGATTGTCAGCCACCAGCACTGGTTTTACTCATAAATAACGAACCATTAAGAATTTGAGTTGGTTCTGGACCACCAACCCAGGGCACCCCTGCAAGTGTCCTGAGGCACCCCAGGGAGCCACGGCACACAGTTTGGGAACCACTGGTATATGTGGTTTTACACACACAATACAAAATTACGTTTTTATTTACCAGCATGTTATACTACGTTGTTTCACACACTGAATAATGACGGCAACAACGGAGAAACACCTTCCATCATCCAGTTTTATATGTAGCCACAAGCGTGGTCAGGTTCTAAAAATATCTTGTGTGTTCCCTTTCAAGTATTAACAAAACCTTTAAACAGCCCCTGACATATGCCAAGTGTACTTCTGTTATGAATCATAGATGGCGTGGAGCTATATTTGGCTCAACACTGCAAGTTTTAGATTCTATGATCTTAAAATTGCAATGAGTAAATCAAGACCCTAAACATTCAGTGACTCAATAAAATAGTTACTACTGATCAAATACAACTTTGTAGTGACAACTGGGACAATCGCTGTTTAAAAAAATAAACGGAAGTATGCTGGGGAACTTAACTGCTGCTAGTATCAAATCAGCAAGCTTTTATATCAGAGTTTAAAAAGTGACTGTGTATAGATCTAAAAGTCCATACACACTGAGAGTTTCGGCCTTCCAGTGGAAAGCCGTCCACTCCCTCGCTCATCTGCCGGGCCAGCAATGATGGGGGTGGATGTGGTCATTAGGTCAACACTGGAAGGTTGACACTGCCCTTAGGTCGACAATGCAGAAGTTCAACACGGGTATTTTATTTTTTTGCCCTTACTGTGGTTCCAGAACATGGGCATGGAGGGAGAATAGAATAGTGGGTACTTATGTAATATCTGGGCTCCCATTTTTATTATTAGACCGCGTCCGCTCGCCACACTATATAAAATCAACTCCATGCGTAGTTGGGGTATGAAAAAATGGGGTGCATTTAACATGGGAGCCCAGATAATACATAAGTACCGAATAGTGTGCTGAGCGTAGAAAGGCATCATACCGAAGCATAGCAAGCCATATGAGGGGTTGCCGTACACTTAGACAATGTCCAGAACTAGACGTCTAAAAAAATAAAAAACGCGTCAACATTCTGCATTGACGACCTTCTGCCGGTCGATCAAAGGACCCTGTTGACCTTCAGTCCCTGCCGACCTAATTAGTGTCTACCTTTCTTGGGCCAACCAAATGATCTATACCAGATGCAGGAGCGCACATCAGTACTCATCGCCGAACCATGCACACAGGGCGGCTTTCAAGCTGAAATCCGCTCAGTTTACTCATTTGAGTGGCTTTCAGCTTGTATTATACAGAATTTTGCCTACCACATCTGGGTACAAGTTACTCTGAGTTCCTCCCACAATCACACAGTCACACAGTCCATGTTATACGGAATAGAGATGGTAAGCAACACTAGGGAAGGGAGTGATGTGAATGGTCAAATAATCTCTGTAAAGCGTTGCGGAATATGTGTGCGCTAAAAAAATTATTGTGTAATATATATATATATATATATATATATATATATATATATATATATATATATATATATATATATATATATAGGAATTAAATACTACATACTCCAATTAAGGATACTTAACACTGTTCTGAAAGGTGTTAGACCCCTTTATCACCAAGTTATTCTTGACTCATCACCTCATCAGGAAAGAATAAGCAATCTGGGACTATTTACACTAGAGAAGAGACTTTTAAGGGGGGGACATGCTCAATATGTATAATTACGTTAGGGACCAATATAAGGAACTGTCAAACACCCTTTTTTCTGCTAGACAGGAATCTAGGACGAGTTTGGATTAGAAGAAAAAAGGATTTTGTTCATCTAGAAGAAAAGTTAAACTTTGGAACTCTCTTCCTGAAGTGGTGTCGGCAGAAACTATAAATACGTTTAAAATAAGGTTGGATAAACATTTATTGGTTAAAAACATCCACGGGTACGAATAAGTAACATAATCTGTCTTTAAAATATCGGAACATACTATACAAGGGATAAACTATTATAAACATAGGTTGAACTAGATGGACGCAAGTCTTTATTCAGCCTCACCTACTATATTACCTTCAAGACTACACTTTGGAATGTCTGCCCTGTTGGACACTTCCCATAGACAGCCTTCTCAATACACAGACAAAAAGCAGCCTTGGCATGACCCGGATAAAATAACTCCTTTCACTATGCAGCCAACATGGAACGGTCCCAGGAATAACCTTGGTTGCAACCAGGGTCAAGCCTTTCACACTGATACACCGGAACATGGCATTTATAACCAGGGTTATTGCCAGTTGAGGTGCATTGTGTAAGCAGCAAAGTGTATACTACCCCATTTACATCTCACCTCAGACCTGAGTTATGCTGGGTACACACCAGAATGATTTGGGCTCAATTCCTCCAATTTAGATGCGTAAAAGGACCAATTGTATGTAAAAAGAGCAGAATTGTGCATGATTTCAATGCGATTCCGATCTGATGCATGTCCCCGCTGGTCGTTTGGTCGCTTTGGAGATTATTGCAGGGATAGTGACACCCAGGGACACCCAGGGTCCAGGTGCGGTACCACAGCTTGTAATCTTGGTCTGGGAAATTTGCCCTGGGTTATAAGAAGGGTTAAACCCAGGTCTATATAATTGTTGACCGGGGCTCAATGTGAAATCAGTCCCCAGATCCGACTCGGCTTTGCAAGGTGAAAGGGGTATAACCCGGATCAACAAACTCGGCAATTCAACCTTGGTTATAATGGGCTACCCGGGTTCAGGGTAAAAGGTTGGACCCGGGATCAAAATCCCAGCGATATTGTTACCAGTGGGGACCTACCAGGATGCCTTCGTTTTTGCCAAGATACCATGGCTTTATTATTAGCCTCAGTAATTTAATAACTGGTGGTAGACAACCTGTTAGTGGATTCATATAAATAGTAAATAATTTTCCTTAGTGGGACATTCTAGAGTTTCTAGAAATGGCCCTCTTTCTATAAAAAAAAAAAAAGTAGAATAAAATTTTCCATATCAGGTGACGTGGATTGTTGTTCTAAATCTGTGCTTCCCAGCCCCAAAGTGGGTCCCAATCATCTCAGCAAGAGGTCGTGATTCCATGTTTCTGACTGTCAGGCTAATGACTCATTTGATCTATTTAGAATTATTGAATCACTGGCTTCGAGATCCGAGGATGCCTGCAGCTCCGCCCCCAATCGAATGCCCTGCCTCTCTTGTCCACCACCATCAGCAGGCTGCACTTCTGGATCCCTCATCTACAAGGGGCACACAGCTGGCAGTGAGTGCACTCCTGGGTCCTGGCGATATTGAGCTATGGGTAACATACTAGTAGAACAAGAAGAGCCAACTTTCAATAACAGAACTCTGAATGCGTTAACAACCTCTTGTAAGCGCAGCATGGGGGGTTGGGCTGTCATCTGTTGGAACCAGGAGGGGCGGCTCTGGTCTGGAAACCAGCAGCAGAAAGGGAGCATGATAGGGTGGAGGGGAGCACAGAGAACAGACTTTATGGTATGAACCTAATTGGGGGGGGGGGCATGGTCGACGGTTGACCTTCCCCATGTCTATCTAATGCTTGTGTCCATCTAATGACCCTGTCGACCAAGACACCTTTTCAGGGTGTTGACCTAACACCTGTCGACCTTCAATGGTCGACCGTATGAACCACACATGGTGGCCGGGGGTAGTTGGAGAGACACTACTTAATTAAATACCAACTGCATTCCTCTTCCATCCCCCATTACCCACTGCCTCCAGTCATATTAGTTATTGATTCACTTGTTTTGCACCTCTACAAAGCTACTGTGCATGTGCGGTATGCTGACCATACATGTGGCTGCCATTCTGTGTTGGTGGAAACAGCCACTAAGAGCGGCCATTTCTGCGGAAAAGATGTGGATTCATGGATCCACTTTTCCGATTGGTTTTATTCCCTCAGCAAAGACATTAATGTACTGTACATTTTATCTATCAATGTCTTCTTTCCATTTAAGCCCCATATATACTAGACTTTTTTTTTATCAAGAGATCGCTCATTTTGGCCCTTCTGAGGGATAGCTTTAATAAAAATGTAAAAAAAAGCCAACGAGGCATGCTAGCAGCGGAGGCTAGGTGGTGCAACTGAACAATATCGATCACATGCAGTGTGTACGTTCAATATCATTTGCACAGGAAATCAAATGAAAACACTGCCGATATTGCTTATGTAGCATAACAGCTAGTGTGTATGGGGCTTTATTCAGTAACACGATTCCCTACATCTCTGTTTCATGTATGCCACTTACCGTATGCTCATTGTTTTCATTTTTAAGACATCGTAAATGGTGTTTGTTTAATTTTACTGTTGCTAGGCAGCACCCACGCTGGTGTATCCACTCATGGATGCGCTTCACCAACAGGTGAGGTCAAACTACGCCAGCATGTAGCCCGTTGGCGACTGTGTGGTTTGCTATAAAAGGTAAGAGGCTATTTGTAGGTTACTCATTTGGACAAAAGTTTTGGAAATAAACCTTAACAAGTTACTTGTGGTGCTTCACATAATATGAGTTGCTGAGCAGTCCTTAGAAGAAGTGACACTTATTTAATTGGAAATATTCAGTCTTGCTAAAGCAGACAATATACATTTTTAGCACTGCTATGGGAGAAAGGAGGCATCGAAGGGATAAGCCACACATACAACAAGATGGTTGCTTGCTGAAGAGTGATAAGAGCGTTAAAAAAAGGCCACCTCAGTTGCAACTCTCACTACTGAGTCCCAAATTGCTTTTCAAAGTAACGTTGGCACAAGAACTGCTTGCGTGGAGCTCATGGGTCACGTTTCCATAGCATACAAACCCCATGCAAAAAGGCCAAAGGGCAGCTGGAGTTGTGTAAAGCGCATCACCATTGGACACAATTGGAAGCAAAAGAAACAGATTCCTTGACGTGTTCTGGTGGATTAATAGAGTTTGGCGGATGCCAAGAAAGAACGCTTCCTGGCCAATTGCTTACTGACAAAAGTAGGATTTGGTGGAGGAGATATATTCTGAGATGTTTTGGCTTAAGGTGCCTTCGTTTTAGAGAAGGTACAGCTTAATGCTGAAGCAAACAGTGACATTCTAGAAACTGTTGTGCTATCAACTTTGTAGCCCTGTTTCAACATAACAATGCCTCCATGCACAGAGCAAAGAATGTGACAAAGAAAACCTGGCCTCAACCAAAATGAACACTTTTGGAATGCATGGACTCACCCAGCATCATCGAACTGCAGCTCTGGCCTATGGATTTTTAAAAAGAAATAGGAATAAATGGTAAACAAGTCTTATAACTTCTTACTATCACTATAAAAAAAAGGGTTTTCATATGTTAGTTGGGCGCCCACTAAGCTATTTGCTTAGTTTTCCGCGTCCCCTCGCGGGGCTCGCCACGTTTCGGGCTCCGTGGCTCGCTGCGCTTGCCCCACTATATAATATCAACTCCATGCCGACATGGATAGTGGGGTATGAGCGTACTAACTATAGTGGGCACCCAACTAACATATAAGTACCAAGAAAATAAATTGGTTAAAGCAGTGGATCATCAACTGCTTTGAACCCCTCCCACGTAAAGTCTCCAAACAACATGGTATTTTATGGTGGCACCAATCTATCAAAACCATGAGAATCAGGAAATGAAGGGCAAATACAAGGTGACCATCCTGTACAAGGGCACACATCTACATAAGAAAAATAAATATTTAAAAATGCCAAATATTATATTGGCCAATCCCCTTCAAAGATGCACAAAGATACTTGCATCCCTAGAACTTCTGTTTTTAGAACTGTGGCTCTTATATTGTTACAATAAAGTTGTACAGGTAACATGCCAACTACAATCAACTGAAAAGTACTTCAGTAGAAAAGACCATTTCACTTGTTGTCAGCGCTCCCAGCTGTGTAATGGGGGTCTATCAGAACTCTGCAACTGTTGCTCCGATCAGACAGCCATTAGCATGTTACGGGTCTGACAAGTCCGGGTTAGACACGCAAAGTGGCTAAAACCGCCTAATATTGCCACATGAACATCTAAGGCCTGGGTTTGGGCACTTACGGCACCCAAAGTATAGACTTTGAACACATTTATTTTCGCAGCTCCAAAAGCTGTGAGAAAAAACCGTGTGTGCTGCAGGTAATGTGTGTCGATCAGAGAAACAACTCGGATTGCATTCCTTTATATCAGTGGTAGCCAACTACGGTCCTCGAGAGCTACCAACAGGTCACATTTTCCAGACATCCTAGCTGCTGCAAAGGTGCACTCATTACTAGCTGAAACATTTTTAAAGATCCACAGGTGGAGCTAATTACTTCACTTGTGATTCTGTGAGGAGATCTGGAAAACATGCACTGTTGGTAGCTCTTGAGGACTGGAGTTGGCTACCCCAGCTATAGATGGACAGCAGGTGGCTCAACCACCACAATTTAATTCCCTATTATGTCTACACAGATGATAAGTCAACATGATATACTATTAAACTAAAATCCCTGGTAGCCCAGTGTTCAATTACCTGGTCCCAATGGTTTTAGCAGCTGCAGCCTGGCTTTAGGTCCAAGCAGTCATGTTAACATTGTAGACCTTTGAGGGAGTATCGGTATGTGTGTGTTAAAGGCATCTCCTACTCTTAACTGTCAGTAGTTTGAGACTGAAAAGCCACATGGCGCCTTTTCAGAAGCGGATATTGATCTGATTGACATTACGAATATCAACATGGTTTCTTTCAACAATGTGACTGGAACCCATATCTTGAAGGTGACATTTCCTGAACATTCTCTGGTGTGCAAGCCTTAAGATGAAGAGATGCCTCAGTTTCAGGGAACCCACACTGGTTTCCAAAAAGTGTCTTAACTGAAATATTGAGTTTATTTTCTTAAATTAGCATGAACGCGGTTGTTTCCACCATGTATTCTATTACTCATGAGCCAATAATCTGATAGACACTGTACAATCACAGACTGCACCAGTTCTGACTTCACTACGGTAATTTATTTCAATAAGTTATGTCACCTTTTCTGACTTAGAATTATAGGTTGGTCTTCAACACCAATTTTTGGCCTGCAGTTTAGGGTTGAAACAGGCATGTTTTTTAATGAGCTTGTGTAATGTGGACTATACATCAGAGTAATCTAAACATCAAATAATGGCAAGTGATTATTGGTTATCTTTCGAAAAACCAGGGAAATTCTGTATGTAAAAATAAAATCCATTTTTGGTTGGGATAGTCAAATTGAGTAAAAGCAACATATTGGATATTAGGAAATTGTGATGCTTTTTATTAAACATATTGCAACACAATATAAAACCATATATACCTTACACAAATATACATTTTACCCCCCCCCCCCCTTTATACCAAACAACCTATCCTGTAAACCCCCCACCACCACCACCACATACACCATATGAAGAAACTACTGCATATTTTCCAAAATCCTACCCAACAACCTGATCCCACTTCCTTCTATCCCATTCCTACTCCCATATGCCCATTTGTCTTCCTTTCGCCCCACAAAAAAAAAGCAAAAAAAAAAAAACTCACCATGCATACCTTTCTCTCCATTCACCCATCCATCCACCTTCCTCCCAGTACCATTCATTCCCTTTCACACCACCATCACCTTATCCAACCACCTTTCACATAATACCCATCCCCACAAGACGCCTATTTGCGCATACATCCCCCCCCTCTTTCAACCTCTAACCAGCATTAAAATAGAAAAAAATATGTACAGAGCTGTAAGATGCATATAAACCACCTCTTTAATAAATCGATATACATCTATTTGTGAAAGAAAGAAAGCCCCTAGCACAGATCAAGGGTCATCTTTTGACACCTACTAAGGAGGTTTCAGCTGGTGCCACAATAGAGCACAACTGAAGTGTCCAGCTTCCCCCTCTTTGTATCAGTCTTTACCTTAACCTCGTGCAGGATCAAACTCCCCACCTTCCTATAGGGTAATTTCATGTATGGGGCATAGAACCCCATATAAGTCTTATTTAAAAAAAGCTTTTTTTCATTATTGACTTTTATTTATGTAGAGCCAGCATACCCCCTTTCAATTTACAATTAAAGTAATCCAAGCTGTTTGCCTCATGGAGCAGCAAGAGCTGTGGCCTTTAATGCAAAGTGGTAACATCAATTTTTAATTGAACATGAGCTGATGACCAACATCTGAAAGGGAAGTTCCTGAAAAGCGGATTGACCAGATCTTCACTTTAGAGAAGCATAAACGTAGAATAAGACAGCAGATGACAACCTCTTGGTCCATCTAGTCTGCCCCTTATTTTCACATCGCACAAATAACCAGGGTCTGACCCGGGTTGTTACCAGGACGACCTGGGTCATTGTGCGTTGTGAAAAATCCAACAGGAAAACCTGGGTCCAGCAAACTGGCATTCTGACCCAGGTTAAAAGAAGGGTTTTTACACTGGTTGCTGGGCAGTGTAAACGGGTAACCCGGGACGGGCGGCACGAGTCCTGTTAACACTGTAGGGCTGGTAGGCTGCATCAGCTCCAAGTGCTGCCTCCACCCCCACCCCCGATTACACACCTATGCCCCGCCCTCCCGATGATATCATATAGGAGCTTCACCTCACAAATTCCGGGGGGGCTCCGAGGATAGACCAGTGTCCAAATCCTATGTGAAAACCGGCATGTGCGATGCTAAAGGGGTATAAACGAAAGCCTTGACTTGGGCAGCCATTTCAGAAATGCCCATTTATATTGATTCTCATTCCATTCATACCAACTTTACCTAGTATGAGCTTACAAATTCATAATACAATACAGGCACTGGGAAGCAAGTTACAAAAGAAACCCCAGTGTAACTTCCCTCAGGCCCTGCTCTATGCGCGCTGATGCATATTTTAGGCAAAAGTTGATATTTAACTTTATTTCTTTCATATTAGGCTGCAGAAAGCAGCCCATGTCCTTCATTAACTCTACTTTAAAGCAGCAGAATCTCAAGGTCATCCTACCTGAAAGAGGCCTATCCTCAGTAACATTAAACTAAGCAATAAACTGCAGATTAAAATGAAATAAACATTCTAAAAATGTACCGCAGTCCCTGCCCAATATTATATAGGCCCTTAATAATAATTAAAAAATGATATAAAAAAGCAACACATGCATGCAAAATAACTTGCTGACTGGGGTATTTTCCTTTGGCCTGCAGAGTTCTAGTGTCTGGCCTGGAATGTGTTGCTGCACATCAAACATTCCAATGACCTTCATACCTTATCTGAGAGCCTAACTAGTATAAAGTATACCTTTGCCAGCAGCCAGAATGCACACCTGTACAGTTACCAAGCTTGGTTTGCCACAATCCCTGTGCAAGAATGTGCATAGTCCAATGACCCTATTATGTATACAGGATATACAAACACACTGGCTTACCTGCAAGGAACAAGGACAAGAGAGAAAAGCAAACCCACAACACAGAATGTATTCTTCTGCACACAAAGTAAACAAAACCAGTATTTAGATGATTTCTCCCATAAGAATAGGAAGACTTTTCACTGGTAGAAATGAATGTGAAAAAGATAAAAATGTAACTGATGTGGCAACTGGAATTTAAGCAAAAGTAACAGCTGTTCTGTATACCAGCAATCACTTTGTGCCACTTAACCCCATCTTTATTTCAGTACAAAGCTAACATCTGGGACATAGGAGGTGATCAGAAAAATGGGGAAAATGAGTATACATTCCTCCGATATAAATGACATAACACATATCGATCCTCTGCACTCGTGTGTCTTGAATACCAGAGTGCATGCACACACAAAGCATTTGTGTACCACCCACAAATATTAGCTAAACGTGTCTTTGTAATTCTTAATTGCACTTTGCACAGGTCCTTATCGCTACAGAACACCACGAGAGACCAAGAAATCCACACAACTGTGCAAGAGGTGCAGCAAAAGGTATGCCTGGAATGCAAGGGGCCATTTTCTTAGACAGTACAAACTTGGATTTCTCAATGAAGGGTAGAGAGACAGAAAACACACACACACGGATACACAGAAAAGAATAAATCGTATCTATAGAAAACTTACCAGAGTCACAGCACAATCTCCGGAAATTCCCATTTCATGAGTGTATTCGGCTAAGCTGAAGCACTTATAATTTCACCCTTCAGCTCTACTCTAACTAACCCTCCCCCCTCTCGGGAAAGAGAGAGGGGGAGAAAAAAAAAAAAAGAGGAGAAAGAAGAAAGGACAAAGGCATGAGGACATGCAAGGACGATACTGTGCAATATCCATTTCTGCAGCCAGACAGACAGGGTCTGCTCCCCTTTCAAACTCCTCGCCATTTCTCTTTGTCTTTCAGCTGACCCCTGTCTAAGGGAAAAACTCCCAAGTCTCCAATGAAAAATCCTGCAGCCTCCTTCCACTTTAACAGTCAAAGGCATTCAATCTAGCCTGCTACATGTCACTAACACCCGCCTCTCCTCCTATCCTATAGGCTGCTCCTTCATATTGGAGAGCACTGCTCTGCTACGATTGGAAGGTTAGGTCATCAGTCTACTCCACTGTAACACTTCCTGTTTAAAGTTACCTTGAGACAAACAGGGGTCAGACCAAGTGACTTTAAAGAACAGAGTACATTGTATTAATCTGCAATTCATATTCAGTGCAGCAGTGGTTTGCACAATTTCATGCCAAACGTTTCTGTTGACTGTTTGCAACACACAGAGTTTGGATGTTCACTAGTTTACAATACAGCATTATGTAAGGATGTGAGGTGGGAAATTTCCTTTGCACAAATTTACTATTACTACTCCTTCCTGCTGCAAATAAATATAATATAGCGCACTCCTCTGCTAGGAGTAGTAAAGGAAAGCTGCAAGCTGCATACAAGAAAAAACACACTTGTAGCAGGCTAACAACAACAATATGAGGCTTCTCCAGCCAGCCAATTCCAGTACAAGAATATAACAAACCCACACATTAAACAGCTCTCACGCCAAGGTCAAACAGAGGCTTTACAGGCATGAGGCATGCATAATCTGGTCATAGTACCATTAACCACAAAACTCTCAATGAGTTTCTCAAAATGATGGAAATATTTAAGTAGTCAAACTTATTAATACTTTAGGTCCAATTCCTGTAGTAGTGAATGTTCAAATATTCTCTCTGTAAAGCGCTGCGGAATACGTATGCGCTATACAAGAAACTGGTAATAAATAATTCAAGTATTTCATAAGACTGGGGGTCTTATGAACCCCTAAGCCTTGGAGTGAGAAAGTACCAGTCAATAGGCTCTTAATTGGGGTACACACCTATAGATTTGTCTGTCCAATCTGTCTGATGGGAACAAAAGTCTGGCACTATATGGGAGCACGACAATCAATAATTCACTCCCAAATGCTGGAAAATGGACAAAAATTATTGTTAAATGGATTTATCCAATTTTGCTGAATGTCCACTGTCTGTTTTCCAGTAGGATGTTCCATTCTCTCTCGCTCTCTTAACAATATCAGATTTTTATTCCCACCAGACAGATTCCTTTTTGGGTGTTATGAGCAATAATTGAATTGCTTTTTTTTTTTTTTCTGCTTGCCCCTCTGAAAATTGTTTTTACATCCAATTTCCCTTGAACCCAGAAAATACAATATTGAGCATAGGCAATGTCAAACAATATATATTGTATTGTTTGGTCATATTTGATTTATCATTGCTCCCATGCACACCACAATGATCATTGGCTAATTTTAATAATGGACCATGCTTTAAATCGGACCGACTATTGACTGTACACATTACACAATTGATATGCCATGCACTTCACCAACCCAAGTGTGCAATTGTGTATATACACTAGACATTTTGTCGCGCCAATATGACAAATCGTCAAACGAGCTGTCAAGTGTGCATTCAGCATAAGCATGACAAGCAAAGCAAACTCTGGAGGGTAGACGTTTGTACGGATAGTCATCACGTAACATGAAATAGACAGGATTTGGCTTAAACTCCCCCCAAAAAACTGTCGACCATTTGTGTGTCAACCTTTTCCACTGTTGACCTAATTCAAGTTGGCTAAGCTTATATATATTATTTAGCTAATGCTGCAATGCAAGTTGTGGGCTTACCACAAGCACTTGCTGGGGAACCCTTGTGGCGCCATATAAATAGATTATAATAACAATAACAGCATCACACACAGCACTTAAGTGGGAAAATGCAGTGTACTGCAAGTACGTCCTGGGCGATAGTTTTGGTAAACGTGATATGGACAACTGAAAAACTCCAAACGCTTAGTCGTGAAGCTAAACATCACATTAAACTGAATTCCCTTTGTTTTCTGAACTATTCAGTCTAAAAACTTAATTATGAAGAAAACTCACCATCTTTAAAAAGGTGTGAGCAAAAAAATGCACATTATGCATATCATCTGTGATACTTCTCAAATTATCAAATGATTTTGCTTTTTAAACAAACTGGCAGCAAATATTCAGAGAAGAGTAGGACCAGACAAAAATGCAACCTACTTTCCTACTACCTCCCTCCCACAGTCTCAATGGGATTACAATTATACTAGACTGGATTACATATAAAACGACATCATTGTCATGCTGTTATATTGTTCTAGGATTCTTGTACACAGCAGTAGGTTTCCTGTTACTTTTACCTTAGTCCACCCATTCAATAATTATGTTCACAGGAAATTCAGGCAACCTCTGATGCACATAAGGATCCTAATAGGTAATAATAAAATGGCTGTAATAGCACCAGAAGACTTATGCTGGGTACACACCGGGACGACTAGAGCCCGATCTCCACAATCTAGATCCAATTCCGATCAATTGAATGTAGATTGTGTGCTGATTGGGCCCTTTTCTGACCTGGTGTGGACCGATACCGATCCGATGCGCGGTCCCGCGGGTCGGTCGGTCGTTATTGAGATCCTACCTGCTGCAGGTAGGATCTCAATGACGACCATACAGCCGGGTGCGGGTCGCCATCGGATCGGACCCGCTCACGGTGCACATCGTGAGTGGGTCGTGCCCCCCCGCGTCACCGTGAGCGGGTCGGACGAGACACTGACGACCCGCTCACGGTGTGCATCGTGAGCGGGTCGTCCTGGTGTGTACCCTACATTAAGCTGGATACACACATCCAAGATTCATACCAGCACACCCGTAAACATTTATAACTGGTAAATAAAACAGTTAACTCCTTGTAGAACTCTACAAGCAAATATCACCTAGGTGACAACATGGGCAACAAGCCATTGAAGTGACAACCCTTGAAGTGACACCCCTTGAAGTGACAACCAGATGCAGTAGAACTCCGCACAGGTGGGTTCCCACTATACCATATGAACTTCGTGAAAAGGATTTACCGGTAGGTATTAAAATCCTATTTTCACTATCATTCATATGGTATACTGGGTTCTCAATACATTGGAGATGTCCCAAAGCTTCCAGAAAGGGTGGATACGTGCGTAGACTGCTGCAGCACCACCTGCCCAAACTGGGTGTCCTCTTTGGCCAAGGCATCAAATTTGTAGAACTTTACAAAAGTGTTTTGAGCCGACCAAGTAGCTGCTCTGCTCCGCCCAGGCTGCACCCACTGCTCTTGTGGAATAAGCCTTCACAGAAGGTGGAACCGCTGAGTCAGCTGCTCCATAAGCCTTACAAATAGTAGCACAAATCCAACATGCAATAGATTGTTTTGAGGCCAGCAAACCCCTTTTCTGGGAATCAAAGCACAAAAAGACAATTAGTCTTGCTCAGCCTGGCCTTTCTACAACATAGGCCTTAAGCGTTCGAACCACATCCAGGGATTCCGGAATCCCAAAATGACCCACACTAGATGGAACCACAACAGCCTGGTTCAGATGGAAAGCCGAAACAACCTTCGGCAAAAACTGCTGTTCTCAGTTCTGCTCTATCTGCGTGAAACACCAGATAAGGACTCCTGCAAGATAAAGCACCTAACTCTGACACATGTCTAGCTGACGCCAGAGCCAGAAGCACCACAGTCTTCCATATCAGGTACTTCAAATCAGTTGATGCCAGTGGTTCAAATCAAGATGACTGCAGGAACTATAAGACCACATCAAGGTCAGAGGAAGCCATTAGGTGGCACAAAGACCTCAAAACCCCCTGGAGAAAGGTCTGTACCTCCGGAATTAGCCACTTTCCTTTGAAAGAAAATGGAAAGAGACAAAATCTGTACCTTCAAAGAACCTAGCCGTAGGCCCAGGTCCAAGCCTGACTGCAGAAATTGTAGAAAATTATCCAGTTTAGCCTGGGTCATGGTGGAAATGACAGAAGCATGAAGACATTTTCTGGCTAAAATCTGCTGCTCAACCTCCGGCCCATCAAAAGAAGCCACACTAAGTCCTGGTAAATGAAGGGCCCCTGAGTGGGCAAGTTGGCTACGAGAGGTAGATGCCACGGGGTCCCTACAACCATGGCCTGAAGATCTGCGTACCACGCCCTTCAAGGCCAGTCTGGGGCCACCAGAATCGCATCCACTCCTTGGCTTCAAATTATTTTTAGCACGCGACTTATGGAATGGGAGGAAACCGGTAAACCAGGTTGAAAGACCAAATCGTCGTTAGTGCATCGACTGCCACTGCCTGAGGGTCCTTGGACCTGGAGCAATACTTTTTTGTTGATCCTGGACACCATCAGGTCGATCTGTAGTAATCTCCAAAGATCCACAATCTGCGCAAACACCTGGAGACTGAGACTCCACTCTCTTGGGTCAAACTCGTGATGACTGAGGAAGTCCGCCTCCCAGTCGTCCACACCCGGAATGAATATGGCTGACAAGGCAATGGCGTGAGCCTCTGCCCAGACCAAGATCTTGGATACCTCCCTCATGCAGGACTTGCTCTTTGCCCCCCCCTGCCGGTTGATATATGCAACTGAACCTGGATTAGTCCGACTGAACCTGGATTGCCAGGCTCTGCCACAAGGGGGTTGCCTGCAGGAGCACATAATAGACAGATCGGTGTCCCAAACAGTTGATGTAAAGTTTGGACTCCCACAGAGACCAATTTCCTTGAAAACATCTTCCCTGCGTCACTGCTCCCCAGCCAAGGAGACTGGCGTCTGTCGTCAGAAGGACCCAATCCCGGATCCCAAAACGTCTGCCCGCCAAAATGTTTTGCGGTTGAAGCCACGATTGCAAGGACAGTCTTGCCTGGGCTGACAGATGTATCTGCCTGTGCATCTGCAGGTGGGAACCCGTCCAAAGATCCATTTGGCCAAAAGATCCATTTGGAAAGTCCGGGAGTGGAACCTCCTGAACTGGAGCGCCTCGAAGTAGGCCACTATTTTTCCCAGTAGTTGGATGCACTGATGGACTGACACCAGATCTGGTGTAAGGACTGCCACTACCAGCAGTTGAATGGCTACCATATTTTCCTCCGGCAGGAACACTTTCTGTTCCACTGTATCCAGAATCATCCCCAAGAACTGGAGACGCCTGGGTGGGGTCAGTGAGGACTTTTGCAGGTTCAAAATCCACCCGTGCGAAGACAGTACCCACATTGTGGTGGTGATATCCGTCCTCAACAGTTCCTCTGTTCTCGCCTTTATCAGCAGATCGTCCAGGTATGGGATAACATTTACCCCTTGGGCCCTTAGCCCAACCTTGTTAAAGATGCGGAGCCGTGGACAGGCCGAAAGGCAAGGCTTGGAACTGGAAATGCTCGTTTCCAATTGTGAACCTGAGGTAAGCCTGGTGCGGATGCCATATGGAAATGTGAAGGGTGCTGTGCCTGAGCTGCAGTCTGAAGGTGCAGAGGACCCAGACTTTCTGAAATTACCACGAGTGCCTCTGATAGCGTTAGGGCCACCTCTCGCCTTAGGGTGAAATTTGCCTGTCCGAAAGGACTGCTGACTCTGGCCTGAAAAGGGCCGTCTGGGCTAGCTAGAGGCAGTTGGGAGAAAAGTGAATTTTCCGGCCATAGAAATCAACTCATCTAGTTCCTTACCAAATAGGCGTTCTCCTGTGAACGGAAGGTTCTCCACGCTAAACTTGGAGTCAGTGTCAGCAACCCACTGACGCAGCCACAGAGCCCTGCGGGCGGAAACCACCATGGCTGAGTTACACGCATTAATAGCGCCCACCTCCTTTTGTGCGTCACAAAGCACCTTAGCTACATCTTGTATGTGACAGAGTGAACCAGCCACCTGGGCCGTTGACACATCGCCCAGCAATCCCTCTTGGATTTGGGTCATCCAGGTATGATTGGACTGGCTGACATTTTTCAAACACAGTCTGTGACATAGTAGGTAGGAGCTGATTGGCTGGTTGTTTATCACTCTCCATTTTATCACTTTTGAAGCTTAGTGCATCTGGCCCTAAGACCCCTGTAACAGAGACTGAGACCCCTGAGAATCTGTTAGGGGATCATCCACATCCTCCCCTTCTTCTATAGCCTCCTCCTCAGAGTGAGGCATAACTGCAGCTAAATCACGCTTGCGTGACAAGCCACCCACGGGAGTGAGGATATCCACCCTGGCAGAAAGGACTGTTAAATCCTGCTGCACTTTCTTAGTCTGCAGGGTATTTGCAGTCAGCTGCGTGGACACAGCTTCCAGCATATTCTTCATAGGTCTCCCCTATGATCCTCCACACAGTGGTGTGGGAATACCACTAAGCTGTGGTGACCCCCCACTAGTCTGGGGAGACATACATTGTTCACAAGTGACTTGCTAAGTAGATGCAGGGGCAAACTTAGTGCTGCAAATGATACAGGATAACTTTCTAACCATAAACGTTACCACCCCAAAACACACACACGAAACACCTAACAATCAGAGTCAGTGTGAAGTGTATAGAAGCTATGTGCAGGCTCATTGAAAGGGAAGCTTGCTGACTAAAGTGAACCTTGATTACTTAAGTGACTTGTGAGTTGGAAACTGAAGCAGTTGAGTTAGAATACTGAAAAAGGTGAGTTTGAACAGTCTAAATTTTCATCTTCTATTTTATTGAAATATATTCATCTTCTTCCTACCCTATTGTAACCTGTTGCTCAATTTTGACATTTAATTCATTTTATCTATATTTTTCCAACATTGTATTTCATTTTACTCATTCACTATTATTTTCTCTTATCTTTGCCACACATTTATTGCACTCTGTTTCCCTCTTCACGCCTGCTCACATTTGCCTCACATCTGACCTTCTCTGTTCCCTTCATCCTCTCACTTGTTATTGTTTCATACTTAATTGGATTACTCAATCAACCTGATTTTACCCACTTGTCTCCTCTCTGACAGTTGTTCCTTGCCTGTTACCTTCTCTCCTCTTTCATACCCCAAGCTCTCTCACTCTGTTTTCTACCACATCATCACAAATCTACTACAGACGCTGTCTGTCCTCCCAAATCCCTCTCTGTCTGCTTTCACTAACCTACCCTCTCACCTCTGGTCCTCATGGCTGTTAATCTCTCAACTTCACTTTCTCCAACCGCTCCTCCCCCCTCCCACCCCATACCTATCCTGACCACTCGCCCCCGCACCCCCACCCTCCCAACGACCCCCCCTCGCTTCTGCAATCCCAAAAACCTTATCCACATAAATACACACCCCCCCTCTTTCCTGTGCACTATGGAACGCCAGATCCGTCTGCAACAAACTCCCTGCCATCCATGACCTATTCATCTTTAGCGCATTCCACCTCCTTGCTATCACCGAGACCTGGCTCTCCACCTCTGATTCTGTCTCTCCAGCTGCTCTCTCCCACGGTGGCCTCTCTTTCTCTCACACTCCCAGGCCTGACTGTCGCCAAGGTGGGTTTTCTCCTCTCAGCCTCATGCACCCACAGTGTCATTCACCCTGAACCCTCTCTCCTTTTCTCCTCCTTTGAGTCTCACTCTATCCGTCTATACTACCTCTACAACCTCCGTGTCGCTACAATCTACCGCCCCCCTGGCCCTATCTCCCAATTTCTTGACAACTTCGCCGCCTGGCTTCCACACTTCCTCGCCTCTGACCTGCCATCTGTCATTCTTGGTGACTAACATCCCCTTGGATAACCCCGCTGATCCTGGCACCTCCAAACTCCTCTCTCTCTGCTCCTCTCTTGGCCTATCTCAGTGGACTACCTCTCCCACCCACATCCAAGGACACTCCCTCGATCTCGTCTTCTCTCGCTCTTGTTCCCTTACTAACTACACTATCTCGGCTTTTCCTCTTTCTGACCATCACCTAATCTCCTTCTCCCTCACTGCTTCCCCCTCTCCCACCCCCCCTCCCAAGCGCATTGTCTCACGGCATAACGTCAACACACTTGATCTTGCTGCCTTCTCAAACACGCTGTGTCCTCTTCTCGCCCCAATCGCCGCCATGTCCTGCCCGAACCTTGCCGCCTCCCTCTATAATGACACCCTATCTTCGGCATTGGACTCTGCCTGCCCTCCATCCTCTATCCCCCTTCGATGCTCCAACCCCCAACCGTGGCACTCGCCTATCACCCGATTCCTTAAAAAGTGCTCTCGCACTGCTGAGCGCTTCTGGAAGAAATCACTCTCCCTCGCGGATTATCTCCATTTCAAATTCATTCTTTCCTCGTTCACCTCTGCCCTTGCTTTGGCCAAGGAATCCTACTTTAAGTCCCTCATCCTTTCCCAATCATCCAATACCCACAGGCTCTTCACCACCTTCAACTCCTTGCTCTCCCCCCCCTCCTCCAGCTCTTCCGTCCTCCATCGTAGCCGCTGATTTTGCTACCTACTTTTCAACCAAAATCTCCTCTCTCAGGACTGCCATCACTGCTGCCATGACCTCACCCTCCTCCCTTCCTACATCTCCACTCCCCTCCTTCCAACCCCTGTCCTCATTTTACCCCACCACTGCCGCTGAAGTCCACTCTATCCTTCAATCCGCTTCTCCCTCCACCTGCCCACTCGATCCTATCCCCTCCAATATTATCCGTCGTCTCAGTCCGTCAGTCTGCTCTCACCTGGCTCACCTCTTTAATCTTTCCCTATCCTCTGGGATCTTCCCTTCCTCCTTCAAACACGCTCTTGTCTCCCCAATTCTCAAAACAACAAATCTGGACCCCAACTCTCCATCCAACTACAGGGCCATCTCCCTCCTCCCTTTTGCTTTCAAGCTCCTAGAACGTCGGACCTATAATAGTCTCCTAAGCCACCTTACTGCCAACTCCATTCTAGACCCCCTCCAATCTGGGTTCCGCCCTTTACATTCCACTGAAACTGCCCTGACCAAAGTCACTAACGATCTACTATCGGCTAAATCCAAAGGCCTCTTCTCTATCCTCATCCAGCTCGATCTGTCGGCTGCCTTTGACACTGTTGACCACCCTCTCCTGCTCAACACCCTCCGCTCCATTGGCATCACTGGCACGGTCTTCTCCTGGTTCATCTCATACCTCTCCGATCGCTCCTTCTCCGTCTCCACTCTGAGCTCCTCCTCTCCTACTACCCCGCAGCCAGTCGGTGTTCCCCAAGGGTCAGTCCTTGGCCCTCTCCTCTTCTCCCTCTACACCACCTCTCTGGGCACCCTCATCAGCTCCTATGGTTTTCATTACCACCTTTATGCTGATGATACCCTAATCTATCTCTCCTCCCCCGACCTATCCCCATCACTCCTGTCCAAGGTCTCCGAATACCTCACGGCCATCTCAGCCTGGATGACCCAACGCTTCCTGAAACTAAACATGGCTAAAACTGAACTTCTAATCTTCCATCCCCCCGAACATCCCCTCTTCTCCCACTATCTCCATCAGCATTGGTGAAACAGAGATCACCTCCACCGACCAAACGCGCTGCCTCGGTGTCATCATTGACGCCTCCCTCTTTTTCACCCCCCACATTCGTGCTCTCTCACAGTCTTGCCGCTTTCACCTACGCAACATCTCACGCATCAGACCATTCCTCTCCACTGATACGACCAAAATTCTCATTCACTCTGTCATCTCCCGCCTTGACTACTGCAACATCCTTCTCTCTGGGCTACCTCTCACCTCTCCAATCCATTCTCAACGCTGCTGCTAGGCTCATCTTCCTCTCCCGCTGCTCTACCTCCGCCTCCCCCCTCTGTCTATCCCTTCACTGGCTCCCCATTCCCTTCCGAGTTCTCTTTAAACTCCTCACCACCACCTACAAGGCTCTCTCCTCCTCCACCGCTCCTTACCTCTCTTCACTGATCTCTATCCATACTCCCTCCCGTCCTCTTCGCTCCATCGCTGACCGCCGACTGACCTCTCACCTAATCACCTCCTCCCACTGTCCCAGTGTCCAAGACTTCTCTCGAGCTGCCCCCCTGCACTGGACCAACCTCCCACCACCCATCAGGCTTTCCGATTCCCTTACCTCCTTCAAGCGCTCCCTCAAATCCCACTTTTTTCGAGGGATAGCCTCCTCCTAACATCTTTTGATCCTCCTATCCTGCCTCCGTTCCCATTTTCCTATTGTTTTTCGTTCGTCCACCCACCTCCTTTTAGTATGCTAACTCTTATGAGTAGGGTCCTCCTTCCTCACCCTACCTCTTTACCTCACCTGTGCTCCTGTCCTGTTCTTCCCTTCCTCTACTTCATCCTCAGTCTACTCAACAATTTTGACACCTACTTCTGAACTGATGCTGATTTTAGTTCTAACAGCTCTACCCCTATTTATACTGTATTTTTCAACACACCCTGTACGTTACCTCAGAAGATCTCATTATGCTAGCGATATCTTGTACATGCCCACTGGAACCTGCAGAGTTATGAGGCACAGCACTAAGCTGATGGGCTGTGGGGTCTGGCAAAGATCATCAGAGGGAGGAGTTCTCACTCCTCCACTCTGGCAGATGAATGTTATTACATCTTGTGGGTATAGCTTCAATAAGGAGAAGCAGGAAGAGCTATAAGCAGGACAATCCAGTCAGCTAAAATGCATCTCCGCCAGATTCTGCTGCATACAGCCATGTGCTCAGAAGGCAAGTTAAATGGTCACTGAACCCTAAAAAGAGCATTAAACTCATCTCCAACTGCTGTGGCAATTCTTATGGTCTGATTCGCCTTGTTTTAAACAATTCAATGATTATCTAACTAAAGGTCCACACACACTGGACGATTTTGCCCAGCGTGTATGCACAGCAATGATGGGGAAAATCATTGGGCTGAAAATCTCTCAGTGCATAGACACTGAGCGATTTTCACCCGTCTAAACATTTTTCTCGGGGGTGGATAATTTTCCATAGCAGAATGGTAATACCAGCAAATGAGAGATGACCGCTGGCAATGATGCGGGAGCACGCATAAGTGCAAATCACTGGAAACCAATCAGCGATTGGTGTGGGAAGCGAGGTGGCTCTGGTCACACATTGTTTTCTACCCCGGACTGAATTCACTGTTATAATAGATGGCTTGCAAAAGCGCAGGTAAAGCCATTGACCAGACAGAAGTAATTAGTGTTAAAATGGTAGGCAGAAAATGAACACACATCGCCCAGCAGAAAAAGCAAAGGACACAACAAGGTCAGCTGTAGTTAAGAAAGTATGATTTAAGGTATGTACACACGTACAGATTTTCTATCTGATCTATCTGGTGGGAACAAAAACCTGGAAATGTATTGGAGCAAATGACAAATCAAAAAATTGTTCTCAAATACTTGAAAACAGACAGTGATCAGTCAGACAAATTGTTTAAATCATTCTGATAAATTTATCAAAGCATATTTTTTTTTCTGTTTTCCTGCATTTGGGTGGACATTTTTTGATTGTCAGTTGCTCCCATACATTTCCAGGTTTTTGTTCCCACCAGACAGAAAATCTGTACATGTGTACGCACCTATACATTGTTTTTATCCTGCAACAGCTCAAGTAAACCTGGAGGTCTTCTGTACTGTTAGCAGGAATTGTTTAGGCAGAATGCCCAGTGACCCAGCTAATACCCTTTTGACACATCGCAAAAACCCGGGTCAGCGGCTGTGTAAATGGGGTCAATACATGTCCATTTACACAGGACCTCTACCCAGGTCCTTACCTGGGTGGAACACTGCTAGGACTCGTGTAGGCTGGTGTAAATGGTCCCAGCATGGGTCCTGCTTCCCGGCATAATGGGAAATACATAAATGTAGTCCATGCTGGGACTTGTAGTGCTGCCACTAACCCTCCACCTCCTCCTCCTTCTCCCCCCATCAGCCTCCTGAAGCGCCCGGCACACTTCCGCCTGGGTCTGCAGGAAAAGCTGCTCCATATCCTGCCCTGCCGCCTGCAGCTCTCCCATGTCCATCACCGGGGGAGCCATGAAGAACCACCGCAGGGCCAGGTCATCCCCCTCGCTCTGCAACAGCCAACTCTGCCCATTGTACCCAACTGCCACTCCGACTAGCACAGTGACCTCCAGCAGGGAGGGTCTCCCCGGGTAGAAGACGGCAGAGCCATGCACTGCACGGACACTGCTGCACCTACGTGGGGAGAGCGGCACCTTCCTTCGCACCGCCGTCCAGCCAGCCCGCACCGCCAGCTCCAATCCCTGGTTTGTGCCATGCTGCTCCCGTGAGGGTTAGGGGGTGATTCATGGCGGTGGAAGAGAGAGGGTGATTGATAGGAGAAATGGGTTAGGGGATTGTTTTGAAGAATATAGGAGGGGGGGGGGGGGGTTTGGAGGGTAAGGGTCACTGGGGTGGGAGAAAAAAGTAGAAGGAGGAGGGTTAGGGCTGCATATTTAAGGGTAGTCCTCACCCAAATCCCTGGCAACCCCTGGACTCCATAGGGAAGACCCTGACCCAGGTTCAGTGTAAACAGCGCAGATCTGGGTCCAACCCAGGCCGAAGTACTGTGCAAAACCCTTTTACACCGCTGCAAAACCCTGGGTCTTCGGCGGGACAGAGGCGGTGTAAATGGGACATGCCGTGTCCCTTTAGACGGGACCTGGGTAGAACACGGCTAGGACTTGGGGAGAGGGTGGTGTAAATGGGTACGCCGGGTCATTCGACCCGGCTCTCATTTACATCAATGGGGTCCGCAGGTTGTACGGGGGGGGGGGGGGGGGGGCACAGACAGCCTGCGCTGCTGTCTGCTATACTCTGCAGACAGCATCGGAGTAGGTGAACGGATGCCTGTGTTCGGCATCCATTCCCCTCCCGGACGACGGCTGGGGGGGGTTTACGGGGGCTGGGGGCAGCCCGGCAGCTTACCTTGGTGCTGGGCTGCCCCCAGCATGGCGATCTGTGTTTCTGGTTTGTCATCTCCAAGCGCCACCTCCGTCTACACTGCGGGTGGGCACCGTAGTGTAAACGGTGTAAATCCCGGATTGGATCCTTCTTCCAAATGCCGGGTCGGATCTGGGTGGGATTTTTGGTGTAAAAGGGGTATAAATGGGGTATGAATCTGGGTCCGACCCTGGATACTCCCATGTTCGAAGACCATGGTCCGACAAGGAATTTTGGTGTAATAGGGGTATTTTAGATAATATCAGCATAACACATATGGCAGTCCAGAGGCTGTGCAGACTAGGAACAAAAGTTCTTGCCCCTCTAAATGCATTGTTCTACAAAGCGACCAAAATGGGCCAATAATCAATACTGTTCATACGTTAATTTTGTAGAAACGCTGCTGAATCCCCCTTTATTTATTAGCAGTTTTTTATACAGTGCAGCAAGTTCCGTTGAACTTTACAATTGGAAATAGGGATAAAACAAACTGGGTCGTTACAGACAGTCAAATGGTAGGAGGGCTCTGCTCATAAGCTTACAATGCATAGTTTATATATTAATGTCCCCTATGTATATGAGGATAAAATATTTCCATTTATTGGATGTTGTAAGACAGGGCTCGACAAATGCCGGGGGCCAGGTTGCCATGACGACCAGATTCTGCTTCCTGGCGATCAGCGGTCCGCGGCTACCCTGCAGGTGTCCTGCCTGCCCTAAAAGCCCGCCGGCTCCTTCTCCCCACTCCACCCACCGGAGAGCAGCCGCTTGCTGACAGACCAGCTCCTTCTCCCCACTCCACCCACCAGAGAGGAGCCGCTTCCTGCAAGCCCCTTCCTGGCGACCCGCGGCTACCCTGCAGGTGTCCTTCCTTCCCTAAAAGCCTGCCGGCTCCTTCTCCCCACTCCACCCACCGGAGAGGATCCGCTTGCTGGCAGCCCCCTCCTAAAAGACCAGCGTCCCGTGGCTACCCTGCACCAGTCCTGCCTTCCCTAAAAGCACACCGACTCCTTCTCCCCACTCCACCCACGGGAGAGCAGAAGCTTGCTGTGCCACAAAGATCCTCCCCACTGCCCTGCACATGGCTGACCGGCTGCATAAAGCTCATATCTAAAATACAGCACACTCTATATTCGGCAGTGGCCGCAGCGGCACTATCTCCCGTTGTCCCGCTGCCTACCACATCTCATGCAGTGCTCATGGTCCTACTGACTCATGACAGCTGTACAGCAACGGTCCTCCGGAGACACCCACAGTAATGTGCAGGTACTTTTTGTGTGGGAGGTGGGAGGGAAGGGACGGAAAGTGTTATGTGTGCGTCCCATGTGTCCTATATAAAGTGTGTGTCAATTCACCCCACCATTGTTTCCTGTACAATAGATGTACTCTATGTTTGTGTGTCCCTGGCCCTTGAACAATTTGTGTGTGTCAGTGGGCCACTGCAATACGTGTGTCTGTGAGAGAGTGCATCTGTACTCTCTCTCTCTACATATACATTTTGTCAGTGAGCTCCTGGTATATGTAGAATATATATGTGTGTGTCAGTGTACCCTTTGTATATGTACAATAAATATATGTGTGTGTCAGTGTGTCCCTGCTATGTATGAGTGCATGGGTGTGTCTGTGTACCCCTGGCATATATGTGTGCGTGGGTGTGTCTGTGTGCCCCTGTTATGTATGTGTGTGTCAGTATACCCCTGGTATGAGTCAGTCTGGAGGATGCCGCAGTGTGGAGGATGTAGCTCACGGCAGTGTCGCGATTTCAGTGTCTCCCCCTCCGTGAACACCCATCTCTCAACTCATACCTTTTTTACGCCAAAAATCCTGGATCCAGGATTTACACCATTTACGCTGTGGTGCCCACCCGCAGTGTAGACGGAGGCAGCGCTTGGAGATGACGTCATCTCCAAGCGCCAGGACCGCAGTGATCCCCGCCGGAAACACCGATCGCCATGCTGGCTAACCCCAGCCCCCGTGCACCCCCCTAGCCATCGTCCGGGAGGTGAATGGATGCCGCACACAGGCATCCATTCACCTCCTCCGCTGTCGCCACTGCTGTCTGCAGAATATAGCAGACAGCAGCGCAGGCTGTCTGCGCCCCCACCGTCCAACCTGCGGATGCTGCGGTCCGCAGGTTGCACGTCCCCCATTGATGTAAATGGGAGCCGGGTCGGATGACCCGGCGTACCCATTTACACCACCCTCTACCCAAGTCCCGTGTAAAGGGGGTTTCAAGGTGCAAAAAGGCACACGCAACACTATGATCCAAAAGGGCACAAGTGACACTAGGGCATGAAGGCACGGGTGACAATAAGACAAGTGGATTGGGGTCCGTCCACAGGAGGGCATGAACTACAATAGTGCTTTTGTGATACTAGGATACACAACAGGGCATTGGCTATAATACGATGCAAGAGAGCATGTACAGTACTACACTTGCTCAAAAAATACACTAGGATACATAATAGGTGTGGGTAACAGTAGAATGCAATAGGGCACAGGTGCCCTAAAAGGACATGTTGTATTTCTTGTGGGTGAGTTATGGTGCCCATACATGGAATGTTTTGTACCGTGCGAAGCAATGTGCGCTCCCGTGCATGGCATGTTACAAAAAAATGTGCAGCCGTACCTTCTAAACTCGATTGCATTGCATCTAGCTCAAAGCGCACAATGTTGTAGCGCATTGCATGCGCTCTGAACTAGATGCGATGCAATCCAGATCAAAACATATGGTGCACATAGCACCTTGTATGGGCACCCTTTGTTTGTCTGGCTCCTACACTTTCATCCTGGCTCCTAGATTTAAAAAAAAAAAAAAAGTCAAGCCTTGTTGTAAAAATTACTGTACAGAATACCCGAATGTTTTTTTTTTTTTTTTTTTTTTTTTTAAGTATAAATATCCAGATGTAAACCAAGTACTAGAACATGCACACACACACACACACACACACACACACACACACACACACACAACCCTTCAGTGACCTCCCAGTGAAAGGTCTCAAAATGTTAATAGGATAAGAAAATTGTCAGTTCTTGCACCTTCTTTCAAGAGAGTGCAAGTCTAAATTCTCTAACTCCCCATTTAGTAGAGGTCATTAGGGTATAATAATAGTTATGATTTATTGCTGCTTAACTGTCATAAAACCTTGGTACTCCTGCACTCTGATTGGGACTCCTCTAGTTTACAATTGACTCCATCATAAGGGATATATGTACACAATTGGCAATTAAAAAAATGTATCTTACTGTAACTTTTGCATACCCAGAATTAATAAAATAAAACATTAGTCTCAATTATGTATTTACAGTTTCTTATATAGCGCACACATATTCCGCAGCGCTTTACAGAGGATATTTGAACAATCACATCAGTCCCTGCCCCAGTGGAACTTACAATCTATATTCCCTACCCCATGTACACACAGACTCTCTAGGGTTAATTTTGTTGGGAGCCTTTTTGGATTATAAGAGGAAACCCACGCAAGCACGGGGAGAATCTACAAACTCTGCACAGTTATAGCCATGGTGGGAATCGAACCCATGACCTCAGCGCTGTGTGGCAGTAATGCTAACCATTACGCCATTCATACTAGCAACCTACTGCTATACTGTATCATATTAATACAGCCCGTTCACATGGGAACACATTCTGTAAATGTATTACAAAAACGATAAATGTGCAAATTTATCAGCTCAAGACACAGCAAGTCTACATAGCAGAAACAGTATACGCAACTAAATCTCCCCAAAGCGTGGCTGATGCAGGATTAGTGAGTCTATAGTCTCCAAGCCCGTCCAAAAGCCCCAACTGTGATGTACTGCTAGTTTGTCATCGACTGTCTAAGCCACCACTGCTGTAGATCGCCACCACCTAGTTATTGATCTACTTACTATTCCGCAGCACAGTGAAAAGTGCAGTAGTGATTGAAACTGAAGGTAAAAAGCTGCAGTAATGATGATCATTTGGATGACCCATAAAATCCATGGTAAAGATTTACAGATTGCGCAGGTAACACGCAGACTCTTCAGTTTAACTTTCATTGGGGCAGATGTATTAAGCATGGAGAAGAGATAAACTGGAGATAAAGTGGAGATAACTTGGAAGAGTTAACGCACCAGCCAATCAGCTGTGTTTGAAATATGACAGTTGGGATCTGATTGGCTGGTGCGTTATCTCCTTCCACTTTATCTCCAGTTTATCTCTTCACCAGGCTTAATACATCTGCCCCACTATTGGTAAAAAAAATGATCGTTAACATATTACATGAGTAGCCCCGTTCATGTGCCAAAGAGCTTAATTCTGAAATGGCATTGGAAAGAATAAAACTAAACACTAATCATACCAGAAGCAATAGGTAACTACTAAAGAAGAATAGCAGTGTTTATATTATGTCATTTACAGTATGTTGCACTGTACAAGCTACAATGAATAAAGTGTAGCCTCACAAATGCACTATCCATTCCAAGTTTTCAGGCTAGTGTCAACTACAGGCATTTGGAAAATGCACAAAAGTCCATGGGGCTTACATAGTAGCCTGCAAGCTGTGCGGGAATTCTGGTGAGTGCCAGAATTTTTTAAATCAGCAATAATTTACAAGGCAATAAGCAACCTGGTTTTGCCTTGTAAATTATTGCTGCTTTAAAAACACAGGCAGTCTTCTCCCACAGTCTGCATTCCGCAGGTTACTATACAAGCCAGGGATGGGGAACCTTTGGACCTCCAGCTGCCCTTGAACTACACATCCCAGCATGCCCTGCAACAGTTTTAGTATGACCAAATAGCAGGGCATGATGTGTAGTTCAACAACAGCTGTAGGGACAAAGGTTCCTCATCCCTGACATAAGCCCTCACAAGCACTAAGAAGAAAAATGTAAGAAATACATCCAGTTTGAGCAGACATGGTCATACACGGCACTTAAAAGATTTAAATACATCTCCTTCCTGCTGCAATAACGCAAAAAAAAAAAAAGGCACAGAGCACACTAAAGCTGGAAAAAACAAAATAAAAAATATTTATGTAAAACTACATAAAAGTTTGCATGTAAATTTATGAATATTACGTGTGAGCTCCCTCTGAACATATTATTTATTTACAGTTTCTTATATAGCGCAGCAGATTCCATTGCGCTTTACAATAGTAGACAGTGATAAGACAAACTGGGCAACAACAGACAGACTTGGAGGTAGGAGGGCCCTGCTGCAAGCTTACAATCTATAGACATATATACAATTGTTACCAAGCCAAACATTCCATTTGGTACATATTCATTTTATTCAAAATTTGGAATAGATTTCTCTGTAACACGAGACCAGTTATACTGTCAGCTCATGCAAAAAGTGAAAGCAGCAGCCAGCAATTGTCGCTTTCCGATGGCTATGCCCACCCCAGCTATGGGTAGTGCTTGTGGGAAAGAACTGCAAGCTATGAAGAGCATTTGAAATATTTATTCACTACACCAGTTGCAATTGCATTATGCTTTGAAAATTGGCCAGACATGAAAGTGTTGAAAAACCCGACTCTTATTTTAGCTTCAGGATTAAAGATGCTGTGACCACGTTGTTACTATTGCTATATAAACACTGGCCTGTCCTCTTCAGATGTGCTTAAAGTAGAAGAAGCATTTGATCATCGGGAAGCCTCATGCAACAAAGTAATGGTTTCCAAACTGTGTGCAGGGTACCGATATACACTTGCAGGGATATCTCCTATTGGTGGTCCAGGGCCAAATCTAATTATAGTCAAAGTGATAGGCAAAACCATAGCTGGTGGCTGCAAATCATAAAATAGCCAACAATATCAATGTTGGCCTTAGGGAGCCTTTAAAAATGACGATACTCGGGGGGCACTGCGATTTAATAAAGTTTGCTGACCACTGCAATAAAGCATTTAGCATAGTAAACACTATACTTTATAGCAATGGTTCTCAAACTCGGTCCTCAGGACCTCATAATTTCACATTACGGACTGACACCGTTATAAAGATGCACAGGTGGAGCTAATTAGTTCACTTGATTCTGTGAGGAGACCTGCAAAACATGCACTGTGTGGGGTCCTGAGGACCGAGTTTGAGGACCTGTGCTTTACAGAAAAAGGCTAATGCTGATCCTTACCTCTGCAGAGGGGGAATTCAAGTGTACTGTGCACCATCGGTCACTAGATCATGCCTGATGGGGCAATTAAAGCATTGCCCTGTTCACTGCAAACAGACACCGGCACTTGCATTACGGTTATGTGGATACATTGTTATAGTGGGCAGGTAATCAGTAATTATAAGAAAAAGTAAAAATGAATTTCTGAAAGAAAATCTCTAAGTTCCAAAATTTCATGATTTGGGGCTTTTACAGTAGCGATCTGCATTGGCAGATTGTCAGCATTAGTGAGGCCAATTGCGGGATGCATCCAAAAATTGCAAAGCCTTCAATCCCGGAAATAAAGCCTCCAATCCCAGAATCAATTTGCGCAAATGTCCCTGGATTGGTCTCGCTAGTCGGTATGCAGTCATTAGATTGACAGGGTGTAGCTCCACAGTTATTAGCTCGACCACTATTGATGGATTATTAGACCGTTAGGTCAACATGGACAACAGGTCGAAACATGCAAAAAGTTGACATGAAAAAGGGCTTTTTTTAATGACCTGTTTATTTCACCATCCCAGTGGGCATAGGGGGAGAATAAAATAGTGTGCAGAACACAGCGAGGCCCCGTGCCTGAAACAATATCAACATGTCAACATTTTCTTCCTAACATTTTGACTGTTGAACATATATACCACACTGCTGGTAATGTACAATATTGCACACAGAAGAGAAACATGTCAATATGAGATACATGACTGGGCAGTAAGGGTGGTATCCTATTACCTCCATTAAAACATTGGGATAAAAAGGAAAAAACAGCAATGATTTCAGTGTTCCTTCTAGGAACAGGGGCGGGCAGGGCGCCGCTGCACGGGGGCAGCGCAGTGATGAAAAGGGGTGGGCCCAGGCGACTTCGTCGCTGAAGGGGGCGGGTCTGGCTGCCCCGAAGGCTCTCCACTGCTAGGGAAGCGCCAGGCACCACTATATACTGCGGCGCCGGGCTTCCTCGGTATCACCATAAGAGTAGGAGGCAGGCTGTTTTAGCGGGGCGCTGCCATAGGGACAGGACGCATTTTGCCCTTTAAAAATCAGGCAGGCGCAGCGCCCCCGCTAAAACAGCCTAGCGGGAACACTAAATTAAAAAAAAAAAAATTATATATATATATATATATATATATATATATATATATATATATATATATATATATATATATATATATATATATATATATATATATATATATATATATATATATATATATATATATATATATACACATATACACACACAAACACGGGGGGCCCAGCACTCACTACAACAAACTGTTTGTATTTACTAGAGTGTGTGGTCACAGGCCAATGCACCCCATCCTGGGAAGTGGGTACTCTTTGCATCCCCATTCTTAGGAATGGCAAGTGTGTTGGTACATATATATACATATACATATATATATATATATATATAGGGTAGAAGCAAGGTGGCACTCGGAGACGGAGATTTCAATCAAAAGACTGCTTTATTTGCAGAATAAGGTATAAGCACCAACACGGTGTTTCGAGCCTTGGCTCGTCGTCAGGGTACAACCAAAGAGTAGTACATGTGCACAATAAATACCACCATAGGGACCCACACATACAGTATATATATACACATATATATATACATATACATACATATATATATATATATATATATATATATATATATATATATATATATATATATATACACATACATACATACATACATATATATATATATATATCTTTCTGATAAAAGACCTATATTCACCTGAAAACAGACAGGTTGACAGGTTCAGTGAAATCTGCGTGTTTTCGACAGACCAGCTGCAATTTTTCAGCAAACGGGGGTTATAGAATATCACTCTACATTGGAAGGGTGTCACATTTAGGAAAGACTTAAGGTGCATACACACTATACAATATTGTCTACGGATGATATCATCAAGATTTTTCCTTGGACTCCTGAGCAAACGATATAGTGCATCAATACTAAATACAATATTGTTTAGTAACGTCACCCGGCCCCCCGCTGCATGTACAGAGGACAGGAGGTTCTCTAACGATCCATGGGAGCATGCATCATTAATGATAGAGTACACACCAAATTATATTAAAAAACAATATCGTTCAGAAGGGCAAAATGAGTGATATAGTTTGTAATATCGCTTTGTGTGTATGCACCTTTACAAGGATGTAATTTTATATTAAGTCCAGTTTAAAATGATCATTAAACTCCTACATTTAAAATGATAACATAAAGGTATATCCTTCAGTGCTAATCTGATATTTCACTGCACCTCTGCAGAAAACTAAGTACATGGCTCCCTTTGTATGACACAAAGCTGCAATCCTCTTATTTATTTATGGGATCTCATAAAGGTCATAGAGCAGAGACTAATATGCTGGGTCTTCATATACATATAAAGCAACCAACCCACAAAGGGCATTTCTTTAAAACAACTATGCCTAGCTGTCAGTATGGAAGCGCCTGCCTCCCAACACGGTAGCCTGCTGTAGAGAAGTCACTTTCTGATACAAAGAGTCTGTTATCAATGCAAATGGAAAAGGAAACAGAGCATATTGGAGATCTCATTTTGGAGGACTTCATTCGAATATTAAAAAGCATACTGAATTTAGATGTTCTAGTAAAGGAAGCAGACTTCCATAACTGTTAAAGAGGACAGCTAGCTTCTCCTGGTTGAGCATGAATAATGCTGCCCATACACTTATGCGATCAGATGCGATGGGACTCTCTCAGCGGCCTCAGCCAATCAGAGGGCTGTCCAGGTTTCCAAGTCATCTGCTGCCGCCGCTGAGTCCCGCCGCCTGAAAGCTCCACCGCTCCGGTTCCCAGCTCCCGCTAAGGTACCAGCTTCCGCCGGCTCCGGTCCCCATCCCTGCCCTGCCCCCCATCCCCGCAGCTGATTGCATTCAAGCAATCACATGTGGTTAAAAACCACATGCGATTGCTCATGCAATTCGATAAATATTATGTGCAGCTCATAATATTTATCGATGCGACATTCAACGGCGTGCCTGCGCATCGCGTCGAATGTCAGCTTAAAAATGCATGCAATCATTCGATTTATCGCCCAGATGTGGCCGAAATCGAATGATTGCATGCAATATCTGACATATGTATAGGCAGCATAAGAAGCGGTGCATTGCGGGAGTTGGCATTAATAGGAATTCTCTCTCTAAAGTTGATGGTAAGGCTGATTTTGGATTATCGTAACCATAATATGACTTGTTTACCAATGATTAAATGTTACCTTTTAGAATGCTACAAACCAAAAGATAAAAATACACATTTAATCAGTTTATAGAATTATTGCCGCTCAATTCTCTTTGCAGGGATGTAGCACCTTGGTTCACTGGCATAAACTACTCTACTGACTGCATCACACCCAGAAATTAAAGGCGGGAGATGCAGGTTACAGCAAATAATGCCTAGGTCTAAATCATGCTAAACTACATTTTCTGACTAGGGCTGATATTCAATCGCCATTATTTATTTACTTATTAGCAGTTTCTTATATAGCGCACACATATTCCGCAGCGCTTTACAGAGAATAGATGAACATTCACATCAGTCCCTGCCCCAGTGGAGCTTACAATCTATATTCCCTACCACATGTACAAGAATACACAGACATTCTAGGGTGCCTTTTTTGGGAGCCAATTAACCTACCAGTATATTTTTGGATTGTGGGAGGAAACCGGAGTACCCGGAGGAAACCCACACAAGTACGGGGAGAATATACAAACTCCGCACAGTTAGGGCCATGGTGGGTATTGAACCCATGACCTCAGTGCTGTGAGGCAGTAATGCTAACCATTACACCATTCGTACTGCCATTAAACATGATCAGGTGTATTTTCTCGATGTTTTGGGGGTTTTTTTCGCCTTCGGTTATGCAGTCTGCCAAAAAACAACAATTTGCATCCGTAAACACGCTGTTTCAGTGAAACCTGTGTGTTATCACTTTAAAAAAAAAAAAAAAATGCCCTATTTTTGGACCATTGTACTTCTCCTGTCGGAGCAGGGGATGCAATGTCGCAGATTAGGCCACAGAACATGCCGGCTTATCGGAGCTAATAGAATAGTCCTAGGGCTAGAAAATTACTCTGGATAGTTGATCAGAGGCAACTAAATATCGTCCCAAGTATCGGGCACTATGCTGTTACAGCATGCTGGAACACTGTGGCTAGCCCCGAGGTATTAGTAGTAAGCAGGGAGTTTTTGGTAATACACCAGGAGGGTGCATATAGGCTCCAGGTACTTAATTTAGGAGCTACATCTCTTTGAAGGGAATTGCACAGTTGTAATTATCAACATTGACTACAATATGCAGGTATTTTAGCTGAAAAACGCAGGGAGAGGGAGAGAGACTCTTCTGGGAGCTGCTAATATGCACAATTATTGTTATGCCGTACCAACACAAATTACACTTTTTTCCAGATTATTATAAATTTACAGAAAATAGCATAAGTACAAAACATTGGAAAACCAATAAAAATGGTCACTCAGACAAGTAAAACACATCACATGGATTTAATCAGGTGACCTTTTTCCCAGAAGAACAGACCAAATCGCCAATTGTCATTTGATCCCATACATGACTAATTTTTATATCCAACCAGTCAACTAGTTGGATGGTTGCTCTGAGAGTTAATTGGACAATAGATTATTGCATTAGAATGAAATGTGTATTTTGTTCTGTACAACACCAATAATTACTTTGTGATTCTTGCTTCAGCATTAACCCCCTTTCCAAAAAAGCAAATCATAATTCCACACTTGGGGCCGGATTCAGACCTGTTGGCAAGGCTGCAATTTTTGCAGATGGACAAAACCATGCTGCACTGCAGGTGGGGCAGATGTAACATGTGCAGAGAGTTAGATTTGGAGGAGTTATTTTTTTTTTTTTTTTGCAGGGTAATTTTTGGCTGCTTTATTCTAAAGGGGTCTACACACAGTGCAATGTACTTTCTATTCAATCCTGATCGAATTGGGATAAAAGCGCCCAGGCACCATGTACACATTCAATTTATACTATATAGTACAGGTCTGTACTATATAGTCTTGCCTGCACACAGTCTATTTTTCCATTCAATTTTGATACCACGCATCGGGATCGAATAAAAAGCTAATGCGTTCAATTTTGATTTAGATTCAATTTTTCTTATATAAGCAAAATCGAATAGAAATCTTGACAAAATCTAACCTTGTCTACACCACATTACACTACAATTTATATTTTATTTTCAACACACCCCAAATGGTTGATTGTCCTGTTGCTCCCTTACATTACCAGGTTTTTATTCTCACCAGATAGATTGGACAGATAAATCTTGTGTATTATCTGGGTGCCCGATTTTCTTCATCTCACCTAAAAATCGCGTTGTATCGCATACAAATCATATTGCATGCGATTTGACGCGATTTTTATATGTAAAGGCACCCAGATGCCTGTTTCATATGTGAAATGGCCCCCCAGACCCCATTTTTAATTGTATACCCACCCTGATGACTAAATGCCCCCATTGTTAACGCCACCCCACTATCAACATCAACCCGAAGCGCGGCGAACCAGCGTGGGGCGGCGGTACGTGTCCTCCGACCTTTTAATACCCCCACTATCCACGTCGGCGTGGAGTTGATTTTATATAGTGTGGCGAGCCCGAAGCGTGGCGAGCAAAGCGAGCCCCGTGAGGGGATGCGAATTACATGTGAAGTAACACCGATCCGCTCACCACGCTTCGGGCTCGGTGGCTCGCCACACTATATCAAATCAACTCCACGCCAACGTGGATAGTGAGGGTATGAAAAGGTTGAAGGACGCGTACCGCCGCCGCTCGCCACGCTTCGGGTTGGCGTTGATAGTGGGGGGCATTTAGCCATCAGGGTGGGTATACAATTAAAAATGGCGTCTGGGGGGCCATTTCACATATTTAACAGGCATCTGGGTACCTGTACATATAGAAATGGGGGGCATTTAACCCAAATCGCGTTGCATCGCATACATACCATACAGTAGCATACAATGCGTCGCAATCTTGACTTCAAGGGAATTTCAAGGGCAATCGCGTTGTATCGCATGCTTTAGGTACTGGCATACAATTTCAACATCGGGCGCCCAGATAATACACAAGTACCTCTGTGTGTACCCAGCTTAACTCTCTCAGCATATGTTACATCTGCCCCACCTGCAGTGCAGCATGGTTTTTTACATCTGCAAAAATTGCTGTCTTGTGATCAGGTCTGAATTTGCGCCTAAGATGGGAACAAAATTGTTTTTTTGGGCACCCATTAACCACTTCAGTGGTATAAAACTAAAAAGAATATATAGAGATTAACACCCCTGTAAATCTCAGAGAGCGCCACACAATTCAAACAAACTATACCGTATATTTAAAAATATTTTATTAATAATAATAAATTTATACGGACAATATAAATCTATACCAATGGTACATAAAAACACTTAAAAATAAAAAAAACACATACATGCACTTACATATAGTCCCTAATAATTCAAATTCTGGTTGTCCATGTAATCAATAATTCTGCATCAGGGTTTAAATTTTTGTAATCTCCTGTTAAATAATAGATATAAGTTCTTGGTTGTACCTATCTAATCATCTGCTCCCAGCTGAATCTTAGGGGGGTATTCAATGTCAGGGGTACGGCTGTCGAGCAAGCTCGACAGCCGTGCCCCTGTCCCGTTCTCGCTTTGCTCGACTGGAGCTCGGCGGTCGGGATTCAATGTCCAGGCCGCCGAGCGGCGAGAAAGGGGTGTGGCCGCGAGCGGAAATAGACAAGCTCCGGCCAGGAGCTCGCCTATTTCCGGCTTTTCTCGGCAGAACGAGCCCGACAGCTTGTGATGTTGGGCTCGTTCTGCGGAGAAACCCTGTTCAATGCTGTCGTTGTACATACTTAGTGATGATCTACAGATATATTAGTGTTTACCCAATTATAAATATATAATTATCCCACCCACATGTTTCATGTATCCCACCTACCCTTTTTTCTCCACATGTTTGTCATTTTTCATAGACCCCAATTATAAACATCCGCAGCATTTAATCATTGTATAACAGGACTGCCTGTATTAGGACATGGGTCGCCATCTGAGAGCCAGATACCCCTGGCTCTCAGATGTTATAAGCCATTATCATGTGGCCTTACACTGGGCTATTAGACCCAGACATATATGTTACTGTTTATGGGATGGATTTGGGAATGTGGTTCCCCCTGTGTTGGTATGACTGGTCTGCTCCAGGTTAGCACACACTTTATTAACACTTATATTTTCCCTATCACATTGTATATATTTTGTATTATTTTAATCACACCTTCACTTCCTTACATAGCACTTATGTGCTTCTTATTAACCCCTACTAATTTTAATTTGTGTGCTGCACTGGAGTGCTCAGCCTGTGCCGGCATGTTGTGGGCCACACCCCAGACCCATACCCAGTATTAGGGACCCCCAGTGACACAGACGTCTTGACGTACGGCCTGGGGGCTTAGCCCTATATCTGCAGATATATGCAACCAAGATCTCTGTATTATCAAATTATTATGTAGATATTTCTCACTCAGTGTGCAATTGGGATACAAAATGCTTTTTCCTAGCCAGAATTACCCCTCCCTTTTGGCGCCTGAGTGACATCACCTCTGATTGAGCAGCTTGCCAACAAATGTGTTGGATACTTGATAAAAGCAGAGGAAGAAAATGGTAACAGGGAAAACCAATGCCAGCAGAGAAGGATGGTAGCCTGGTGGAGAGCCAATGTCAGCATGGTGGTGGGGGAGAGACAACTACTGTACATGGCTTCAGAGGGTTACAGGGAACTGGGGGTTACCATGTCAGCAGAGGAGTATGGGATAATAGGTGGGAGGGAAGGAATAGTACTGGGGAATCAGGTATAATTGGAGAAAGGTGGTAACCCAATGTCAGCATGGGGGTGAAGACGTGACAGCAAGTGGTGAAGAGATGAGCATGTTGGCAGAGGGCTACAGGTTACTGGGGAGAGCCAGGGTGAGCAGAGAAAGGTGGTTGCCTGGGAAGACTCCATATCAGCAGAAGTGTACCATGTTATCAGAGAGGTGCAGGACTATAGAGAAGCCATGACAGTAGGCGATAGACCCCATATCAGCAAGGTACAAATTCTTACCGTATCTTTCTGCCCAGGCTACGGGGCCCCTGAATTCTGCTATTCAGGCAACAGACCTCTCAGCCCGCAGAGGGTCCAAGCAACATAGACTAAACTGCAGCGACTGCTTTCCTTGCTCTGATCACCAGCAGACACAACGAGCGGAAAACGGAAATCACCCCCCTGAATCATTATGCTCAAAACAAAGTCCCGAAGTCTATTCTTACATCTGTCCTCACTTATCGGCGGCAGCCATTTTCCCGTTTTCTACCTAGGAATGTATGAGAACTGGGCATCACAAACATGGCGGCGACACCGGCGACAATTCCTAATTTTGCGTTCCAGGTCCCCAGGTGCCCATCCCCCAGTGCCCTCCCCTCGGCGCTCAGTTAAGGGTTACATTTTAATTTTTAGGGTTAAAACGCGCTGAAATATCAGTGGCAGCAGCAGTTAACCACCAGCCTCTCACACAATCACTCTGCCCCACATTACACAGAGCAGTTATTATGTGACCACATGTGACTTCTTCTAGGTTCTCATGCTTTCTCTGTAAAATACAGATTAAAATCTTCAGTTCAACATGTACTTCAAATGCCCACCTACAGTATAGTAACGAAAAAAAAATATATATATATATATATATATATATATATATATATATATATATATATATATATATATAAAGCTTGGTGAAAATCTGGAAATCTATTTATAGGATCTTATGAAAAAGTCATTATATTTCCCTAAAACAATTATATTGTAAAGTACTAACTGGAGAAATTCATAACATAATAAATTTAAATGCCCAGGTACTGTACGTTTGACTATACCAAAAAAGCAAACCTCTGAAAAATTTGGCGGTACTCTTTACCTAGAAGGGCGCCAGCGATTGAAATCGCGGTCGTCGGGGGTAAAAATCACGGTCATCGCGGGCATCGCGGGTAAATCGGGATGCCCGCGATGACCGCGATGACCGCGATTTTTCAATAGGGAACAATGTTAAAAAGGCTGATTGACCGCGATTTTACTGTTAAATGGCTCAATGGACCCGATTTGGCCATAGGAATCGATGTTAAATGGGCCACAGAGCCCATTAACCCTTAAATGTCCCCCCCAATCACGATCCACGCCAACCCGAAGCGTGGCAAGCGCAGCGAGCCCGCGAGGGGCGGCGGTACGCGTCCTCCGACCTTTTCATGCCCTACTATCCACTAGGGCGTGGAGTGAGAATAGAATAGTGTGGCGAGCGCAGCGAGCCACCGAGCCCGAAGCGTGGCGAGGGGACGCGGATACCTTCACAGGTAGACGCTTCCCCTCGCGGGCTTCACAGGTGTCGGCGTTGCCACGGACACCTGTGAAGCCCGCGAGGGGACGCGTATAACTGTGAAGGTATCCGCGTCCCCTCGCGGGGCTCGCTGCGCTCGCCACGCTTCGGGCTCGGTGGCTCGCTGCGCTCGCCACACTATTATATTCTCACTCCACGCCCTAGTGGATAGTAGGGCATGAAAAGGTCGGAGGACGCGTACCGCCGCCCCTCGCGGGCTCGCAGCGCTCGCCACGCTTCGGGTTGGCGTGGATCGTGGGGTGGCGTTAAAAATTGGGGGGGACATTTAAGGGTTAATGGGCTCTGTGGCCAAATCGGGTCCATTGAGCCATTTAACAGTAAAATCGGGTCCATCGCGCCTTTTAACATTGATTCCTATGGGAAATCGGGAGCATCGCGTCGCGGGCATCGCGGGTACATTTATGGCCGGCCGCGACGCGACCGACACGATTTCCATGTTTAACATGGGTTTCAATGGGAAATCGCGGTCATCGCGTCGGTCGCGTCGCGGGCACACATAAATGTACCCGCGATGCCCGCGACGGGCGCCCTTCTAGGTAAAGAGTACCAATTTGGCAGGAAAGTAATGGGCGTCCATGTGCGGTGACTGGGATGTGTCACGCAAATATATAGTCCTTTCGGTAGGTGTGTTATGGGAATGATGTGGGCATGTCAGTACAAGTTTCTGCCATCCCAGATGCACAGCTGCAGGCATAGGAGACTATAATCAGGCACTGCACACACCATGGGGTTGGTGTAAGTTTTGATCGTGGTGTATAAGGGTATGCCAATTTGCATTCCAGTGTGCACAGATGCTAAATGCAACTTTTCAGTCCTTACACATCCAGCCAAACAGATATACATTAGGGAAGGAGTCTGTAGCGGAAAGTCGCTAATAGATGCCGCTGCGTGTGCTTTGCATAAGAATCAGGCCCTTAGTGCATTGTCAGTAAAGGTTACATTTAATCGAAAAGGTGTTTGTCAGCTTCATAAAATGCTTATGGCTTGAGACGTCAATTAACCTATAAACTAGTAAGGTACAAAAAAAAATCATTGCTTTGTGCTATGAATAGTGTAAGACAGAAATACGTGTGGTATATTTGGGTATGCAGATCACAAATATACGCACACACACACACACACACTAACTATAACTAGGGAAGCCATGCAATACAAACTAGTTTTTCTTAGTTAAACTCATTATTTACTCTTAATTTTTCCGAATTCTCACTATTAAAAAAAGGACCCCTGAAATCAAATGTTTGCTCTGAGAGCATAGACTGCTAGATAGAACTGCCATGCCTGGCTGACTACAATTCCAAAATAGGACATTCAAAAGATCTGTTTCCACTGAAAAACAAAAAGGATTATTTTTTCTGACTATGGTACGGTGCCAAGCAAAATGCCAGGTCAGCACATTAGCAGATTAATTTAAATTTAGATTACTACAATGCCGTAGTTAAGGTTGCAACACTGCAAAAAAAAAAACTACATATTAAATATTTACATTATTTGCTATCTGGTGTTTCATTTATGTGCTAAATGCTAAAAATAACAACTACAACAACAAACTACAAAACACCAATTCATACAACATTCAAAGTAACATGATACATGGATGACACAGTACAAAGAACAGTATACATTCTTTATATTGACAGGTTGTCAGAAAGTCAGTCGATTATAACATTAGGCTGTGGTTAAGACTATAATAAGCTCAAGCCACTGTGTCAACATGCCGACTGTTGTCAGTTATATAATATCCATATCGACATTCTGGTGTTTAAATCATGCCACATGTTTAACAGACCCCAGAGAACAGTAAGCAGACATTCAAATTAGATATATGTATTCTTCGGCAATTACATTAAATATATATATATATATATATATAACAGTCCACTTTAGCGGCACTCACGGATATAATACACTTGAAGTCAGCTGGTTGTCATCAACGTTTCGAAATCTTTTATTTCGTCATCAGGATATAACACATGCATTAAAATCACTCACCTTTATACCACCAGCACCCTAAACACCCGCGAAAAACTGCCGGCAAGGACGCTACCGGAAGTACACACCCACAAGTGACGTGTGTAACTCCCGACGTCTGTTGCCTAGCTACACCAAAAATACAAACAATACTAATCCTGCACCAAGTGCGGTTACTACAATAGCTCCGGCAAAAAAACCACAAGTTACGTCAGGGTGCTGATGGCTTTTAAGGTTTACACAAATCAATGCATATCCTATTCATGAAAAATAATCATATTCAGCAAAACATCATGACTCTTGCACAGTATTTATATCACTTCCTTAATAATGAATATATTACATATTTAGCAACAGATATCAAAGCATCTCTAAGGCAAATTACATGTTGGACCATATGAAAGACAGATAGGGATTACAAATAAGAACCCAATCCTCTCTGCTCATTAAGTCCCGTCGGAGACATAGTGTCTAATTTCAGAATCCGTGCCGCCTCCCTCTGCAATAATAACTTAGACCTGTCCCCACCACGCTTCAGGGGTGCGACATGGTCAATTATAATATATCGAATTGTAGAGAGGTTGTGTCGATTCAGGGCAAAGTGCCGTGCCACCGGCTGGTCACTTTGTCCTTTCTCGATCGCTGCACGGATGGAGGATCGATGTCCCGCCATCCTATCACGCAGTGTACGGTCGGTCTTCCCCACATAGCCCTTTCCGCAGGGACATAGAATGAGATAGACAATAAAGGTAGTAGTACAAGTGACACGTTGTCTGATATTAAAAGATCTACCTGTGGAAGGGTGTTTAAAAACAGTGCCGGTAATTAATGATCTACAAGTTATGCAATTTATGCATCTGTAGCACCCCGGGCGTAAACTTAGAAAACTAAGATTAGCAGAATCGCCCATTGTCGACACCTCAGTTTTGACAACCCAACTACGGACATTTCTGCCCCGGGTGTAACAGGGCATAATGTCAGTATCCTGTAAACCAAGTTGAGGGTCAGTTTTCACAATCTGCCACAAATTTTTTGCAATGGAATTGATTCTAGTACTCTCCTGATTAAAATGATTGACCCAAGGAAACTTCTTGCGACTTATCTTAGTATTTTTGGCCCCCAACAAAGAATCTCTGGATGTATTTAACGCTCTCTCCTTAGCTTGTAGGAGAGGACCCTGCTGATACCCCCGGGCTAGAAATTTTGTAATAATTTCATCAATATGCGTCTCCGCCATCACTGGGTCACTACAAATACGCCTGGCCCGAACAAACTGAGAAAATGGCAATCCATATTTTAATGTTTTGGGATGAAAGCTAGCCGCGTGAAGAATAGTATTTCTATCAGTGGGTTTACTATACAATGATGTGATCAATCGACCATTGTCGATGGTAACTTGTACATCCAGAAAATTCACAGCGGTACCATCGATACCATATGTGAATTTTATCGGACTGGTAGTCCTATTGTGTTCATCGATGACCTGTTCAAAACCCGCCCGGTCACCGGACCAGATGATGAACAGGTCATCGATGTATCTCGCATAAAAGTAAATGTGTTGATTAATCGATGGTTTGTTCAAAAATATTTCCTCCTCCGCGGAAAACATATAGGCGTTGGCGTACGATGGGGCCACATTGGACCCCATCGCACACCCCGCCAGCTGTAGGAAATAATGACCATCGAACATAAAAAAGTTTTTTGTTAAGATCAAATCAAGCAATTCCAGGACCAATTCCACCCTGGGACCCTTATACAGTGGATTGTCAATTATCAGTCTTTTAACAGCCTGTATCCCTTCTCCATTAGGTATAATCGTGTACAGTGACGACACGTCGACACTGCACAGAAAACAATTGGCTGGCAAATTGATTTTACATTCCTCTAGGCGCTTCAAAAAAGTCGTGGTATCTAAAAGATACCTAGGATGCCCCACCACACAGGGCTGCAACAAGAAAAGAGGTTGGCTGAAATAAAGAGCCCCTGGCCGCAATAATCGGGCGACCAGGGGGATCAACCAACCTCTTATGTATCTTGGGGAGCGTGTACGTAAGCGGAGTGATGGGTTTAGCAGGGCATAACGCTTCTGCCAACTCCTGCTCAATCACACCCTCTGACACATATCTCCCCAATATTGTCTTCAATTCTTTCGAAAATGCAAGTGTGGGATTACCAGACAATTTAGCATACACATTGTTATCAGATAATTGGTTGTATATCTCAAGTTTGTACTTGTCCAAATCCTGTATCACCACCGCGCCACCTTTATCAGCGGGGCGGATGATGATACTGGTATTATTGGACAAGTCACGCAATGCCTCAAACTCGCACTTAGACAAATTATCATGTCTATCAACATTCGAATCTGCTTTTATAGCAACATCAACTTCATGATTCAACATGCGTGTAAAGGTTTTAATTGATGCAGAATTAGACATGGGGTCAAATTGCGATTTGGGCAATAGGTTACGTACACTGGGAGGAATAGAAGATACAATTGGCTTTTGTGATACAGTCTCCTTATTGTTATAGTATTCGTGCAATTTCAATTTGCGATTAAGGCAGAATTTCTCAATGTCCCATTTTAACGGATTCATCTTAACTGTGGGCACATAGGACAAACCCCAGCTAAGGACTCTCCCCTCAGCCGGCGTCAGTTCATAAGTCGACAGATTGACTATGGTTTCTTCCCTGCCTTCGGCGGGCGACCTCTGCGACCCCTTGTCCTCTTATTTTGACCGCCTCTCCTTGTCCTTTGGCGGCGGTGCCCCCCGGCGGTGCTGTTAAAAGACTGATAATTGGCAATCCACTGTATAAGGGTCCCAGGGTGGAATTGGTCCTGGAATTGCTTGATTTGATCTTAACAAAAAACTTTTTTATGTTCGATGGTCATTATTTCCTACAGCTGGTGGGGTGTGCGATGGGGTCCAATGTGGCCCCATCGTACGCCAACGCCTATATGTTTTCCGCGGAGGAGGAAATATTTTTGAACAAACCATCGATTAATCAACACATTTACTTTTATGCGAGATACATCGATGACCTGTTCATCATCTGGTCCGGTGACCGGGCGGGTTTTGAACAGGTCATCGATGAACACAATAGGACTACCAGTCCGATTAAATTCACATATGGTATCGAAGGTACCGCTGTGAATTTTCTGGATGTACAAGTTACCATCGACAATGGTCGATTGATCACATCATTGTATAGTAAACCCACTGATAGAAATACTATTCTTCACGCGGCTAGCTTTCATCCCTAAACATTAAAATATGGATTGCCATTTTCTCAGTTTGTTAGGGCCAGACGTATTTGTAGTGACCCAGTGATGGCGGAGACGCATATTGATGAAATGATTACAAAATTTCTAGCCCGGGGGTATCAGCAGGGTCCTCTCCTACAAGCTAAGGAGAGAGCGTTAAATACATCCAGAGATTCTTTGTTGGGGGCCAAAAATACTAAGATAAGTCGCAAGAAGTTTCCTTGGGTCAATCATTTTAATCAGGAGAGTACTAGAATCAATTCCATTGCCAAAAATTTGTGGCCGATTGTGAAAACTGACCCTCAACTTGGTTTACAGGATACTGACATTATGCCCTGTTACACCCGGGGCAGAAATGTCCGTAGTTGGGTTGTCAAAACTGACGTGTCGACAATGGGCGATTCTGCTAATCTTAGTTTTCTAAGTTTACGCCCGGGGTGCTACAGATGCATAAATTGCATAACTTGTAGATCATTAATTACCGGCACTGTTTTTAAACACCCTTCCACAGGTAGATCTTTTAATATCAGACAACGTGTCACTTGTACTACTACCTTTATTGTCTATCTCATTCTATGTCCCTGCGGAAAGGGCTATGTGGGGAAGACCGACCGTACACTGCGTGATAGGATGGCGGGACATCGATCCTCCATCCGTGCAGCGATCGAGACAGGACAAAGTGACCAGCCGGTGGCACGGCACTTTGCTCTGAATCGACACAATTCGATATATTATAATTGACCATGTCGCACCCCTGAAGCGTGGTGGGGACAGGTCTAAGTTATTATTGCAGAGGGAGGCGGCATGGATTCTGAAATAAGACACTATGTCTCCGACGGGACTTAATGAGCAGAAAGGATTGGGTTCTTATTTGTAATCCCTATCTGTCTTTCATATGGTCCAACATGTAATTTGCCTTAGAGATGCTTTGATATCTGTTGCTAAATATGTAATATATTCATTATTAAGGAAGTGATATAAATACTGTGCAAGAGTCTCGATGTTTTGCTGAATATGATTATTTTTCATGAATAGGATATGCATTGATTTGTGTAAACCTTAAAAGCCATCAGCACCCTGACGTAACTTGTGGTTTTTTTGCCGGAGCTATTGTAGTAACCGCACTTGGTGCAGGATTAGTATTGTTTGTATTTTTGGTGTAGCTAGGCAACAGACGTCGGGAGTTACACACGTCACTTGTGGGTGTGTACTTCCGGTAGCGTCCTTGCCGGCAGTTTTTCGTGGGTGTTTAGGGTGCTGGTGGTATAAAGGTGAGTGATTTTAATGCTTGTGTTATATCCTGATGACGAAATAAAAGATTTCGAAACGTTGATGACAACCAGCTGACTTCAAGTGTATTATATCCGTGAGTGCCGCTAAAGTGGACTGTTATATTGTGACCTCTTTGAAGGTCTCATTGATGGCACCGGAGACTTTTATCATTATATATACGTGAGTGCCGATTTGACTCGATTGTATATATATATATATATATATATATATATATATATATATATAAGTGGAACAAGGAAAAGGAAGTGTGGAAGTCGAGTTGCACACATGCCATTTTAGAATAGTATGGCCGCCATTTTGGTTCGCAGAGTTGCGCAAATAAAGTTTCCATACCCGAGTCTGTGTGACAAAGTGGACCAGAAGCGCAGCCATACTATTACACATAAATTCATAATAACATACTTACACTAAATAAAATATAGTTAAAGGTTTAGAACGCCACACATAGCTTAGTTAGCATTTGCATACATCCGTCTGTATCATGTTTAGTACCGATATGTTCCGTTTCATATGCGCAGTATTCCGGTCAGTGCGAATATTTCGCAATACATACGGTCCGATAGTTATGGACAAAATCCATATTCCTAAGACAGTTTCTGTTGAAAAGTATATAACAAAGGAATCTATTAAAACCGGTTCTGACTGCTATTTACAATCCCTGACGACGATACTAACAAACAAAGGACTCCAAAAGTTCACTCCCCTGCACCTTTCCAAACCAGTTGGATTACTTTGCCCCAATCACAGAGGACCTGACATATGATCTCTGACCAATAGGAATGGCCTTTGACCTCCCCCTTCTGACCCTATAAGATAGGTGACCCAGGGCGGCCTCGGTCACTTCGGCACATCTTCCTTTCCCTGACCATTGACCGGACTATGTTCAAACCTGAACATGGTGAGCTCCGACCGGACTGCGCTGCGCTATTTCCCCTGAAGGTAACATTCGTATTCCCCTTTTATGTAATGTGGCTGATTATGATTGTATCCTGTATCTGTTTTCTTCCCCTAGTAGAGCCTGTTTATTATACTCATTGTTAGACTATTGTATTACCTGTTATACCTGTATTTTCTATTCCTGTAACCCCCTTTTGTCCATTAGGGACTTAAGTACATCTTTTTTACGGAGTTTCTATCTCCATACTTCTATACTGTGGTTGTGTCTGTTATTCGCATTTAGCGATAAAGGTATATTACGGACACTGTCCTAAAAGGTATAATCGCAGATTAGAGACAAATTACTGCGAAGAGATCTCTTATTAAGGTATTGGTTCTTTGGTGTATAATACACAAAAAAGGTACGCTACGCTGCGCTACGTTTTGTTCGCACGTAGTTAGGTTTAAAGGGTACGCTGGTTACGGACATAATACGTAACCTGCGCTTTTCACTTATTGTTTCTTTGGTCATATTTAATCGCCATTAACAATTGGGGGCATCGTCCGACCGTTTCACATTCTGAAGCTCAGTACCAGGTGCGCGGCTTGACCTATACCAGCAAAAGGGTGGAAGTATTTAGTATCCATTGCTGGATAGGCCAGGTCCGCGGCGGTGCGGGGCTCAAGAAGTGCTAGCGTTGAACCCGAAGTACAATAAGTGAAACATAAAGCCACGTGTTTTAAAGTATATATTAAGTGTTTAGTAAACTGTACTTCTGCCTGCCACAAGTAGTTTAACGGGGTATAGTGTCTTGAGTTGCTTGTTTATTACAGTATATGTGCCACGTGCGATAAGGTTCGCACACGTGGAGCCTGTGTTTTATTATAGTACATAGAGGATCCCCTCTGTGCAAAACTATAACTTTTAGTGTTAGTTACTGCAGGGCCAAGGACTCCGCCAAGTGGCGATAAGTTCTGGGCCTTTTACAGTAACGTAAAGTGTCTATTGTGTATTACGCAAGGTGCGCGCGCACGTGCCCATATCGGGAAATTTTCGCATCTTTGTACGTGATTTACGGATTAAGGGCGGGATTTATTTCGCATCTTGATACGTAACTTTCGGACGAAGTTAAGGGATTTATTCCACATTTAGGCGCAATTACTGCGTATAGCGAAACTCGAGCGCAACCTTGCAAATACACTATATAACACGTGGGTGGCCGATTCATCGGCGGCCTGTGAACAACGCACGTACACACGTGGCTGTTCATTGGCACTGCGCATGCAGCACACATAGGAACTCAAAGGTGAACAGTATTAAACCACTAACTTTATTTAAACAGTATAGTAATATACTGTGGATAAGGCGGTGATTAATAAAAGAAAATAAGTTTTTTTTTTTCTTTTTGTTCATTTTCCAAAAACAAGCAACTCAAGCATTATTTTAATAGATTCCTATAGCCTTTTATAAGGGATTTATACCTGCATAAGTATCTAGTGAAAAGCTACCAGCCTGGGAAGATTTTCTGTACAGAAATATTTCAAATATAAGCATAAGACCTAGGTGTAACTAGCGCCCAGTGTGAAACAAAACTGATGCGAACGGGTGTGTGACGGCACGACTCAAGCGCAGTGTAGTCCAGTGTAGGACAGTCCAGTGTAGGACCAGGGTGCACGTGACGACGTGCCCATAGGAACTGCCCCTTCCGTGGAACTACCTATTTTGATCCACTAGGAGGGTACAAGAAGCTAAATCGGAACCCAGTGATCCGATTAGCTACTTTAGAAAATCCGATTTTTGGGGGTACAGGAAAACAAGTTTGTTGTACCCTGGAAAAATTAGGCCACACCTTGCAAGTTGACTAGAAGTTCGCTGCTAGTTGAAAGACTTGGTGATTGAGTACATTACCTCGCATAGTGGGCTTCACGCTTGATTGCAGAATAGTGCCATTTTGTGGAGAAGTGAGTGGTTGGGGGCTCTCAGACAAGTAATAACCCACCGGTATCTACTAGCTGTGAACGTTTATTCCTGTAATTATGGGTAATAATGGGTCACACAGTGATAACGTGCCAGTTAGGGAGGGAGCGTGTCGACCAAAAGGATCGGCGGCTTCCATAATGTGTTGGAGCACAGTGAACGAGCAGTTGTTTACAAAAAGAAATGGAGAAAAATTACACAAGGCAGCATGTTAGAATTTCCCAGTGTTGGTAGCTTTGATCCAGAAATCTTATCGGCAGTAAAAGATGAAATATGTCTACTCTCCAGTCGTAAGAAGAGAGTGAAGCACATAGAAATTCTTAAATTGTGGCAGAAGGAAACTACAACCCAAAAGGAACATAGTTATCCACAGGGGGGATTCCTGACATCAGCCATCCCTTGTGAAACTAGCGGAAAGGAGAGAGAGGCTGAGACAGCCCAAGCTGCTGCTGCCATTCTGGTCGAGGAGATGGCTGATGCCAGGAACACGATTGGAGACACAGGTAAGTACACACAACACAGCACAAAGATAGTTGTTCCTGGGATGTTGTCCAATGGGGCCGGGGAGATACAGATCCACCCTCTGCACACAGTGGAACCTCCTTGTGGACGGGGAGACAGGGATGAGGTAATGCTTGTAAAGGATAGTGACATGCACAATGCGTGGACACGCTCAGATATGGGTAAGTGGAATGGTTTAAATGTAAGAGTTTTTTTTTTTGTATCAAACCCATTAACAACATTCCCTCCTGGTCTAGGTTGTGCCAAGCAATTAGCAGTTACGATTGGGGTAACAGGAAAGGTGCAGCATTACCCATTGGTAAAACAAATAGAGATCATAATCGGGCCCTTGCATATCAAATGCTCTGTCTTATTGACTGCAGCAGCTACGATTGACCTTCAAATTACAGAACTACCTTGAAATTTAAGTTATGTCTGCTACTGGACTCCAGAGGATTCATAACTTAGAGACAACAGGACCAGTATGCACGAACTAGATGCAAAATTGTTAGATATACCCCCATGACTAATGCTGCACTGTACTGTTATAGTTTTTTTTTTTTTTTAAACCCATCTAAGGTAGCTAAAAACTACAGCACAAATACCGAGTTCCCTTTGAACTAAAGATGGGAAGGACACAGGATTAATGGCAACAATAGCTTCAACAGAAACCCTGTTAAAAACAGAAAGCATAGCGCCCCAAAGTACAGCTTCACCATTTGAAACTTGAAGTTGAGCTGGAAAAATACCCAGTGAAATAACAAGGTTCCCAAAAGAGAACTTTTAGCAAAATACCCCTAGACACAGCCCATAGTCACAACCACACTGGGAAAGAGAAAGAGGGAGGGCTTACAAATCAGAACAGGAGTTGAAAAGGGTAAGAACCAAATAGTTGAGAGCCAATTCCCCCATAGTGCCAAATCCTGGTGTCATCCAAATAAAAGAGAAATTTCCTGTTTAAAAATAACTGTACACCCTACTGTCATAAAAATTTTTTTTTTTGAGTTTCTCTCTCTCTCTTTTCCCTATTTTTTTCTCCTTTCCCTACTCTTCGGTTCCAGAAACCTCAGAGAGCCACCAAGCCCCTCCCCCGGGTCGTGCAAAATCGCACACTGTCCTTACGGCCCACCAATGGGTAAATACCAATACAATGGGTTAATGATCTATTGTTATGTCCTTTCCTCATCCAAAACACCAGCAGATGGCGATAGACAACTTCTGGTGTATCCTCCTGAGGCAGGACATAAGGTATCTCAGGACGGATTGCGGTTGCGCCTGAACAAGGAGGGGGGAGGGGAAAATCTGGGACACATTAGTAACCATAAACCCACAAATCATAGAAAAATAGTTCGAAGAATCTGTCGCACTCCCAGCAGAGAAATACAATTGTAAATATGCGGTACCCCATAAAGCGAGTAGTCACAATATATATTTTTCAGTAAATCTTGAACAAAGTCCCAGTAACTTTAAGCATTACTCCTAATGTTACCCAGGGCAACCAGAGCCGGCCTTAGCCTAAATGACGCCCTAGGCAAGATTTTGGCTGGTGCCCCCTAGCACCGCCACTAGTTCTGCCTCTGACCCTGCTCCCCTTTCCCAGCACCATCAACCCTCATCATAGCAGTCATCATTTTGGTGCTCCTACACACAATATTTTAAATAGAAACAGTGCATACATTCGGTGCGCAGCCCAAACAGGGGTGTGTTCTTGCTGGGAAGGGTCATGGCCACACAATAGTACCCCAAATTAAAATGATGCCAGACAGTAGTGCCACTTTATTCACATTATATCATGCAATAGTGTCCCTTATTCACGTTACATCACACAGTAGTAACACTTTACATAATGTACATTACTCCTCACATTATTCACATTATACCCTTAGAAAAAAATCCTGAGAAAATATTGTATTTTAAGCACCTCCATGGCCCCACTGCAACCCAGCACAAAGCAGTGCGTGCTGGGCAGAGGAGAAGAGCTGCAGCTGCTGCTGTCACTTAGGGGGAGGGGGCCCGGGGCCCCCACTCTGGCCCTTCCTCTTGGCACCCCTGATAATACCACACAGTAATGCATCTTACACATGACATACATTATTAATGTCCTTATAACCATAATGCCCCTTACACATTATGCCAACCTTTATTTTATACATATTTCGCACATTATTAATGCATTTATACATGACACACATAATGCCCCTTACACATATGCCAAACACTATTGCACAACCAACCCACCCACAGACAGCACTCGCACAGCCGCTAACACTGTGACCTCTGCCTCTGCTTGGATACAGATGTTTCCTCATACATCTTGACTGAATAAGCAATGCAGCTCCTGGCCAGTTCTGCTAACGTTGGGTGCATTTTTTGTTGAAAATTCGTCTTATTTGCATTGTTATGACCAGCACACACAAGGAGCTTCCGATGATTAAACTGATATGTGGCATGAATATATTCTGTGTGTGACTGTGGCTGTACCTGCATACAGAATGCTATGTTACAGTGATTTCCATGAATACACTATTTTCATATGCAGATACAGCCTCACTCACACACAGAATAAAGGCATGCTGCATATCATTTTAATCAGCAGAAGCTGCTGATGCCCCTAGGCATTCCCAATGCCCTAGGCAATTGCCTAGTTTGCCTATGCCTAAGGCCGGCTCTGAGGGCAACCACAGCCACCATCTTGTGAAAAGCAGTCCAAGTAATGCACAAAGCATTCCCCTTCTACAAAGAATGAAAAGGGTTGTAAAACACATTTACATATAAATAGGTGCAATCACAAAACCCATGTCTTCACAGACAGATGTGGATAGTAAAGAAGAAGAAACAGGCCTGATTACAGCCTTTTGCCATGGGTAAAACTGACACAAGAGACCATGTGATTTAGAATATTAGACCTGCTGAGGGGGCGACAGATATAGTGACGTAAGAAACCAGGTGATGCCAGCCTGACCAATGTCGTACTGCAGTGTACAATTAAAACCTATTACTTGAGCACTTCATACTTGTCTACACAGTGTAGTTGCCATAGCACTACTGGTAAACAAAACTGAGAATGTGGTGTTGGGGTGTGTTTTAACTGTTTATGCTCCTCATATAGTCTGGACACTCCTAAAATTCTGCCTAAACATGTGAAAAAAAAATTCATCAGCCAAGTTCACTAAATGGGAACTTGCATTGATGTTACCAGTAAAATGGGTAATATCGTAAACCCAGCAACACTCTTACCAGGTGTGCCCGCAAAGGCACAAAGGGTGGATTGGTGCTGAGGTTGCTGGAATGGTGGAATTTAGTGGGAGCCGAGATGAATATGATTGCATGACATGTTTGAATCAGACCTTTGCAGCATGCCCCCAAAGGGTGGTAACAACCCATTGGAAGAGGTAATTCATTTTTTTTTTTCTCTCTCTCCCTCGTTCTTTCCACAACACCTAGAGGGGAAAATTGTACACTGGCTATACCGTAATAGATGGAAAAGGCATAGTAGAGGCTGAACCCATTGGACGTCTCACTCAGCAACAGCAGTCTCATTAGTAGTACTGCGGGCTGAGAGAAAAACAGCCAATATTCATGCCGACTCCAAGTATGTTTGTTGGGGTAATGCAGAAGATCTTAGGCCCTATGGCGCCTCAGATGTTTTGTTTCAGTAGCTGGCACTCCAGTGGCGCAAGCGTTGTAAGTTTAAAAGATTCCTGACAGTCACACAGCTGCCGGACAGAGTGGCAGTTATCAAGTATAAAGCCCACACCTTCGATAAGGATTCAGTGTCACTTGATAATGAACATGCTGGCAAGGCAGCTGAGTGAGCCATGCGCTCTGCGGATAATGTTTGTGTTCCCCCTGTAAATGTCAGTGTATTCACATAGAAATACAAGATTTGTGTCCCCTGCAGGAGAAGCAGTCTGGAAGCCGAAGGGATGTGGACAGGAATAGAAAGATGGACAAGGAAAACCAGTGACTCTGAGAACATGCCAAACTGTCAGGGCAGAGATAGCCCATGGCCTGACTTGTCTTGACAGGGAAGGTATGTGGAAAATTAGTCCGAAATTACTGGTGTGCCCACAGACAGGTAAGACAACAGGATCATGCCTTACTTGTCTGGGGGAAAGAAACTGCAACGGCTGTTCCCACAGAGCCATCTCCACATCCCTCCTCCAGCAGGATCCTCTGCAGGTAATACAAAATTGGCTTTGTACAGTCGACTCTAGAAGCATTCTAGTTATTTATTTACTTATTTTTTTTATATATATATATATATATATATATATATGTGTTGACGTTTGTGTGTATAGATATGGCAGCCCAGAAACACCCCTGAGTATGCAAGTTTATATGAAAGATTTTAAGTCATGTGTGAACCTTTTAGGGACTGATGGTACACCCCACAATCTCTTTTTGTAGTAGTAGAATCACTCTCAGAACTCCACCTCATTTGTTCCCATCGAAACATTGCTTGGCGAGCAGCCACACGTTATGGTAATCCCACAAGGAGATCCCAGACCTCACCACGGAAAAAAAGTAATGCCAGTGATGTATCCACACCTGGAAAACTGCAGTAAAAGGACTTTGCTGACACCTGTTCTGAACTGTCATAACCATGAACCAGGAGATGTTGTTGTTTCCCCTGCTTTGCCATATACAGGTTGCTTGATAGACCTTTGGAAAGAACCACCCCAAGTCTTGTTGACCAGCACTACCTCAATAACAAAGTCGCAGAGAGAGAGATTCGGGTACGTTCGTCCTACTGCCAAAGGAACAGAAAGCCAGAAGTGATAATACCATCATACTTAAAAGCATACCAAAAAGAGAGACAACAAAGAGTTCAGGGGTCTGTTGTCACAAACAATACCTACCAAAGGATGCCATATCTGAAAAACAATTGTATATAGTGTAACCTCCCCTGTTTTTATTTTTATCCCAAGATTTGTACATTATCCTTCGTCACCCTGAGTAGATTGTTCGATAAATGCGGCCCATCGTTTATCCATGATCCAGGATCGGCCAAAGAGCAGATGGTTTACTCCCCTTATATGTTTAATTCACGGATCCCAATTCCTCTGTTTGGATTATGAATTTCTGTATTGTTATGTAAAATGTTTGTATTGTAACAGTTTTATATTTACTGTTAAAGGGTGGACTGTGGAAGTCGAGTTGCACACACGCCATTTTAGAATAGTATGGCCGCCATTTTGGTTCGCAGAGTTGCGCAAATAAAGTTTCCATACCCGAGTCTGTGTGACAAAGTGGACCAGAAGCGCAGCCATACTATTACACATAAATTCATAATAACATACTTACACTAAATAAAATATAGTTAAAAGTTTAGAACGCCACACATAGCTTAGTTAGCATTTGCATACATCCGTCTGTATCATGTTTAGTACCGATATGTTCCGTTTCATATGCGCAGTATTCCGGTCAGTGCGAATATTTCGCAATACATACGGTCCGATAGTTATGGACAAAATCCATATTCCTAAGACAGTTTCTGTTGAAAAGTATATAACAAAGGAGTCTATTAAAACCGGTTCTGACTGCTATTTACAATCCCTGACGACGATACTAACAAACAAAGGACTCCAAAAGTTCACTCCCCTGCACCTTTCCAAACCAGTTGGATTACTTTGCCCCAATCACAGAGGACCTGACATACGATCTCTGACCAATAGGAATGGCCTTTGACCTCCCCCTTCTGACCCTATAAGATAGGTGACCCAGGGTGGCCTCGGTCACTTTGGCACATCTTCCTTTCCCTGACCATTGACCGGACTATGTTCAAACCTGAACATAGTGAGCTCCGACCGGACTGCGCTGCGCTATTTCCCCTGAAGGTAACATTCGTATTCCCCTTTTATGTAATGTGGCTGATTATGATTGTATCCTGTATCTGTTTTCTTCCCCTAGTAGAGCCTGTTTATTATACTCATTGTTAGACTATTGTATTACCTGTTATACCTGTATTTTCTATTCCTGTAACCCCCTTTTGTCCATTAGGGACTTAAATACATCTTTTTTACGGAGTTTCTATCTCCATACTTCTATACTGTGGTTGTGTCTGTTATTCGCATTTAGCGATAAAGGTATATTACGGACACTGTCCTAAAAGGTATAATCGCAGATTAGAGACAAATTACTGCGAAGAGATCTCTTATTAAGGTATTGGTTCTTTGGTGTATAATACACAATAAAGGTACGCTACGCTGCGCTACGTTTTGTTCGCACGTAGTTAGGTTTAAAGGGTACGCTGGTTACGGACATAATACGTAACCTGCGCTTTTCACTTATTGTTTCTTTGGTCATATTTAATCGCCATTAACAGAAGAGAGCGCTTCCTGGTGTATTAAAAGAGATTTTAATTGGAGTATACACACTCCACGGTACTACATACAAATGCCTGTACCTAGAACAAGAACTCTGTGGGCTGGCTACCACAAGGTTAAAAACATATACCAAAAGGCAAATACAGCTCACACGGTCCGTACTGTCACATCTACCCGGTCTCTGTAAGTGCTAACGCTGGGTTGCGCAGCATGAACTCGGGATACCGAGGTACGGGCATTTGTATGTAGTACCGTGGAGTGTGTATACTCCGATTAAAATCTCTTTTAATACACCAGGAAGTGCTCTCTTCCTTTTCCTTGTTCCACTTAGATTGCCCTCTCCTGTGAGCCCGGGAGCCGTCTTTGACGTGGTTGATTGAGCTGCAGTCTCACCTGAAAGACTCTGGTGTACATACCCCTGTGTGGAACACAGGTGGATTGCTGGACTTATTGACTTACAATCAGCGCTACAGAATCCACAGTACTTTTTATATATATATATATATATATATATATATATATATAAAATGGCCAGATCAAGGTAGCACTCCCAAGGACTCCCAGATCAAAGAAACAGCCAAACACAAACTGGTGTGTGCTACCTCAATCTGGCCATTGTATAAATTTACCTGAGCGAGCACGCCGGCAGCTGTACCTCTTACGCTGGAGTGCCGGTCCTACCACTGCGATATTGTATATACCGTATTTACTTGAGTATAAGTTGACCTGAATATAAGCCGAGGCACCTAATTTTACAACAAAAAACTGGGAAAATGTATTGACTCAAGTGGGGCCCTCACTACAGTATAAGCCGAGAGGGGGCTTTTTCAGCATAAAAAATGTTCTGAAAAAGTAGGCTTATACTTGAGTATATATGGTATATTTCAGATATGTTTTAACTGAATATGTTATACCAGATATCAGTGAAAACTACTGTGATGTTAGGGCTGTAGCTGTCTATAAACTGAAAAAATGTTAGCAGCCAATCCAATCAACAAGGATGGTGGGCTAAGAGTTTTTAAAGATTTTGCAGTGCCTCCATGAATGATCTATTAGGACAGTATAAAGGGCCTAATTTAACACAGACCACTAATTAGAGAATTTGCAAATTGCGCGCTTATCGAAGGACAGGGAATGTGTACCGTATGCATTGTGCATGCACAAGGGGAATCAGTGACTGAAAATGCATCGTAAATACATTGAAGCTGCAGTTTGACTGACAGGAAGTCGGCTTCTGCGGTGGAAACTTGATGTTTTTAGGGTGTGTTTGAAAAAAACGCAGGTGTACCCAAGCATTTTTTAGGAGGGTCTGTGACATCAGCACTGACCATTTCCAACCTGTCTCAAGGTGCCCACACACGGTGCAATTCTCTTTTTAGTTCAAATCGCACTGCATCTAGTTCAAATCGCACTGTGTTTCTTTTGCCTTGCGATGTGATGCGCGCTCTCATGTAGTCCATATAGCAAGACAAAATAGTATGTACAGGCAGGTATTTTTATACTGCATTGCATCGTGTCCAGTTCAAATCGCACCCTGTATACGGAATTGCATGCGATATGTACTATCCAAATCTTATGTAGTTCAAATAGCACAATGTATAAAGTTCAAATTGCTTTGCACTGAAGTCCAAATTGTAAAGTACACATCGATGTTGCGGATCTGCACATGCGTATGGAAGAAAATATACATGGGCAGACCCGCTATGCGAACGCCTTCAGCAAGAATTACACTCTCCGTGACATTCGTACAGAGCAGGGTGGGTAGGGAGCAGATAGTGGGCTGTGGCATGGGAATGCCCATTGTTCCCTGGGTGTGCACAGAAAAATGCTAGGTGTCCCTATGTGAATGTAGGCATGTCGAAGCCTGTTAATGGAGCACCCACCCCAAATTCGGCCATAAGTTTTAATAACTAAAATCAAGAATCAGAACAGTTTTTGAGCAGTTTTCCAGCAGTGGATGATTACTGCTCATGTATATACACTGAATGATAATCATTTGTCAGTATCACAAATTGGCAGTCGGAACTGATTATCAAGATTGTGGGGTAGATATGTGAAGCATTGATAATTAAGGAGAAGTGATAAAGTGCCTGGTGCTTTATCACCAGCCAATCAGCTTCTAACTGTCCCTTTTTAAACCCACCCGGTAACGGTCAGGAGCTGATTGGCTGGTGATAAAGTACCAGGCACTTTTATCACTTCTCCTCCCTTATCACTGCTTCATACAACATCTACCCTTCAATCTCTCAGGAAAGCTGTCAAACAGGCATACCACTGGAATATCATCCAACATTTAGCATGCTTCCATAATTGAACAGAGAAATAAATATAGAAACACACAGGGGGCTCAGTCATACCAATTCTTGGCACATTTCGGCCACTAACCAACATTTTAAACCACACATATAATAGGACGAATGGTTTCTAATGAGCTCTTTCGAAACATTGCATACTTGCCTACTTTTGAAAACTAATTTCAGGGAGATTATAGTTGGCAGGAGAATTTTGCACAGTGCCCCATTGAGGGGGCATGTCAGGCTCCACCCAAAGGGCGTGTCTAGTTCCATATAAGGAGAAATTGTGAAAAGAGATTGTGAACTTGGCACCTAGAAGCGTGGGTGTGTACTGCTACATCTGAGAGGAATCTTTTAAAATGACTTATATCCAAATGTAGATGAGCCCCAAAGCAGTTAGTTAGAGCTACTGGGAAATGGCGCTGATGATTCAATGTAAATATCTGTCTCTAATTCCTTTTTTTACCCCAAAAATGTAACAGTGTAATGTGGGCTAGGTGAAATGAGGGAGATTGCTAGACTAATGAGGGAAAGAGGGAGATTGCTGCTATTTCAGGGAGTCTCCTGCAGAATGCAGGAGGGTAGGCAAGTATGTGCTAATATGTAATATAAGTTAAGACCTATTTCAGATGTGTTGTGCAAACTACTGGCACAATAGACTGCATCAAAAGTGTGCTACAAAATGTCAGTCATGTCTACAACATGCAGAAAAAGCTTTGTGTGAAATGTTAACATGCAAGTGAATGGATTAAATACTTGTACTGAGTATTATGACAGTTAAGTAACACTATCAGTAAGTAAATGGACTGCATAAAGCTGACCGGATATCGATCATATTTTCACTTTTTTTTTTTAAACTTGAATGTTGACACAGTCAATATAAACATTAAAACGTAGCACAGTGTCCCACTAATTTATTCTCCCACCACGCCCTAGTGGATGGTATGGCATGAAATAACACCTGTCGTCACATGTCATGTCGAAGTGGACACCGAAACGCTACGCTCGGCACACTTTTTTATTCTCCAACCACACCCTTGTGGATGGTAGGGCATTAAATACCGCCTATCGGCACACGTTGGCTCAAAAAAACCCAGTAAAAAAACCCCATGTAGACCTAATGACCCTGTCAACCTTTCCAATGTCGACCTAATGACCCTGTCGACCTAACCCATATCCTCCTTAAGTCATGTCGACCTTCCTGCATGTCGACCGTAATTTATGTCGACCTTCCTGCATGTAGACCTAATTGTGTCAACCTAATGCTTGTTGACCTACTTGCTGGTGGCCCAATGACCGTATCCCAGCTGACCATACATATGAAGCATACATTGTAAACAAAGCATGATTTATGGTATTCCATTGTAACTGGCTGTGGCACATTGCAACAAGTTGCTTCTGGCAATGACTGGGTGTTGCGGATGATGGCTTGCTGTTTGTAATCAAATAAGAGCAGCAATGCTTAAGGCTTGCTATAATCAGAAGACACTAATTTATGATGACAGTTTGCTAAGACTACCCTGCAGTACCCGGCATGAGCCAGAAGCTTACATATTCCCTGCTGCGCGCTCTTCTTAAAAAGGAACTCTCTATTAATTCAATGGCACAGAAGTCAATATGTGTTATGAGATTTGTTGATTTAACCAGTACTGTGCTGGAAGGAGACCCACCTTGTCTGTTACATGTATACAACAAGCTGTTCTTTTACATTTATGCAAGATGCTTAACCTGAATTGTATCTCGCCCTATTGTCTAGATACCATTATGATCAGAACGTGCATTTTTTAGTGAATCATTTGTCACCTTGCGTGGGGTGACCGATTGAACCAGAATAACCATTTTAGTTGTGATAGTAGAAGGAGATTGCCGTTTCATTGCTGGCCAGGTGTGAACAGGGCGAGGCGACCAACCATTTTGTGGGAGATGTGAGTGCTGTGGTGGTTGCCTGACATCAAATGAAGACATTTGGACCCGAAATATGACCATCCTCCTCCTGGCTTTGCCCTGGCTGCGCAGTAGGGCAGAGTGAAAAAAATGAAATTGAGAAATTCAAAATCGGCTAGTGTGGGAAAGTTGTGACTTGACCTGAATAAGAAATGTGCAAAAGCTTTTTGATCTGAGTCAACATCTTCTGTTCTGGCAAGAGGCCTAAAGTTTCACTTTTTTGGTGAAAATGACGAAAACTGTGAAGATGCTCCGATCTAGTTAAAATTATGTCATGATTTCTTAGAGTGGTTTATTTAAATACTTTAGCTTAGTAAAAAAGAGTATGAGCTTGTCCTAGTGCAAAATGACTGACTTTTGCAGGAGAAAAAATCCCTGATAAATGACCCATTTTCATGGTTTCATGGTTTTAAAACACTTCTGTTTATTGTCTTTACTTGTGGCAGTTTATTTTAAACATGAATTGGTCTTAAAAACAGTTTTGCATCCCCTATGCTGGGAACATGAAAAGGCTGCATTACGGCATGTAGTTATGCCAAAGATAAGCCAATATATTAACAGTTAAATACGTTGAGGTTTATTATGATGTAATAAACAAATACATCTAATGTTTAGTGATATTTAAAATGATACATTAAACAGTTTACACTGTTACTTGTAATACTTATTGTAACAGTAAAGGCCCATACAAACTGGGCGAATTTGAGCTGAAAGCCGCTCAAAACAGCCTGTTTGAGCGGCTTTCAGCTCAAAGCCACCCAGTGTGTATGCCCCAGCGGTGAGCGCTGCTGCTGCGCGCTCCCACATCATCACCGGGAAAGCCGCTCATCTGCTGGTATTACCAGCAGATGGGCGGCGTTGAGGACGGCTTTGCATAGCTCTGCGCTATGCAACACCGTCCTCCCCCCTCCATCGGCGCCGAGCAGGGGGAAAGCCGCTCAGTGTGTATGCACTGAGAGTCTTTCCCCGCAGCGGTGATTGACATCATCGCTTTTCATACACGCTGGGCATAGTCACCCAGTGTGTATGGACCTTCACTGTTTTTCAATAACAGACTGCAACAGTTATTTCTTATTAGCAAGATCTGACAACCAGACACTCTTATTGATAATACACAACATACCACACTCACAGTGCTCCAAACAATGCTAAATAGTATGTTTTTTATTTTTTTATTTACAGATTTTAAAAACAGTACAGGGTTTTTTTTTTATACTTGATTGACATTCTATCACAAAACATTCCTAAATTCATATAAGGTTGTGAAAAATATAATCAGCTTTACTCCATATGTGCTAATGTCCTGTTAATATAGAAGGTTGGTAGGACATTACTAGTGAAAAGCCAATGAGGCTTTTCTGTGAACTGTTGTATCACTGCCTTTTGGCCCTTATTCAAACCTGATCGCAGTAAAAATGTGTTCTCAAAATGGGCAAAAGAATGCTTAACTGCAGGGGGGGGGGCAGATGTAACATAGTGCAGAGAGAGTTAAATTTGTGTGAGTTATTTTGTTTCTGTCTGCTTTATTTTTACACAATTTAGATTTCAGTTTCAACACACCCCACCCCCAACTCTAATGGTCCCCACACACAGCACAATTTTCAGGCATTTTCTGAGCGATATTAATCTGAGCGATTTAAAATCACTCAGAAAATCCCTGAAAATGCATGTAAATCGCTGTGTGTATAGCCCACATAGCGATTTGCATGCGCGCCCCCGCCGTTCTGAATCTGCCCAAGATTCAGAACGGACCTGCCTGTCAATCTAGAGCAGTCGCTCAGAAGCTCCTGCTCATACGTGACCTCGGATGTGAGCAGGGCCTTCTGAGCGACGCTGGACGCCGCCCTGATGTCCCACAACACCGCCCCCTTGACACGCCGGACGCCGCCTCCCCCTGCTCGCCGCACGAGACGCTGCAAAGACCCGCCGCCCCACCGCCGCCCTCTGCTCCCTCCCCGCACAGAGATGGAGCAGGGGGGAAAAGCCACTCACCCACTTGCCGGCAAATCTGCTGCCTACCCGCAGCAGCTCCCGGTCCCCCTGTCACCTGTCCTCTGGCGGCGAAGTGACACCATCTCACACGTCCCCCTGCTGCCGCAGCTCCACTGCCACCAATGATAAGTTTATTGATATTATATAATACATATATATATGCTAGTACCACCAAATATATATATATATATATATATATATAACCACTGCCACCAATGACAAGGCTTCCCTATATATATATAGGTGTATACTGGCACTCGCAATGATCCTCATGAATAACAGCATTGGTGCACTGGCCGCAGGAGACATACAATCCCAGTAGACATATGTAAGTAACCAGGCACTCAAAGGGACTTCTCTAATGACCGCGGAAAAAAACTGACACGGGGTCTAAGGTACAGCAACGTTTCGAGCTTTAACCGCTCGTCATCAGGCTGAGTGATGGGAGTGTGCCCCGGCTATTGAAGAACTTTGAAGATGATTAATAAATTGAGTAATTGAATGACTGTAAGGTTGGATGATTGGATGATTGAAAGAAGGATTGGATGACTGGTTGAAGGATTGGATGATTGATGAAGAATAGGATGATTGGTTGAAAGATTGGATGATTGGTTGAAGGATTGGATGGTTGGATGAAGGATTGGAAGATTGGATGAAGGATTGGATGATTGGATGAAGAATAGGACGATTGGTTGAAGGATTGGATGATTGGTTGAAGGATTGGATGGTTGGATGAGGGATTGGGAAGATGAAATCCAGATGAGTCTGTGCTGAGTACGATCATAGCTGCAGGACCAGGGATGACCACAGAGAATAACCATCAGGAAATTAAGAAGAAGATAGTTCCCCTTTGGGGGGTTAACCTTGTCCTATCCGTATAGGTGGCAGCGGGTTCCGTGATGATATGGTAGCAGTAAACGATCAGCAGGAGACGGGGGAAGACTTCACCAGAAGCGCAGGGTCTGTAGTGGAAACTACAGATAGCCAGGAAGGATGAATGATGTTTGCGGTTGGACATCATTGTACTGACTGCCGGTCTTGCCCGGTTTTCGGGAAACCAGAAGGATTTCTTTAATTTTCGTGAAAGTTGCAAACTATACTTCCACCTTAGGCCCAAGTCTTCTGAGTCTCAGCGAATGGGGTTGGTTATCTCACTGTTACAAGGGGACCCCCAGATTTTGGCTCCCACTGCAGTATCGCTGGGTGCCCCTAGGTGTCGTCCTCTTGCTTTATGCTCTGCATTGAGCACAAAGTGAAAGCTAAAAGAAGTTACTGAGGAAGAAGGTGTACATGCAGCAGCTCGGAGGCAGTAGCAGGCAGCAGCGGGGGGGAGAGACCAGACATCACATTCAGGATCATACAGTAGAAGCGTTATTGTGTATTTTATTTCACCCCTCCTTCTCTCTCTCTTGTTTTCTGTCCTGTCTGTCTCACTCTCTGTCCAGAGGGATGTGATAGGTCGCACAAGACACAAGGGTATGCAGGGTGGACCCCCTGGATTTATTATTGCACTGAATTACTTGTAGCAATAGTGGGGGTGTGCTACCTCGGACATGAAAATTAGCAAGAACAAGAAAAAAGAGGGAGAGATGTCCTATGTCGGTGCACCAAAGCAGGGTAAAACATAACTTTTATTATTTTCTTTTAAGAACTGCGAGATAAAATAAATACATACATATAATAGACAAGGGTGGGGTGACACAATGTTAAAAACTAAGGTGGCGGGCAGATGTCTGTCATATGCTATAGTATATGTACTGATTTTGTTGACAGTGTGCTCCTGATCTGTTATCACTGTACAGACCAAGTGTGAACAATATAAACAGGCAGTATGCCTTGGTTGGTAGATGTTCTGATTGCCGCAAATACACTCGTGTCAGTTAAAGTGTGGCACGTTATCCTAGATTAATTTAGTGAAAGTCAGAAGTGAGTCGCATACACCTTACAATCTCATGGTGTATGGGTGAAAATCACTCCAACTCCCTAGGGAGAGTCACTATCTGAGTCACTAATTCAAATGATATAAGTCCAGTATGCCGGCACTGGCCCAGGTAATAACTAAAACTCCTATCGGCTACAGTCTGCCTGGTAGAGGAGTCAGTACGATGGAGTACAGTGCCTGCTGGGTGTTTATTCACTGTGCTAGTCCAGTGGAGTCGCCTCCAAGTGGACCGTAGCTGACTGCAGTGAACGCCCTTAGAAGGGCTATTGCGGCATAGCACGGTTCAACAGATAATCAAAATGCATAAGTAAGAAAAATAATAAACAGTTACAAACATCTGCCCGCGCACCGCTAGCCGGCATGCGCTTCCCAGATTTTAGCCCTGAGGAAGCTAAAATCTGCGAAGCGCGTGCCGGCTAGCGGTGCGCGGGCAGATGTTTGTAACTGTTTATTATTTTTCTTACTTATGCATTTTGATTATCTGTTGAACCGTGCTATGCCGCAATAGCCCTTCTAAGGGCGTTCACTGCAGTCAGCTACGGTCCACTTGGAGGCGACTCCACTGGACTAGCACAGTGAATAAACACCCAGCAGGCACTGTACTCCATCGTACTGACTCCTCTACCAGGCAGACTGCAGCCGATAGGAGTTTTAGTTATTACCTGGGCCAGTGCCGGCATACTGGACTTATATCATTTGAATTAGTGACTCAGATAGTGACTCTCCCTAGGGAGTTGGAGTGATTTTCACCCATACACCATGAGATTGTAAGGTGTATGCGACTCACTTCTGACTTTCACTAAATTAATCTAGGATAACGTGCCACACTTTAACTGACACGAGTGTATTTGCGGCAATCAGAACATCTACCAACCAAGGCATACTGCCTGTTTATATTGTTCACACTTGGTCTGTACAGTGATAACAGATCAGGAGCACACTGTCAACAAAATCAGTACATATACTATAGCATATGACAGACATCTGCCCGCCACCTCAGTTTTTAACAATGTGTCACCCCACCCTTGTCTATTATATGTATGTATTTACTTTATCTCGCAGTTCTTAAAAGAAAATAATAAAAGTTATGTTTTACCCTGCTTTGGTGCACCGACATAGGACATCTCTCCCTCTTTTTTCTTGTTCTCACTCTCTGTTCATCTGTCTTTCTATAGTCTCTTCTCTCCCTCTCTATAGCCCCATACACACGGGGGAGATATATTGCTCAGCAATATATTGCTGAGCAATATATTGCTCAGTGTCTCCTTTTCATCAGCGACCAGAGATGGTTGCTGATGAACGTGAACCTCTGCCGGCTGTGCCGCAGAGGTAATCAGCTGGTCGCAGGAGCAAGCTCCTGCGACCAGCGATTAGAACGGGGCTGAAAAAGGTAGCACGCACCCGGCGATTTATCGCCGGGGCACACTCCCATCACTGGCAATGTGGTCGCCAGCGACCATATTGCCAGCTATTTCAGCCCCTATCACCCCCGTGTGTAAACGGCTTTAGTCTATCTCTCTGTCTCTCTCTCTCTCTCTCTCTCTGTCTCGCTCTTTCCCCCTCCCTCCTCTCTCTGGAGTATCTGTCTATCTAGGAAGTGGTATTTATGCAGCATCAGCATAACACACACACAGATGTATATATTTAGCTGACTTGCAGAGGCACTCTGTATTTGTACTGTTTCGCTAAGTGTATGGACCCTGTTTTACTTGCATATTGGATGTGCTTAACTGTAATCACAGGGGGGGATGTGTATATATGTATATGTATGTGTTAGAGGCCGAGCGAGCGGTTCTGCCTTTGCCCGGCGGCCTCTAGACACTGCGTCCCGGCTGTTGCTAAGCAGCCAGGATGTCACTGCGACGTCACGCCTGAACGTCCGGCGGGCGTTGCTAAGCGCCTCTTCTGCCCCTGCCGCAGCGGTTGCCGGTGGATAAGGGCAGAGGGACCGTCATACAAAATCTGACTGCCTGCATTGAGGAAATTAACGCTCAACTAAAGGATGAGACTGTATATAAAATTTTGTCTGGGGATCCAACTGATAGGTATAAGTCTGAGCTGGACATAATATTGCTTGAAGCTCATAAAACTGGCCTAATTTCTGAAAAATTTAAAATAGCACTTACCCAGGATAATCCATCAGTTCCGGTCTTTTTCACGGTCCCAAAAATACATAAATCATTACACAAAACCCCAGGACACCCCATCATCAGTGCAAATAATTCCATTTACCAATCCATCTCCCAATTCCTGGACGGATTAGTCTTTAATCATCAAGCAACCATCCTACATTATGGACACTACCAGTTTCCCAAATGCTTTGGCTTCTTTACAATCGGTACCAGCAGGGGCTCTGCTGGTAGTGATGGATGTCACAAGTCTTTATACCAGTATTCCCCAGAAGGAAGAATTAATGGTCATGAAAGAGTTCCTGCAAAATAATGGGATGAGCACCTTGGACTTAGATCTCTTTATGCTACTGATGGGACTAACCTTAAAAAACAATTATTTCTTTTCAATGGCCAGTTCTTTCTCAAAAAATGGGTGTGCAATGGTCAGTGCCATATCACCCTCATTCGCAAATATTTTTATGTTTCATCAAGAAAAATCCATGTTTTTTGATAATCGGGATATCAGCAAACATATCCTGATACTAACACGGTACATAGATGATCTTTTTATGATCGGGACCGGCGGGGAGGAAGAATTAAACTCTCTCATAATGACCATCAATGAGCGACAATCGCCAATTAAGCTGACCCATCAATACTCCAACACCGAAGTCAACTATCTGGATGTTAAAGTCAAAGTGGCGGCAGGCCAAGTTATCACTGAAGTTTATGTGAAACCATGGGACAGTAATACCCTCCTGAAGTTTAATAGCTTCCACCCTAGTTCACTGAAGACCGCCCTGCCCAAATCTCAAATGATGAGGACAGCCAGGATAACCAGTGATAGCTCCACTTTACTGATTGTCCTGGATAATTGTTTCCAAATTTACCAGCAGGGGATACCATCTAGAGCCCCTACTACGACAAAAAGAGGACGTTTTGGCCATGGACAGAAATAACCTTTTACTCCCCAGTCGGAGGACATCGTCATCTACTACTCAGGATCAAGAAATTTTGCCTTTTGTTACAAGGTTTAACATCTAGAGCGCAGTTCTTCCCAGAGCTACCAGAGCACTTTGGCCTATTATTAAGACTGATAAAGGCCTCCCCAGTTTGATGGCCAAAAGACCAATGATCTGCCACACTAAAGAAAGAAGCGTTAAAGATACCATTGTACATAATGACATTACAGGCTTTGGTACTTGTTTCCTAGCAGGGCACCCAGATTTCCTACGTACGCTCAGTATTTAATTTAGTTAATTTATTCACTGCACCCTGAGTAAAAATGCTTTGCATGGCCCTTTTTTGTGGCGTGAGATGTGAGATGAGATGTGAGATGAGATGAGATGTGAGATATGCGATCTCAGTAGTTCATATGGTAAAACACCTAAAACACCACCACTCTCCACGTCACCCCGAAGCATGGCGAGTGCAGCGGAATGTGTCCGCCGACCTTTTCATACCCCCACTATCCACGTCGGCCTGGAGTTGATTTTATATAGTGAGCCCGAAGCGTGGCGAACGCAGCGAGCCCCGCGAGGGGATGCGGAATACATGTAAAGTAATACGCGTACGCTCGCGACACTTTGGGCTCGGTGGCTCGCTGTGCTCGCCACACTATATAAATTCAACTCCACACCGACGTGGATAGTGGGGGTATGAAACGGTCGGAGGACGCGTTCCACCGCCGCTCGCCACGCTTCGGGGTGACGTGGAGAGTGGTGCTCACATCTCATCTCATCTCACATCTCTCATCTCAGATCTCATCTCACATGTCATCACATCTCACGCGATGTGCGATGCGATTTCACTCAGGGTGCAGTAAATAAATTAACTAAATTAACTACTGAGATCACATCGCACACATTGCAAGGCACAAAAAGCCATGCGATGTGCGATGCGATTTCACTATGCGATTTCATCCTACCACTAAACATGCCTATCTCAACAAGCATGTTTTGTCCTGCCAAACCACACATGTGGTTTATGCCATTAAATGCCCCTGTAATTTGCTTTATGCTTACCTCCCAACTGTCCGCTAAACACGGGAACGTCCCGATTTTTGGGGACGTTCCCCCGTCCCACCCGCGGCCGGCAGTGTCTCGCTGCGGGGGGGGGGGGGGGGGGGGGGGTTGTTGGGAGTCCCCACAATCTGACAGAATAGACTGCCTAATTTGCATAAGTCGCACCCTCATTTACATGCGCCATGTTTAACCCTTTTACTAACTGCTTAGTGAATAACATGGCCACATGACTGGTTTTTAATTTTTCTTCAATTTTAATGTCTCACCACGTTATTTGTTCATATTGCACTGTGTTTGATTTACAGTGCTGAGTATCCGGGCGCTCCATTGGCTGACGCAGGCCGGCTATCACATTAAGCCACAGGAAATGTTACCTTGATGACGGGAAGCTTGCGGTTCAGCCACATAGCCTGAGTTACGGGAACCGTCGTGTCACGTCGCCTTCTGATGAACTTCCGGCCACGGGGGTCACGGCGGATGCCAGCTGTGGGAGCGACAGAGCTCGGCACTGTTCTTATTTAAGGGTAAGCCACACTGTTTGTCTTTTGTCTTCTCGACAAAAGACAAACACTTACATGACAAAAGTCTTCTTGACAAAAGACAAACACTTCTCGACAAAAGACAAGACATTTACACGAATGTTAGCCTTGAAAAAGGGGCGTTGGAGCCCCAAAACGTTGGCCTCATTTATGCTTTAATACACACAAATGTTTTTGAACAAGACCCTGGAGTGCCATCTTTCTTTCCATGGATATATATATATATATATATATATATATATATAGACAAAAGAATAAAATCATGCGCTAAAACCATCCAATGTATAACCAGCAAAAGTCCACTAATGATTTTCAATCAAAAGTCCAGGCACCAATCTCCAAAACTATGAGTGCAGCAGCCTTTCTCTCAGTATGAACCTCTGGAATCCACAGAGGGGAGAATCTAGGAGAAAGTAGAGAAGGTGCGCTTCATGGTGCATTAAACGATGTAAAATTTATTGGACACACAATATCCCAGGTAAAATAGTCAAGAGACTAGTACCATTTAAAATGACACTGTGGGCTGGTTACCACACGACAATAGCATAAAGCCAAAGCAAAGCTGCTCACGATATCCAGGGACACACGGCAGGAATCGACCACCAGGGAAGCCGCCAAGCTGGCTTGCTGGACGGCAGGCAGGGGATGTCACACACCGCAAACCCAGGGATGCCGGAGAAGAAGATCAGCTGGACGGACACGTCGTAAGCCACGCCCTGACGCGTTTCGTCGTAAGACTTCGTCAGAGGGCGTGGCTAAGACGCGCATCCAACCAGCTTATATTGGGCCGGGTCTGTCACTCAAGACAGACAAGGCGTGGGTATCCCAATACGTAACAGGTAAAGGGGAGGCGGCTCACTATGCCTATATTGAAAGAGTGCGGCAAATAGACAAAGCATACCATGCATATATAACGACACATGCCGCAGCTAGAATAATTTGGACGGACAATATATGAAGCCCATGTCCAGGTGATCGTGAGCAGATTTTTACAAAAAATACATACATATTTTGCCACTGTCACAAAACCACATAAAAACGTACATGAAAACCAATATATAAAAAATATATATATAAAAAAACAGACAATTCCATACAAACAACATATATATATATATATATGCCAGTATGCATAAAAAGTGAAAAACAGTGTATATATATACACACAGATAAAAACCAGCAATAATAAATTAGCAATAATAAATCCATAAGTCTACCCCAGGACACACAAAAATGTGCATCCGCAAAAAACTACACATCCCAGTGCGTCTAGAACAGAACTAGATGGAATGGCCATTTGATGTATATATAACATTAAAAAAGGGATAAGATATATTTCATTAGTTGATGAATGGAGTGACTTCATAACCCTCATTGAGCCCTACCAGAGTCAGCGTATTTAGTTTAAGTATCCAGGTAGTTTCACATTTCAGCAAGAATTTCTCACGGTCACCACCCCGTTTATTTGGCTGGACCCATTCAATGCCTTTTACCTGGAGGCTAGAGGGATCACAATTATGTGCTTCCTTGAAATGTCGAGAGACACTGTGATTGGTTATTCCATGTTTTATATTGCGGACATGTTCTAAAATGCGGATTTTCAAACATCTCTTTGTTTTTCCGATGTATCGGAGTCCGCAGCCGCATGTTAATAAATAAACAACAAACGAGGAATTACAGTTTATAAAGCTGAGGATCTTATGGTCTGTACCCTCAATACAGGAGCCCTTCTTCATGAGGGGACAGATCTTACACCTATTGCATGGGAAGGAGCCATAGATGGTAAGAAAGGAATTAGGTTTAGGCCCTTTATCAAGGGGCTGTAGTTGGCTCTTGGAGACCATGGACTTGATGGTTTTAGCCCGTCTAAAAACCATTTTTGGTCTATCAGGTATATGGTCGGCCAAGACTGGATCCAATTTAAGGACATTCTTCAGTGTTTGTTTAAGATGGATTTTAATTCTCTTTCATGTGTATTATACTGTGTGATAAACAGGATACATCTACGGGATCAAGAATAGGTTTCAACAGGTTCTTTCTCTCTAGGGTCCGAGATCTTTGGAGGGCCCCCTGTATGATCCTGCTGGGATATCCCCTCTCCTTAAACCTATTTACATAGACTTGGGCTTGGTCTTCAAAGCTTTGGGGATCGGAGCAGTTCCTTTTCAGTCTCAGGAACTGAGAATAAGGGATGTTATCTTTCCAGGCACCTAGATGGCAGCTGGAATAATCTAGATAGCTGTTCGCATCAACAGGCTTAAAGAAAGTGGAGGTTTTAATTTTTCTTTCGGTTGGAAAGTTCTCTACATTCAACAGCAAATCCAAGAATTCAATTTTTGATTTGTGAAAGGTAGAAGTGAACCTAAGGTTATAAGGATTGGTATTCAAACAATCGACAAACAATGTAAATGAATCAACATCACCATTCCAAATTATGATGATGTCGTCAATATAACGCTTGAATAAAACCAGCCTCTCACAAACATCACCTACTATGGTGTGGGTTTCCCAGTCCGCCATATAAATATTGGCTAGGCTAGGGGCACAAATCGTCCCCATCGCCGTCCCACAGACCTGGAGAAACCACTCCCCCAAAAACTCAAAGTAGTTAAATTTGAGGACGAATTTAAGACACTCACAAATGAATTCACGTTTTTTCATGGATACATTAGGGTCTCTCAATAAACATTGCTCGACAGAAAAGATACCCAACTCATGGGGAATGCTGGTATATAAAGCCTGTACATCAATTGAGGCCAGGGAATAACCAGCATCCCATTCAATAGTGTCCAGAATTTGCAGGAGGTGGGATGAATCCCTAATATATGTTTTGATGGATGGTACATACTTTTTAATAAACATATCCACATATTCTGACACACGGGAAGTCAACGATCCCACTCCGGCCACAATAGGGCGACCCGGTGGGGGGACCACCCCCTTGTGGATCTTTGGAAGGTGATAAAAGGTTGCTAGGTTGGGGGTACTATTATACAAGTATTTGTACTCTTCCAAACTTAGGACCTTTTCACTAAGACCTTTCTTAAGAATACCATCAAGAACACACAAATATTCAGATGTAGGATCACCAGGCAACTTTACATAAGAATTCACATCATACAATAGTTTATGGGCTTCCATCACATAATCATCCCGATTAACAATGACGACCCCACCGCCCTTATCGGCACTTTTGATGACAACTGAATCATCAGACATTAAAGCTTTGAGGGCCTGATTTTCTTTTAGACTTAAATTAAATTTATTATTAATTTTAGGATTTATTCTATTAAAGTCTTTTTTAACAAGTTCAGTGAATAAGTCAATGTAAGGGCCACGGGACTCCAAGGGATAAAACGTTGATTTGAGCTTTAATTTGGAGCTATTGCTGTCGACAACAGTGTCGACCAACTCATTTTGCGGCGATTTTTTTTAAAAAGTGACGCTTAAGAGTAAGATTGCGTGCAAATAAGTTTAGGTCAATCTGTAGGTCAACCTTATTTGGACCTTGGGCGGGGGCGAGGGACAAACCCTTCTGGAGAACTTTACATTCAAACTCAGTGAGAATCTTATTCGAGAGATTAAAAATTCCTGTTTGTTTTTCTACCATATTTGTGCCCGTAGGTATAACGGTATTATGGTTACCTATTGGATAAATCTCTGCTTTGATTCTCTTCTTGGTAGTTCCTTTTCCCCGGCCTCCCCTAGTCGTCTTTTTAGTCTGAGGGGGGTCCTGTTGGGGGTCGACACCAATAAGTCGTCGCCCCGACCTTCCTCTAAAAAATGCTGGTGGGGATTGTCAGTTCTATCTGACCTAAGTGGCTCGAATCTATTTTTATCTGCCCATCTACTGGTTTGATTAGCAGGAAATACAGGCCGGTCCCAGTATTTTTTTGGATCCTGTGGTCTATAAGAATTTTTATACAGGACTTGCCTCCAACGCTCTTGGCGGTGAGTATAGTTGTTATTACTCCGCCTATACGTCTTTGGTGAATTATAGTGATCTCGTCTCTGCTCACGGGGGGAATCATAATGGACATAATGTCGATTATTAAACCGGGGCTTTGCCACATGTCTCTGACTATTGTCGACATGCTCAGAGTCAGCAGTTTTTATTAGTTTTAACCTCCTGCCAAGATCTAACCTTATTCGTCTCATAATCAATACGGTCTCGAACAAACTTTTTTTGCTTGGTGGCAATAATTTTATTCTCAACTGCTGACACCTTTTGATCCATTTCGGCTTTGGCAGCAGTGAGTATATCCTTACTAAATTTAGCCTCCAAGGTTGGGGTTAACAGGGAAATCTCAAGTTCTACTTCTTTGAATACTTTTTTCTTTTCCTCAATTAATAGCCTCATTAATGAAAAAGAACACTCATCTAATGTACGGTTCCAATCAGTGGTAAACTGATCGCTGATTTTACCTATGGTGGGAGTTTTTGTTAGACGGAGCCCCCTAGGGATTCTTCCACAGTTAACATAACTGTCCAAGCTCTTAATGTCCCACCATGTTTTAGCCTCTCTAATGAGTAGGCGCTCTAAGTCAATCAGATCTCCACCTTGACCTTCTGAGTCAATGCAACCACCTGTGGAAGCAGCATTGTCATCAAAGATACGCATACATTCTTGTGAACGTTTAACATTTAGTTCACTGTTTCTGAACATAGTTCAGCAATAGGGTTATACTTATAACCAGGTATGGGAAAAGCTGTGAAATGATTTTAACGGATTCAACAGAACAAAGTACGTGGACAAAAGAATAAAATCATGCGCTAAAACCATCCAATGTATAACCAGCAAAAGTCCACTAATGATTTTCAATCAAAAGTCCAGGCACCAATCTCCAAAACTATGAGTGCAGCAGCCTTTCTCTCAGTATGAACCTCTGGAATCCACAGAGGGGAGAATCTAGGAGAAAGTAGAGAAGGTGCGCTTCATGGTGCATTAAACGATGTAAAATTTATTGGACACACAATATCCCAGGTAAAATAGTCAAGAGACTAGTACCATTTAAAATGACACTGTGGGCTGGTTACCACACGACAATAGCATAAAGCCAAAGCAAAGCTGCTCACGATATCCAGGGACACACGGCAGGAATCGACCACCAGGGAAGCCGCCAAGCTGGCTTGCTGGACGGCAGGCAGGGGACGTCACACACCGCAAACCCAGGGATGCCGGAGAAGAAGATCAGCTGGACGGACACGTCGTAAGCCACGTCCTGACGCGTTTCGTCGTAAGACTTCGTCAGAGGGCGTGGCTACGACGCGCATCCAACCAGCTTATATTGGGCCGGGTCTGTCACTCAAGACAGACAAGGCGTGGGTATCCCAATACGTAACAGGTAAAGGGGAGGCGGCTCACTATGCCTATATTGAAAGAGTGCGGCAAATAGACAAAGCATACCATGCATATATAACGACACATGCCGCAGCTAGAATAATTTGGACGGACAATATATGAAGCCCGTGTCCAGGTGATCGGGAGCAGATTTTTACAAAAAATACATACATATTTTGCCACTGTCACAAAACCACATAAAAACGTACATGAAAAACCAATATATAAAAAATATATATATATAAAAAAACAGACAATTCCATACAAACAACATATATATATGCCAGTATGCATAAAAAGTGAAAAACAGTGTATTTATATATATACACAGAGATAAAAACCAGCAATAATAAATCAGCAATAATAAATCCATAAGTCTACCCCAGGACACAAAAAAATGTGCATCCGCAAAAAACTACACATCCCAGTGCGTATAGAAGGTGGAGATCTGATTGACTTAGAGCATCTACTCATTAGAGAGGCTAAAACATGGTGGGACATTAAGAGCTTGGACAGTTATGTTAACTGTGGAAGAATCCCTAGGGGGCTCCGTCTAACAAAAACTCCTACCATAGGTAAAATCAGCGATCAGTTTACCACTGATTGGAACCGTACATTAGATGAGTGTTCTTTTTCATTAATGAGGCTATTAATTGAGGAAAAGAAAAAAGTATTCAAAGAAGTAGAACTTGAGATTTCCCTGTTAACCCCAACCTTGGAGGCTAAATTTAGTAAGGATATACTCACTGCTGCCAAAGCCGAAATGGATCAAAAGGTGTCAGCAGTTGAGAATAAAATTATTGCCACCAAGCAAAAAAAGTTTGTTCGAGACCATATTGATTATGAGACGAATAAGGTTAGATCTTGGCAGGAGGTTAAAACTAATAAAAACATACCGCAAACTGCTGACTCTGAGCATGTCGACAATAGTCAGAGACATGTGGCAAAGCCCCGGTTTATGCAATCAATTTTTATTGAAAGAATAAAGATCGACATATAAACAATCTTCAGCATTATACAGAGCTATAAACTCGAGTGCAATGTTACACAACAATAAAAACCCACTGTAAAAGTCGAGTGCGTTAAGTCTTTGTGTCCATTCTCAGGGATCTGTATAGTTATAATTCTCACGCAAGGACCATGTTCCTGATCCTGTTGCTGAAGGCTGGTCACATAGTATCATAAAAAGAAAACGTCTAATTAATGGAAAGAGCATGGTAAAAGGATAGAATAAGACAGGAGGGGGACGAGGAAAGGGGATGGGTGGGGTTGTTGGGTCTGTCCTGTGTTCATGTGGAGACAGAGGCCTGTCTTGATGCGGTTATGTTGGCATACTCTGGAGATTCTTTGAAAGTGAGCCAACTTAACCATGTGGCGGTGAAGGTCTGTGTGGAGTCTTTCAGGAAAGAGGTTAGATCCTCCATGGCCATGTATAAATCGATTCTTCTGAACCATTGAGTGATTGAAGGGGGATCTGCAGACCTCCAGTGGCACGGAATGACTGCCCTTGCTGCATTTAGTAGATGCCTGACCAGAGACTTTTTGAAGTTAGAGATGGGCCAGTCCATTAGGTTAAATAGCCAGAATTCTGGGCTGAAGGGAAGGGCGGCGTTGGTTATTTTCTCCGCCAGCCCATGAATCTGGCGCCAGTACCGCTGGATAGATGGGCATGACCACCATATGTGTAAATGCGAACCTTGGGACTGGCCACACCTCCAGCAGTTGCTGGGTAGTGTCCTATTTATTTGGTGCAGCGTCAACGGACACCTGTACCAGCGTGATAGAATCTTATATTGGGTTTCTAACGTCTGTATTGATGAGGATGAAGCGAAGATGTACTTAAAAATTTTTGTCCATTGGTCTCCCGGCAAATCCCGGCCCAGCTCCCCGTTCCACGCTATGGCATAGGCAGGCAGATCATCTGAAAGGCTATCTAAGCATATTTGGTATAATTTAGAGACCAGATGTCTAGGGGGCTCTTGGGCGAGAATAAGTGATTCAAACGGAGTTGGGTCCCATCCCTTATCCCGGATAGGGAGAGAGGAGACATAATGTCTGATCTGAAGATAGAGCCAGAAGAGATTCGCCGGAAGACCAATATCCGCGCGTAAGTCAGAGAAGGGTCTGAGCCCTGAGTTATCCACTAGTTGTCCCAGATAGGAAACATCTATTGAATGATGTGTAGGGAGGTTCCTAAGGGCATTCCCAGGGGGAAACTCAGGGTTATTTATTAAGGGAGTAAGGAGCGAGGAGCCTGTTTGAAAGAAGGGGAGGTTTCTATATCGTTTCCAGCATTGAAGTGTCGGTGCTAAGGTTGGGTGGTGGGTTGACGGCAATTTGTGAAGCCACGGGGCAACCCGAGGGGACACTCCCGCTGCGTGTCCTTCAATGGCTGGCCATTGTTTGTGTTGCACGGGCCTTGTCATCTCTATAATCCTGGAAAGGTGCACAGAGTGGTAGTAGCTGAGGAAATGAGGTAATTGCAGCCCCCCTCTGTCGCGATTTTGTATAAGAGTCTTTTGAGAGATTCGTGGCCTACGGTTGTTCCAAATAAATTTCCCCACTAAGCCTTGTAGTTCCCTAAAATAGGAAGGAGGGATTGTAATTGGGAGCGCCTGTAAAAGGTATAGCACCTTAGGGAGAATGTTCATCTTCACTGTGTTTACTCTGCCCAGCCAAGACAGCCGAAGGACCGACCATTTAGCAAAGTCTGCTTTGATCGCGGATAATAAAGGGAGAAAGTTGAGCTGAAATAGATCAGCGTTATTCTTAGAGAGCCTGGTACCCAGGTATTTAATATGGTCTGTGTGCCACTGGAATGAGAACGTCTTTTTGAATCCTTCGACTATATTGTCCGGGGCAGAGATGTTCAAGGCAACTGATTTTGAGTAATTGATTTTGAAATTAGACAACTTAGCAAACCTATCAAACTCCATCATCAGGGGGGGCAATGAGATTATAGGGTCTGATATTGAGGCCAGGAGGTCATCTGCGTAGAGAGCAAGTTTATGTTCCGTCCGCCCTACTACAATACCCCTGATATCTCCGTTTGATCGGATCGCACGTGCCAATGCCTCCATACACAGAACAAAGATTAGGGGTGAGAGGGGGCAGCCCTGTCTCGTACCATTATTAATCCTAAAGGGGTCCGAGAGTGCCCCGTTAACCCTCACCCGTGCTGTAGGAGAGCTATATAAAGCGAGAATACGATGGTAACACTTTGGGCCCAATCCGACGTGTTTAAGTATGGCCTCCATAAAGGACCAGTCAATTCTATCAAAGGCCTTTTCTGCATCTGTAGACAGAAAGACCACAGGTGCCTTTTGGAGTCTCGCAAAGTGTATTAGATCAATCGCCTTAGTGGTGTTGTCCTTAGCTTCCCTCCCAAGTACAAAGCCTACTTGGTCCCCATGCACTAACTCAGGGAGAAGGGACCCTAGTCGCAGCGCAATAAGCTTAGCATAGAGTTTCAGGTCAGTATTTAAGAGAGAAATTGGCCTATAGCTTGCGCACTGAGCTGGGTCCCTCCCCTCTTTTGGAATTATAGAAATGTGAGCCTCTAGACTCTGGGGAGAGAAAATAGAATCCTTGGAGATGTGGTTACAGGCTTTTAGGAATAATGGTAGTAGGGTCTGCTGGAAGGATTTGTAATAACTTATTGTAAACCCATCCGGGCCTGGGCTTTTCCCAGATGGGGTGTTCTTAAGAGCCCTCTCAAGTTCTTCTATAGTGAATGGCTGTTCCAGCCACTGGATATCCGCCTCTGTGAGGCGGGGGAAATGGACCGAGGCCAGGTAATCCCCCACGGCTCGCTCTAGATTAAGTTTTTCTGATTGTGATGCGCCTCCCCTCAGGTTATATAAGCGGGAATAAAATTCCTCAAAGGCCTTCGCAATTTGTGTAAAAGTGTGGGCCTTCTTACCGGTGTGGTCTACTATGTTTTGTACATATGTTTGCGTCCTTTGAGCTCTGAGAGCTCTCGCCAGCATCGAGCTGGGTTTATTCCCCCATAGATAAAATTTATGCTTACACTTACGGAGTTCTAATTTAGTTTTATCACATAACAAGCGATTGAGTGACGACCTGGCCTCGGTCAGCTCCCGTAGCACATCCGGGGAAAGGGAGGACTTATGTGAGAGTTCCAAGTCTTTAATCTGCCTCAACAATTCAGACTTCCTAGCCTCTTTTTCTCTTTTCAACTGAGCTCCTAACTGTATGCATTTCCCCCTAATCACACATTTGTGTGCTTCCCAAATAGAAATTGGGGATGCTAAATCGTTATCATTATTGGAAATGTATTCTGAAATTACTGAGGTCAATTCCTTTTTTGCCCTAACGTCTGAGAGCAAGAGCTCATTAAATCGCCAAGAGCACATCCGCGGGGGGGCAGAGGGGATCAGGACTCTGGCACTGACTGGGGAATGGTCTGACCAGGTGATCTGTCCCACATCACTACTAGTAAAATGTTGTAGGAACCGGTGGTCAACCAAAAAATAGTCTATTCGGGAGTATACTGCATGCGAGTGTGAAAAATAGGTGTAATCTCTCACAGTCGGGTGTTGTATCCTCCACAGGTCTAGGAGCTGATATTCATGGAGAAGCTGTTTCACCTTACGGTGGTCCCGTAGGCGTGGCGAATTGGGTGAGGGATTACAATCTATTGCGGGGTCTAAGGACCAATTGAAATCTCCCCCAAGAATCAGACAACCCTCCCTCAGTGATTCAATGAGTCCGAGGACCTTGCTAAAGAATTGTCGCTGGTGCACATTAGGGAAGTACACATTGACCAGCGTGTATTTTTGGGAGAAGAGTGTAAGTTTGAGAACCTGGCAGCGTCCTTCTATTAAGTTATGGTGGGTGATGTCTGTTGGATGAAGTCTGCGGGACAGCATTATGGCCACCCCCATGGTCTTGCCTAGTGGATTATCGCTGGTGTAAGTTACCGGGTAGAAGTGATTTCGCAATTTGGGTGCCACCCCCGCTTTGAAGTGTGTCTCCTGTATGAAGGCGATGTCAGCCTTCCTGGACTTTAATTCTCTCAGTAATGTAGACCGTTTTTCTGGTACATTAAGGCCCTTCACATTCAATGAAAACAGGTTAAGAGTTGGCGTAGTTGATGATGACATTTCTATAGGGCGGTAGGGTGGCTAAGGGCAGGTGTAGAGCCTTGCTCTGTCTCTGAATACCCATAGAAAACAGGAGACCCGGGCGGAGGGGAGAGGGGAAAGACAAAAGTAGGGGAAGCAAAGAAAAAAAAGAGAAAAAAAAAAAAAAAAATAACAAATAAAACATTCGATGCCTAGCATTTCTATGAAACTCCGAAACTCAAACATGAGGTATATGTGTAAACTATCTCCACTGGCAAAGACAGCGGTGCCTTTTGGGCACGTCACTATCTCGCAAGTATGTGGATCACCCATACTGGGGCACGTGCTCACCACCCCCCATGGGCCTTTAACACTACCAACCCATTCAGAACCTACTACCCACTAATCTAGTAAATACACAAATTACCACTGAGTGGCAGAACAGGACTAAATGTAAACTGAGGATACCCATCTCAAGAGGCGCTCTTCTGCATGCCTTTGGATGATAAAGGTAACATCTAGGTAACTACTATCTATAAAAAGATAATGCCAAAACAGACTGGATTCAGGGGTCTTGTTCATCAGAAAAGGAAGCCCCTGTGTGAATAACTGGCCTAGCAAAGGATCAACAGTGGACAACTTCAGAAATAATTAAATCTGGTCCAAAGAGGACCCTAACATTTCACCTTTAGGGCAGTGCTGGGGAGAGACATCCCCCAGGGTCGAGAATAATACTGCAAGTGTTGTAATATAATCAGTGAACAATTATCATGTATATATCACTTTCTCAACAAAAGTTCTTACTAATTCGACCACGCCTTCATCATCTCTCGGGTGGCCCAGGATACCAGAGAAGTTCATTCGTCAGGTGACTGCGTCCCGGTGGGCCGGGCTGGGTGAAGAAGAAGCTCTAGTATCTTTGCCCACCAACTGCCACGGAAGATCACCCGGTGGCGGGTGAGGGGGATCCAGTCGGTTCATCATGTGGACCCATTCGGCTAGATGTGGCTTGGGAATGTTGAGGGTCGAACAGAACGTCTCCAGATCAAATGGCTCTTGTAAGGTTGCCTGCTTCCCTTCGTGCGATGCCTGAACACTGCATGGGAATCCCCAACGGAATCTTATTTGCTTTTGTTTCAGAATGTCCGTCAGGGGTTTGAGCATACGCCTTTGTTGGAGCGTGTTCCAAGACAGATCTGGGAAGATTTGTATTTTGTCGCCATTGAACTCGATAGCTTCCAGTTTCCGTGATTTGGACAGGATGTCTTCTCGTTCTCTGTGGTAATGGAGCCTGCATATGACATCGCGTGGCTTCTCCGCTTGCAAGCCTCTGGGTCTCAGAGCCCGGTGAGCTCGGTCAAATAGGATAGTATTATCTGGAGCAGCCTCTGTGATCTCATTAAAGATTTTTGTCAAGGCGTCCAACAGGCCTGGGCCTTGGATATCTTCTGAGAGTCCACGGACTCGGAGGTTATTCCTCCTCCCCCTGTTATCTATATCGTCCAAGCGACGCTGGAGGAGTTTAAGTTCTTGTGCATGCGTGGCTGTCACCTCATGGAGTTTTTCTTGGTAATTCGCCAGCGTGTCGGTGCGATCTTCCAGCGTGGACACTCTCTGCGTTGTCTGGGTGAGGTCAGCTTGAATAGCTGACACTTCTGATCTAATTGACTCCCGCAGGGACTGTTCAAGATCTTGGAAGTCCTTTTTGGACGGGAGGTCCGCTTTTGTGGGTAGTGTGCGGAGGTATGTCAAAACCTCAGACAGAGTTACGTCAGAGTTCTGGGGGGGAGGCGGGTAAAGCCCCGGTTTAATAATCGACATTATGTTCATTATGATTCCCCCCGTGAGCAGAGACGAGATCACTATAATTCACCAAAGACGTATAGGCGGAGTAATAACAACTATACTCACCGCCAAGAGCGTTGGAGGCAAGTCCCGTATAAAAATTCTTATAGACCACAGGATCCAAAAAAATACTGGGACCGGCCTGTATTTCCTGCTAATCAAACCAGTAGATGGGCAGATAAAAATAGATTCGAGCCACTTAGGTCAGATAGAACTGACAATCCCCAACAGCATTTTTTAGAGGAAGGTCGGGGCGACGACTTATTGGTGTCGACCCCCAACAGGACCCCCCTCAGACTAAAAAGACGACTAGGGGAGGCCGGGGAAAAGGAACTACCAAGAAGAGAATCGAAGCAGAGATTTATCCAATAGGTAACCATAATACCGTTATACCTACGGGCACAAATATGGTAGAAAAACAAACAGGAATTTTTAATAGTTTGAATGTAAAGTTCTCCAGAAGGGTTTGTCCTTCGCCCCCGCCCAAGGTCCAAATAAGGTCGACCTACAGATTGACCTAAACTTATTTGCACGCAATCTTACTCTTAAGCGTCACTTTTTAAAAAAATTGCCGCAAAATGAGTTGGTCGACACTGTTGTCGACAGCAATAGCTCCAAATTAAAGCTCAAATCAACGTTTTATCCCTTGGAGTCCCGTGGCCCTTACATTGACTTATTCACTGAACTTGTTAAAAAAGACTTTAATAGAATAAATCCTAAAATTAATAATAAATTTAATTTAAGTCTAAAAGAAAATCAGGCCCTCAAAGCTTTAATGTCTGATGATTCAGTTGTCATCAAAAGTGCCGATAAGGGCGGTGGGGTCGTCATTGTTAATCGGGATGATTATGTGATGGAAGCCCATAAACTATTGTATGATGTGAATTCTTATGTAAAGTTGCCTGGTGATCCTACATCTGAATATTTGTGTGTTCTTGATGGTATTCTTAAGAAAGGTCTTAGTGAAAAGGTCCTAAGTTTGGAAGAGTACAAATACTTGTATAATAGTACCCCCAACCTAGCTTATCACCTTCCAAAGATCCACAAGGGGGTGGTCCCCCCACCGGGTCGCCCTATTGTGGCCGGAGTGGGATAGCTGACTTCCCGTGTGTCAGAATATGTGGATATGTTTATTAAAAAGTATGTACCATCCATCAAAACATATATTAGGGATTCATCCCACCTCCTGCAAATTCTGGACACTATTGAATGGGATGCTGGTTATTCCCTGGCCTCAATTGATGTACAGGCTTTATATACCAGCATTCCCCATGAGTTGGGTATCTTTTCTGTCGAGCAATGTTTATTGAGAGACCCTAATGTATCCATGAAAAAACGTGAATTCATTTGTGAGTGTCTTAAATTCGTCCTCAAATTTAACTACTTTGAGTTTTTGGGGGAGTGGTTTCTCCAGGTCTGTGGGACGGCGATGGGGACGATTTGTGCCCCTAGCCTAGCCAATATTTATATGGCGGACTGGGAAACCCACACCATAGTAGGTGATGTTTGTGAGAGGCTGGTTTTATTCAAGCGTTATATCGACGACATCATCATAATTTGGAATGGTGATGTTGATTCATTTACATTGTTTGTCGATGGTTTGAATACGAATCCTTATAACCTTAGGTTCACTTCTACCTTTCACAAATCAAAAATTGAATTCTTGGATTTGCTGTTGAATGTAGAGAACTTTCCAACCGAAAGAAAAATTAAAACCTCCACTTTCTTTAAGCCTGTTGATGCGAACAGCTATCTAGATTATTCCAGCTGCCATCTAGGTGCCTGGAAAGATAACATCCCTTATTCTCAGTTCCTGAGACTGAAAAGGAACTGCTCCGATCCCCAAAGCTTTGAAGACCAAGCCCAAGTCTATGTAAATAGGTTTAAGGAGAGGGGATATCCCAGCAGGATCATACAGGGGGCCCTCCAAAGATCTCGGACCCTAGAGAGAAAGAACCTGTTGAAACCTATTCTTGATCCCGTAGATGTATCCATCTTGAATACGGGTACTCCCAAAAAGCCATTTGATACACTGTTTATCACACAGTATAATACACATGAAAGAGAATTAAAATCCATCTTAAACAAACACTGGAGAATGTCCTTAAATTGGATCCAGTCTTGGCCGACCATATACCTGATAGACCAAAAATGGTTTTTAGACGGGCTAAAACCATCAAGTCCATGGTCTCCAAGAGCCAACTACAGCCCCTTGATAAAGGGCCTAAACCTAATTCCTTTCTTACCATCTATGGCTCCTTCCCATGCAATAGGTGTAAGATCTGTCCCCTCATGAAGAAGGGCTCCTGTATTGAGGGTACAGACCATAAGATCCTCAGCTTTATAAACTGTAATTCCTCGTTTGTTGTTTATTTATTAACATGCGGCTGCGGACTCCGATACATCGGAAAAACAAAGAGATGTTTGAAAATCCGCATTTTAGAACATGTCCGCAATATAAAACATGGAATAACCAATCACAGTGTCTCTCGACATTTCAAGGAAGCACATAATTGTGATCCCTCTAGCCTCCAGGTAAAAGGCATTGAATGGGTCCAGCCAAATAAAATTCTTGCTGAAACGTGAAACTACCTGGATACTTAAACTAAATACGCTGACTCCGGTAGGGCTCAATGAGGGTTATGAAGTCACTCCATTCATCAACTAATGAAATATATCTTATCCCTTTTTTAATGTTCTATATACATCAAATGGCCATTCCATCTAGTTCTGTTCTAGACGCACTGGGATGTGTAGTTTTTTGCGGATGCACATTTTTTTGTGTCCTGGGGTAGACTTATGGATTTATTATTGCTGATTTATTATTGCTGGTTTTTATCTGTGTGTATAAATATACACTGTTTTTCACTTTTTATGCATACTGGCATATATATATATGTTGTTTGTATGGAATTGTCTGTTTTTTTATATATATATTTTTTATATATTGGTTTTTCATGTACGTTTTTATGTGGTTTTGTGACAGTGGCAAAATATGTATGTATTTTTTGTAAAAATCTGCTCACGATCACCTGGACACGGGCTTCATATATTGTCCGTCCAAATTATTCTAGCTGCGGCATGTGTCGTTATATATGCATGGTATGCTTTGTCTATTTGCCGCACTCTTTCAATATAGGCATAGTGAGCCGCCTCCCCTTTACCTGTTACGTATTGGGATACCCACGCCTTGTCTGTCTTGAGTGACAGACCCGGCCCAATATAAGCTGGTTGGATGCGCGTCGTAGCCACGCCCTCTGACTAAGTCTTACGACGAAACGCGTCAGGGCGTGGCTTACGACGTGTCCGTCCAGCTGATCTTCTTCTCTGGCATCCCTGGGTTTGCGGTGTGTGACGTCCCCTGCCTGCCGTCCAGCAAGCCAGCTTGGCAGCTTCCCTGGTGGTCGATTCCTGCCGTGTGTCCCTGGATATCGTGAGCAGCTTTGCTTTGGCTTTATGCTATTGTCGTGTGGTAACCAGCCCACAGTGTCATTTTAAATGGTACTAGTCTCTTGACTATTTTACCTGGGATATTGTGTGTCCAATAAATTTTACATCGTTTAATGCACCATGAAGCGCACCTTCTCTACTTTCTCCCATATATATATATATATATATATATATATATACACACACACACACACATAGTGTTACACGTGTGTGTGTGTATATATATATATATATATATATATATATATATATATATATATATATATATATATATATAAAGCGATGTTACCGGCACTCCAAGATTCTGGTATCAACTGCCCAGGTGCTGCACTCAGTGGGGAAACATAGAATCAATAGTAGTGGCACTCCTGGGGACTTGGTAAGGATCAATTAAACACAACATAATCCGAAACATTGGCGTAAACATGCGTTGTGTTTAATTGATCATTACCAAGTCCCCAGGAGTGCCACTACTATTGCTTCTCTCTCTCTCTCTCTCTCTCTCTCTCTCTCTCTCTCTCTATATATATATATATGCAAGTGAAAATTGGAGACACTCACCGGGCTTGCTGGAGCAAAAGTTTTTTAATGGTACATACCACTTTAATTCAACCAGTGCATAACAGTGGGTACAGGTTGACGTTTCGGTCCTGGGTGGACCTTTATCAAGACCCCCTTTCTGCCTCCTCCAGTGTGCAACTACCCCTGCTCCATGTGGGTCTTTTATACTGAAACTGCAGCCACTCTCCTTTCCACAACAGGAAGTGCAATGCTAAACCATTCAGAGCATTCAATAGCTCCATATTTATACTCACATAGGTCTCAACTAAGTGATTCATACAAATTTGGAATAAATTCAATATGGACATCTTCTTTGTTAAAGATCTATATTACACTCGCCCATTGCTGGTAACTTTAGCGTATGTTCCACACCGGAATCACCGGAAGTGTCCATCTGCCAAATCTATCCTCACTCCAACTAGGGAACCAGGCCAGTGTCTAACTGGTTCTGCCTGTCACCAAATGTGCGTGCGTGGTACATCCATGCCGCTGACACGCTGACCAAGCTGTTTGTCCATCACTTCCGCCCTCTGGAGCGCAGAAGCGCGGCATCCATCTGTCATGAAATGCGCATGCGCGGCACATCTCTGCCGCTGACAAGCTACAGCTAAGTTGTTTGCCCGTCACTTCTGCCCTCTAAAACGCGGAAGTGCGGCATCAGCTGGAACGCACAGGCGCTAATGAGGGCCACTGACAGGCGGATATTAAGACACAAATATAATGACACCTTCATCCTTTACACAAAATTGTTTCTTTCATATATTAGGGCAAATGGTGTGAAGAGTTAGTATTAGTCCTATCTAGAGCCACTTATTAATTCATTAAATAGCAATTTCAATATGCAAGACCCACATATTAGAGCAAAAAAATTATAAACAGAAAAAACATATTGTTACAATAAAATTACTGTATATACTCGAGTATAAGTCGACCTGTATATAAGCCGAGGCACCCAATTTTACAACAAAAAAACTGGGAAAACGTATTGACTCAAGCGGGACCCTCACTCAAGCCGAGGGGGGCTTTTTCAGCATAAAAAATGTTCTGAAAAAGTAGGCTTATACTCGAGTATATATGGTACATTAAAAAATACACTTTAAAACCAAGCGAGATGTGTACCAGACGCAATATAAATACCATTATATGACTCATAGATTGTGCACTACTATTACCTATAGGAAGACATTTAGAGGGTTAACCTCATTCAGTCCCTTGGGAGCAATAGTGTCCAACCTCAGGATCCATTTAGCTTCCTTCCTTAGAAGCAAAAGGCCCCTTTAACCCCCTCTCTCAAGGGAGGGACCCAATCGATAATCATGTAGGTCATGGCGGACACATGGGGTGACATTCTATGGGATGAGATTTGTTTTTTTTTTGGCGAATATTAGTAAAAAAAATGGCGACATTGCATTTTTCCTTGAAATCGCATATTTAATAGGATGCGCTAAGGGACAGATATCGCATATTGGCCCTTATTCAGATCTGATTGCAGTACAACTTTGTTTGGAAAATGGGAAAAACCATGTGCACTGCAGGTGGGGCAGATGCAACATGTTAGAGAGAGTTAAATTTGGGTGGGGTGTTGTGATACTGAAATCTAAATTGCAGTGTAAAAAGTAATGCAGCCAGCATTTACCCTGCACAGAAACAAAATAACTCACACAAATCTAACTCTCTCTGCACATGTTACATCTGCCCCACCTGCAGTGCACATGGTTTTGCCCATTTTCCAAACAAATTTGTACTGCAATCAGATCTGAATAAAGGCCATTATGTGCGATAACTCATGCGGACCAAAAGTGTGTGAAAAAATCGCATTTTTATCGCATCCAGATGTTTTCGTACAGAAAAGTATACAAATCGCTTATTTAATGGGATGCGTTTTCGCAAATCGCACTTTTAAGGTGTCTAATAATCGCACTTTTTTCAGACCAGGTTCTGGCGATTTGGCCCAGAACTCACTTTGGTCAAGTGCACAAATGGTTAATTTCAACACAGGTGCACTCAATTACACTCAGAAACACCCCTACATATACCCCAACATCATTAAGGACACCTGTGAGGGTTTGAGACATGGAGATTTCGCAGAGTGGTTTGGAGTTGCTGATTTGTGATGTGGCCCATTTGGAGGAGCTGCGCAGGAGGGAGGAAGCTGCACACCAGATCCAGGTAGCCCCCCGTCTACTGCGTACCCCACGTATGTATCGTGCTCGGCTGTACCTGGACTCCCTCTCGGATCAACAGGTTGTGGGGATGTTTAGGCTGAACCGCAATAACCTGTTGGACTTATATGAGCAGGTGAGAGATGATTTGGACCCTTTCGGGGGGGGGGGGGGGGGGGCAACTATGCAGTGTCTGGGCTGCAGAAATTAATGTGTACCCTCTACTATTTGGCCACAGGCTCCACTCAGTCTGTGACCTCATGGTCCTTGGGGGTATCACAGCCCACTTTCTCTAAGCATTTTACTCAAATGTTACTTGCTTTAAAGAAGTTGTGGCGGACATACATCAGATTCCCACGTTCTGAGTTGGAGTGGCAGGACCACAAGGTGGCTTTCTATAGACTCTCAGCATTTCCTCACGTGCTGGGAGCTATAGATTGCACACACATTGGGATTAGGGCACCGCACGTGCGGGGATACGTCTATGTCAATCGGCGTGGGCGGCACTCTTTGAACTTTCAGGTGGTATGTGATGCTCATCTCAAAATCCTAAGTGTTGTAGCAGGCTTCCCTGGGAACTGCCATGACGCCTATATTCTGAGGCACTCAGCCCTCTGCAACCGATTCAACCAACAACGAATGCCAGAGGGCTGGCTACTTGGTAAGTACATTTTTACATATTACCCTCTCTGTCCTTATTTGTACCTGCTCAAATGTGTGTGTTTCCAGTTTCACAAGCATATTGCTCTTGTCCGAGTGTCTCCTGTTTGCACAATGCACATACCTTACCATATAAGGCAATAACTTCCTATCTGTGTTTTAGGTGACTCAGGATATGGGTGTGTTTCCTGGCTCATGACACCTTTGCGCTCCCCAGAGGGCCCTGCACAGCACCGGTATAATGAATCCCATATTGCAACCCGCAATGTGGTGGAGCGTACATTTGACGTATTGAAAAGTAGATTCCGGTGTTTGGACCGGTCATCGGGTACGCTGCTTTACCACCCAGGAAAAGTAGTGATGATCGTCCAGGCTTGTTGCATGTTACACAACATAGCCCTGTCCCAACCTGCCTATGTGGAGGAGGAACATGCAGCAGTCGTGCAGGAAGCCCAACCTACCACACCTCGGGTAGTGAGGGGTACGCAGAGGGGGAATCTGGTGCGTACACAAATCATCAGGCGTTACTTTTCTGGTAAGCACATGTGCCCTGTATTCCAACATGTACCTTTGCTGTAAGTGTACTCATAAACAAATTATTTAGCAATACCTTCTGTTTCCACCCACATTTAGCCTAATACACAGAGCCCAACTGATGCAGCTGGTGGTGCTGACCTATCCCTTGCTGTAGTCAACCTTCTAATTACATTTGTAACATGTATGAATTAATTTTGCTCCAAAACATGGCTCACCTGGTGTTGTGGAACTACACGTGCCAGCATACCCTGACACACTATAACCATTACAGTCCAAACAATGAGTGCCAGAGTTTGCTGGATTATGTAGTTCCACAACCTTTGACGGGCCAGAAGTTACCCAACACTACTTTTCAGCAATCCCATGGCCATATACCATTACACTATGTCATATTTCACACAACAATTGCTTTAAAAATAATACACAGACAAAATGGTATGCGTTTAGACATTTTTACTGCAGTATAGTATGTCATAAACAACCTGCATTTCTGTCACTCAAACATTCGTGTAACAAGATGTATTGCATATTAGATGCAAATTAAAAATGTATAAAAATATATGAATTATTTTCTCCCACCATCAGGCCACCCTAAACCACTTCTTGAAGCTGCACCCAGGCCACCCCGGGTCCTAATACTCCGACGGGGTGGGGAAGTGGGGGAACCACTTACTGGGGTACTAGATACACTACTCAGTGTAGATGCTGCTGCACCTATGACATTGCCTTCCATCTGCTGAAGTTGTGCCTGCATACCTATTAAGGCATTGGTCTGCGCTTTACACGATTGGCTAAGTGCAGCTATACTTTGCGCAAGGCTGCCAATATGGCTATTCTGTTCCCTTACAGCAGAAGTAAGATCTGCAAAACGGGTGTCAATGCTATTAGCCATGCACACATGAGTACCTACACCAACCCGTACACTCCTTGAAATTTTTCTTTTTTTTTTTTAAACACATTTTATTGTTGGAACATGTCAGAATACAAACAGATGAAATCTCAGCGACACGGTGCACACAAACAAGGGATGCAAACAGTATACAAATCTAGTTTTCCGCGTTATCGTGTTCCGGGGTAGAAGGGGAGAAGGAATTTTCTGGTTTTTATAAGAGGCGGTATGAAAGGAGAGAGAGGGTGATAGTAGAAAGATGCGATAGAAGAAAAGAGAAAGAGAGAAAAAAAAAAAAAAGGAAATAGGAAAAGTAGAAAAAAGCAAAAGAGAGAAGGGTAGAGGGCGTCCTCCCGGTGGCAGCGGGGCACCCCGTCTCTTCCCAGGAAGCCAGGTGGTGTCACTATGGGGCATGGAGGGGGGGTGGAGGGGGTGGGCGGGGAGGGTTAAGGGGGGGGGGAGGGTTGGGGGGGGTGGTGGATTTCCGTTAGTCTATATCATATGGTGGGGGGGCGTTCTGAGATGTCATCCAAGGCGTCCACACCTTATGAAAGGATTTGAGAGAGTGGCGTATAGTTGCGGTCATATACTCCATTCTATATGTGTACCATATACGGGCAAGTATTGCCTGCATTGGGGCCGGATCTGTTTTTTTCCAGTCGGCTGCTATTTGACAGGTCGTTGCAGAGATAATATGTCGGAATAGTTTATGCTGGTGTAGGGTAAGCATGGGGGATTTAAGCGGAAGGAGAAAATATTTGGGGTCTAGAGGGACAGCAATTCCCATCAGGTTTGAGAGTAAGGTTTCCACCTCTTTCCAAATTGTAACTATCTTTGGACAGTTCCACCAGATATGAAGGAAGCTACCCTCTGCCGTACAGCCCCTCCAGCACCTATCCGACGTGTTAGGAAACATCCTATGCAGTCTGGATGGGACATAATACCAGCGATAAAGGAGCTTATATATGTTTTCTTTCATTTTCACGCATATCGAGCTGGAGGCCGCGTTGTCGCGAATCTCCTCCCAGTCCTCGTCATCTATGGGGAGACCTAGGTCTCTCTCCCAGGCCCTCTCATGTGGAGCCCGAGAGGAGGCTGTGTTGGTTTCCAGAAGGGAGTAAAGTGTTGAGATTAGGCCCGCGGAGGAGGTTCGCTTCCAACATATGTATTCATAAGAAGTTAGAGGTCTAGATATAAGAGTTGGGGTGGTTTTAGAATGAAAGTGCCGGATTTGTAGGAAGCGGAAAAAGTCCATGTTCGGGATTGCTGTACCCTCTCTTATTGCGGCAAACTGCGGGAAACTAGCATCGACTGAGATGTCGTTAAGGTAATAGATATTATCTTTTAGCCAACTGGAGAGGGAAGAGCGGCTCATGCCTGGAGGAAAGGCTGGGTTATGAAATAGTGGAATTAGAGGAGAGGGGAGTGGAGCCAAATTGTATGTTTTGTTAACCTTGTCCCAAACCGATAAGGCTCGGGAGACCACCGGGTGGGATGCAGCTGTGTGAGGGCGCTTGTTTTTAGGTAGCCATTGCATGGAAGACATAGTGGACAATCCCAAATCGTCCGCTTCTATTTTTACCCAAACTTTCTGTGTGCCCCATGGGTTGCACCATTGGACATTCTGGGACAGCCGTGAGGCATAATAGTATCTCCGGAAGTCCGGGATGCCTAGACCTCCTTGGTGGGAGGGTCGTTGTAAAAGTTTTAGCCTTATTCGGGGGCGTTTCTTGTCCCAAATGAACTGAGTGGTTTGGTATTGTAGTGATTTGAATACATAGAGGGGGATATATATTGGCAAGGTTTGGAATAAGTATAGGAGGCGTGGGAGGACACTCATTTTAACTGAGTTAATCCTACCAATCCAAGAGATGTAGTGGGAGGACCATGTGGATAGATCTGTTTTAATTATCTCTAAAAGACGCGGATAGTTGGCCTGAAAAAGTTGGTGATAGTGTTGAGTCAGGTATATGCCGAGGTACTTGATTTTCTTTCTGTTCCAGTTACATGGAAGCTGTTTCATTAGTTCGGATTTGGAGGATCCGGGTATGTGAAAATCAAGGACCTCAGTCTTTTCTACGTTGATTTTGTAGCCAGAGTGTTGTGAGTATTGCTGTATTTCAAGGAGTAGGGGAGGGATTGAGCTGATCGGGTTTGCGAGGGTCAGAAGTACATCATCGGCATATAACGCAATTTTATGTTCCGATGGACCGGTTTTTATGCCCTGAATAGTGGGGTTGCTGCGAATCCTTGCCGCCAGGGGTTCCATAATAAGGGCGAAGATAAGCGGGGATAAGGGGCATCCCTGACGTGTACCATTCGCTATTTTGAAATAGTCTGACATGACTCCGTTGACAGAGACCCGAGCGGACGGTGTGCGGTAGAGTGCCTTGGTTCCTTCCAGAAAGGCCCCCGAGAAGCCCATCTTTTCTAAAACTGCAAAGGCAAAGGGCCAGGAAATGCGGTCAAATGCCTTTTCCGCGTCCAAGGCTAGGACCAAGGCGGGGTTTTTCTGCTTTTGAATGACGTGGATAAGGTCTATTGCTCGTCTCGTGTTGTCCGACGCCTGGCGACCAGGAATAAAACCGATGAGGTCTGGATGAACCAGGAGTGGGAGCAAAGAAGCAAGCCGGCCGGCTAAGACCTTTGCGTATATTTTTAAATCTACATTCAAAAGCGAAATTGGTCTGTAGTTTGCACACCCGGTCGGGTCTCTGTCAGGTTTTGGGATCACCACTATGTCCGCCTGGGTGGCCTCTGGGGAAAAAGAGGCACCCTCAAGGATGTCGTTGAACAACACCACCAGTTGGGGGGCTAGTTCCAGTGCGAAGCGCTTATAGTATTGGGCCGTAAAGCCATCGGGACCCGGGGCAGCAGAGGAGCGCATTGAGCGTATCGCCGATACTACCTCCTCCACCGTTATCTTTGCGTTCAAGAAGGAAAGATGAGCATCTGAAAGTGTGGGTAGGGGAGTATTGGCTAAGTAGGTAGTCAATTATCTGTATCAAGTGTGGATGCGGGGGAAGACTCACTCAGATTATACAGAGCTTCATAAAATGCTCGAAACTCCTCCGCTATTTCTTTAGGGTTATAGGTGTGTGATCCCCTTGTTGAGGAGTATATTTTATCAATAGTTCTCGACGCTTGTTGGCGCCGAAGCTTGTTGGCCAGGATCGAGTCTATCTTATCCGCTTTGTCATAGAACCGTTGTTAAAGTCTTTTAAGGATATTGGCTGCTCTGTGGGACAGGAGTGTGTTCAGCTGACCTCTGATCGAGTCTATCTGGGAGAGTAGGGCAGATGTGGGCGTGATTTTGTGTTGATCTATTAGCGATGCTAATTGAGTTTCTAGGGTGTGTATCTGTGCCTTCATCTTTTTCCGGATAGAGGAAACCTTGGAGATTATCAGGCCCCTGATAGTGGCCTTATGGGCTTCCCAAATGGTGGTGGGGGAAAGGTCAGGGGAGGAGTTTTCTTTGAAGTAGTGAGTAATAGCAAGTTTAACTTCTGCTAACGAGGAGGGATGTTCTAGTAGGGAGTCGTCTAACCGCCATCTATAGGTCCTCGGGGGGCATTCATAAAGATCAATGAATATATAAATACCTGCGTGATCCGTCCAGGAAAACGGCGTTATGCCTGCCTCTTTAACTCTAGGGATCAAAGGGGAAGAGATGTGGATCATGTCTATCCTAGAGTAGTGTTGATGGGGGGGCGAATAATGGGTGTTATCTTTAGAGTGCGGGTGTTTTAATCGCCAGGAGTCACTCAGTCCGTTATGCTTTAAGGCTGCAGTAAGGGTGCGGGAAGCTTTGGGAATAGTCGACGTTGAGGAGTGTGGGGGAGGGGTGGATCTATCTAGCAAAGGGTCGATAATAGTGTTGAAGTCTCCTCCGATAATTATGTGGCCCTGTGCCATTCTACCTAGGCGTTTAAAGAACGTGTCAAAGAATTGAGATTGGTCTTGGTTGGGAGCGTATAAAGAAACCAGGGTCACAGTAAGTGAACGGATGGTTCCGATTACCAAGATAAACCTCCCGTCAGGGTCAGCAATTGTTTTAATTGGGACAAAAGGCACACCCCTACGAATCAGGATAGCCACTCCTCTTTTTTTGCAGTCCGCCGATGCAAAAAAGTTTTGAGAGAACGAACGGCCCTTGAGTTGGGAGTGACTGCCAGAGAAATGTGTCTCTTGCAAGAACACGATGGATGCGTTTTCTCTTTTGCAGGCTCCCAGTAGGATCGTTCGTTTTTTGGGCGAGTTCAGGCCGTTAACATTTATGGACAATAATTTAAGGGCCATCGTATGGTATGTCACAACAAGTTATTTTAAAAATCGAATTACAAGTGTGGGTAGACTGAGGGGGGAAGGGGGACCTCCCTGCGGGGGAGGAGGAAAGGGGGGCGGGAGGAGGGGGAGCGCCACCGGGAGGACACCAGAGAAGAAAAAAAGTTAAGTGGTAGATGAGAGGAAAGAGCCCAAAAGGGCTAGTACCCTGAAGAGAAGGGTCTCATGTGGGGACCGCTACAAGGAAACAAATTATTACATATAATCTAAACATTTGTGAAAGGGAATTTGGGGGGGGGATAAAGAAGCATAGTACTGGCGTGTTGGAGACCGCCAGGACCGATTGCATCCCAGGTTATAGGGGTCCGTGGGGACTAACTAAGCTAGCATACTATAAATCTCTACACATTGAATTATTAACTCTACACTTTAAACTTTAAACTAAACAGAATTAACATTACCACAGAGGTGTATCTCACCCATAGAGGGTCGGAACTGTAAGCACACATGTGGAGCTTACTATTTGTAATTCAATTTTGGTAGTGATGAGAGAGTTCAGTTGGGCTCGCCGTTTTCCACTCGTGGCGAGAAACCCTTGTCCATTCTGGAGGTGGGGGGGAGTGTCGCTGTGGTCTTGGGGTGGAGGGACTCTCATCGGCTTCTGTTGAGGGAGACGGAAGAAGGTCCAGTTTTGCCAGAAGATCTTGACCTTGAGTCAGAGTCTTGATGTTATGCAGAGAGTCGTTTGCCGACACTTGTAGCATGAAGGGGAAACCCCACCTGTAGCGGATTTTGTGTTGGCGAAGGATTTTGGTGACCGGCTGCAATTCACGTCGTTTTTGAATGGTCGAGGGGGCTAGGTCTTGATATATTTGTAGTTGCATGTCTCGGAACTTGGTAAATGGAGAGTCTCTAGTGGTTGCGAGGATCTTATCTTTTGTTTGATAATAGTGGAAACGGACTATAATGTCTCTTGGGGGTTGTGAAGCCGGGGGTTTCGGGCGAAGGGCTCTGTGGGCTCTATCCAAAAGGCAGTCCTCGTCTGTTAGCGATGGGGCTATTTGTTGGAAGAATTCTTTCAGGAACGTTGATAGAGAGGAGCTGGGAACGGTTTCTGCTACGTTGCGGATGCGCAGGTTATTACGCCGAGAGCGATTTTCTTGGTCTTCTTGTCTTTCTTTAAGCGTCTCTATCTCTTCATGCAGTCTGGAGAGTTCCTTATCCAGACGGGATTGAGAGCGGCATAAATCGTCAGTTTTAGATTCTAAATCGTCAGTTCTGGTGCCCAAAGCTGTCAAGTCGGACCTGAACTCCGAGACTGCCTTGGCGAGCTCTTGTTTGAAGGCACTTTGTACCCCTTCTAATAGCCCGGACATCACTGCTTGGATCTGGGGGTCTATAGCTGTTTCTGCCGTTCCAGGGTGGGAGGGAGAATCTGAGAGCTGCATGTTGCCTGAAGAGCTCTTGGATTTGGAGCCAAAGAAATTTCCTGTTGGCTGGGGGGTTTTCTTGTTTCTCTGGGACATAATGAACAAAGCCGTTTGGGGCCGAAATCAGCAACCAGGGTGTAGACGTGATATTTGTGGAGTGGAAATGGCGGAGGTGATCAGTAGAGAGGGATAGCTTCGGTCCTAGCGAGTCTTAGAATTTACTCAGACAGACATGTTGGATATTGTGACCTCCACAGAGGGAGATGAGTTATATTGAATGTGGAGAGTCTCACTCTTCTATCAACTCAGGGACCTGCCCTTGAGCTGATTTTCCGTCGCCAGCTGTGCCAGGTATTGCTGGTAGGCGGTGTGTCACGGTTATCTGAGGAGATGGTTTTAGGAGGATACGTGGGGAAAGCTGAGCGGGAGCCCAGGCTGGCTGCGTCTTTTCTCTTCACTACGGCTTAGCCTCGCTCCCTGGGGCTAATATCTTTTCAATACGGAGCAGCTCAGTGAGTCTTCTGGGTGTTCACACAGGCTGATCTCTTTTGGGTGCTATCAGTGGAGAAGGGGGTGACTCTGCTGGTCGAGGGATTGCAACCCACGGTCAAGAGGGGGCTGGCAAGCCTTCTGCTGCTGCTGTATGTGAGAGGACAATAGGGGGCAAATGATGTTGGCAGCGGGCAAGAGCTATGGGTTCAGAGTGGCTGAGCAGACTGATTTGAATGGGAGGGTGGGCAGCTGCCTTGGCTGTTGTAATGTTGTCAGGCTGAGGCTCCCAGTCAGGAAATGGAGAAGGGAAACTGTGCCAGATATAATGGCTGGTAGCACCAGCAGTGCTGTAATGTGGGCTGGTTGAGCAGGGGTCCCTCGCTTGGTGCTCACTGTCTAGCGGGGTTCAGTGTATAAGGGCTGCTTTTAGGGTCTTATCTGGCTTTATCCCAGTGTGGGATATGTCCGCCCAGGTCCCCTAGGTTTGCCCCGTTTTGGTGAGACTGTGCTGAGTAGTGGCTATGGCGGCCTGCTGAGTTATGCTGCTGTTATTATGAGGGGCAGGTCTGCAGGAGGAGGGAGAGCCCCCAGGTATTCCGAGCCGGGTACTCACAAGTAGGTCTGATCCCTGTGCGGGGTCCTGCTGGTGCTGCGGCGTGTGTGGGGATAGCCGCTTGTCTCCCTCACACCCAGGCACCGGCGGCGTCTAGCGTGTCTCCGTGTAACGAGCGGTGAGCGCTCACTGCACCCCCGGCGTGCGGTGGTGGAAGGCGTGTGTGGGGCTGGGTCCCCGGACCCCCGGCAGCAGTGCCCGATCTCCGTGTCTCCTGTTGAAGGTGCGCGGTGCGCGATGGATTCCGCTTCCTCCCGAAATCGAGGCCCCGGCGCCGGCCGTCTGACCAGGCCGCAACCTGCAAGAGTGCTTACAAGCACTCCCCGGCTCTGCAGCAGCGGTCTACGGCACCCGGAGCACAGCGGGGGTAAGGTGAGGTGGGATGGGAGGGTAAGCGAGGGGTATTAGGTCTGGTTAAAGGGTATTTTGGGCTGGTTGGAGCAGGAGCTGATCTCCTGCACGTCTTCACCGTCTGTCCGCCAAGCCCCGCCTCCCTTGAAATTTTTCTTAATTGAAGAAAAGTGTGACGCATGTACCCCTGGATGTTCCCTATTTGCAGGCTTTGGGAGGCCATAAATTCTATTTGTTTCTCCTTGAAATTTACCAAGGAGCCTGCTACTTGTGCAGCAGAAGCTGCTGTATGGGGTGTGTTTGTGGGTAGGGGTGGGTTGGGAGTCACCCCACTTGGGGGAAGATCACTCTGTGATGACGTCTGTATTTCCTCCTCAGCCGCAAAGGTCTCCACGGGTTCTAGAATGATGTCCATTTCGTCCAACATCATAATAGAGGATTCTGTTGGTTGTGTTCCTAGTTGTACAGTACCTGTGGATACAGATGAAGAGGTAAGTACTGATGCATATATAGGCCAGTCTCTCTTCAGTACTGTTTTTGAAAGGGCTTGAGATGCTGAACGCACATACCTAGGGGTATTATGTACCCCGATACTGCATGTAACATTGACATTAATAATAAGTGAGATGGCTAGGTCAGATTACATTCATTTCTGTTGCAATGTAGCAGCAGGAGATGAATGTAGTGTGAGATATTGTTGATGTGACATGGGTGTGTGTACTGTATGTGTAATGGCCTGTTTTTTGTTCATTTACCTGCTTCCACAGATTCAGCAGCAACGGGCCTTCTTTTCTGTGATGCGTTAGCACTTCCGGACGGACAATCTGTGAAAGTAAAGATGGGCAGCCATTATCTACCTTGCAATGGATAAGCATTTATACCAAAAATGCATTGAAATGACATTACTGGACAATGCTTCCTTTGGTTAAGGACTACATTATTTAGTCCCCACATTATTTGACATATGTTTTACACCTGCATTTTTTGTTAGATTATTATTAAACTATTTGACACATTACAACTGTGGAAAATCTGTGGTATGTAGGCATGCTAAACCACCAGTACACCAATGTTTTTTGGGCCACATACATGTTAAGCTGCTAGAAATAATGTTAAAGTGTTGATCAATATCAGCAGTTGTGGAACTACAAGGCCCAGCATTATGACCAATTTGAAAGTAGGAGCAGGCAATTTTTTTTGCCTGACCTTGCTGGGTTATGTAGTTCCACAGCAGCACTTTACTTAGCATAACAATACAAGTGAACATTACAGTTTGAAAACATTGCCATGTATGTTTAAGATTGCATGAGGTCACACTTACCAGCTCTGGATGGCGTCGGCGGCCTATCGGTATCCGCGACGTGCATGCCAGGCAGGACCTCAGGGGGTATGATTCTTTTGAGCTTGACCTCATAGGACGTGTAGCAGACAGTGGTGGGGCTTCCTCCGCCAGTCTTGGTGGCCTCCTCCAACTCCATGGCTGTCTCTTGATATCGTTGAACCTCTTCTTGACATTTCTGACCAGGCGCTTGTGCTGAATTACAGCGTTCACCGCCTGGGTGATGTCCTTCCACATAGCCCGGTCTTGTGGTGACTTTTCCCCAGTAACCGGTCAAACACGGGTATAATAGCCCGGACAAGCGCAGCATTTTTATCGTATGAGAATCTGACCTTTCGGCCACTTTTTGACTTTGTGTGGCCAGCTTCTACCTCCTCCTCCTCCTCCTCATTTTCTACTCCAGCCATGTACTCCTCCTCCTCCATGCCAGTGTCTTCCTCCTCCTCACCTCCATCTTCCTCCACTTCTGACATGGGGCCCTCCTGCAGCTGCTCTGGGGTACGGAATAGGTACTAGGTATAGGATGGGGATGCCAGCGGATCCTCCACCTCCTCCTGCTGCTGGGGCTGGTCCGCCAGGGCCTGGTCTGTGGCTGGCCTTGCTGTGGCCATGCTGCCTGCCACACAGCTGCCACTCCCTGTAATGGAGGACGACCTCAGCAGTCCTCTGCTCCCTCTGCCACTCCTCACTCTGCCACTCCTCACTCTGCCACCAACACCTCTTCCTCTGCTCACACTGCCACTGCTCCTCTCCATGCTCCTTAATTCCTATCAAAGAGTGAAATGGCGCCAGTGCCCCTTTATATAGGGGGTGTGATGCATAATGGAGGGGACAGAGGTGGGCCAATAGGTTAGGGGGTTCTTAGTCATGCGGAGACAGTCTTGTAAATCGCACTCCGGTTGGTCCAAAACTCGCACATGACCGGCGGAAGAAATAGCACTTTTTTGTGTCATAAAATCGCACCACTTCGCCGCAAATCTCAGCCTCCAAATCGTATCCCATTAAATATGCGAATTATTACCAAAAATGCGAATTAAAAAAGTGTGAAGAGCGGCGATGTGGTGCGAGATAAAAAAATGCGCATTTATCTCATCCCATAGAATGTTACCCTTGATGTCTTAATTTCAGGAAGTGGGCTGCTACCGGTTTTGTCCGTGCTTGATGTTGCATATGCCAAACGGATTGAAGACCGTTGCTGATTCATTCTTTCTCTGAAAGTTCGTATAGTTTTGCCCACATACATGAGTCCACAAGGGCACTTCAGGGTGTATACCACATGATCCTTGTTACACACCAGGTGATATCGTAGGTTGATTTTCAAGCCAGAGTGTGGATTGCAAAACGTGCTCCCTGTAATAAGGGCTCTACAGGTTACGCATTTAAGACATCTAAAGCAACCCGTCTTCTTTTTAAGCCAACCTTCACCACCTTGGGTATGGCACATGTTTGGGCGCATAAGAATATCTTTGAGATATGCAGGCTTAAATTTAGATCAATTCATGAACCAAATCTCCACTATTTATTTTCAGTTAATTTAGTGTGTGCAGATCCCCTACAATGTCTGTTTAAACAATGTGGTCACAAGCCATAGGGCACCCCAAAACTAGGAAAGGTGAGTGCCAATGTTTAGTGTATATATTGTTTATTAGATACATTTTTTTTAAATTAGTCTTATTGTGGTCACATTCTTTCATGCACCCTGTGTTAACTTATATTGTGCATAGCTTATGTTAACCATTTCCCTAGATGATTAGTGACAGGTGTGTTGGGAACTGCTGACCTATAAAAGCATAGTCTGCTGTGAGCTTTAGACCAGATAGCATGCCTGGAATCAAGCATTGCTGTGATAGCTATGTGTATTGTAGCCATTTTGAGCAATAGTGTTAGGACCTGCAGAAAAGTGAAGGGGGCTGCATCACCTGGACTGCCATTAACCCTTCTCCTGCTGGTGACCTGGGAAACGTGAACTGTTGGGGAACTTGAGGACCGGAGTTGGAAACCGCTGCTCTACACCACTATAAGTGGAGACGCTGAACACGCCGAAGACGCCACACGCTGTATACGCTGACCGGAAGTAAGAACCCCGAACTTCCGCCGCACAGCCCACTGCCGGAGAGTACCGCGAACAAACTACAGACACTGAAGGGAAGGTAAAGTTAGGGAAAGGTAGCAGAAAAAACACCTCCCAGCACACTGTAACGGACCGCCGGCAGCCCCATTTCCATCTAAGTCACGGCACCAACAGCAACCACTCAAATACCCGTAAAAAGGGCTGTAAACATTTCTTTACAAGTATATGTGTTTTATATATGTTTTACACAAAACGGCATGCACAAGTTTCTAACTCCCTATCACACATAACAAAGCACTCTATTTTTCTCAGTGTTTGTCACCCTATATTGAGCAGCTCACCAAGCGCAGCACGCAATCTTTTTTTTATACCTGCAGGCTTAAATGCATTGATCAATTCATGAACCAAATATCTTCTATTTATTTTCAGTTAATTTAGTGTGTTCAGAGCCTCTACAATGTATATATATATATATATATATATATAACTAATGGGATTCAGTATGAAATCCCGGTGGTCAGGATCCCGGCGTTCAAAATCCCGACGCCGGAATCCCGACCGCCGAAATCCCGACAAGGGGGGGACGTGGATCGCCCCCCCCCCTTGCGGGCTCGCTGCGCTCGCCACACAGCGGGCCATGGTGCCTCGCTACGCTCAGCACACTAATTTATTCTACCTCCAGGGGTGTCGTGGACACCCACGGAGGGAGAAAGTGTCGGGATTTCGGCGGTCGGGATTCCGGCGTCGGGATTCTGAACACCGGGATCCCGACCGCCGGGATTTTAACTGCATCCCAACTAATGCACATAAAATAATTTCCTGCTCCTTACTTTGCTTTAATTTTATTTTTCAGGGCTGTGTGGCGCCTGAGAAAGCCAGGAGAAAGCCAGGAGAGAGGCGAGAACTGCAGAGTAGCCATTTGCCGCCTCAGAGATGTGCCCGCCAAATCCGAACTGCGCCGGCCCTACACATCATTACTGTGGTGTGGGAGGGGACGTGGTCACACGGCAGCCACACCAACTAATGGCGGCAAAGTGACTGTCGCATCACGCATCCCCTCCCACGCTCCCAGTAAGGCTGTGCGCGGCAGGCACAGTTGGGCATTGACGGCAGCGGCGGCGGAACAGCACTGTTCGCGGTCACCTCTGCAAGTTAAATGACAAGCGGCTATTGATAATCGGGCTGCTTGTCATAGTACTGGGGGTCAGTGTGGAGGGCCAGACCTAAGCGTCTCGCAGGCCGTCTGTTGCCCACCTCTGATCTATGCATACCTCCCAACAGTCCCAATTTTATCGGGACAGTCCCGATTGTCAGGGCCTGTCCCGCTGTCCCACCCGCGGGCGGCAGTGTCCCGCGGTGTGGGGGGGCTGTTGGGAGTCCCCCCTGTCAGCTGCTAAGCAGCGGGGAATAAACGCTGTGCGCATGCGCACAGCGTCTATTCCCGCAGCCAGGGGGCTGGGGGCATGGCTAGAGGCTGACAGAGCCTCTGGGTCATGCCCCCATAGCGGCAAAATGGGGGCGTGGCCTTGCGGAAGAGCCGCGAGCATAGGCCACGCCCCCCCCCCCCCCCCCCCCCGGAAAATGTTCAACTGCTGGGATGCAAGAGTTGGGCGGTATGTCTATGTACTGTATATGTCTAGTGTCCTTGATTCTCCGAAACAGTGTGAAAACTACATCGCTTTGTCACACATGCACAAACACAGAAGGTAGGAGACTAGCTTTCAAAGCTTTTTTACTACTTACAAATACATCTTTAACAATTGTAGCATTTAGAGGGAATCCCCCCTAAGGGTGCCACTGAGGTTGACACTACAATACAATAATAATATACTGTATCTGGAGTCAATGGTAAGGTATATACATTTAGTGTAAGGAATGACAGTCTAGTCAAAGTCATTTAAGTGTTTATTAGGCTTGTAAATGAGTGTTTAAGTCATATTTGACCATTCTCTTCTTCTCAGAGTATTGAAAGTAAAATATACACTGAAAAACTTATTTAGCCTGTAGAATGTAAAATAGCCACAAGATGGCGCTGTTCTTTGTACTGTAGCTTTCAGTTTAGTCTGTATGCACGTCCTTTAGTCATCTAGTCATATCCTGCACGTCTTGTGTATGTAAGTCAATTGTTCTTCCTGATTAACTTCTTCTTGAACACGAAAGAAACTGTTGAATCCTCTAATATGAAGGGCTCATTTACCTACAAACAATTATATATTGCCAGTGAGAGAATAACCAAACAATCCAGTCAATTTTTCTACTGGTAATGTTTATTCAACTGAGCCCTGGTGTCTTCCTAAGGAACAAAAGCAAAGTCCTCTTGTGGATCATGTACTATGGGCCTAATTTATAAAGCAACGGTGCAAATTGTGTCAACTGCCATGTTCTGTGATATTGGCACCAACCTGCCTCTAGGATCTTGTTTGCAATGAGTGTTTCATGGAAAAATGATGGACAGGAAGTGACCATATGGAGGTGGTTACAGGGAGTGGGAAAATGCAGATGTGTCATGGCAATTTTCTGTGCTTGTATCATCAGGTTCAAGCTCCTATGTGTTGCTATTGCTGTGTCCAGCCTGCAAACCCAAAGGCCTATCCTTGAAATTGATGTTCCGTGCTTCTGCTTAATTATATATGCTCCGAATGTATACGCAATTGCAAATGAGTTCATTTTTGGGTCAAAACTTAATTTGTAAATATTCTGTAGCCTAAAAAATTGCATTTGCATATAAGCATTAATTAGGCCATAAGACTTATAAAGAGAACATGATTAGTAATGATGCGGAATGTGGTCATTACATTTCCTAAATATCAGTTTTGCAAAGCTGACAGTTTTATGTGGTTTCCTTGACTGTTTTGTATACCCTAGATGTTGCTAAAGGCAAAACTGCACGAAAACCAACAGATTAGAAGGGTCCAATCTACGACCTTGCTATTCTGGTTTTAGCAGCTGGGTGGCTATCTTGTGAATGCCTAGCCGGCATTCGTCCGGTGGATTGTCCAGTCAGCAGTTGGAAAAGGACGACTCCAAATGAAAACCAGTCGGCCCCACAGTTGTAACTCGGGGCGATGTAGCCTGTTGTTCCAGCATATTCCGTGGTAACCGCTCCTCCATGCATGTTGTTGAGTGCCAGGCCCAGATCCGCAATCCTGGTATGGCCGGCTCCATCAATGAGAAGGTTCTCTGGTTTGATGTCGCTGTGAAGAGGAAGATTTTAAGTAAAAGTAAAATAAGCTGCTGAGATGACATCACATGATATAAATTATAGGGCCTACACACATAGCGATATAGAGCCTACACACATAGCGATATATAGGGCCTACACACACAGCAATACGAGGAGATGAGCGTTTTGAGCAATGCTAGGTCGCTCTGATCACACAGCGATGTGTTGCTGAGCGATCTGTCAGGGCCAGTGTTCTCACGGAGAACACTGGTACTGACACCGGCAATTACAGATTTATCCAGCAAGCTGGATATTAATCGCCAGGGCTATAGAGACATGCGGGCTTGCGCATCACTATCTCTATGCCCCTACACACAGAGCTATATAGGGGCATTTTCTAAGCAATCTCACTAAATGCCTGGAAATCACTAGGTGTGTAGGCCCTATTACATTTACAGCTTTCATTTTGCAATAAAATACTTCAAGGGGACTTCCCATAATCAATTTCACAAAATCCAAAATAAGTATCAGTAAAGCCATACACAGTATGGTCACCAGGGATGCCGACGATTCGTCCAGGTCCTTGTGAAAAAACAACAACCCCCCCCCCCCCAGTAATTTGTGCATGGTGCGGGGGAGTGGGACCCAGGACCTCAGCAGGCCAGGGTAAAGTACATGCCCCCCTCTCGATGCCACTGATGGTTACTGTTCTGCACTTATCCTTTTAAATAAGACCCAAAATACAAATACATATAATAAACATGGCAGGAAACGATGATGTACTGCAATGAACTTACCGGTGCATGCAGCCATTGGAGTGCAGGTGTTCTAGTCCACACACGATCTCCGCTGCATAGAAACTGGCAGAGAAAGACAACTAGTGTGACCATATGGGACATAACTAAAGCACATGCCCTTGTGGGGAAGGGGCATTACAAATCTAATCTCACTGTAAGCCCATGCTATGATACAGCACAATAGCAAAACTGAAGCAGAGCATGCTGGGATGTGTATTTAAAAAAAAATCTGGAGTGTCAAGGTTAGCCATCAAGGGTATAGGAGATTCTAAAGGCCCCCATACACTACTGAGACTTCTCCGAGGTGAGAAGTCGTAGCTGAACCCCGCTGAACCGTCCGGGACTTTCCCAGGCAGCAGGATCATATACAATATATCATATGCGTTCCCATCTCCGGCTGCCGGGGGGGCCTTTCGGAGGTCAGATGTGCAGCAGGTCTGACCCTTGACTCAGAGCCCTGCTAGGGGACACAGTACACTTATACAGTGCCCTTGTTGACCTGTGTCGACACAGACATAGACATACAAAAGAACAGGAGAACTCATGTTGACCTTTTTCATGTCAACCTTTTGACCTTGTCAATCTTTTAATTGTAGACATAGATACTGTATAATATACAACCCCGGGACTCGGGAGTGTGTCTGCAGTAGAGTTTGTTTATTTATGCTTCGCTTTGTCTGGTTTCCTGTTTTCCTCTAAAGTCTCACTAATTGCTGTTACTAATGAACTCTGCAAAGTACAATAATTACCCTTTTGCGGTATATAAATGTTATGTATTTGTTGTTTTATTTCTTTGTTGTTTTGATTTGCTGAGATGCTGTATATTGCCTGCGATCTGAAAATTAACTCAAAAATTCTCAAAAGATATTGAAGGTGCAGCAATCTTGGGTAACAAAAGGGATACTTGCATCCGAGATTCTGAGGGGCATTGGCCAATTAGGCACCCACTGACGTAAAGTATACACCCCAGGACCAAATCAGTTCTGACTATGTCTGTGCTGCTATAGTAATTAGCAGGATGCAATCACAAGGGGTTGGGGTGACATAGAAACATAGATAAGAACCATTTGGCCCATCTAGTCTGCCCCTTTTTTAACCATATTGTTACCCTATTTCATCCTTATTTCTATGTAAGGATGTCCTTTTGTCTATCTCATGCAATTGTTCTACTGTCTTAGCCTCTACCACCTCTGATGGGGTACACGGTCATTAGGTCGACAAGAGGAAGCTCGACACGCATTGGGTCGACCACTGAAGGTCGACATGCATGAAGGCCGACATGTCTGAAGGTTGACATGGGGTTAGATCGATAGGGTCACACATGCATTAGGTCGACTTGGGCTATGTTGACAGTCAAAAGGTCGACATTGGGGGTTTTCCCTTCTTTTTTGTGCCAACTAGCCGACAAGCGGTATTTCATGCCCTACCATCCACTAAGGAGTGGTGGGAGAACCTTGATGCATGTAGACCTTATGATCTATACCCTCTGATGGGAGGCTATTCTACTTTTCCTCTACCCTTTCTGTGAAGTAATTTTCCCTTAGATTTCCCCTGAACCTATCTCAGGGTTGCCGACTTTTTATGTCTCCTCTCCGGGAGAAGCCCGGAGAGGAGACTTCCAGCTGCAGTTCGGGGGGCGGGGCTTGAGCTTTACATCATTAAGCCCTGCCCCCAGGATAGTAAAAACCCCCAATTCACGGAGCTCCGTGGAGGGGGCGTGGCTAAAATGACGCAATTTTAACTCCGCCCCCTCTGAGACCCGCGGATTGACGGATTTCAATCCAAAAGTATGGGGAAGACGCCGCAATTGGGGCGGGGGTGGCGTGGGGGCCCCTGGAATCCGGGAGGGTTGCCCACCTTTCCGGGGGGCCGGGGGGAGGACCCGATTTTCGGGATCCTCCCGGTAATTCTGGGAGTGTCGGCAACCCTGACCTATCTCCCTCCAGTTTTAGGGCATGTCCTCATGGTTTTCTACTTCTCTTCATTTGAAGAATGTTTCCCTCCTGGACCTATTTGTATTCTCCTGGATATATTTGTAAGTTTCTATCATGTCCCTCCTCATTGCTACAAACAAACTATACATACTGTATTGAGATTTTTTAGTCTTTCTGGGTAAGTTCTGTGATGTAGGCCATGTACCATATTAGTTGCTCTTCTTTGTGCCGTCTCTAATGTATTTATATATTTTTTGAGAAATGAACACCAATGACCTATACAGTGGCATTATTACTTCTTTCCACTGCTTATTTCGTTCACCTCATTGCCAGGCTGCTGGATAAATTTAGTCAGAATCGCACAGTGTTAATCGCAATTGATCCAGATTTCATCTTGATGTGCTGCCCTGTGGCATTGGGATCGAAAGCAGAAATAGTGCAGGCAAGTCTATTTCTGCTTCAATCTGCTATATCGAAAGGAGTGCCAAGCTGCTTAATGCATGGATAGATGGATGGATGGATGGATGCATGCCCCCCTCCCCAGCACCACCCCTCCCAAACCATCCCTCCCTCCCTGCTGGGTCCTGGCAGCCGCTGACATGAAATTGATATTGGCAGCCGCCACATTTCACCTTAGGACTTATATGAGTCTTGGGGGGGGGGGGGGGGGGGGGAGCAGAGGTCTACCATCTGTGGATTGGCAGGAAATTACAATGAAAGAGAGAGTATTACACATCCGTTACCTTACTTATTGATCCACCCACATAATTTATACTTAACAAAACAAACAAAAAAAGTCCATTCATTTTGCATATTATGGGAAAGTGTGAAAGTCGCCGAAGCCGTTCTCTCCTGGAGTTCGCACATGGGCAAATCCCTAACATCGGGGACAGGGCCAAATTCAGACCCAAACGAACTGATCTGAATCGGCCCCATAGTTATTACTTGCAAGGGTTGAGATGGATTAGGGGGACATACACATGGTATGATTATGGCTTCTTTCCTTACAATTTTGTTATAGAAAAATCGTAAGGAAAGTTAACCAAAATCTTACGGTGTTAAGGGGCTTGCAATACAGATGCACGGCCCAGCAAGGTCGGTGTCCCAAGTAAAATAGACTGTGCAGACAGTCTATTTTTACTATGGAGAGGATCGTTAATGCCCACCGGCATCCGTAAGTTTGTCTCGTGGCTGAAGGGATCGTACCGTGTGTATGTCCCTTAAAGTTGCATAAACACGGAGCAATGCTCAAAGCTTTCCGAGATTGTTCACGAGTGTATTAAATAGTTCATTGTGCGTACACACGGAACGATTTAATACACTTCACAGAAGATTGGTCTATGATATTCCTGTATGCAGGAAAGATCAAAGACCATCGTGAACGGTGGGTATGCACATATTTAACGATGCATAGAAAGATTTTAACGATTGGTCGTTATGTGTCATGTGTAGGGGGCTTTAGTCACTAGCAGAGCAGCATTAGCTCTGGCAGGTAGGACTTGCAATAGGACTGCAACTGGCTCACTGCCATGATGTATTTTCCTGGGGGAGAAGCAGCTCAAATGTATATAATCTGCCACTGGTCACTTCAAATGGGTTGGGATCATTTGGTCTATTGCATTATGGTCGAAAGTCATTAGGTCGAATCCATTAGGTCGACATGCTAAAAGGTCGACATGACTCTAGGTCGACATGGGAAAAGGTCGACATGATTCTAGGTCGACAGGTCATTAGTTCGACAGGTCATTAGTTCGACAAGGTCATTAGTTCGACATTGTCTATGTCGACATTCACAAGGTCGACATGGGGTTTTTCACTGTTTTTTTACCTGAATGTCAACACAGTCGACATGGACACAGTTTAAAGTGCACTGCATCCCCTCGCATCGCTCGCTGCGCTCGCTATGCGTCGGGCACGGTGCCTCGCTACGCTCGGCACACTATTTTATTCTCCCACCATGCCCTAGTGGATGGTAGGGCATGAAATACCGCCTGTCGGCACATGTTGGCTCAAAAAACAGTGAAAAACTCCATGTCGACCTTGTGAATGTCGACATAGACAATGTCGAACTAATGACCTTGTCGAACTAATGACCTGTCGAACTAATGACCTTTCGAACTAGAATCATGTCGACCTTTTCCCATGTCGACCTAGAGTCATGTCGACCTTTTAGCATGTCGACCTAATGGATTCGACCTAATGACTGTCGACCATAATGCAGTAGACCAAATGACCGCATCCCCTTCAAATATATACTAATGCCGTGTTCTCACTGCGAGTGAGAAAGACACAGCTTTTACCCGGCATTTAAAAGCCGGGGACTGCCGCGCTGGACCCCCGTTCTCACTGCAAGGCAAATTCTCGGGTAAAGAAGTTCTACCTGGGAAAATCCAGTGTTAAAAGGCAAATTCCCGGGTCGACGTGCTAGACACGGGAATTTGGCTGCAGTAAGAATGGGGTATAACTGACTTTTCTATGTACATTCACATCATTTGAAGTTCATTCTATCAGAACTTACACTCCTCTCTCAATGTGTGTTGCAGCTATCTATCACCTACCTGGGCAACCCACACAATTTCTCCCTGGCTCCCTCACTTCCTTTCCTCTGACATCTCAATCATCATCATGGGTGACTTCAACAATGCTATTGATAGGCGAAAATCTGCTGCTCATGTCTCCAAACTACTCCATCTAACCTCCTCTCTTGGCCTCTCCCAATAGACTGACTCCTTTACTCATCGGGAGGGCTACTGCCTTGATCTTGTATTCACAAAGCTGTGCTCAGTGTCTGAATTCACCAATACTCCTTTCCCTCTCTCAGATCACAACCTTATCACCGGCATGCTCTCTTCTATTACTTCAAACCCAAGACACTGAAATCCCTCAATCCACCTTAAGCCGCAGAAATATTAATGACATTAATTTTCACAAACTCTCCCCCGCTCTGCAACAACTATCACGTGAGCCAAACTCTCAAAACAGCCCTTGATGAAGTGGCTCCTGTTACCCCCCACACTCCACATAGGCCTAGACGCCAACCATAGCACTCTAAATGAACAAGCCACTTACAAAATCTCTCACGAAAAGTTGAACTTAAATGGTCAGCGATCGGCTCAACTCCCTACCTGAGCCCTTTGACGCATTTACTTCATTTGATTCCACGAATGATGATGAAGTATCTGAACCACTCTACTACCTCTCCTCTTGACCCTATACCCTCACAGTAAATCCCACACCAGGAACCTCCCCACCAGCAGACAGTTCCTATTTTATATTGTTTGACATTTTATACCATAATAAATTACCTATACTACTGAAATCTTTGCATGAGAAAAGATACCTTTATGAGTGTAACCCTACAGATATCATTGTGAGTATCGGTACGCAGTACATATAAAATAGATACCTTGATGTGAGAAGCATTGTTTTGCTCTATGTAAGTGAGGTACGCCTCCACGGAAATATAACACTTGTTATTTCAAAAAGAAACCCAGATATACTTATCCTCACTACATCAATGTGTAAGTGAGGTAGGAATATCCACACACTGGGATACATCCTTTTCTGTCTGTTAGTGTCGTGACGAGTGAATATTACCCTCCCACTAAAACACGCCCCCTTCTCTCTGTTTTCTACCTCTTCCAATATAAATCTGCGAGGTTAAAGCATAAAGAAAAGAGAAAAGGAGAATTTCTACATACATTGGATTAGAAAGATAAGTATTAAGAATAAACCTAGGTGAAACAGTAGGTGAAGTGTATTTTCCAATTGATTGAAGTTTACAGTCAGAACCATAGAGTTAGTGATTCCTTGCAGTCGCTGCCAGTCAGGCACATAGGACAATTATTCAACTGTTATTGTGCATTACTTGCTGTTTGATTTAAAGCGCAGGTTGTCAAATACTGCGCGAATAAAGTGTTAACCCTTTTGAGCAATACCTGGTTTCCCGCCTTCAATTCTTCCCCAAGAAGGAGAAACAGCGCCATCCAAGCGGCAACACCGGTTAGAGAACACAACTAAATAACATACACTATATAACATGCTGACAGCTGTAAATAAAGATAAATACATAAAGATAGATATATACAGCATAAATAAAGATATATACAGCACAGCAGGCCAGGGCAGCAGCAGAACCCAGAGATTCACTCCCCCCCCAACCCCCCTCGGGCTCCACGAATCCACCAAAAAAACAAGCATATTTCTATGTTTATTGTAAGAACTTTTTAGCTTTAAAATAAATAAAAATCACTCCACCTTCAACAACAAGATAAGGCACAGGCGGCAGCCAGCAAGACACCTTTTCCTCCTCCAGGCTACAGCCAGCGCTTGGGAAGGCTGAAGAGTGACGCTGCTGTAGCCAGGGAGGGGGTCAGAGACAGGTGACTCTGGCTGCCGCTGGGACTGGGAGGGGTCTGTACAGTGTGTCACTGTCAGACAGTGCTGCTACGCTGCCTGCGCTGCCCGGAAGCCGGACCGAGCAGCAGCAGCAATTCAGAGACAGGAGCCTGGAGGAGCCGGAGGACATAGCCCAGGGGTAGGGTACGACTCGGTGTCAGCCTGCCGCCCGGCCTCGCCACCCGTGACGTTTGGCGGCAGGGACCGGGCGAGCAGGGCAGGAGGCAACACTGCAGGTGCCGGGATCATTTGCGGAGGGGGGGGGGGGCGGGCCGGCAGCGCCAGTCAACCAATCGTCGCCCGGAGCATGAGCTCCGGTGGCTCCGCCCTCCCTACGCCTCTGCTCCCGAGACAGCACAAATCGAAACCCAGATAGACAGGGCAGCAATAACTATATAGTGCAAATCTAATGTAGATTGTATGTAAATTGTACAGTTAGCAAAGATTGCATAGCATACCTCCAAACATGACCCTCTCCAGGAGGGACACAATGCTCTGTTCCTGGCCTTCCCTTTTAGTGTATGATTGCCATCACATGTTTTAAACAGATTCATGCGTAAGAAAGGTGTTTCCACACAGGTGATGGTAGTCATAAATTAGGAGGGAAGTCCAGAAACAGAGCATTATGTCCCTCCTGGAGAGGGTCATGTTGGGAGGTATGGCATAGCAATAGCAAGGGAATCTCACCGCATACCTCCCAACATGACCCATGCCAGGAGGGAAACAATGCTCTGCTCCTGGACTTTCTTCTTAATGCATGATTACCTTCAGCTGTGTTGAACAGGTTAATTGATCAGAAAGATGTTTCAACACAGGTGATGGCAATCGTACATTAAGAGGGAAGTGCAGGAGCAGAGCATGGTGTCCCTCCTGGAGAGGGTCATGTTGGAAGGTATGTCACCATGTGTACACACCAAAAGACTGGCTACCTTTCACATAACCCCCTATCAACTCCTAGTTGCCCTGTTTTTCCACTACAGCAGTGGATCCCAACCCTGGTCCTCAAGTACCCCCAACAGTGCACATTTTCCAGGTCACCCTGTAGGCTGGTGCACTCATTATTCAAAGATCTACAGGTGGAGCCAATTACGTCACTTGTGATTCTGTGTGGAGACCTGGAAAATGTGCACAGTTGGTGGTACTTGAGGACCAGGGTTGGGAACCACTGCATTACAGGCATAAACTTGGGGAGCTTTGAACAGTCTAACCAGTTCCTTAAGCACACCACTTTTCTGTCTCCCAGGCCAGCTGCACAGTGTATAACTAAACAAAACTTACCAGTTTGAAACACAGGTAGCTGCTTACCCAAGGTTCTCTGCTGTATTGTAGATTCCAGCTACATACCTCCCAACATGACCCTCTCCAGGAGGGACACAATGCTCTGCTCCTGGACATTACTCCTTATATATGATTGCCATCACCTGTGTTGAACAGATTAATTGATAAGAAAGGTGTTTCAACACAGGTGATGGTAATCATACATTACCAGGGAAGTGCAGGAGCAGGGCAATGTGTCCCTCCTGGAGAGGGTCATTTTGGGAGGTATGCAGCTGTATGTGCCCCCCATTGGGCACAAAATGTGACAAGGATACAATGAAGTCTTGTTCTTATTTTGTAGCAGGTACACAGCTGACCATGTAATCAGCATAAGCAAGAATGGTTACAGCATTGCAGCATACAGGTGTCAAAGCATTGCACAAATAGTACAAATTCTTCAAAAAGCTCAAGTGGTCCAGACCATAGCCCACACCCCGGCCTATGACTTGGGCAGCTATTCCAGAGCAATGACCCTCTGCCCTGTAAACCCTTATATCAGGAGAGCACAGGTGCAGCCCAGAGAGAGAGAGAGAGAGAGCAGTGGAAGGGTGGCACTTCCGAATAGAAACAGTCTGACATGCAATATAATCAATGCAGGCAGCATTCCAATATCAATTATCCCATAGTTATCAGATAGTTCGGTGACCTCCTAGACATCCCATGCGAGAGTTCCAACATATAAACCGTGAAAGCGGCACTCAGTCTCATATGCAGACACCAGCAGTTGTGTTTCAACGTTTTGAGAATTTTTTTTATTGGCAATATTTTCGTTGAGCTCATTGAGCCAGGTCTGGTTCCAAAAATACTGGGGACAAAAAGCGTAGGGATCCCCCGTATTTCTGAAACCAGCCCCAGATTCTTGGACCGGTCCTAGTTCCAAAAATACAGGAGGACAAAAAACTGGGGGTCCACCATATTTTGGAACCAGCACCAGGCTCCAACAGCCCGCGGTGTCATGCCACAGCTAAGGGACACTTTTTACATAAGGTCCCCCAGCCGTATCATGCTCACCATGACAGGTCAGCCATGGACGGAGTACCTGGGGGAAAGGAGAACCCCCCAATAAAGGGGCATCCCCTCCCAGGCTTCACCCATCAAGGACTAAAGCCTGTGACTGTCGCCGGTGTCCGTGGGCGGTGGATGCCGGCCTGATACAGTTAAATCACACATACAAAACATTGCTTTTAGCCAATCAGGGCTGAGCTATGTGTCTCCATGGAGACGCATAGAGCCAACCATGCTAACAGCTTGTATTGCACTGTGACAGCACTATAGAAGCTGGCAGCATGGACGGAGGAAGCCGGCTCACCCCGCTGTCAGTGTGGGGTGAGCCTGCAGTGGAAAGGATGGAGTCAGCGCTGGAGCCTGGTGTTGTAAGTATTCAGGTGTAAAATTAATGTGTGTTTAATAAACTTTTACTTCTCTGTGTGTGTGTTTTTTTTAACATTCTTTTTACAGGTGGACTACAAATCCAAGGGGACCCATTAATGCCCCTCATGCTGGGACTTGTGGTTCACCTGTAAAAAAGCAAAGTTTTGTATGGGTGATTTAACTGTAGTAGGCCGGCGTCCACCGCCAATGGACGCCGGTGACAGCCACGGGCTTCAGCCCTGGACAGTTGAAGCCTGGGGGAGGGCCCCTTTATTGTGGGGTCCCCACTCCCTCAGGTATCTCATCCAGGACTGACCAGCCACGGTGAGCATGATAAGGCCGGGGGACCTTATGTAAAAAGTGTCCCCCGGCTGTTGCATGACACTGTGGGCTGTTAGAGCCCGGTGCTGGTTCCAAAATACGATGGATCCCCAGTTTTTCGTCCCCCCATATTTTTGGAACCAGGACCGGTCCAAGAGTTTGGGGCTGGTTTCATAAATACGGGGGACACCTACGATTTTTGTCCCCCCCCCATGTTTTTGGAACCAGAACTGGCTGGTTATGCTCAGGAGAGGGGACCTCATGCCATTTTCTTTTTACATTTTTTGACACAAAATCGCACATGTCCTCAATTTCACTTTTTCATGACTAAAAATCGCACTTTTTTGCCTAGAATTCGCATCTCATTAAATGTGCGCATTTGGAAAATGCCATAAAATCGCATCCTATTAAATGTCACCCTTATTGTCTCGTTATCAGGATATCTTCATGAAAGCCTTGAAATGAAGTGCAACTTGCCGAGTGCAGTCTTCACTGTGGCATTGTTCAGATCTGATTGCATTACAAATTTGTTTGGAAAATGGGCAAAACCATGTGCACTGCAGGTGGGGCAGATGTAACATGTGCAGAGAGAGTTAAATTTGGGTGGGGTGTGTTCAAACTGAAATCTAAATTGCAGTGTAAAAATAATGCAACCAGTATTAACCCTGCACAGAAACAAAATAACTCACACAAATCTAACTCTCTGTGCACATGGTACATCTGCCCCGCCTGCAGTGCACATGGTTTTGCCCATTTCCCCAAACAAATTTGTACTGCAATCAGATCTGAATAAAGGCCTGTGTGTGTACATTCATATAGGCCACAACGACCCAGTTTTCTGCAAAAAATGGGTTGGAATTTGAAATAAATGTGTGATAAGTGTGTTGAAATTTGGTGTTGCTTATAGTGGAACAATCCACTAAAGAAATGAACAATCTAAAAAACAAGATCGTATCATTTGAAAGAGTGAATACTGTTATAGTTTTGTACAATAAATTGAATAACCAAACCAGGACGTATAAGCGTTAGCTTATTAAGTTTAAATCAGAATTTTTTTTTACATAGATTACGAAAACCATAATGTACAGTATATAGCTGGACAAATAATTCCACTTACCATGATCAGAGAAAACCCTTCTCCTGATGCCTGATAAGGAGACGGTATGAATTTGAGCTGTCCAAAGAAAACACCTTAACAGCAGGTGAGACAGAACAGAACCAAAGCAATATTGCTAACACTGGCCCTTTAGGTGTGACCACCATAGCGATAGGCAAAAACAGCGCAGAAAGCACCCATATACCCTCCGGGCCGGTAGTGGCAGAAGTCGTGGAAGGAGATGGCACAGACAACTTAAACTAAAGGAATTTCTTGCCAAAAATCAATCAGTACCCCACACCAATGATAAGGTGCCTATACAAGTATGAAAAAACACTACCAAAATCATCTTTTCAACCCCAATCATGCAACTCATCTATACTGCACTTTTGTAAGGTTGCTGGATGAACAAACAGAAACATTGATTGGATGAGATGTTCAGATTTGACCGAATCCAGACAGTAGCAAACAAGCGTTAAACAAACTGGCAGCTAATGAAAATCTAAGATTCAGACCTGCCGACACAGGGGGAGCACTGGTAATTTTTAATCTACGTGAGTATATTGATGAAATAACACTGCAGCTGCAGGATAGTGCAATTTATAGACCATTACCATGTGACCCCACCAATATCTTAAGTAAGGAGTTTGATAACTTGGATGATGCATTTAAAAACAGAAACCATTAACCACTCAAACAGGCATTAGTGCCTATATGTCCCATAGTACCATTGTTATACACAACTCCCAAGATACACAAGAAATTGGTGAAAAACCCAGGTCGGCCCATAATATCTACTAACAACTCACTTTTTCAATCAGCTGCACTATTTTCGGATTCCTTGTTACAACCATGCATCTAAGCCCACCCAAGATTTTTACCAAACACTAACAGCCTATTACTTAAAGTGCAAGAACTGCCGATATTTGATTGTGACATCTTAATGTGTAGCATCGATATTCAAAGTTTAAATACTGTGATCCCATATCAGGGAGGACTTGCAGCTAGGACTAGGCAATTCCTACTGGGAAACTCCAAAATAATAATTTCCTTTATTATGATAAATTCTACCTCCAGTGTAGAGAGTGTGTGATAGGTTCCAGTGTGACCCCATCCTATTGGAATATTGATATGTTTGAAATTGAGGAAGAAATTCTCTTTCAGAATACCGCTACATTGACGACCTGCTCATCTTTTGGAGAGGTAGCTGTGAATTATTTGTTAATAATATTGCTGCACATAATGCCAGAGAATATCCCATCAAATTGACATACAATATCACTGAGACATCCATTAGTTATTTAGACAACATGGGGGCATACCTGTTTCTGGCACTGTGGGGGCATATGTGTATCTGGCACTCTTTGGGCAGATGTATATCTGGCACTGCACTATTGGGGCGTATGTGTATCTGGCATTATTGGGGGCATATGTGTATCTGGCACTATTTGGGCATATGTATATCTGGCACTGCACTATTGGGGGCATATGTGTATCACACCCCCATTTTTATTGCCCGCACCCCATGTGGCATGTGGCTTCACCCATTTCACAGTACCGCCATATTACCGAGTATTTATTTCGAATGGCACCATCAGGCAGGCATTGTTTATCTGGTTCTGCTGGGGGGCATTGTGTTTATGGCATAACTGCGAGTATTGGGGGCATTGTGTAACTGGCTCTGCTGGTGGCATGTGTATATATGGCACAGTGTCTATTCAGAAAGGCTGGGGGTATGGCCAGCATCTCTCAGAGCACTGGCCATGCCCCCATAGCGAAAAAAAATGGGGGTTGTGGAGTCGCAGGAGTACCACGGTAGTAGGTCATGCCCCCTTCGGCATGCGCAGATGTCCCTTCTCCTCTACCTCCAGTGTTGGGAAAAATGTATGCGGCATATTGGACATTGCAGTGTGTGCATATTGTGTCTGGGGCATTGTGGTATGTGTCATAATGTGTAAAGGGCATTTTGCGATTAGTATGCAGATTTCTTTTTTTTATTTAGTAGCTCTTTAGGCGGTTTAATTAGTCTAGAGTAGCTCACGCCTCAAAAAAGTTTGGAGACCACTGGTCTAAGATTTATTTTTCCTTTGAGTATCACTCAACCTTCATTGCTGCTTTTTGTGTGCACCCGGGACTGTGTCTGTGGTAGGGTTTGTTTATTTATGCTTCTCTTTGTCTCCGTTTCCTGTTTTCCTCTCAAGTTTCTCTAATTGCTGTTACTAAGGAACTTTTATAATAATTAGCTTTTTGTGGTACATGATTGTTATTTATTTGTAGTTTTATTTATTTATTGTTTTGATATTATGAGATGCTTCATTGTGCCTGCAATCTGAAAAACAACTTGAAAATTCTGAAAGCATAATTAAAAGATATTGAAATGGAATCAGGCCTGGCGCTGTTGAGTAACAAGGGGGATGCGTGAACTGTGGGACATTGTCCTCTAAGGCACTCACTGACATAAAGTATTTGCCCCAGTGGCAAATCATAACTGTGCCTGTGCCAATGCAGTAATTACTAGGGTATAGATACAATTGGACCAGGTTTGACCTTTTAACTCATTGCCTTGCAAAATGTTTTTATTTTTTGTGACATGAGAGGGTGATGTTGCTGGAGGAACAGGGAGACTGAAGTTGTTGGAAAGACAATAATAGAGGAGGTTGCTGGTGAGACAAATAGAAAGGATGAGACAGGAGCGTGTGACACTACTGAAGAGACAATGAGGGTGTGAGCCTTCTGTTTAGACACAGGAGGGATGCGGCTGCTGGAGAGACATAGGAGGAGCTGAGGATTTCGGAGTCACATGGGGTTGTTGGAGAGACACATGGGGTAACAAGATTGCTGGAGAGCAACAGGAAGGTGGTAAAGTTTCCAGAGACACATGGAGGGAGAGGCTGCTGGAGAGACACAGGAAGATGAGGCAGTTTGAGAAATATGGGAGTAATGTCACAGTTTGCTGGAAGTCAGGTTGCTGCTCATATGAAACGCCTGTCCTGTTGTTATCAAATGCAGTGCACCAAACCTTTTTCCGTGATATAATGTTATTACCGTACATGTCAACATGTTCACAATAAATTGATGGTAATGCTGATGTACCAATAAGATGCAGAAATCTGATCATGCTACACACCTCAATGTTTGACCATGTTTCCCGCCATCTTCCACCTGAAGTTGGGACAGTAATGGTGTGTACACACAGTGAGATTCCCTTGCTATTCGACTTAATGGTGTACACACACTTGTACAATGTGCATGAGATTTTGATTATATAGTCAAAATCTCATCTGGATCGCATGCAGATCGTATGGGTTTTAACCCTTGCGATTCCGATGCGATCACGATCAGAAAGTCTTGGCTGCATAGACTATATAGTGCAGATCTGCACTATATAGTCTAAATTGTATGCAGATAGTCTAAATTGTGTATATAGTCTAAATTGTAATATAGTCTAAATTGTACAAGTGTGTACACACCTTAAGATTCGAGTGCTATGCAATCTTTGGTAACTCTGTGCTATTTTACATACAATTCATACAATCTGCATTATAGTAATTTTACATACAATTCATACAATCTGCATTAGATCTGCACTATATAGTAATTTTTGCCCTGTCTAACTGGGTTTCTATTTGTGCTGTCACAATCAGGATCGCAAGGTAAAAAACCTGTGCGATCTGCATGCGATTTTGACTATATAGTCAAAATCTAATATCAAATCTCACTATGGGCCAGATGTATCAAGCTTCAAAATTGATAAAATGGAGAGTGATAAACAACCAACCAATCAGCTCCTATCTGTCAATTTTCAAACCCAGCCTGTTACATGACAGGCAGGAGCTGATTGGTTGGTTGTTTATCACTCTCCATTTTATCACTTTTTGAAGCTTGATACATCTAGCCCTGTGTGTATACAGCATTGAAGACTAATGGCCATGAGGGGAAGCACAGGTCTACCATCTGTGGCTTTGCAGGAAATTAGAAGGAAATAGAGAGTATTACACACGTTTCCTTAATTATTGATCCACCTTCATAATTTATAGTTAAGTACAAAAAAAGTCCATTCACTTGGGTATTATGGGAATGCATAGGCTCCAACTGTACAGAATTAGCTGGTACAGCATACCCTCCAGCTGTACCGAATTTGCCGGTACAATATAGATTGTACCGAATATATCGTTTCCCCCCCGTTGCTGCGGTCAGGCACTCACTGTGCGCATAATTTTCCTCCGGCTTCCCCAGGCTCCACTCCATGTAAGCTGCTTGGTGCGCTGGCTCTCCTTCTCACCCATTCCCAAGATTGCATTGTGGCCGGCCCTGTGTGTCATGACTTCATGTGCCGGGACCGCGCACTCAGGGGAAAGCACAAAGTCTCAGCCCTCAGTGTCTGCATGCGCAGACACTTGTGGGCACGGAGGGCTGAGGGCGAAGAGTGGGGTGCGTGCGATGCATATGGTGGCCAGACCCGGCACGCGTGATGGTTGGGGATCGTCTTCGCATCGGAGCCTGCTGCCTGCCTGAACTTCACAGCACATCAGACTCGAGCACTGTAGTACAGTGCAGCAAGTAGGTGGCTGGGCTTAGGCTGCACTTTGAATAATAAATTGTGTGACATCATGTGACATGTGCACCTGATGCAGCTCATGTCACATGGTGGCTTGGTGGGCTGCTGGCATATTAAATAAGTATATTTAATATACTTATTTATTAAATAAGTATATTAAATATACTTATTTAATATGCCAGCAGCCCACCAAGCCACCATGTGACATGAGCTGCATCAGGTGCACATGTCACATGATGTCACACAATTTATTTACCCAATGCCACACCCACTTTACCCATGGCCACGCCCCTTCCTAAATGTGTACCGATTTTTGCCCTTCAAATGTTGAAGGGTATCGTACAGTACCATTTTTTAACGGTCTGTACCGGCTAAAATCCACTGTACCAATTGTACCAGTTTTTGATGAAACAGGCTGCTCCCCTTCATTATATAGCAGCTGTGACAGGCGGCGACCTGGCGAGTCCACAGTTCCCCTTCACCCACCAAGAAAATCCGGCCTTGGCATATCCTGCACCCGTTCCCAGGGGTGCATTGCGGGTCCAGACCAGTATGCGTCCCGTCATGACGTCATTAGGATGCACGCCGGACCCGCCTGTGCAGCCTGTCTGCGCACGCTTTTCTGGACAGCGGTCGTGTTGTGTAGGAATGTAGGTGGAGCTATAAGGAGGTGAGGGAAAGAGCGCTACCTGGGCTGGGGGTTGTGCATCCTATTACACTCCCCACACCTGGGTCTATCGTCACTGGTCTGAGTGCTGCCTTCACTCAGTGTAGGAGTGGCTGCTGGATCTGAGCATTAGTGGCCACACCCCTTATACTAGTGGCCACACCCCATATCCATGGCCATGGCCATGCCCCCTGTACCGATTTTTATTTGCAAAATGTTGGAGGGTATGGGAAGGTTGCAGTATGTCAATGCAAGCAACCAAAAATGCCCCAGTCTGTATGATAACATGTATCTAAATAGTGGGCGTCAAGGTAGCAGAGCACTGGTAACAAGGGAGTTTGCTAGGGAAGAACAAGAGGGAGAAAGACCCTGCTCATAAGACAAAGGAAGAACGTTGTGGTCATTCTGGCAATTAAGGCAAGCCTCCACGAGGTTATCCTCCGTATAGTATGGTCGGATACTGTTCCCCTTGCAGTTTGGCGGGGTTCCCATAACATCTCCACGGTTGACAAAGCTAGGAAGAAGGTTAACTTTGCGGTGTCAAAATTTGTTGTAGGGGGATCAGCAGTTCGTCACCCTTTGCTTGTGCGGGCTAGCGCCCAGTACTTTGCCAATGATGGGGTCCATCTATCTAAGTTGGATTTAGGGGTATTATTGGGTGATATTGTTTCCTGTTTAGCTTAGGTTAGCGGACACTTAGGTCAGTCTTCGTTTGGGTGGCATGCGGCAGCTCTTGGAGCCTATGTAGTTTGTCTCCTAGAGCCTGGCGGTGGCGGTGGGGCGTCATGGTCCAGCAGTCACTTGTGGCATGAGAGGGTACTGGGAGGAGCTGCCACTTGGAAAGATGGCGGGGTGTCCTGCCTTTGCGAGGGGCGCTGTGGGCACTTTGTTAGCAGAATGTCCACACCGGCCAGAGAAGGGGTGGTGAGACTTCCCAGTGTTAGGTTGTGCCTTAGTCAGATGGGACATCTCAGTTGTCACCATGTTAATATCAGTCAGTTGCGGTATTTAAGTCGCCACCATTTTGGATGTGACTACAGCTGGACATCACGTGGCGCCTTATTGCCAGCCCTTTACGAAGAGGGGTCATACCACATAATAAATATATACATATGACCTTTAAATCGAATAGTTTTGGTGTCCGTGTCTTTATTGTGTCAGCATGAGTTATTTTTTGTTAAGCTAGCTTAAAGTGTGTGTTAAAATTCAAGCCAAATAAATGTATAGACGCCTTAAGAGGATGACTGGTATGTATTATTGATAATTATAATAGTAATAATAATAATAAAAAATTATGTTTTAAGAGCAAATTTAAAACTAGGACGTTTAGTAGAAAGTCTGACTGGGTAAGAAAGTTAATTCCATAGGACGGGGAACCACTGATAAACTCTTGGAAGTGGGCCTGGAAGAGGAAGAGATCAGGGTGGAGGGAATATGTTAGCCAGTGGAGAGGGTGGCAGGGTGTGTGGACAGATGTGCAGTAGGGAGGGGCAATTGGTTTAAGGCAAAGTGATTTTGAACTGGATTCTGAGTGCTCCAGGCAGCCAGGCAACTATGTTGCTGAGGGAGAGGCAGACGCTGTATGCCATGAGAGGAAAATGAGACGAGCAGCAGCAATAGAATGAATAGGGGAGGTAAAGGAGAGATGCCAAAGAGGGGAAGAAAATGATTAGAGGATGAAAAAAAGTTTTGATGGCATTTTGGGCAAGGAAGGTCTGTATTCTAGGGATGTCCCAGAGGTAGAAGCAGCAAATAAGAGATATGGGGCAAAATGTAATAGGGAGCGATTTTCTCAGTTTTGCACATTTTGGTAAAAAAAGTCAGAATTCGTACGTTTTTTAAAATCGCAAATGTAATAGTGTGTGAATTGCGATTAAGGGGGTGATAATAGTGTGCGAATTGCTATTAAGGGGTGATTTTGGTTGGCTCGTGAAAACTTTCTGCACAGCAAGTCTTCTAACACCGCCCGCCAGGCGAGCGAGTGCACGCCCCCCCCCCCCACTCCCGCTGCCATGCTCCAAACATCCCCCCCGCTTTGGGAATGGATGTTTTGCATAAACATCCATTCGCAGGGTAGCATATGGGGTCAAAATCATTTGATGGTTGTCTGGGCTAACTTAGACCTGTGACGTCCTGTCTGAGAAGGGGGCGGATGGCTGACTATGCATGTCACGATAGTGCCCACACAGTAGCCCTGCACATGTGGATATGTTTATGTGCAGTGAAAAAACATCGGCCCCCGGTGCGAGCACGCCAGGGACCGAGTGAATGAGAATCACCCCCTTAATTGGCACATTTAGCTGTAAAAATTGCACGTTTAGTTATGTGCAAATAATCCCACATTACACTTTGCATCCAGATGTTTTCCAATTATAAAGTATACAGTTCACAAATGTAATAGGGTCACGGGCGTGATGTTTGGTAAACATCACCAAAAATCGCAAAATAAATAAACCAAACAAATTTGACAGAACCATACACAGATCAATGAGATTCATTGAGCCGGTAAAAAAGTATTGGGGATAAAAAGTGTAGGGGTCCCCTGTATTTCTGATATAAGCCACATGCTCTTGGACCGGTCCTGGTTCCAAAAATACAGGGGACAGAAAAACTGGGGGTCCCCCCTATTTTGGAACCAGCAATGAGCTCCAATAGCCAGCGGTGTCATGCCATAGCCGAGGGACACTTTTTATACAAGGTTCTCCAGCTGTACCATGAGCTCCGTGCCTGTTCAGCACCAGACCAGGTCCGTTAAATGGGGGTCCCCCATCCAGTGCTGAAGTCCGGTGCTGTCCCTGGTATCCCAGGGTTGTGGATGCTGGGCTGATGTGTGTAAAAAATTGAATAAAACACATTGCTTTATACAGGTGAACTACAAGACCCGCTTGGTCTCGTAGTTCGCCTGTAAAAAGAATGTGTAAATAACAAAGAAAACAAACAGGGGTCTGGCAAAGTGGATATTGTCAATACTTTAATACTTCGATAATCAATAATCCTTCAACCGACTGCTGCTGTTTTTTTTTTTTTAAATAAACAATTTTATTGAGCAAATACAAGGATAAACAAGCTTTACAGACCAGCTGTTTTCACTATATATCAAGACAGCGTGTATCACAATTTGCCAAGTTTTCTGTATTTAACTTAGTGTCAGAGGAGAGTTGATAGATAGAAAGAGGGAAGTGAAAAGGGCGTGACATCAGGGGTGGGATAGAGAGGAGGGAGGGATGAGGGGAGAAGGAACAAGAGAAGAACGAATGAAGGGGGGGGGGGGATGGGGAAGTGAAAAAAAAGGGGGGGGGAGGGGGATGGCCTCCATTAACATGGCTCAAACGGGGGTAGCACGTTTTGTTGAGAAAGCCACGGGTCCCAAACCTTTTGAAAGGACTTAAGTGAGTGGCGTAAGGTTGCAGTAATGTATTCCATCTTATAAACATACCACACCCGTGTGAGAATTGCCTGTATTGGAGCTGGTGTGGGTTTTTTCCAGTCAGCCGCAATTTGACATGTCATAGCAGAGGATATATGTCTTAGTAGTTTGTGCTGATGTTGGGAAAACCCGGGGGGCTTCAGTGGGAGGAGGTAGTATCTGGGGTCTCTGGGCACCGTAACTCCCAGCAAGGCTGTGAGTAGGTCGATCACTTCTCTCCAAATGCCCGTGATTTGGGGGCAGGTCCACCAAATGTGGAGGAAGTCACCTTCAGCAGGGCAACCCCTCCAACATCTGTCAGAGACCTCGGGAAATATCCTATGCAGCCTAGAGGGGACGTAGTACCAGCGATATAGCAGTTTATATGTATTTTCTTTAATTTTTACGCAGATGGAACTTGACGCTGCATTGTCGCGTATTTCCTCCCAGTCTTCCTCGTCCAGGGCGAGACCTAGGTCCCTTTCCCAAGCCTTTTCATGAGGAGCCCGGGACGAGGTTGCGAAGGGATCTAGCTGGGAGTATAATGCAGAGATTAGCCCTTTAGATGAATCACGCCTCCAACAAATGTATTCAACGGAGGTTGGAGGTCTAGCAATTATTGTAGATACAACCTTAGAGTGAAAGTGGCGGATCTGGAGAAAACGGAAGAAATCTATGTTGGGAATTGACGTGCCTTCTCTGACTTCGGAGAACTGGGGGAAGGATGCTTTGTCCGATATGTCGTTTAAATAATAAATACCATCTTTAAGCCAGCTGGACAGGGAAGAGCCTCCCATGCCGGGGGGGAAAGCGGGGTTATGGAACAAAGGTATCAGAGGGGAGGGTGGTGGGGCCAGGTTATATGTTTTATTCAGTCTATCCCAGACCGCCAGAGCACGCGACACCACCGGGTGCGACACTGTTGAGTGCGGACGTTTAGTCCTGGGTAGCCACGGCAGTGAGGACAAAGTGTTCAGACCCAAGTCCCCCGCTTCTATGTTCACCCATACTTTGTTCGCGCCCCAGGGGTTACACCACTGAACGGTCTGGGACAGCTGTGAGGCATAGTAGTATCTTTTGAAGTCTGGTATCCCCAGGCCACCTTGGCAGGAGGGCCTCTGCAATAGTTTTAATCTTATACGGGGGCGTTTTTTGTCCCATATGAATTGTGATGATTGGTGTTGTAAAAATTTAAAAACGTAAGCCGGGACATATATGGGCAGGGTCTGAAAGAGGTACAATAGGCGTGGGAGGACATTCATTTTAATAGAGTGTATTCTGCCTATCCAGGAGATTAAGTGGGAGGACCAAGTGGAAAGGTCTGACTTAATCGTGTCTAGCAGTCTCGGGAAGTTGGCTTGAAAGAGTTGGTGGTAATGATGTGTTAGATAAATACCTAGATATTTCACTTTTTTTCTGTTCCAATTACAAGGTAGCATTTTTATCAACTCAGTTTTAAGAGGTCCTGGCACATGAAAGTCAAGGACTTCAGTTTTTTCAACATTTATTTTATAATCAGAAAGGCGGGAGTATTGTTGAATCGCTGACAATAAATGGGGGATAGAGCTTACTGGATCGGCGAGGGTCAAGAGCACGTCGTCTGCATATTTTGTGCTCCGAGGAGCCTACTTTGACGCCATGGATAGACGTGTTATTACGTATCCTCGCCGCCAGGGGCTCCATGACCAGGGCAAAGATTAATGGAGAGAGGGGGCAGCCTTGACGGGTGCCATTGGTTATACTGAAGGGATCTGACCTCGCCCCGTTTACAACAACCCGGGCGGAAGGTGTACGATATAGGGCCTTGACCCCCTCCAAGAAGGGCCCTGAAATGCCCATCTTTTCCAACACGGCAAAAGCGAAGGACCACGATATACGATCAAATGCCTTCTCTGCATCTAATGCTAGGAGCAAGGCCGGATTTTTCTGCTTCTGGATTATATGAATAAGGTCAATCGCTCGCCTTGTGTTGTCCGACGCCTGGCGCCCCGGGATGAAACCCACCTGGTCCGGGTGGACAAGGAATTGGAGCAGGGGAGCCAGACGTCTGGCTAGAATTTTTGCGTAAATCTTCAGGTCAGTATTCAATAGAGAAATCGGCCTGTAGTTTGCACAGATGGTTGGGTCTCTGCCTGCTTTAGGAATCACCACTATATCCGCCAGGGCCGTCTCCGGGGGAAAGGAAGCACCCTCCAGCATATTGTTGAACAGGACCACCAAGTGGGGGGCTAGTTCTTTTGCAAAACGCTTATAGTAAATGGCCGAAAACCCATCTGGGCCTGGCGCAGCTGCTGAGCGCATAGATCTAATTGCCGCTATCACCTCTTCCTCTGTAATCCTCCCATTTAGGGTGGCCAATTGGGCCTCAGGGAGAATCGGGATGGGGGTGTCTGCAAGGTAAGGGATTGTTTCTTCGTTAACTGCGGTGCATGTGAGGGGGGGGCTTTTTAAATTATATAGGGCATTGTAGAACTGTTGAAATTCCCTGGCTATTTCTGTCGGGTCAAAAGTGCAGGATCCTAATGTTGGGGAATGTATTTTTTCAACCAACCTAGAAGCTTGTTGCCGTCTAAGTTTATTGGCTAGTAGAGTGTCAGCCTTGTCTGCTTTGTCATAGAAGCGTTGCCCAAGCTTAAGAAGAATTTTAGCCGCCCGGTGAGCCAAAAGTGTGTTCAGTTGGCCTCTAATCGTTTCAATTTGGGATAGCAGACTAGAGGTAGGTGAGCTTTTGTGCTGCCCCAATAGAGTGGCCAGCTGTGATTCTAAAGCATGTATCTGGGAGGCCCATTTTTTCCGGACAGAGGCGACCTTAGCTATTATCACCTAATCGTAGCTTTATGAGCCTCCCAGACAATGCCAGGGGATGTGTCCGACGTGGGATTTTCTTTAAAATAGTTTGTAATGGCAGCTTTGACCTCCTTCAATGAGGAGGGGTGTTCCAAGATGGAGCTGTCTAGCCTCCATCTTCTGGCTCCAGGCGGCCGGTCGTAAAGGTCGAGGTCCACGACGGTGCCTGCATGGTCTGTCCGGGAGAATGGTGCCATGCCCGTTCCCCTAACGTGTGGAATAAGGGAGGAGGAGATGAGTAACATGTCGATCCTAGAATATTGCTGGTGAGGGGCCGAAAAGTGAGTATAATCTCTTGAGTGTGGATGTTTCAGGCGCCAAGAATCACATAGCCCATAGTGCTTCATGGCGGCCGTGAGAGTGCGTGTGGCTCTAGGGGTATCTGCTGTGCGTGGGTGAGGGGCCGAGGGGGATTTGTCTAACATCGGGTCTATCACTGTATTGAAATCGCCGCCTATGACTGTATGTCCCTGCGCAACTTTGTTCAGTCTCTTAAAAAAATTGTCAAAAAATTGCGATTGATCCTGATTGGGTGCGTACAGAGAAACTAGGGTCACAGTCAGGGTCCTGATCTTTCCTATCACTATGATAAACCTGCCGTCGGGGTCCGCAATTGTCTTGGTAGTAGTGAAAGGGACATCGTTGCGGACTAGAATGGCCACACCGCGCTTTTTACAATCTGCTGATGCGAAAAAGTTATTTGGGAACGAACGACCCTTCAATTGAGGGTGGTTGCCTGTAAAGTGTGTTTCCTGCAAGAACACAATGGATGCCCTTTCCCTTCTACAAGCTTCTAGCAGAATAGTACGTTTCCTAGGGGCGTTTAGACCGTTAACGTTTATTGATATAATTTTTAGGGCCATGGACGGGTGAGTATGTGCAGCGCTATAGAGAAGCCCCGGGAGAGGAACGGAGGCCATCCCCAGGGTGGGGTAAAAGGGGGGAGGAGGCCAGGGGGATGGGGGAGGGGGGGGGGGAAGGGAAAGGAAGCCCCACAGATTGGGGACTGACTAAAGTAAAGAGAATAAAGAAAAGCCCGTGAGGGCGGAATCCCTGGTAAAGAGGGTCCCCGAGGGAGACCGCTACAAAATACAATGAATCAACATACATTATGAACTTATGCAAAAAAGGGAGTTTTGGGGGGGGGTGGTAAGTCGGCGAGGTGGAGCTGGGTTCAGGTCCGCCCAGGCCAGCACCGTCCCTTTCAGGGGAAGTTCGTGGGAGCTATAACGACCTATAAACAACATGCAAACAATCGCTATAACGGAATCTGCCCTAATGGAGGGCTCAAGGTAACAATCAAAAGACAATCAACAACACGGATAGATCTCACCCATAGCGAGTCAGTTCAGTGAGAACCCGAGTGACGCCAACAGGTGAGACAGTTCAGTTCAGTTGGGCTCTTTGTTTTCAACTCGAAGGCGGGATACCCTCGTCCATTCGGGTGGAGGAGGGGACTGACAACGAGATCTTGGGGGTGACTCTGTGTCCACCGGGGGAGATGGAAGGAGATCCAACTTGGATAGCAGTTCTTGTCCTTGGGCCAGGGTCTTGATGTTGTGTAGCGTGTTGTTAGCTGAGACGTGGAGCATAAACGGAAAACCCCACCTGTAGCGAATGTTGTGTTGGCGAAGGGTTCTGGTTATTGGCTGGAGATCACGCCTTTTCTGGATAGTTGAGGGAGCCAGGTCCTGAAAGATTTGCAGCTGCATCTCTTGAAATTGTATGTGCTCGGCATCCCTGGTGGCAGCTAGGATTCTCTCCTTCGTCTGGTAATAATGAAAACGGATAATGACATCCCTTGGGGGTTGGGAGGGGGGGGGGTTTGAGCGGAGAGCCCTATGAGCTCTGTCCAGTAGGCAGTCCTTGTCTGAAAGAGCTGGAATGATATGCTGGAACAGGGTTTTGAGGAAGGCCGGTATGGCAGACCCCTGAACAGACTCCGCTATGTTGCGGATCCGCAAGTTGTTGCGGCGGGACCGATTTTCCTGATCTTCCTGGCGCTCCTTGAGGGCTTCCAATTCCTCATGGAGTCTAGAGAGTTCTTTATCCATGCGTAGTTGGGATCGGCAGATGTCGTCTGTCTTGGACTCTAATGCGTCGGTTCTGTTGCCAAGGGCTGTTAAGTCGGTGCGGAACTCTGCAACCGCATTGGCCAATTCGTGTTTGAATGCGTTTTGTACACCCTCGAGAAGCCCTGTCATCACCGCTTGGAGGTGGGGATCAATGGCAGAGTCCGTTAGCTCTTGGCGCGTAGGGGAGTCTGCGAGCTGTGAAGGGCTAGGTGTGTTCTTTGATTTGGCGCCAAAGAAGTTACCGGCTGCTTGCGGAGCTTTTTTGTTTTTGTGTGACATTTTTAGTCAGAGTTAGGAGAGTAGGAAGGCTGTGACCTCAAAGCTATATTGGATTCTCCAGGTGGGGGATAGTCGAATGGGGATGCTTAAAGAGTCGGTGCTGGGGGACAGGTTTGGCCCGGGCGGGACATCGTGCGCACTCAGGATATCATGATAAGTCCCTGCAGTCTGAGTGCAGTAGAGAAAATGATCATCAGGGGGAGAGACCTTTTCAGCTTTTCACTTGATTCCCCACAACAGTTCTCGTGTAACCGCTCTTTATCTTTGTATTGATGCCCCTATGGCACAAGGCAGTTTTGGCTATATAGCCCCAGATGTGCCGGTGCGGGGAGGATTAACTTTGCCCTTGTATGTATACGCAGGATAAGGCTTTTACCGATCTCAGTCGGGTCTGGTGCTGGGAAGGGACCTAGGCTCTTTCTAGAGGCTTAATGAAGTGGGCCATTTTTCCCTATACGAGCCCGCTGGGTAGGGGGGGAGAGGAGCCACCACTCCTGGATGGTGCTGCCCTTATGTTGTGGATTGCCTCTCCGCCGTGTCCGCCACAGCCAATATGGCGTCTGCAGCTTGGGCCCAGAGGCTGAGAGTACAGGGCCAATAATAGTTCTTGTGGCTGCACACTGTGTGTGGAGGGGGACAGCGAGGCCACTGCTCCCCGCTGGCGCTGCCCTTCGGTTGTTATTAGCCCGGCTGCCGCGTTCGCCACCTCCAATATGGCGGCCGCAACTCGGGCACTGCTGATCTTTGTGGACCCCCCCTGCCCTTCTAGCAGGGATACTGCCCTGCGATTTTGCGCTGCCGTGCAGGGGAAGCCTTGTTAGTGGGGGTCCGCGGGTCCGCCGTATGCTGCGGCGGCTGCCGGCTAGGCCTTGCCGCCCGCGCCACCTCCAATATGGCGGCCGCGATACCGGCGCTGCTGCTCCCGACGGGTCCCTTTACCTCGTTAGCGGGGATGCCGTTTCGTGGGCGAGCTTTGCTGGACTGGGGGAGCTCCTCCGAGGGCAGCCTCGGGTTGGTCTGGCGTTGTGGGGGTTTCTTGGGCTGCGTTCTTCCTCCCGGCGGGCGGCTGGTTAAATCGAGGCCCCGGTTCCTAGGGGGTACTAGGCCACAATCCGCAGGGACCTCGAAACGAGGTCCCCCGACTCCGCAGCCGTTCCCACACCTTTTCTCTGGTGGTCCCCGAGCTGATGGTAGTCTCTGGGTAGATGGATGTGCGCTGAAGGTTTTGATTCAGGGTGGATTTGGAGACACGAAGCAGGAGCTCAGGGTATACACGTCCTGCTCCGTCTACCGTCAGGCCACGCCCCTGACTGCTGCTGTTTTTATAAGGAGTTGCTCAGACTCCTTGGAAGACAGAGACTAAAAAGAAAGAAAAAACAAAGCTGCGCAATTGTTGAATTACCTTTAAACAGTATTTATTAATACGCTAAAATTAGGAAAGATACACAAATAATCAAATAATCATCACATCATTTCACATTAAGGCCTTAATGCTTTTGCTAATAATAATAAAACCAATACAAGTCACAAAGATACTTGTCTAACAATTCCCCACACAATAAGGGGGGTTATTCAGATCTGATCACATGGCTGCAAATTCGCATGCCTGACGATAATTAAGGCCTTCCTGCGATAAAATCCTCCTACTTTTTTGATTGCTGGCCATACGCAAGTTAATTGGAAGGAAGCCATTGTTTTGGGTGGTTATCGATTTCTGGGATTGTCAGGGAAAACACAGGTATAACTAGGCATTTGAGGGTAAGGCATGTGACATCATCTCTGGCCCCAAGCTGAATGCTTCTATCACAGCTGCCAAGTAAGTCCTGGGCTACGTACAGACTGCTCACAGTGGAAAAATCGGTACTTCTTTACTTTCACGGCGCCAGCATGGCGCCGCGCTACTTCCGGGTTACGCTCGCCACAAACTAAGTAAAATAAACGAAGTTAACGCCATGCCAACATGGATAGTTCATACCTCCACTATCCATGTTGGCATGGAGTTGATTTTAATTAGCGTGGCGAGCGTAGCGAGCCACCGAGCCCGCAGCGTGGGCGAGCGAAGCGAGCCCCGCAAGGGGACTCTGACGCGCGGCGCCATGCTGGCGCCGTGAAAGTAAAGAAGTACCGAAAAATCATTTGATTGGTGAGTGGCTTGCGAATCGATTTGCTGCTAAGCACCGATAGGTGTAACTTTCACAAGTCATTCGCATCCTAGCACATTGATTTGTAGGCTTGCAAAGGGTGGGATTTCATTCTGACTGCGCAGCATATATTTGATCGCAGTGCTCTGCAATTTAGCAGAGAACCGATCAAGGCCCTTATTCTAATCGGATCGGTACGGCCCGCGTGCGGCCGTACCGCCGATGTTTTTACTCTGCACATGCGCAGAGGTGAATCTGCGCATGTGCAGCCCCCTTCGCCGCAGACGTATTTCGTCCGCCGCAAAGGGGGCGTATAGGGGCGTGAGAGGCATCATGCCCTCATTTCCCTATGTGTACGCCCCGCGTTTCATGGGCGTTCCCATGCAAACGCGGGGCGTACGCATGGTAATGAGGCCATGACGCAACTCATGGGGGCGGAAAGCTGACGTCGCCGGATGTCAGCTTTCAGCCCCCATACAAGCTACCACACGGACGATTGTCCGTGTGGTCTCAGCTTGCGGGAGCTGCCGCGGCGTGCGGACCTGCCTTCGATGGTCGACGACCATCGAATGCAGGGGGCAGCTCCCACCATGGTGGAGGCGTAGCCTCCACCATTTTTATGCGGATCGCCAGCCGTCCGTGTACGGACGGCCGTGGCGATCCGTAGGGTGGGCGGGGATTCGTCTGGTGCGGTCGGAGCCGCATATGCGGCTCGACCGCACCAACCAGAATAAGGGCCCAAGTCTGAATAACCCCATGGTTACTTGTCAGGGTTGAGATGGCTTAGTCAGTAAGCAGAGCAGCACAAGCTCTGGAAATCCTCTTATCTCCACTTAGTAACAGAATCTGATTAACAAAAACAACTTCCTCCCTGGAAATATCAGACACCATCAGGATAAAAAAAAGAGCATTACTTTATGTCTCTAAACTAGCCTGTAACACAAAGACATTAATGACCAATAATAAATAAAACTACCAAACATTTGCTCCTGTAACATTTAATGATTTAGAACCACTTTAAGATTATTACTAATCATTTTGACTAAACCAATTCAATTTTCCATATTTATATCATACTTGCTGACATTTGTTTTCTCCTCTCCGGCAGCTAAACACCGTAATTTGCGGGTCCGTGGATTGGGGGAGAGGCTAAATAATTTTTCAGATTATGATTATTTTTTGTAGTGCGCCTAGTCTAATCAGGATATGAGGGAAAACAATATATTCATTTGGTCATAAGCAATCAAAAATGTAGCTTTAGATAGCATGGTTTGCAGTAAATCAGAGGGTGAAAAAAAAAAAAAAAGCATTTTAATGTATTGTACTGTATGTTTCAGAATAGAGCCCTGCTTTGTGTCCTAGGTGTAGGAGAAACAAAGGGGGATGGTTCAACTGTGTACAGGACCACCCAGGATGCCTGAATGCATATTGTTCACACTTGCATGGTGGAGTGCCCAGTCCTGGATTACAATTAGAGTGATACAATTAGATCTCCTGAAGGCCCCCACACACAGTGGCATAACTTTAGTGTGGCAGACCCCGCCGTGACTTGGGGGAGCCAGCACCGGCAGGGTCTGCGGGGATTGCTGAGAAAGTTTAGAGGCAGCCGCTAAAGCAGATCCTCTCCGGCTTATGTTTTTTTTGGGGGGTGGGTGGGGGGGGGATAGATACAGTCTGCGTGTTTTGCAGCAATCTGAGCTGCTGTCCGGCATCACCTCAGCAACAGCTCCATGCACGAGAGCTCTGTGCTTTTCAGCGTGCTTTCAATTGTCTCCCACAAATTCTCTTTGTGGCGCTTTGCTATTGCTTCTGGTTGTAAGTGCAGGCTTTTTTTTCCGGCGCCCTCCTGCAAACCACACAATTATTAAAAAATTGTTATAAACACGCAAGTGTCCGTGAGGAAGAGGGGGCAGGTCACAGGACAGTGTGTGTGCGGTGCAGGGAGCTGCTCAGCCTTTCCATACTGTGGCCCGCTGTCAGAAAGGCTGTGTGCACTTGCGGTGCAGGGAGCAGCTCTTTATACTGCCGCCCGCCCGCTGTCAGACAGGTGCTGCGGGCGGCGTGCAGGAGGCAGTGACAGTGAGGGCTGAGGCAGCTTTAGCAGAGCAGGGAGGGAGACAGCGCCTTTTCAGCATGGCGTCTCCCTGCTTTGCAGGAGCTGCTGAGCAGTTAGCGCCGGCCCTATCTATCTATATATATATATATATAACAGAACATCAGGTTTCAAAAATCTCAAAAAAATATGATTTTTATGGCATATTTATAAAGTGCATAGTGACAAAAAAGGACAAAAAGAGGATGTCAGCAGTAGACATAATGTACTTAGCGCTATCAGATTAGAAGAGATAAGGCCGGTCCTCCTCCACCAAAGATCATCTCACAACAGCTGTTTCGTTGCCAATCAGCACCTTTACTCTTGTGCAAGAGACCCAATGATCCGTGTGGCTATTTATACCAATGGAGAAGATAACATATTGGCCAAAAAGCGCGGACTAGACGAAAAACGTCAAAAGCCGGAAACCGGAAGTGCCGCTACATCCGCCCAAAGCTGCAGCCACGTATTTCTGGTTCACGTCAGCCGACGTCGGGCTCCGGAAACGTGGTCATGGCAACCTGAGTAAATAATAACAAAGCAGCCTAGTAATACATGCTATAACGAGTGCTGATTCACTATATAAGTTTAGCAAATATGGACTACTAGTAAAAAGTATTTAGTTACGAATTACCGGCACAATCAGTATATTCCCCATTGAAAAAATACACAAAAAGGTAAGAGCATAATATCGGACTAGGAATAAGTAAAAAGTGAGCAAAGGAAAGTTTACAAAAAAATATTAAAGAATTATACAAAGGAGATTATATAATGCAATTGCACATCCACCATCAGGTTCACTTATAGAAAGCAATGAAATGAGAATTCCTCATTTAGACCATGTGGAGTAAGGGATCGTAATCTATGAATCCACATACATTCTTTCTGCAGTAGTAACTTGTCCCTATCTGACCCACGTCTAAGAGGTGGGACGTGGTCGATGGGCATAAATTTAAAGTCCCGGATGTTGTGCTTGAGGTGAAAAAAATGTCTTGCGACCGGCGGAGTGTTACAATCAATGGTGGTCATAGCCTTCTTGAGTGATGACCTATGTTGGCCAATGCGTTCCTTCAATAAACGTATGGTCTTACCCACATAAACCATTTTACAGGGACAGATAATGGCATAGATGAAATAGCGTGTCTAACATGTCATATGATGATGCAGCTTGTAAGACTTTCCATTGGTAGGATCTATAAAAGAGTTCCCTGAGCATATATGCTGGCAATTCACGCATCCGTGACATCTAGTAGCACCTGGTTTAGTTGTCAGCCAGGATTGGATTCTGTTTGGACCAATGTCAGATTTTGTTGGAAGGTCCCTTGAGTTATTGCTCCTCTTATAACAAAAAAGGGGAGAATTTTTGCACACTGGGCCTATCCTCTCGTCACTTTGCACGATATGCCAATGCTTTAAAATGGTTTTGCGTATATGTTTAGAAGCAATAGAATAAGTCAATGAGAAAATCAGTCTGTCACCCTCCAAGGTTCTATCCTTTTTTGTCAGAGAGTCTTCTCTAGACAGGTTCTCACAATATAATATCAGCTGTTAACAAGGTGTTCTTGTCCGTCTCCTTCCTATAGATCCTGGTCGATAATTTGTTCCTCTTCTTAAAAACACAGACATCAAGGTAATTGATGATGGTCTCGCTGAAAGAAAGAGTGAACCTGATGGTGGTAGGCAAGGCATTCACCCCCCGTCCACACTAAAAATAAATCGTCAATATAACGTACGTAAAAAAGTATGAACTGTGAAAAAAATGGGTGTGGATATGTTGTGTTTTGTACATATGCATAAAAAGATTCACATAAGAGGGGACAATGTTGGACCCCATGGCCAGTGCCGGCAGAACCCGCTCAGCGAGGGATGCAAAGCTCGACAAACCCTGGAGGCCAGCTCGCCACGGCGACCAGATTCTGCATCCTGGCGACCAGATTTTTGGCGGGGGAACCAGAATCTGGTCGTAGCAAGGTGTGCTTGCGGTAGCAGCTTTGCATAACAAATCCACTGCGGCTATTACAAAACCTTCAGCGGCAGCAGTGGTTCCGGCTCCTCACGCACACAGCAGTAGCAGCTCCGGGCTGCTCCTCCTCCGGCTGGTAGGGCACCATGTACCCGGCAGCCGCCACCACTAAACCCTTACCGCTGTGAGAGCCAGGCCTCCTGTGCACACCGTAGCTTCGGTTGTAGGGCCACCATGTACTTGGTCGCCACTAGCCCCCAGCCGAAGTATCCTCCAGCCAGGGACGGATATAGATCACGATCGCCCTCTTTGCCCCCCTCCCCTTGGACGCAGTGCTGCCAGACCAGGAGGAGGAGGCAGGGTCTGCGTACACCCAGGCCCATCCGATATGCTGAGCCTTTGGTGGTGAAGCTGCTACTACTGGGCACTGTGAAAAAAGTGAGGTGCACACAGTAGCAGGACAGCCTGGGTGATTCCTGCAGGGAGGGTGATCGCTTCTACCTGTTCCTGTGTTAACCACTAAACACTCGGATGGCTGCCAGCTGTGAAGGGAACGCGGGAGTCGGGGGTCTTATTGGCACACTCTGGGTTTGTTTAGTTTGCAACCCTGCTCCCTGTAACCTGCTGCTACTGCTGAGTGATGTGTGAGCTGGTGCTGAGAATGCCAGACAGAGAGATGCCCCTGTGTGACACTCCTCCAGATGTGACTGTATTTTGGAGTGTGACAGCCTGCCAGCTTTGTGACTGTATTCCTGGGGTGTGACGTTACTCACTAGCACATTTTCAAGAATCTAACTTGTGCATCTGTGAAGAGATCTGGAAAACGTGCACTGTGAGGACCAACTTTGGGAACCACGGATATGGAATTATATATATATATATATATATATATAATTCCATATCCGTGGTTCCCAAAGTTGGTCCTCACAGTGCACGTTTTCCAGGTCTCTTTACAGATGCACAAGTTAGATAAATACTTATATACCCTTCCCCAAGGGCAGGTCATTATGGCATGTGGTATAATGCATTATGTATAGCATGTGGTGTAATCTGTAATAGGTGTGTGACGTGTAATAAGCATTATGGTGCAAATTTTCAGCGCAAATTGTCCCTATGTTTAGTTTGGCTCCTACACTTTCATCCTGGCTCCTAGATTTGAAAGAATTTGTTGAGCCCTGATCTATCCATCTATCATCTCTCCCTCTCTCTCTCTCTCTCTCTCTCTCTCTCTCTCTCTCTCTCTCAAATCTATCTGTCTGTCTATCTGCCTAATATCTGTCTGTCTTTTTATTTATCTAAGGGTACTATAACAAAAAAATCAAACAGAAAGAGGTACTCTAACAAAAACTTTTTTTTATAGCCCAAATTGTCCCTTTATGGACTATGTAAGGGAGGGCGCAAAATTGTAGTTTGCGGGAGGGCGCAAAATTGTAGTTTGCGGGAGGGCGCCAGACACCCTAGCACCGGCCCTGCCCATGGCCGTACCTCTGTTGTAAATAAAAGGAATTCTGGAAAAGAAAATGATTCTTCTTAAGAACAAAATCCAGTAGTAACAACAAAAATTCATTCACAGGACCCTGGTAGTGTAGACTGGAGGTAATCAACGCTATATATATAGCGTAAGGGGCATAAACGGTGCGTGGCGTATAGTGTAAGGAGCATTACGGTGTGTGGCATAATGGTGTGTGGCGTATAGTGTAAGGTGCATTATGGTGTGTGGCATATAGCGTATGGGACATAATATTGTGTGACGTATAGTGTAAGTGGAACTGTTCGGGGTGGGGGGGCACCAGAAACTTTTTTGGCAGGCGGGTACCCTTTTTCAGAAAATCACATTCTGTAAGTTTCTGCTGGTCAAACAGTTCTAAGGTACTGCAGTTGCGCCTAAGTCTTAAAATTCACCTCTTACCTTTTATATATATGTACATGCAAAATCGGGATCTATAATTATTTTTAATTATTTTTAATAATATTTTTTATATATGTTTTTTCTACCATTGATTGATGTGAATATGTAAATTTTATCATTGTGATATTAATTGTATCGTATGGATATATGCATCTTGCGTGGTATATTTATGCTATATGTATTTTTACAGTGATTATTATTATTATTAGTTTTCACTATGTATTAATAATGTATGTTCATGTAAATTAATGAGATGATACACACACAATGTTTGTGCTGCTAGCAGCAATCGCAGGTGTTCACTCAGCAAAAAACTCTGATGAGTTGTACTGAGGTCATTAGCTCGAACACATAACACCTGAGTTGTGGCTATAAATGAGGAGACTGAGCTTTGCTAGGCCAGCCCTCTGACGAAGTCCAACGTGACGAAACGCGTAGGGGCGTGGCCTAGCGACGTTCAGACAGTGGTAACCCGGTGCTGTGCACCAATTTTATGCTTTATCTTCTGCGGTGATTGTATACCGCCACATGGGTGAGAAGAATCCCAAAGACCTGTCACTAGAAGCCGACAGGAGCAGGAAAACAGTTGGTAGCTGGCAGGTAAGATAGCTCAAAACAGAAGCTATCACCGGCGGGACTGAGTTGGACTGGCTTCCTTAAAAAGAGTAATATGGCCAATCCCCATGAAAGACCAGCCCAGCCTAACAACCTACAGCTGCGGGCTGCCCAGCAATGCCAAAGCAGGGGAGACGACTTCCACCGCTATCCCCTGGCGGCATCCCCCATTGCTGGGCAGTAGCTGCTTCCACTGGAGCCCAAGCCCGGCCACATCTTCCCCAGTGTCCCTGGGTGAGCAACCAGACCAGGTGACGTCGCAGCAGGGAAAGTGAGCATCCGGGAGACGCTGCAGCCCCGTGACCCGCTGCGCACGCCTCCTGCGTGCAACACCTACATGCTCATTGTTGTGGGTGTCATGCTTGATGCCAGGGGTTTCAATGTTTCATGCTTGATGCCAGGGGTTCTATGCTCCATGCCAGGGGTTGCATGCTCTAGGCTGAGTAGGAGGGCCCTGCTAGAGCAGGGCAGCAGGGACCAGGGGGGCAACTCAGGGGAAGGCTCTCATGCTCTATGCCAGGAGCACAGCATTCTGACACAGACATACTACATATATGGTATATACACTTACTACACACATGCTACATACATGAGTCATACTTACATACATGGTACATACATGAGCAACACATACATAGTGCATAGATGAGGAACACATACATACTACATACATGCAGGAGAAAGACCTAGGCTGGGGGTGATGCCCTACAGCTCCACTTTGTAAACAGGGCTGAGGCTGGCGGGGGAGAGCACAGGGTGGCTGCGGGGCTGTGGGTGGAGGGAAAGTGCTCCCTAACCCACTATCACTGTGGCACAATCCTCCAGAAGCCACAGGGCAGCAGGAGAAGGAGGAGATCATGCAGCCTGGCTCCCGGGCGGCTGCTGTTCTGTGTCTGACTCCCAGGTGGCTGTTGTAATGTGATTGGCTCCTGGGCTGCCGCTGCACAGTGATTAGCTCCCGGGCAGCTACAGCAGAGCGCATATGTAATGAGTGGGTCTCCGCTCGTGCATATTGAATGAGCTGCACGTGTCACCGCTCATTACATATTCACAGGCAGGGACCCGCTCATTCAATATGCACTGCACTGAGTCCCCGTTTATTACATATGCATCCCTGCTGCCACCCCTAAGCATAGGCTTCCACCCTGGGCAATTGCCTAATATTGCTCTGCCTAGGGTCAGCTCTGACCAATACAATTGTATTTTTCATATGGGAGCCAATGGGTTTGTTTGTTTTCTGCTGTAGGGTCCAATGTGGTCAGATGGTGTGCCTTGGCAATATTAAAATCTTGTTTGGTGTGCCCTGAGTTGAACAAGTTTAAAAATCACTATGCTAAGCCATTCATCACATGTGACAATGGGCGGATTGTCTATAGGCCTCACAAGGAAGATTCCTGGTAGACTAGCACACCTGGGACATTTTTAAGATTTTGCCCTGCCAAGAGTAATGGCTCCGTACCCCTCCTGATATTTTATTATCTATGAAAGGGACAGAACTGGAGTGAGTGCTATTTGGGTGTGTAACAATTTCTGGGGTGTTTCGGGACTCCACTGGGGAAGTGGTGGGGATAGGTGTGATATTCAGAGGATTATGGTAATAAGTTGTTTGTCTGCTTGATGATGCTTGAGGTTTTGGGGTCTGTGATCAGTCTTAAGGGGTGTACACACGGAGCAAATTTGTGCTATTTTCTAAGCAATCTGACTTGAAGGGAAAAAAACATTATAATTAATATATAATATACCCAAATCTTTGTTGTATTTTTACATAATAAGAATTTGTGAGTTAAGTGTGAAGGCCACATACATCTAGAAATTAATGTTGAACAACACCTGGTCCCACATAACTTCTACAACACTACTGTATGATGTCATTGGATGTACTGTTATGTCAATTACTCAAGGGGTGAGGCGTGGGCACACTCTGAAAATACACCAAGGGGACCTTTGTTCCTGTAGGAGAACAGGCCACAGCTATGGCTCTCACTGCATTGATATGTGTTGTGATTGTTTATGTGTAGAAATGTGTATGTAAATTGCCCATTTAACATTGTTCCCTATTTTAATTGAGTTCAATTATCCATTTAACATGTAAAATCGCGGCCATCGTGGTCATTCTAATTTAACATTATTCCCTATGTAAAATCGCGGGCATCGCGGTCAATATACATTTCACGGTACTTATGTAGTATCTGTAGTATCTGTATCTGTAGCCCGATTATCGCATCGCATCCGACCAAATCGCATGCGATGCGATGGATCCGATTTTCCATAGGATTCTATGGGGAAAAGGGTCCTTTTCATTTTCTTTTCAGTCCATTTTAACATTGAATCCTATGGAAAAATCGGGTCCATCGCATCGCATGCGATTTGGTCGCATGCGATAAACCCGATTTTTTAATCGGGCGTCCAGATACTACATAAGTACCCATTTCACAATATTCCCTATGTAAAATCGCGGGCATCGCGGTCATCGCGCATGCCATTATAAATTAGCCGCGATGCCCGCGATTGTGGCCGTTCTAGGTAAAGAGTACTGAAATTTTCTGTGTATGTGATGGTGACATTGTTTTAATTATTTCTCCTAGACCCAGCAGTTACTCCTAAGGAACCGGCAGCATCTTCCCTTTCAGAGCCACAAGTGGAGCAAGTGGACCAGCCTCCACCAACACGAGCCCCCCAGCCACAGGCCACATGGGATGCCAGGTGAGTTGAGATGCTGTATAGGATCGAGCAGCAAGGGGTGGAGGCTTCAGCCCGTCAGCAGCAGTTTGGGGAGTTCCTGGCGGATTGGAAGGACACAAACAGGCAGCAGTTTGAGGCCTTCAACCGCCAGAACGACATTCTGGCGGCTGGCATGCAAAGCATTGCACAACTCAGCCGCCACAATGACATTCTGGCGGAGCTGGTCACCACCGCCAGGTCCCAAAGGGACGACACCCCATCTGCTGCCCCACCCCAAGCTGCTCCACAACCTTCCACATCTGCTGACCCTCCTGTGTCCACTGGCCAAAGACGGCGCAAGGCATCGGTCCCCAAGGCCCCTGTCCCCAAGGCCCCATCCAAGAAGGAAAAAAAAGGGCCAAAATAATGACACCTGAGTCACTTCCTCTGTATTTGGACCCCAAATGTTTTCATTTGCACTGGGGATCCACTTCCTAAGTTCTAAATCTATCCATTATCATGCCAAGGGCAGTAATCTGTTTAATTTGACCTCTTGAAATGCAGGGTTCATTTTTGCTGGTGTGTATCGTGCTTAGTATTCTCCCTGGGTGTTGCAGGTCGTATTCTGGTCACCACATTTATTTCACCATTGCAGTTGCTGGGTAACACATGTTTGTAGATATGCAACTTCTTGTTCTGGCAGATTGTTATTTTTGTAATTATATTATTTATGTTAACAGCAAATAAATTATTTTTCACAATTAAAAACCACGTGTTGTATGTGTAATTTCTTGTGTCAACCAAATAATACATTTATGTGTACTTACTGACCTTGGTCTTTTGGTGCATTTAGTGAAGTGTTGTTCAAGTTTGCCATGTATAACCCTCTCCATGGCCATGCACATGTTCATATCCACCATTTACCTGTTAATTTGTTTGTGTCAGCACATGTGCAGAGCAACTTGATAGGTGAGAAAGCAGTTTCTGTGCAGGTGAGTTAATTCCTACATTAGTATTTAAGATCAGGGCCAGAACAATGATTTCATCATGGAGTGGGTAAGGTAGGCAAACAAGGGGCCAAAGTGACATTTGTGTAGGAATGCATATGTGTCCTCCACAAAAAAACAGTCAGGTCTTGGTACAGGTATGTTAAAGATGTGTGAGTTGACCAAACATGATAAAATTGTTTGTGTGCAAACATGATAACATATTTGTTAAAATATGAGTTATCTGTGTCATAAGCAGATGTTAGGATGCTTTGCTAGAGAGATGTGATTGCAATAATGTGATTGGTGGCATCTTACATCCAGAGTGTGCTACATCCAATTCATAGCAGATATGAAAGTGGTTAAGTTATGTATTTTGGCTACAATACAAAGATTGTGTGCAAACTAGTGGCCATGGCCTTAGGACAGTGGTCCCCAACCTTTTTTCTCTCCCGTACCCCTTCATTAGGATTTTCATTGATAAGTACCCCCTCCTCTCAATTTAAAATATAGACAGTACTTATGAGTGGAGTGGAAGTGAGCGGATGCGTATCCTTATGCATGTCGTTATATTAAGGAGTAGCGGACAGGAATCGTGCCCTTCCGTGTCTGGCCGCTAGTTGTGTATTGTCTCCAGGGTTCCCACTAACACCTGTAGGATTAATGCCGCTGCTTCTTCCATCAGTGTCAGTACAGGGTAGATGATCGCTGATGTCTGAGGGCAGCATGGGTAGCTCCCATTGGATTGCTGGTCAGGCAAAAGCACAATGAGACACTGATGACGCTGAAGACCATAAGTGACACAACATGGTTCTTCTCCATAGCAGTGGGTCTTCTTCTGCCATCAAAATACTTTTTTTCATCTTCCGCCATTACCAATATTATTTTCAAGTACCCCCAACTGGTCTGCAGAGTACCCCCAGGGGTACTAGTACCCCAGGTTGGGAACCACTGCCTTAGGACATTGCGGAAACATCCTTGTAGTTTTTAGATGTGGTTTATGTATTTTTATCATAACCCTAAAACTATGTTTGTATAAGAGTGAAAAGGTTGACACATGTCGACTTGTGTAGATTGAGTGTCCTGCTGTTTAAAGTATATGAAAACACTTACTGAATGTGTGTAAATGGTTATGAACTAACTACCTTGACATATGTAAACATGTCTTAACATTAATCTTAGCTAAAATGAAACCAACCACATGTAGAGAAGTGTAGAAAGATATGCTTCCAATGTGTTTGAGGGCTGTGTGTGGCTTGCAGGTAGTGAAATAATGGTTTAGACTTAATAGGCTGCAGCATTGCTTATTACATTCAGGTGTCTGAGTTTGAGTAGTAATCAGCGTTAATTAGCAGACCCAGGCGTCCCCTTTCATACGGTATCTGTAGGGGTGGTCTGGAGCTATCGTTGGCGGCCGCCTGTTTTCTGTCCGAAATGCACGGTGCTTTCGGCGAACGAGCGGTTGTAGCACCGTACATTTTTTGTGCACACCCCCGTGTACGCCCATGTTTACGCCCAGTTTCCCTCATTATTTCGGCCGCTCCCCTCAACACGCCCACAATGACCGTACTCTTGCGGACAGGATTTTTCGCACGGAAAGACCCGTCCGTGAGCGTTGTGAAGTCGCCGCGCCTGCGCATTGCGGAAGGTACGCATGTGCAGAACAAAAAAAAAACAGATCCGCCGGCGTACGTTAATAACGTACGAACCAGAATAACCCCCATAGTTAGCAAAATATATTTAATCTCTTGGAGCATACACACGGAGAGATCTGTGCTTACTTTCTAAGCAATCTAGTCAGATTTCTTAGAAAATAGCACAAATTTGCTCCGTGTGTAGGCCCCTTAAGGAAACCAACGGTGTAGTGATGTGTTAATCTCACCTACTTTAGTTTCGGTTCTGCCTATATTTGATTTGGTGCTGTCCACGTAATGCCACTGTATGTGATTTAGGAAGTTTGCTTTTGCCCGATTTCATCCAATTTTTACGATCCGGGCTGATAAATTGGATGACAACTGGCAAATCAGATGTATTTAAACTCCAATCCGATGCGTGGTCCGTGCGAATTGGATGATGTCACTAGTGCTGCACTAAAGATATAATGGACCAGAGCCTGGGCTTGGATTGCATGAGATATGTTGCATGCAAAAGGACCACATTGGATACAGTAAATGGCATAGGTTCCTGCCGCTAGGGAAGCTGCTTGTTGGTTTATGGGGGTCAGCTGAGACTTCTCTTTTCCTAATTTCCTCTAATTGATTCTCTAGCACATATTAAATTGAATTAAACTGAGCTGCAACACAAAAAAGAAAGCTGCATCTCAATATATGCTTCCCAGATTCTAAGCAAAGTTGACTGACTTGCAATAATCACTGTAAAGGTCCATACACACTGGGCATTTTTGACCAGTGTGTATGGACAGCGATGATCGCTGTCATCGCTGGGGGGAAAGCAGCTCAGTGCATACACACTGAGCGGCTTTCCCCCTGCCCGGCGCTGTCAGCGCAGGTGTGTGTGTGTGTGTGTGGGGGGGGGGGGGGGGAGGACACCTTTCCATAGCACAGCGCAATGGAAAGCCGTCCACAAAGAAGCTCATCTGCTGGTAATACCAGCAGATAAGCAGCAGCCAGCAATGATGATGCGGGAGCACGCAGCACCACTTACCGCTGCCCTGTACACACTGGGGGGCTTTTATGCTGAAAGTCGCCCAGTGTGTACGGGGCTTAAATCTCTAAAGTAGATAAAGTAACAGCCAATCAGCTCCTAACTGTCATGTTACATGCTGGGTTTGAAAAATGACAGGTGCTGATTGGCTGGTTATTTATTACTCTTTACTTTATCACTTTTCGAAGCAGCACAACGCCCTTCCAAACTGTGCAGCCTCTGGCAGGTGTATCAGAAAAGCTTGTGAGTATCACGAGCCACTGTTGGCAGGGCCCTGCCCAGCATTCACTCTTCTCCCACTTCCCGGCAACTGTACCAGTCAATCATGCAACCCAACAATGCCGCTACCTGCACAAGTTCGCGGGGGGAGAAGGAGCCTCCTGGATGCATGGGTTTATGGAGGGTTAGGGGTAGAAAAAGCCGACATTAGGTGGCACCCCCCTGCGCACACCTCTGGTGATCTCCCGAGCTGCACATCATGAACAAAAGAGCCACATGCGGCTCGAGAACCATGGGTTGGCAACCCCTGTTATAGACAGACGCAATGGACCAATTCATTATTTTACAGTTTTTGTAAAATAATAAATATGATTTTGTAAAGAATGTTGGTTTATATATGTCAGTAGTGTTAATAGAAATGGGTAGAATTCAATTAGCCGTTGTAAATGACTGCAGCTAATTGATCCCCTAGGGTAATTTAGCGTCCCCGATTGCTGACACTATTGGGAATTGACCTGCCAGGTGGCAGACGAGACAAAATTCAGGAACTTATCCCAGATCCTTAGTGCTTTCATCTGAAAGTGTTACATTTTTTTCATTCTGCAAAATGGGGGTAATTGAATCATCCTAAATGAAAAAAAAAGTTTGCATTAAAAATATTGCAGTAAAGTCCTGTTTTTACCATGCAAAACACCTCTCCTGGGACAGTGGCAGATAGAGTTTTACTGGGACCGTTACAGCTGTCTAAAGGTGCCAACACACTGTACAATTGCTGGTTGCGATGAGATGCGCGCCCCCGTCACACATCTCATCGCACAGCATAAAAAGTATGTGCTGCACATACTTTTTGTACTAGATCTCATCTCTTTACATGCAATGAGATGAGATGAGATGTGATGCAATATTGTATGCAATAATTGTATCGTATATGGGCACCTGTAACCTGTAAAGAAGGTATCCTCACACAAGCCCCCGGGAGGACAGAATCCACCCGTGGAGTAAAAGGGCACATTTGAATTACCGCCATAGTCAAAGCAAGTTCTGCAAAATCTCTAATTGTGTTGGTAGGTCTTGAAATACATTTATTGCAAAATGGTGCTGCTTGTTCTATTTTGTGTGTAGATGCAGAGAGCAGATGTAAAAGGTATGTTTAATTTGTGGTACAGTATTGCAGAAGGCTCTTGGGACAAGGTGACAGCTCACTGCCAAAACATAGAAGCCTTGGTCACAGGGGAGAAATCCATTTGCTACAAGGATTTCATTACTTATGCATTAAAATCAGTGATAAAGATATGGAAAGAGCAGAAAAGACCGATGAGGCAGTTTATACAAAGGGGGTAAGGATTTTGAGATGACTAGTTAGATGCTCAGTATACAGTAGGCTTACGTTTCTCCTCCCTCCACTCTGATTTACCAGAGATTACTAGAAGTCACTGCTTAGAACTAGTAAGTGACTGAAGCACTACGGCCCTTATTCTGGTTCACTCGCAAAGGCATATTCCTTCTCAAATGGACAAAACCATGTGCACTGCAGGGGTGGCAGATGTAACATGTGCAGAGAGAGTTAGATTTGGGTGAGTTATTTTGTTTCTGCCAGGGAAAATACAGACTGCTTTATTCTTACACTGCAATATAGATCTTACTTTGAAGTAAAACCCCACCCAAATCTAATTCTCTCTGCACAAGTTACATCTGCCCCATCTGCAATGCACATGGTTTTGTCCATTTCAGAAGGAATTTGCCTTTGCAAGTGAACCAGAATAAGGGCCAAAATTCTTACATCTGAGATCAAACCAAACAAACCCAACCTAGTACACAGTCGTAGTAGCTGTATCTTATTTTATGTTCCTTTGATAATTATTACTTCATGGATGAAAGGAATATCCTGCAGACTATCTTTCATTGTACTCAATATTCACACTTGGTTTTGTTTGTAAGAGGATATTTAATGTCTGCAGGGGCTGGCTGGCAACTTTTAGCCTGGGGGGCAAGTCCAGAGCACTGGCCCATAAGTAGGACACCACAGACTGCTCCCCTGTATAATAATAGGACCCCACATATACTGTTCCCCCTGTATAATATCAGGACACCACAGGCTACTCCCCCTGTCTTATAATAATAACAGGACACCACAGGCTCCTCCCCTGTATAATAATAGCATCCCACAGGCTGCTCCCCTGTATAATAATAGCATCCCACAGATTGCTCCCCCTGTATAATAATAGGACCCCCACAGGCTGCTGCCTCTGTATAACAAAAGTACACCACAGGCTGCTCACCCTGTATAATAGGACACAACGGGCTACTCCCCCTGTCTTATAATAACAGGACCCCACAGGCTGCTCCCCTGTAAAATAACAGGACCCACAGGCTGCTCCACTGTATATAACAGGACCCCACAGGCTGCTCCCCTGTATAATAACAGGACCCACAGGCTGCTCCCCCTGTATAATAGGACACAACGGGCTGATCCCCGTCTTATAATAATAACAGGACCCCACAGGCTGCTCCCCTGTATAATAACAGGACCCAACAGGCTGCTCCCCTGTATAATAACAGGACCCCACAGGCTGCTCCCCTGTATATAACAGGACCCCACAGGCTGCTCCCTCTGTATAACAAAAGTACACCACAGGCTGCTCCCCCTGTATAATAGAACACAATGGGCTGATCCCCCTGTCTTATAATAATAACAGGACCCCACAGGCTGCTCCCCTGTATAACAACAGGACCCCACGGGCTGCTCCCCTGTATAATAACAGGACCCCACAGGTTGCTTCCCTGTATAAAAACAGGACCCCACAGGCTGCTCCCCCATGTATAACAGGACCCCACAGTCTGCTCCCCCTTGTATAACAGGACCCCACAGGCTGCTCCCCCCAGTATAACAGGACCCCACAGTCTGCTCCCCCTTGTATAACAGGACCCCACAGGCTGCTCCCCCCTGTATAACAGGACCCCACACAGGCTGCTCCCCCTGTATAACAGGACCCCACACAGGCTGCACCCCCCTGTATAACAGGACCCCACACAGGCTGCTCCCCCCCCTGTATAACAGGACCCCACACAGGCTGATCCCCCACTGTATAACAGGACCACACAGGCTGATCCCCCACTGTATAACAGGACCACACAGGCTGCTCCCCCCTGTATAACAGGACCCCACAGGCTGCTTCCCCCCTGTATAACAGGACCCCACAGGCTGCTCCCCTGTATAGTAACAGGACCCCACGGGCTGCTCCCCTGTATAATAACAGGACCCCACAGGTTGCTTCCCTGTATAAAAACAGGACCCCACAGGCTGCTCCCCCATGTATAACAGGACCCCGCAGTCTGCTCCCCCTTGTATAACAGAACCCCACAGGCTGCTCCCCCCTGTATAACAGGACCTCACAGTCTGCTCCCCCTTGTATAACAGGACCCCACAGGCTGCTCCCCCCTGTATAACAGGACCACACACAGGCTGCTCCCCCCTGTATAACAGGACCCCACACAGGCTGCTCCCCCCTGTATAACAGGACCCCACACAGGCTGCTCCCCCCTGTATAACAGGACCCCACACAAGCTGCACCCCCCTGTATAACAGGACCCCACACAGGCTGCTCCCCCCCTGTATAACAGGACCCCACAGTCTGCTCCCCCTTGTATAACAGAACTCCACAGGCTGCTCCCCCCTGTATAACAGGACCCCACAGTCTGCTCCCCCTTGTATAACAGGACCCCACAGGCTGCTCCCCCCTGTATAACAGGACCCCACACAGGCTGCTCCCCCCTGTATAACAGGACCCCACACAGGCTGCACCCCCCTGTATAACAGGACCCCACACAGGCTGCTCCCCCCCTGTATAACAGGACCCCACAGGCTGCTCCCCCCTGTATAACAGGACCCCACAGGCTGCTTCCCCCCTGTATAACAGGACCCCACAGGCTGCTCCCCCATGTATAACAGGACCCCACAGGCTGCTCCCCCCTGTATAACAGGACCCCACAAGCTGCTCCCCCCTGTATAACAGGACCCCACAGGCTGCTCCCCCCTGTATAACAGGACCCCACAGGCTGCTCCCCCCTGTATAACAGGACCCCACAGGCTGCTCCCCGCTGTATAACAGGACCCCACAGGCTGCACCCCCCTGTATAAAAGGACCCCACAGACTGCTCACCCCTGTATAACAGGACCCCACAGACTGCTCCCCCCTGTATAACAGGACCCCACAGACTGCTCCCCCCTGTATAACAGGACCCCACACAGGCTGCTCCCCCCTGTATAACAGGACCCCACACAGGCTGCTCCCCCCTGTATAACAGGACCCCACTCAGGCTGATCCCCCCCTGTATAACAGGACCACACAGGTTGCTCCCCCCTGTATAACAGGACCCCACAGGCTGCTTCCCCCCTGTATAACAGGATCCCACAGGCTGCTCCTCCCTTGTATAATAACGGGAGACCAGATTCTTACCTGATCTTTTCTGAGGCTGAGCTGCAGGCACTGGGAAGTAGGTGGAACTAGTTGGAATGCACACAGAAAGTGCACAATCTCACTCTCTCTAGCGGCCTCCTGCACTAGACATGTCCTCAGTGCAGGAGGCCGGCGGCCATGTTTCTGGAGACCAGTCAGTCAGAAGACTGGTCTGCCGTGGCTGCAGCAGCAGCCTCCGAACGTGCGGCACACATACACATCAATTGAGCAGCCCGGGGGGCACATGGCACCCTGCCCCCCGGCCCAGCCCGCCTCTGATTATGTCTGCGCCTACTAAGGAGACAGTGATATACAGTTGTGCTCATACCCTAGCAGAATTTGTGTTTTTCTGGCCATTTGTCAGAGCATAGGAATGATAACTCACAAACTTTTCTATCACTCATGGTTAGTGGTTGGGTGCAGGGGAAAACACAGGATTTTCAGAAGGGGGTTTCGAGAGGTAATTGAACTGTATGAAACAGGAAAGGGATATAAAAAGATATCCAAGCAATTGAGAATGAAGACAATAAATAGCTTCACCCAACCACTAACCATGAGTGAAAGAAAAGTTTGTGAGTTAACATTCATATTCTCTGACAAATGGCCAGAAAATCACAAATTCTGCAGACACCCAAAGCAATCAATCAGTGCTTGTCATTTCAAAACTGTGGGGGTCTATGTACTAAGCCTCAGAGAGAGATAAAACGGATGGAGATAAAATAACAGCCAACAGCTCCTGACAGGCTGCATTTGAAAAAATAACATGTAGGACCTGATTGGCTGGTACTCTGGGGTTTAGTTACTAAGCCTTGGATGTGGTGACAGATAAATTACCAGACAATTAGCTCCTAACTGATAAAGGACCCCATACATTTATGCAACTTAACTGAGGAAAGAAGTTGCATAAGATCTCCGGCAGCGTCCCGGGCAGCAGGACTGCATGCGATATACCGTATGCGGTCCTTTTCCATATGATGTATCATATGCGATCCCAGCCACGCCTGCTGGAGGCTGCCCGATCTGAGAAATCTATAGTGAAGCTCGTGCAATCTCTGCCTCCGATGCGCATAGGACCGTGAATTGGATAAATGTCAAACACCGAAAATGTTGACACTTTTTATCCAATTTCTCAGCTTGATGCGTCAAAATCGGATGAAAAGGTCCCAACTTGTATTAGTGTGTGGGGGATTGTTTAGTCAAAGGCTCTGTTTGAAAAAAAAAAACACGAGCTGAATGGCTAGTCCAATGTTTCACTGTTGTTGTTGGTTTTTTTGGTGGTGGGGGGGGGGGGCTACCCAATTTGGTCACTGGAATAAAAAACATATTTACACCTGAAAACACACAGGCTTTTTTGAAGGGAATGGTACTTAGACGGGGGCAGGTGGAACAAAGTTGCCGATAAGCACTGGCACCAGAGGGTAGCCGTGGCATCAGGTGCGTGAGTACTGTAGCCATCATGATGTGTGGGCTGTTGGGTTGCCTTGGCTCAGGCTGTGTGTGTGACTGTGGTGGATGAAGCAGGTGTGTGCATCTGTCAGTGTTTCCCCCGTGAACCTCCAGCCACAGGGAGGGAAGAGTGTGGGAGGTGAATGCTGGGCATGGGGCGGCCCCAGTGGGGGAGAGATAAGCTGGGGGCGGGGGGGGGGACAAGGATCAAGCTTGCACCGGGAACAGTATGTGTGTGTGTTAGTACACACCCCCCGGCCCTGACCCCGGCATTGGATGCACTCATTGTGACATGGAAAACATGAAGGAGCCAGAGCATGGAAGGTACATTGAACTCCGACTCTCCTTCCTCCTGCTGACTCTGAGAGAGGCGGGGCTACTGCTGCTGACTCGGCTCATTAAACAGTGAGTGATTCCGCTCTTTGCTACACCCTAGTGAATCTAGTCACTGAGTCGAGACATCTAGTCAGTAGCCATCTCTAGAGTGAAGGCAGCATGTGGAGAGGTGTCATGAGGAGTCAGGAGCTGTGTTCAGGAGTTTGGCAGCAGCATTGAAGAGAGTGAGTGTGCCCTGTAGAGCTGACAGGAGGGAACAGATAACACAGCAGAAAGAGACAGAAGCTCAGATGACAGTTACTGTTGAAGTGAGATCCAGCAGGAATGAATAAAGATGCGACCGTCAAGAGCCGGCTACTAGACCAGGTCATACTTGCCTACCTGACCCTCTCCATGAGGGAGAAAATGCTCTGCTCCTGGACTTCCCTGGTAATGTATGATTCCCATCACCTGTGGTGAAACACCTTTCTTATCAATTAACTAGCTCACCACAGGTGATGGCTTCTCGGCCTTTTGGCTAAGATCAAGTGTAGTATCTGTTCTTATCAGTGGGTATGGACTGGCCTCTGGCAGAGAATAGAGAAAGGTGGGACTGAGTAGCTGCTCTGATGGGCGGAGGATGTGGGACCCCTCTGTTTTTTCCCGGGAGCAGTGAAAAGTCTCACTGAGTATCTTCACCTCTGCCTTTGGTAGGAGGTGTTGTTTCCATAAATCCACTGGTAAGAGGGGGGGAGAAACACTGGGCCTAGTAGATTGACTCTCTTGACGGGGTTCGTAGCCCCCGAAGGATGAGTCAGCGAAAGGCTCAGTCTAGTATCCATTCCCAGGGAGCGGAGAAAAGCTGAGACTGAGTAGATTGGTCCAGGTTGGCTAACCACCAGCCTGGGCACAGCGAAAAGCTCAGCCTAGTATCTTAACCCTGGGAGCGGAGAAACACTGGGACTGAGTAGATTGCTCTTCCGAGGGGGGTGCAGCCCCTAAGGGAGTCTTTCGAAAAGCCCAGTGAAGTACCCATTCCCATGCCGGGGGCTGGAAAATGCCTGCTGGTGAGACAGAGAAAAGCTTGGTCGGATGCTGAAGGGTCGGCTGCCTGGAGCCCGAGGCTGCACTGTGCCCCCGGGGAAACTCGGGGGTGCCTGATTTGCACTGGTGATGTCCAGCACCATGCACTGAATGGCACACACACTGCGCACTTCCCTCTAGGTTAGGCTACACGTCCTTACCTCGTCCTTTTGGATGGGGTAGGACAATTTTTTTTTTTACACCCCCACCCCGGCCTTCTGGCTAGGGCCTCTTTTATTTATTTCTTTGATTTGCACTTTTTGAGCACTTCACGTTTTTCGTTAGTTTGTCACGTTTTTTTGATTTGGGTAGTGCGGCTGTCCCTAACGGGCCTTCCGTTCCCCAAACGTGGCTGGGACTCTTCACCTTTTGGGGAGAGTCCCGGTCCCCTCGAGGGCAACCCCGAGCCGCAAGGCGGAGGGAAGCCTAAGCGGGTCTCTCCAAACCTTCGGGTGCGGAGGACCCACCGTCCAAAACCCTTCCGGGGGTGGAGGAAAAGCGGGTCTCTCTGAGCTTCGGCGAAGAGGACCCACCGATCCCTTTTTTCCCTTCCTCGGCCTTATGGTTGAGGGGGGTTAGGGGAACCATGGGGCCTTTCTCCTTTGGGAGAGGGTCCAAACGTTCGTACGGCTGCCCCCTTTGCACGTGTTTAGGCACAGCACTGGTGGTGGTGGGAGCACACCTCGGGCTCCCTGAGTTTCTTCAAACTTACCACAGGTGATGGCAATTATACATTACCAGGGAAGTCCAGGAACAGAGAATTTTCTCCCTGAAGGAGAGGGTCAGGTAGGCAAGTATGGGCCAGGTACAGCCTTGCCCTAACCCTAGCCAACCTGAGCCCACTATAGTCGGCCCGTACAGACACATCCCATCTAGACTGCCTCAACTACCCTCCCTAGGGACAGACAGACCCAGTGTGCCTTCAAGTATTGTGGAACTTCGATTGGGCCTAAGTGCCGGACCAGCGTGACCCTCTTCAGTGAGTGATTCGAATCACGGAATCTATGGAATCCAGGGTGTGGAAATAGACTACTCCTGTAAGGAAAACATATTTACCCACAGCGCCCCCTGTCTGTTAACACTGAAGTATAGTGCTCATGCTCCACAGCGGTCCCTATTGGTGACGCTAATATACTGTCAATACTACACAGCGCCCTCTATTGGTGGAAACAGGTATACACTGCCTGTATTGCACAGCGCACTCTATTTGTGGAATATAGTATATACTGACTGTTCACATTCTACAGCACCCTCTATTTGTGGAACCTGGAATACACTGCCTATTCATACTTCCCAGCGCCCTCTATTTGTGGAACCTGGTACTGTACACTGCCTATTCATACTTTCCAGCGCCCTCTATTTGCAAGTTCGAGTATACCTGGACACAACCTGCATACAGTACCGTTTACTGTATTACAAATAGCTTTGCACAGTTCAATCCTATTACATAACTTCCAAGAGGAGATTACTATTTGGAACATTCCAATGGCACCAACTGACCTGAACCAATACAGCGCCACCTTGTGAACACTCCTTATATAGGCCTGTTCAAGTTTACATTTACTGCATGTGATTGTGATGAATATATTTTCATGCGATAGCTTTCTTGTGACTTATTCTAATAACTGATATTACAGGATTGTCAGTAATGATTGTACTATTTCTGAGAATCGTAGTACTGCTGTTTATTATTCACACTTCATTCTAACTACCATTGATTTGCAATAATGATCAGTTAATTCTCTGGTTAATAAATATTATTGTCACCGTCACTGTGTATGCTGGTTATTGCGTGCTCCTTGGGGTGTTCTGTCTTTTGCCACAGGCTCCCGTGTCCCATCAGGAAGTAGAAGCTGTTGAGTGCTGAACCCACCCATCATCTGGGAACGCAGGTACAACACTACACCATCTGGCGTAGGTACATATGCAATTTACAAATGAACAGTAAACCAGAAATAAATTATATATAATCACATTTATTGCAAAATAAAACAAATTGTTCTATTATAATGACTTAAGTAGTGAAAATGGGAGGAACACATGGTACAAAGAAGTGAATCCACACATTTTCAGTGGTTTATTTCCTCTTTGTGACCTTGGCCTTGACACCTCTCTTGGCCTATTGATATTCTTTGTTCTTCTTACCTTCTTGTTTGTGACAGCAGAAGTTGTTGTACCTACATGGTAATATATGTAATATTAGCTTCTTATATTGCTGAGTAGCTGCATAATTCTCCCTCCCATTGCAGAATGTACAGGCTGTTCGCCTGGCTTACATACAGCAATAAAACATAGAATTCCACTGGGACAGTCCAGATCGACGTAGAAGACTTGGCCTCAACACCAAACTGTACAGCTCTGAATCGATAGCTTGGTGAATTATTTAGCAGCACGAATCATATTAAAGTTAGATGGGAGGTGTAAAGTAAATAGAAACACATCTATATGAATTAGGTGTAGTAGTGTTCGGAAAACAGAATGTACCTTTACATTTTCACCCAGTCTATCCTTTCTCTTACTTAGTGAACCATAGTAGCCTGCTTAGCTAGCCAACATGTTTTCTCTTCCCTTACAGTATTTGACACTTCTACCATACCCAAGAGAAAAACATGGAGGTGCATTATATTACAGTGGTGATCTTTTTTTATGTACAGTATGTTTGGATGCTGTGTTTAGTGCTACATCGCCTGCCCAGGCCACACCTTACATTCCCGGGCTTGTTGCAGAATTACTCTTTGTTCTCCCAGTGTCTGCAGTGTGGATCCCTGGATCTCTGCCCGGACAGACTAGTGTCTGTTGGATGCCGGATACAGGATCCCATCAGTCCATCTGCTTCTTCCAAGCTGTCTGTTTAGGCTTTAGCATATGCTGCTGGTCCTGCTTCAGCACCACATCCTCTTCTCATCAGGGACTCTGATAATTACAAATCTTGTTATCCTAGCAAACAGCCTTCCTGTATTACAGGAACAGACACTTGAATTGTAGTGTGTAACTTCCACTTATTCTATTGTATATCGCATATAGCTTAAATACTTTATACTATGTTGATGCTACTGTACAGCTGAGAATGTGTACAGTGTGTCACGTGTGTTATATAAGCCATAGTTATTCCCTATTATGATACATCTTGTGGACATATTTCTAGTGTACATAAGCATAGCTGTGCTGCAGGTATTCATTGTATATGTATACGTACTCAAACTATAAATGGATGGATGTAAGAGAACAAACAGCCATTTAAGAAAAAGGGATTTCTCTGTGCATTCATTGTATCTGGTAAGCAAGCCCCTGTTTACTCATTGGCTTGAAAACGCAGCATTAGGAAAATCCTATGGGAAACAAGTTACACTGTTATGCTTTAGCAAGTGACCCTATATCAGGCATGTCCAAACTATGGCCCTCCAGCTGTTGTGAAAATATCCATGCTAACATCCCAGCATGCCTTGCCATAGTTTTAGCATTCCCTAATACCAAAACTGTAGCAAGGCATGATGGGACTGGAGGGCCATAGTTTGGACATGCCTGCCCTATATAATAAAAGGCTAACACTGCTCCTCACCTCTGTGGGGAGAATTGCATGTTTTGCATATCAACCGTCACTAAATGGCGACAGCAAATCAAGTGTTTCTATGTTTGGGTGTACAATTAGATAACTGACTGCGCTTTTACATTAATGAATAGTTGACCTGACATGAAAGAATTCAAACCTCAATTCAATATCTCGAAAACTTCAATATTTATATACTGTAGCAATGGTTAATAATGACTGGCCAATGGATCACGCCACATATAAAACAAAACACATCTTGAATATAAAAAAATAATAAAAATACAGTAAAAGGTGGATCTTTCAAAAAAACACAGAAAAAAAGTGTGTCCTCCAGGAAAATATAAGTGCTGGAAACTAATAATATTTGTTGTAATATAGTCACACTAAACACATATGTTCCGTGATTGTGCACAGTTTCAAGGTGGTAAGCACTTTACCTAGTTTTGGATCTGGTGGCAGCGCACTTGATGATAATGATAGGAGTCTGTTAGTTAGCCTCAGATTATTAATCAGTCGCCAGGCAAGGGATGGGGGCGCCTCTGCGGGGTGCTGGGGTGGTCAGGTTGTTTCCTGACATGCTGTGCAGCAGACACCTGACTCCTGATCGAATTTCAGTCAGCAATAGAGCAGCGGTCACTGGGGCCTTATTCTAGTTCACTCTTTCTGACAAAATCCTTCTTAGATGGACAAAACCATGTGCACTGCAGGTGGGGTAGATGTTACTTGTGCAGAGAGAGTTAGATTTGGGTGGGGTTTTACTTCAAAGTGAGATCTATATTGCAGTGTAAAAATAAAGCAGTCAGTATTTACCCTGCACAGAAACAAAATAACTCACCCAAATCTAACTCTCTCTGCACAAGTAACATCTACCCCACCTGCAATGCACATGGTTTTGTCCATCTAAGAAGGGTATTGTCAGAAAGAGTGAACTAGAATAAGGCCCTGATGCTCTGGACTTTACCTGCCTTAATCGTGTAACTGCCACAGAATGATATAGGAAGTGCCCCTGTGCACCAATAAATGTAATTTAATGGCAGATGGATAACATGTATTCCTGAAACGTCTTTTGTTCCTGGTGGGCACTTTATCAAAGAGTGTTTAGTTCATTCCTATTGGCTTGTTATAACTATCCGATTGGATACACCTGTCAAGATCCACCTTTCTCAGATCCACCCTTAGAATATAGTACAGTCTTATATAAGGCAATACTATATCTAAAAACCTTATATATATCGCTAACTTTTAAATCACCAGAACATTCAAAAACACATATATGTATATACAAAAGGTTACAGCAGCCGACTGTAAATTGTCCGGGAGAGACATTACTGTTATGTTCCGTCACTTAAGCGGGCTGGTAACTAGTGAAATAATATGAATATATCATGTCCATTTCAGGGAAATGAGAGCACTGCTTCTATTTCCAGTAGTTACAGATTACTAACTCTACTACCTGTCCTTTCTGAATGTCGCACCACGTTTTACAGACTAGTAGTAACGCAATGCTTTAAAAACTCTGTAGACTGTAACAATATCTCCAACTCCAGCAGAACTCTTCTCCCACCTCACAATGACAGGAAATTGTATGAGATGTGTCAGTTATCAGGTTCTGAATTTGATAATAGAAAGAGTAGCACAGTTTGAGTTGTTACTGTTTGTTCAGTAGGCAGTTTGAGTTAGTATTACAGAATACATTTTAAGTATATAGAGTTGGGCACAGAGGCCTTAATACAGCTCTGGTACTATTTATATATAAAGAAAACCTTTCACATGTCAGCAGGATAATATCCTTTTTTATATTATTTGAAAAGTAAATGCGACTGTGTTGGTTTAAAATAAAGGAAAGTAAGACTTTCCTAAAGTGGAGGTCATTGTAGAACTTTGTCTAAGGGAGGGGCACCACAAAATGCCTTAGGTGGTCTACCTAGCACAAGGCACATGTCTGTCTTATATGCACTTAAGAGATGACCCCACATTAAGAATTTCAAAGTGTTTTGCTGTGCACATTCAGTACCACTCTCTAGCCATCAGCCGATTCCACAACTTTTAAGGAGCAATCAGGAAAAGTTAAAATTCTCCTCACATGGAGACGAATAGTAAAAATTACTCTTTTCTCTTCTGATGGGTAGAGAGCGCTCCTCCGGACCTCCTGCATAACCTTCTTACCTCACTTTTTCTGACAAAATCCTTCTTAGATGGACAAAACCATGTGCACTGCAGGTGGGGCAGATGTAACTTGTGCAGAGAGAATTAGACTTGGGTGGGGTTTTACTTCAAAGTGAGATCTATATTGCAGTGTAAAAATAAAGCAACCAGAATTTACCCTGCACAGAAACAAAATAACTCACCCAAATCTAATTCTCTCTGCACATTTTACATCTGCCCCCCTGCAGTGCACATGGTTTTGTCCATCTAAGAAGGATTTTGTCAGAAAGAGTGAACTAGAATAAGGCCCCATGGGAGGCTATCACTAAAAATCTAAAACTAAAACTAAACTAAACTAAAAAGTGGCACAAAGTAATTCGCAGGTGACATTATAAGGTCTGTAGTCCACTGCCGTGGTAGATATAAATGATATTGGAGAGACTATCAGGAGACTGAGACTGTGTTACATTAAATTTTACAGATAAAATCTATTTATAAGCTATATATTATCCCACCTCTAAAGCCTCATTGGAATCCCATAAAAATCCATCAGATTGTGAATTTATGAGACTGTGGATCACCAAGCGGCATATGATTGTATGATTATATATCCCTATTTTTAACATCATCAACAATCATAAATTGATTTTTTTTATTATTGATATATTGTATGTATATTTCATGAAATTGTTTTTTATGGGTTTTTGTGTTTTTTTATGTATTTTTTTATTTTTATCAATTGTCTATATAAATCATGCAAAGGTACAAGTAAATTAAAATAAAGTAATCATGTATGTGGACAAATCTGTAGCTCCTTGTACAGTACATCGCTTACTAAAAAGCCATGCCCTTTTTTAAGTTAAGCCCCAAAAGCATATCTGCTTTCCAATTTCTGAAAGGAGGCTTTTTTCTGCTCCACTTCTATGGCTCCCAGACACATCCTTACCTGTCTATCTTGATAATATTTCAATCAAAGTAACAGCTGTTCTACCCCATATATAAATTTGAGATATAATCCATGTAGATTTTTTTTTTTTTGTAAGGATTTTCATCTGCAGAAAGCAATCACTGGAATCAGAGAGCTTTCAACAGTGATCTAGCATTGGATTGATTTCCTTTGTTGTTTAAATTGTACGTCATCCTATTACCTTCTTTACATATTACAAACATCATCAGCACCTTTAGTCAGCTCAGAGATTGAATTACCAGCAAGCAATTCTTCTGCTTTGATTTCATTAACACTTACTGGGTCCAAAAACATTAAAGCTAATACTGCTTCAATCTTTTAATCCTATGGACTAGGATAATCCACAAAAGCCATAATATGTCATAGATCTGAATTTTGTGGCAGCTGTTTTCCACAATGCTTATTCTTGGTAAAGCTCATTACTTGGTCTTAGGTTTTCCAGCTATCCTGGTATCAACAATTGCTAAGCGATGGGTGTGCTTTGGTTTTGAAACCAATAGGAGCCATCACGGATTAGCAGCACTTCTGTTCTAAGCCTAAAACACAGGATTTTCTAAAGTTCAGTTTGAATTTGTAAAATAACTTTTTAAGATGTATGAAATGAGGAAAGACACTGCGGGGGAAATTTACTAATGGAAATTTGTAAAAAAATGGTGTATTTGTATCCAGAAATACACTTATTTTTGACATTTACTATCCCGAAAATACGGCAATTCGTATTCGTATTGATAGCACATCAATACGACTACGAATTGCCGTATTTTCGGTATAGTAAGTGTCAAAAAAGTGTATTTCTGGATACAAATACACCAATTTTTTTACAAATTTCCTTTAGTAAATTCCCCCCTGCATGCTAGTTTCAAGTAGCCATGTTAAACAAGAACAGCAGTAACAGGAAGCCGCACCCTCAACTCCCATGGCAACACTAGGTGTGGCCAAATACATAATATTGACATTACACAAACATCTCCCTTTTTTTAAATATACTTAAGGTATAACATAACTGACAATGCTAACAATTTCCTTCATTAGTTGTTTCTTTAACTATAAATTAAGTCTGTCAGGTGGCCGTGACTGATGTCCACTGCGAATATAGACAGGTTGAGCCGGAGTTTAATTTTGTTGGGCCGGAGTCCTTAGAACTCTAGTGGGTGATAATGATGGACTGCCATCTGGTATGCTTGTGTATGCCATGTTCTCATTTTCCAGCCTGCTGCTGACGAAGCCAAAACCGGCAGCAGTCAGTGAAGCTGACCATTCATGACCATTCATACATTCGGCCTGCTAACATTTAGATAACAGCGCCGATATGGACAGGGGTGCATATGGGGAGATGCTGTATCAGTGCACATAATACCCTTTCTCCCCAATAACAACACTTCATACATCTGCCCCATGGTGTCAGTGGCGAAGATACCGTAAGGCAGCCCCCGCCGCTGCTTGGGGGAGCGGGGGCTGCATGGGCGCCGGCTGCCAGACAAGTGAGTGTGTCACGGCACTCTCAGAGCCTGAGGCAGGCATCCTGTGGAAGCTCTCTCCTCTGCTGCGGCTGCCTGCAGCAGCCAATACGTTGTGTACTACTCTGCCTCTGACTGTCTGTGTGAGGGTGCTCAGTGACCCGTCCCATGACTGGTCACTGAGCGTCCCCACACAGACAGCCACAGAGCTCCCTCTTCCTCCGTGCCCACTATTCCCCCTGCACCTGGGAATCCTCCTGACTGCACCAAAGAGCAGCGTGTCTCAGTCAGCGCTGACAGCTCCCTGCTCTCCTTAGCCAGCGCCCGCTCCCTCAAGCTGCAGTCCATCCTCTCACCCTCCTGGCCGGCTTCCAGAAGTCCCGCGATTCGCGGACATTTTGGTGGCGTGGCCTAATGCCGTGAAGTGCCCGCCCACATAAGAAGTCCCTGGCTGACCTGTGCTCCCACCGAGGCTGCTGTCTGGTATAATGAGGTATATAAATAGGTATTATAGTATTATAGGCCCACACTCTGCTGCCCCCTCCCCCTCTCTCTGACACTGACCCCTCCCCCTCTTTCTCTGGTGCCATCTCCTCCCCCTCTTTCTCTGGCGCTGTCTCCTCCCCCTCTTTTTTGGTGCCATCTCCTCCCCCTCTTTCTCTGGCGCCATCTCCTCCCCCTCTTTCTCTGGTGCCGTCTCCTCCCCTCTTTCTCTGGCGCTGTCTTCTCCCCCTCTTTCTTTGGTGCCATCTCCTCCCCCTCTTTCTCTGAGGCCGTATCCTTCCCCTTTTCTGACTGTCTCATAGAAACATAGCCGTCTCCTTCCCCTCTCTCTGACGCTGTCTCCTTCCCCCTCTCTCTGATGCCGTCTCCCTTCCCCTCTCTCTGACGCCATCTCTTTCCCCCTCTTTCTGGAGCTGTCTCCTTCCCCCTCTCTCTGACGCTGTCTCCTCCCCCCCCTCTCTCTGACACTGTCTCCTCCCCCCTCTCTCTGACACTGTCTCCTCCCCCTCTCTCTGACGCTGTCTCCTCCCCCTGTCTCTGACGCTGTCTCCTTCCCCCTCTCTCTGACGCTGTCTCCTCCCCCTCTCTCTGATGCTGTCTCCTCCCCCTCTCTCTAACACTGTCTCCTTCCCCTCTCTCTGGAGCTGTCTCCTTCCCCTCTCTCTGACGCTGTCCCCTCCCACCTCTCTCTGACGCTGTCTCCTCCCCCTCTCTCTGACGCTGTCTCCTTCCCCCTCTCTCTGACGCTGTCTCCTCCCCCTCTCTCTGATGCTGTCTCCTCCCCCTTTTTTGTTTAACATATAAAACCAATCACTGAGAACATTTTATAAACAATTATTTTATAAAAAAATTACTCAGACCTAAAGACTCGTTAAGACCTCATGGCTGCAAGGTACCAGTTTTAGACATAACATGGCCACGCTTAAATGTAAAATCATAGACCATGTGCCCCCATCACTTAGAGGGGGAAACACAGCAAAAAAGATGCTACAGTTAGAGTCCCGTTGGATATATCGTTTAGACACCTTGCGGCCGTGAGGTCTTAACGAGTCTTTAGGGCTGAGTAATATTTTATAAAATAATTGTTTATAAAATGTTCTCAGTGACTGGTTTTATATGTTAAACAAATCATAACTCTGAACCGTTCTCCACATATGATCATACTGTGTCCCTCAAGGTGCTTTCCATGATTATAAAGATATAGAAGTAATGTCAGTGTTAAGTGTAATATGTTTGTCTTTTTAAAAACATTTTTTTTTACCTATATTATAATCACTGTAAATGGAGCATGTACGCTCCTCTTCTTTAAAGTACTTTACAAACGTTTTTTGCAATTTTTAATTCACATGTTACAGTATGTGTGCACTCTTGTTAGATGCTGCTGAGGAGACCCCGGGAGAAGTGTCTCTGTCTCCCTGACAACGCAGCCACCTCCTGCACGATACAGCCACTGGGATATGATGTCATCGGCGCTGGACGGAGATGGAGGCGGGCAGCGTCGACGGGCGGACGGATGGACGGCTTCCCTGGCGTCAATTGGTGTGGCATAATGTGTAATTGCTATTAAGGTGTGTGGTATAATGTGCAATGGGTATTACGTTGTGTATGTGGCATAACTATCTTATGGACATTACAGTATGTGGCATAATTTGTAAGGGTCATTATGGTGTGTGGTATAATGTATTTATTTATTTATAGTTTCTTATATAGCGCAGCATATTCCGTTGCGCTTCACAATTGAAAACAACAGTGATTAAACAAACTGGGTAGATACAAACCGATATGGAGGTAGGATGGCTCTGCTCGCAAGCATACAGTGTGTGGCATATTGTCTAATAACTATTGGTTCTTCATAAATTCTTTGTGTTTTTCTTTCATTTGGGGGGAGGAAGGGCATATTTTTACTGTTCACACTGGGAACCTAATTGCCAAGAAACAGTCCTGTTTTTCTTTTAACAAAAATGGGCGGGGGGGCGCCAGATTTTTTATTTGGCAGGGGGGAGCAAAATTTCTAGTTACGCCACTGCATGGTGTGCTGCTGAACCTGATGCAGTCGCTGGTCAGTGACATTCAAATAATCTGCCTGGTTCAACTGTGCAAATTCAGTCATCACCTGTTGCATGGTGCACACTGAGTGATAACTCTGGGCTGCTCCGGAGCTTCCACCCACAGGTAGAGTGTCACTGATATACATCTCAGGGCCTGGCTTGTAAGTAACACAGAGATTGTAAAGCTGTAATGTTAACATCATACTCTGAAGTCTTTTTTTAGGTGCACAGAGAAGAGGTTTTTTAAATGGCAATCAGCGGCTTATGATCAGTCTCCACTGTAATCACATCCCGGCCATATAGAAAATAATGAAAACGGGAACAAGCAAACACGATGCTCAAGCACTCCTTTTCAATTTGTGCATAATTCTGCTCAGTTGGAGTCAAAGCCCTTGAAGCGAAAGCAACTGGTTGTCCTTCTTGCCTCAGGCAACATCCGAGTCCAGTTTTACTTGAATCACTCTGTACAGTGACTGACTTGGTGACATCATAATATTTAAGCACAGGTGTAACTGTGACCAAATGCTTTATTTCCTCCACTGCCTTGTCATGCTTCGGAAGCCAGTGCCATATTGTATCTCTGTCCAGAAGTCTACGCAGGGGTTCACATACCTCTGAGAGGCTAGCCATAAATTTGGCTAAATATGTCACAAACCCAATCAAGCGTTGCACGGATTTTACATCAGTGGGCTTTTCTAAGACCGCTGTAACTTATTCAGGACAGAATATGACCATGAAAAAGAACCTCTTTCAATTTAAATTGTAGCTTCTTCACACTAAGTGACACTCTTAATTTCACTTGTCGGCAACGATCCAAAAGTGCTAACAATTTGTGGTCATGATAAGCCACTGCTTCCTTTTCAGTCTCACCACAGCCAACTACAAGAATATCATCTGCTATCGGCTCAATGCCGCTCAGTCCAATCAGCAATTCATGTTGTTTTTGTTAGTATACTTCAGGTGCTACAGAAACTTTAAATGGGAGTTTGAGCCATCTTTTCCTGCCCCATGGGGTCCAAAAGGTGGTCATATAACCATGGCCACCGACAGGGGGGTGCCCTGGGTACAGCTGTCCCGGGCACGGCCTCTGGAGGGGCTTGGGCAGCTGCACACAGCGGTGCCAAACCCCCTTCCCCCGGCACCCGCACACAACCTCCCCCTCCCAGCGCCGGCAGCCACCCAGCCAGGCACGCACAGTGCAGCCTGCAGAGTGCCGAGCCTAGGACACGGAGGGGCTCGGCGCTCTGCAGGCTGCAGTGTGCGCTCCGAGTCCGGACCTGACCGATGGTGGAGGCTGAAGGAGCCAGAGCCGTGTGAAGGTAACTAATGGTAATGGGGAGGCGAGGTGCTGACAGGCGGGGGTGGGGGGTGCGCGTGTGTGTGTGTGGGGGGGGGTGTAGTGCTGTTCCGCTGGGTGCCCAGACTGTAGGTCAGTCCTGGGCCCCAACAGTTCTAGTGACGGCCCTGCATATAGCTGCTTTTTTCATCCAGCTTGCATTGCAGAAATGCATCACGTGCATCCACCAGTGTGAAGATCTTTGCTTTGGGTAGCTTACATAACACATCCTCCAATGTCGGCATAATGTAATGAGACCTCCGCAGTGCTTGATTTAAAAATTTAGGATCGATACAGATTCTTAGCTTGTCAAGCTTTGCCACAATGACCATATTGCTAATCCAGTCAGTTGGTTCATACACAGGTAGGGTTGCCACCTCATCCCTTTAATCCTGGAGACATATTAATTACACAGGTTCTGTGGCTGGCTCACTTCAAGACTCAATTGCAACTGTTTTTTTAATCAGCAACAGAACCTGTGTAATTAATATGTCTCCAGGATTAAAGGGCTGAGGTGGCAACCCTAGTCACAGGTGCAATATGCCCATCTACTTCATACTGATCTAGTAAAGCTTTTACTCTTGGCTGGGCTATAGGCACATTGCGTGGAGCACATTGGAATGGCGGAACATTTGGATCAAGTCCCTAGGAACAGATTTCACTGGTCCCTTGAACACATCATCATAGGCATCTATTAATTGCTCTTTCATCAATGGTCCAGACAAGTCATGTTCCATCTTATGTAGCTCAGCAGGAATAGTAAACTGCATCAACCCCAAGCGCTCACATGTGGAACCTGATAATAATGGTTTCTGATTGGCCTCCACAATTTCAAAAGTAAGCATGTGGGTACGTCCACTAACAACACATTCTGTTCTGGACCGTCCCAATGATCTCATCAGCTCTCCAGAATACAGCTTCAGTTTAGTGCTACTTGGCAGTAATGGAACTCTAGGAGCCAATTGCATCTTGTCTTACAGACTCATAACATCACATGTTGCCCCTGAGTCTAACTGACATGGTTGCTTCTTGTTATTAATAGTCAGATGTGCAAACCACTTCTGGCCTACTGATCTTACAGTCCATATGCATTCTGTTGTGTAAATGGGCCTCATTCTGATCTTCACTCTGGGCCTTATTCTGATCTGAGCTCAGTACAAATTTGTTTGGAAAATGGGCAAAACCATGTGCACTGCAGGTGGGCCAGATGTAACATGTATAGAGAGTTAGATTTGGGTGAGTTATTTTGTTTCTGTGCAGGGTAAATACTGGCTGCATTATTTTTACACTGCAATTTTAGATTTCAGTTTCAGCACACCCCACCCAAATGTAACTCTCTTTGCACAGGTTACATCTGCTCCAACTGCAGTGCACATGGTTTTGCCCATTTTCCGAACAAATTTGTACTGAGCTCAGATCACTCTCCTCAGTGTGGCGCCGTGTCCCTTTACACGGGACTTGGTAGAACACGGCTAGGACCTGGGTAGAGGGCGGTGTAAATAGGTACGCTGGGTCATCCGACCTGGCTCAGATTTACATGAATGGGGGACGTCCAACCTGCAGACTGCAGCATCCGCAGGTTGGACGGGGGGCCGCAGAAAGCCTGCACTACTGTCTGCTATACTCTGCAGACAGCTGCGGTGGCAGCAGAGGAGGTGAGTGGATGCCTGTGTGCGGCATCCATTTTACTGATATATACTGATATTAAACAAAAGAAAAGTTTTTTTTAATTCTATATACAGTAGTAAGAAATTTAATTAAAGGCTTTCTCCAGCAAGAATGCTCTATTGCTCTAAGAATTCTCCCACTAAACCAAACATTCAATATTCGATTTGGTCACATTTACTTTTATTCCTAATGGGCTCATTGCATAATTAGATTTCCAGAATTGGACTGCGTCAATCCTATTTTCTGGGAGTGGCCAGGCCAAGGATTGCACTAGTTCATACAGGATACATGGCCTCGCAATCTGCCCTGCTACAGGTAGCCGCAGTAAGATTAGACTTCCACAGGCTGGAATAACGATCGTAATGCAGTTTAATGCAATGCAAATGCAGTCAGGGGTGGCATGCATTTGCGTTGCTTAAGGATCCCATATACAAAACTGTGAACAACTTATATGCAATTTTAACTGAATTTGGCCCTTGTTTTGTATGTTACACTTAAATGAGAATATTAATTTTACATGCTTTCAATGGAATGTTCTGTTGGTAGAAGAAAAAAAATAATCCCAGTGAACCCAACACCTCTGATATAAATGTAAATTGCCTGGTCATTGATGCAGTGTTAAGGGATTAATTTACAGTTTGATGCTGTCAGAGCCCAGCATAATTCTTTAATAAAAAAATGTGTAATTACATGTCTTAGTTGAGTTTCTCATCTCAACATATATCCTTATATAATCATAGAGGATTTACTGTGTTAGTTGTACATTAAGAATACTGGTACATATACTTGAGGTAAGGGGCCCCATGGTAAAATCTTAAAAATACATGTGTATAAACTAGAAAAAAGTTATAATACATTCCTTTTTGACAAAGTTATGAGTATTGTGAAAAGTTATTTTGTCGATGAGATGGATATCTGTGGTAGGTATACCCAAGTGGAGTATAAATAAATCACTGCACTACTGTGTGGCATAATTTGAATGGGGGGGGGGGGGGGGGGGGGGGGGCGATGTTAACTGATATTCTCCAACTGACATTCCATTCACAGTATCAGGGCCTTATTTGGCTGTGATAAAGGCATTTTGTGTTCACATCTACATGCACTGTGCCATGTTTTCCTTTCTTTCTCCCACTAAACCAAACATTTTGCATTGTGAAAGGCATATGAAAATAACGAAGATGTAAATGAGAATTTTACAATAAGGTGTTTGACAGACACAAGAATAGTGAGTTAAATGCTGCAAGTCTCTTACTAAACAATTCATAGAAAATAGGTCCTATAATAAGTGTATTATTAAGCATCACACACATCTGTAAATATATGCATTACCCTGTACTGAATTGGAATAATAATTTACCTATTAAACGGAAACAAAAGGGACCTAAATTATCATATCATTTCTGTAATTTAGGTACTGGAAGGGATTACTGATGATTTTGGCTAACTCATTTCTTCCAATAAAAAATAGATTACAAAACACCCTTAAAATTTGGCTGAAATGAAACATGAATTCAACTCCAGCCTCTTCATGTAATTAAATGAGAAATATTTAGCTTTGTCTGAAGGTGCTGATAATATGCTGTGATTTACATAGCCAATAAAGGCTTTCCATTCTAATTGACTGCAATCACAGCATATATTGGTACAAAAACTTATGCCAATCTTTAATCAGCATCTGTTGGAACATGATCAGATGCCACAGTAGTCACCATACAAAAGTGAATACATTTGCATTGTCTAATCAAGATAATATTGTACAGTTGGATGAAACCATTCACGTATATCCCTGCACTGCCAAAGAGATGCGGCAACACCCCAGACAAAGATTGACCACGTTACCTGCAGTGAACTCCAGAGGCCTTTGTTATTCACATTGTGATGTGCCCCATAGTATCAGGGTCAAATAGTAGTTCTAACAGTCTTGTATTGTACCCACATGACCATATCTTTGTATATAAGGCCTGATCCCGACCTGGTTGCAGTTGTGTGAAATTTTGCAAAACTACAACCTTCGGCGGTAGCTTGCTCCAGAGCAAAGTGTTTGCACATGACTGGCAGCCCGCTGGTTACGCGGCCTAGTTTATATTGTCAAGGCCCAGAGGAATGAATAGTTAATTCAGAGTGACACCAATAAGGGAGGAGCACATATGGTTTGTCGGTCTCATATTTTAAGTGAGAAGACCACCATGGAGACTTGTCAAAATTATGGGGCCATATTGCGTGTAGAAATCCAAAGCACAGTGGAGTCAGAAACTGAATTTGATTCAATGGAAACACACATTCTAGTGTCAGGTGGGAAGTGTCAGAGCATACACATGTGAGGTGAGTGTTCAAATAATAGCACTGTAGGTTAGAAATAACAGGCCTCCCTCCTTAGCTGATTTGAAATATGATCAAAGCCACACCCTCTGGTTTTACTCTCTCTTACTGGGAGTACTTGAAAGACATACTCCATCCTTGACACTGTGCAGGTTTTTTTTTTTTCAACCGTTAAGCGGATTGGGGGAGCTTGGGGCTGGACTGTCAGCTTGATATCAAACATCCTTTTTAAGAGCCGCGCACATCATTAATGATATTGAGTGTACTCACTTTCAAAAGATATAGCTCAGAAAGCACACTTCCTGAGCAATATCTTTTACAAGATCCTCTAGTGTGTATAGGCCTTAACATGCTTGGGGATTTCCGATGAGCATATAAAGGGCATTCAGGATCTCCAAGTTATAAACACCATTCTGCAGGAGAAGTAGATCCATTGAAGGAGCTGATGGTGAGGTTAGATCTGAATAAGATAGGAAGACAAGGTGAGCTGCAGCATCAAGGACATATTTAAGAGGGGAGAAGAAAGATAGAGGAAGACCAGAGAGAAATAAGTTGCATTAGTCCCGTTGGAAGATTACAAGGGCATAGCTAAGAGATTTGGTAGCCTGCAGGGTCAATAGGGGTCTTATCCTGGAGATATTTTGAAACCAAAAGTTGCAGGATTTAGTACCTTGAATGTGATCGAGAAGAAGGAGTCAAAAATGACACAGGTAGCGGATAGGATAGGATAGTTATAGCAACAGAAAGACCCAGAAAGCTCAGTTTTGGACATTTGCTTAAGAAAGTTCTGAGACATCCAGGAATTGATAGAAATGAGATAGTTGGAATAAAGGAAAGGTTGGAGGAGGGACAGCGTTTCTTAATATCAGTAAATATAAGTAAGAATATGTAAAACTAGTTAAAGCCCATCAAAATGATGGCATCTGCAATGTACTTTGACTTTGTGCTGTGACAGTTCTTACTTTCACTTTGAGCTTTTTAGCCCACAAACTCTCCTCCCACTACCAGTCCCTATCTGCTCCTAACTCCAGTCTCTGTCTTCACAGCTCCATCTCTCCATATCCAGCTAGTTTGACATGTCAATGTCCCTGCTAACATTGCTTTCACTTTATGTTATTACATCTTTTAGCACACAAAGGGGGGAATTTACTAAGATCGTCGGACGGTTACGACAGGAATCGGCCATAATCGGATGAAAATACAGCAATACAGCAAATTTACTAAATTGGCTTATTCTCCTGATTTGTATTTTCCGATGCCACATCCATTTGTATTTGTCTGCCGAATTACCATTCAGATAATAATAAGGAGATGGGGGCCCACGTATTTTGGCAACCAGAACCAGGCTCAAACAGTCAGCGGGGTCATGCCACAGCGGGGGGACACTTTTAACACAAGCTTCCCTGGCCAAAACATGACAGCCGTGACTGGCCAGCTCGGGCCGGGTCCCTGGGGGAGTGGGGACCCCCCCAATAAACGGATACCCCCTCCACGGCATGCCCAGACTGAAGCCTGAGGCTGTCCCCGGAGACCCTGGGTGGTGGGCACTGGGCTGATGCCAGTATAAGTGTAAAAAAATAAAATAACCTATTGGGTTCTGCTGTGAAACCACAAGCCTCCCCCGCATGCAGGGACTTAACGTACATGAAGCCCCAGCATGATGGCCATAAATGAGCCTGCTGGGTTTTGTAGTCCTACAACAGAACCAATAGCCCAAGAAATCACACTGACACCTAGAAAAACACACCATCACACATCCATACCTCTTCTCCAGTAGAATCCATAGGGGTACCTGTGAAAATAATTGATACTCACCATTCCATCCATCAAAGATCACATCCTCTTCGTTCCATAGTAGGCATCCACAGGTGTAAAAAATAACAAACCGTGTGTTGACACTTGCAGCTCCTCCCCTAGAATGAGGGAATCCCGTTGACGTCAGCCAATAGGTCATCCCTAAGCCAATCAGTCAATCAGTCATTTACTAACATTCGTACTGCTGAACTCGGTTGTGAATTCAGCAGAAAATCCAAATGGAAAATGCAACACATTTTCCATCTGTATTGTGCTAAAGCCTGCACAGATCAGTGAGATTCGAGCAGGCTTCTCTATGTAAAAAAATAGATTAAATAAATACATAATTAAAAAATCTGCATGGGGCAATTTAGGCTGACCGGTAAGTCAATTGGGGTCAAGTTTGTGGTTGACTCCAGTAGACTTTGCGGTGAGCCTAAATTGCCAGTTTCTATCATAGGTGCCCATGTTAACACTTTAACATAGGCTTCTATGGTGAGAACCGGACATAGGCACACATGTTAAATTCAAAAACATGCACGTCTATGGAGCCAGCTCCCCAGTGCCCGCTCTTGATAGGCTGAGGGAAGGCCCAGCCTTCATATTCTGGGAGGAGCTGCAAGTGTGTTTACCCACTGGTTTGGGTTTTTGCGGGTTTTTTAACCCTGTAGTTACCTACATGGATCAAAGAGGACGTGATCTAAGCCGCAAGGATTGGGTGTATAGTTTTTTTTCCATAAGTACCCTTTGGATTTTCTACTGGAGAAGAGGACTTCTTTATTACATTATCACAATAGGTATTAAATACATTATCAAAATAGGTATGTATGTATGTATGTATGTATGTATAGAGTGTGTTATTAAATTATACTTTATTATTTGTGTGTGTCAGTTCTTTGGGTATTGATTCTGTAGTGGGACTACAAGTCCCAGCGGTCCCATTAATGCCCAGCATGCTGGGACTTGTGGTTGTCCAAGACCCAGCAGTGGGGGAAGCTTGCTGAGGCTCGTAGTTCTACTACAAAACCCAATACCTTATTGTAACATTTTATTTTTACACTTTAATTTCCATCAGCCCGACCTCCACCACCCAGGGGACAGCCACGGGCTTCAGCCTGAGCCAGGGGTGGTCTGGATCCATTGCAGCAATGGTATATTTTTGGCTTGGGGAACTTGTACCAAAAGTTTTCCCCAGCTCTGGCATGACACAGCTAGCTGTTGGAGCCCGGTTCCAGTTATTAAAATATGGGGACCCCTGTTTTTTGTCCCCCCATATATACGAATGACTAGTATATAGAATTTACAGATTAGTAAATTTGCCAAATTCACAGGTCATATTTTTAGGCCTAGGCCAATTGTACCCATTCCTACGGCAGATCTGCTGTAATAAGAGTGCTTAGTAAAATTCCCCCACAGTATTAAAAACTGTTGGACTATAGTGTTGTAGGTAATTCTTTTGACCAACATCATTCTACGGACTTTAGGAAGCAGATTTTATTGTACCAGGGTTTAATATTTGTAATTATATATACACTGCCTACATAAGAGAACTACACTTGGAAAAATCTAAACAATAACTTGCAATTGTGCAGGATACAGTATGTCTCTCAAAATCAACTCTGTTTAAAGTTGGGTACACACTGAAGTGATGTGCACCCAGCCGATATATCGGCCCAACGGTTTAACATATTGAATAATGGATACACATTGAGCGATGTTAATGAAGGATGGAATGATCAATGTTCTATCCTTCATTAGAATACATTATGTCGCTATGGACCACCGGCACCTATGTATTGGGCATACACACTGACAGATATGTGCAGTTCTGAGCGACATGTCAGTCTTATTAGCTAGATCAGATGACATATTACTCAGTGTTTACCCATCTCTAGTCAGTGCTTCCCAGTGTTGGTCCTCAAGACACACTAAATCCAGATTTTAGTGATATCCAAGCTTAAGCACAGATGCTTAATCAAAATAACTGAGGATCTAAGCAAGTCACCTGTGCTGGTGTTGGGTAAAACCCAGAATGGTCTAGACCTCAGAATGCCACAACGGGTCAGCTCCATGCAGCAAACTCTGCCACCTTAGAACTTTTTATGCTGGTCTCTGTTCAACCACATCCAGTAGGGTGTCTGTGACAGCTGTCACTGGGAAGAAAGATATTACAGCCTCCCCATATAGTCTGGACTATTCCAGCTTTTACCCCATTTCTGGATCATATGGGGAGGCTGTGATCTTGCTCTCCCCGTCACCCAGGTGACAGCTGTCATAGCCACCACACTAGCGGGGACACCCCCAAACGGGGACACGTACTACAACCTCCAGAGTGGTAGAGTTTGCTGAAGGACCAGACCGGACTGGTTTTTGATCAATCCCACCTGTGTTCAAGTATGGCTATCCTTAAAACTTGGACTGTTAAAGTGGTTTGAAAATCAAAGTTGGGAAATACTGATTTATTTATGTATTTATTTTATTTATTTCCACTCCAAGCTATCCTCAATGCTGCTGCCCGGGTCATCTTCCTCTCCAAATGTACTATGTCCACCTCCCCTCTCTTACAAGCCCTCCATTGGCTCCTCTTTCCCTTCAGAATAAAATTCAAGCTCCTCACACTCACTTATAAAGCCATCAACCATTTCTCTCCCACCTACATATATGACCTTATCTCTCTTCACACTCCCTCCCACTCCCACTGTCTTTGCTCCACAAATACACGCCGCCTCTTCTGCCAACTGGTTACTCCCTTCCATTCCTGCGCCCGAGATTTTGGCTGTTGTGCTCCTTATCTCTGGAATTATCTACCCCCGCCTATCAGACTCTCCACCTCCCTACAAAACTTTAAATGGGCTCTCAAGACCCACTTCTTTATTAAACCAAGCCATCTTCTGATTATGCTAAGTTCTACCCCTTCTGTGTTACTTCAGTCTGTCTGCCCCTTTTAAAATGTAAGCTCTCACAAGCAGGGCCCTCTCTGCTCATGTGCTTTTCTTAGAATATATACTGTACATATATCTCTGCCAACCAAAACATTGCTTTGGTGTCCTGTCCCCTGATGTAACTTTTTTACCATGTACTTGTTCAAAATTGTCTTGTATTGTAATTTGTTATTTGTTTATTTTTCTCATTTATGTATTGTTAAGAGCTGTGGAACTCTTGTGGCACCATATCAACAAACGATAATAGAACAAATATATTTATTACTAGTTATTTATATAGTGCACACATATTCTGCAGCGCTTTACAAAGAATATTTGAACATTCACATCAGTTCCCTGCCCCAGAGGATCTTGCAATCTATATTCCCTACCACATGTACAGGCACACACAGACATACAGGGTGAGATTTAATAGGATGAGAGATTCAGAAAGTGAGAGATTTGGTGAGAAATCTCCAGTTGTTTTTAAAGCGGCAATCATTTACACTGCAAAACCAGTTTGATTTTGCAGTGTAAATGATTGCCGCTTTAAAAAAAACTAGAGATTTCTCACCAAATCTCTCACTTTCTGAATCTCTCAGCCCATTAAATCTCACCCTCTATGGTTAATTTTCTTTAACCTACCAGTATATTTTGGGATTGTGGGTGGTAACTGGAAGTACCCAGAGGAAATCCACACAAACATGGGGAGAATAGACAAACACCGCACAGTTAGGGCCATGGTGGGACCAGTGGCGTAACTATAAATTTTGCTCCCCCCAGCCAAAAAAGTTTCTGGCGCCCCCCCCTTAAACATTACGTCACACATCATAATGCCCCTTGCACTATGGGCCTTATTTTGGTTCATTGTTTCTGACAAAATTCAATTCCACCCTATACTGTATGTCACACATCCTTATGCTTCTTACTCTATAATTAAGACTTCTGTGCGACGAAGCCGCACCGCCGCTAGAAAAAGTGTGTGACTGCACTGAGAGGGGGCAAGGATTATTGGGAATAATGCTCCCACAAGCCATGCCTCCCGTTTTCATCACTATGGAGGCATGCTAAGCGCTCTGTGAGCTTCTGGCATGCCCCCAGCCACTCTGTCTTCCGTGAATAGATGCTCTGTGTAGGCGCAAAATGTCATGGGACAGACAAAAAATCCCTGTCGCATGAAAATCGGTACAGATGGAAAGTACTGTATGCTGACATATGGTAAAGCTTGGACACGCAGACGCCGACAAACAGACATATGCTGAAAAATGGACAGATCCTAAAACACTGGCGCTGACAAGCTGATACATGGACGCTGACACAGACACACATGTTGACACATGGACACTGACAGATGCCTATACACAGGGATACGCTGACACACGGACTGCACATAGAGACACTGATCCTGACAAACGTGGACATCCAGAGACATAACACAGACACCCAGACACAAATATGCTGACATGTGATGACACAGAGACTGACTGTTTTGCATCCCACTGTAGAAAACCAGGGTTTGAAAGAGTTAACCTTATTGTTGTGTTCAGCTCCTGTGCTGAAGCCTGTAGAAGAGGAGGGCTCTGTAACCGGAGTGCAGAGTGCAGGGGAAGAGAAGACAGCCGCTGGAGCAGGACGCAGGATGGTCAGGAACAGAAAGCAGGGAGAGGGACGATGCTGCAGCTGCCCAGCCTGCGCGGACAGACAGAGGTTGCGAGTGTGCACAGAAACAGTTCTGAACTTCCTACCAGTGTGCTGCTGCTGGGAGGAAGGGGGGGGGGGGGGGGGGGAGGGAGACAGGACGGACCTCACCTCAGATATGCAGGTTAGAGAGAGAGACTTCCTGCGGTCCCGGGACTAGGACTGGGTGGATTGGGACACTGTTTTCTCTGCTCCCTGAGGCTCCCTCCATGCTCAGCTTGAATCTTCCCGGCTCCTCTGCTCTGTTTGCCCTCTCCAGCGTGTGACGTGATGACGTTACACGCATAGGAGAAGCTGAGGCAGGGACCAGCAGTCACTGCTGCTTCCTCTGTCACTGTTCCAGGCCGCGCACCTGCCCGCCCCCCGCCCTCTCATTCGACAGCCGCTGGCACACCCATCCTCCCATTGGACAGCCGCCCGCCCATCAAGTAAGGGCAATGTGACAGTCTGACAGTGAGTCTGTCAGACTGTCATGGCTGCGGCCGTGCAGCGGCCGTCAGCAACACATACTAGCAAAAGCAGCAGCTCACTTTGGCACTCAGTGTGCCGGGCGGGAGCCAGCGCCCACGCAGCCCCCGCTCCTCCAAGCAGTGGCGGGGGCTGCCTTGCACAAGTTACGCCACTGGGTGGGACTCAAACCCATGACCTCGGTGCTGTGAGGCAGTAATGGTAACCATTACACCGTCCGTGGTTTAAGTAAAATATTCTGTTCATTGTATGCTGACAAAGCGTTTTTGCCCAGTGCGTATAGCTATCGATGATGTGAAATTGAGACTATGTAAAAACCGGACCCAGACTTAATGCCGGACCAGACATCAAAATCTGCAGTCCGGAGCATGTAGTGTCTGGTCCGGGGGATTCCCTGTGATAGCTATCACCAGGGACATGGGGAAGGGGAGATCACAGTCTCCCCGTGTGGTCCGGACCGTCCGGTATTTGTTACATGCCCGGACCATACAGGGAGGCTTTATTCTCCCCCTCCTCCACTCCCTGGTAACAGGTGTCACAGGCAGCCCCCCAACCCGGACAGGACACCCCCGGACCAGACGCAACAAGCTCCGGACTGCAGATTTTGATGTCGGGTCCGGCGGTCCAGGGGTTTTGTCCTGGGCCGGTTTTTACCCATACCCTGTGAAATTCGCTGGGCGGAAAATTTTGCGACCACAGAACGGTGGGGGATAGCGATGATAGGGGAGCGTGTATCAGAGCTCACAGGTCATCGATGCGGTATACACACTAGGCAGTTTTGATCTGAAAACAGCTCAGAACACCAAACGTGAGCTGCTTACAGCTCGAAATCGCCCAGTGTGTATTGGCTTTTACCTAAACCAATAAACAATCTGCCATGTTTCAGGACAATTTTGAATCCAGAAAGAAAGAAGAGAAAAGGTTTGTATTGGATGCACTCCTTACAATTGATCGAAATTTTTTTGGGTAGTGGGAGCTCCCACTTTTTTACTAAAAAGGAATATACCCAAAAAAATTTTGATCAATTGTAAGGAGTGCATCCAATACAAACCTTTTCTCTTCTTTCTTTCTCCAATCATAAACGTTTGGGATAGCACCCCCACTGGTGCAGATAAACACACAGTGGACCTCTGCCCATCAATAAAAGGGCATTAATCCAACTATGTGTGCAGAACTCTACAAACCCATATCCTTGCCTTCAATTTTGAATCCAGAAATGTTATTAGCAATACATACATTAGATGTTTGCCATACATATGACAGCTTCAGCAGAGCAGAAGACCTTTACATTAACTCCCTCTATTACAGCATCCCACCCACATGAGATTGTATTTAACTGCAGCATGTACCAGACAGATTAATTACAAATGTTTTCTCTTCTGTTTGGTGATTGCATTGCGTTTATATAAATAATATAGACTAGAGCTCAGAAGGGTCACACATTCAACCAATTACTATCGCTCACGTGTATTCAGCCATTTGTTATAAGTTTTCCTAATTCTTTCATTAGTACATCTGTAATAATGTATGTATTTCTCTGTGTGTTATACAGCGTATTGGGTGCTGGATGCAGGTCCATCTGTAAAAGAGATGTTAGCCAGGTCTAGGTCTGTTGTGTGAGAGAAATCAGAAGTGTGGCTGTCTCCAGCTCTCTGAAGAAATAAAATCTAAACTGAGGGAACAAGGTGGATCCCGTTCCCCCGGTGATCCCTTGTGTTCCCCCCCTGTGCGCCACATGTGCTGCCCGCCCGGCAGTGCAGTGGTTAATGAGGCATCTCTCCCAAGCTTTTGGCTACTGCAGAAGTGGGTCAGTGCGGTTGCCATGGAGACGCTTTAGCAACCAATCTTGCAGCCTCTCCCTCAGTGTTATCCTGTAGCCCTACAAGATTGCTCCTGATTCTTCTCTGTCCCTCGCTGTCTCTGCTGTGGTGGTGCCAGCGGCCGGCCCTGCTCCATGCTGCAGCCTTGCTTTCCTTCCCACAGCAGCCTTTCATCCGGTGGCTGGGGAAAGGGAGGGAAACGGGCAGAGTTGGTGGATTTCTTTGCCTTTTTCTTCAGTCAGTTCTTCTCCACGCCTCCCTGGCACCAGGACTCTGCTTGCCAGCTGGTAAGAAGTGCCACTGTGATATACCATGTATCCCTGCTGCTGGCCAGTCTGAGTAAGCAGAGGATGCATTCTGTCTGCTTACCAGCCTATCTAGCTAAGCTTATCTATCTATCTATCTATCTATCTATCTATCTATCTATCTATCTATCTATCTATCTATCTTCTACTCCTTTTCTTATTTAGTATTCCTTTCGTTGGATTCAATTTATTTATGTGTGTATTTGTATTTATTTATGCTTCCTTTGTTAATTAATTGAATGTATTAATTTATTTATCTATTGCCAATATATTCTTGTGTTACACCATAAATGAAATCCAGTTGTTCATATAAATACTACCAAATGCTATAATAACAATGAGGGCTTTATTTATTGGATCTTCTACTCTATAGAAGATCCAATAAATAAAGCCCTCATTGTTATTTATCTCTCCCTAATATTTTCAGGGTATATAAAAATATCACTAAACCTCTTAAAAATAATAAAAATGAACCGATAACAATGCCATCTTAATTAGAAATCCTCACTGCAGTTAAGGTCATTTTCTTTTGTGTCTACACTGTTCCCTTCCATTGTTTTTCTAGCAGAATGATAGATACTGTACATCGCATACAGTTCTTCACAACATAAGGGTTACTGGAAATGACAAGACGTGTACAGTATATTCTACTTGGCTTTCTCATACCACCCAAATAGCCCAACATATATTGGCTAATAGTTCCCTCTGAGTAATGTTACCAGATACTATTGAATCTGGTGTGTGTGTGTGTGTGCGTGTGTGTGTTTTTGCGTGCGTGTGTGTGTGTTGGGCATTTTTCTGCAACAGTAACCGACCACTATAAATTTGAATAAAATGTCTCTGTATTTCTGTGTACCTACAAACTGCAGATGGTTGCTTGGTGTGGGGTTCACATTAAATGAAAGGGGGACAAGTGTATGTCAGTCTGTACAAACTACCTGGGGCCACTCTGAAGCCTGATCAGTTTGCTAATAATGAATAGCCTCTCACCTTCATCCTTCCTCTAATCCCCCACAGCTTGTAAACTGCCTGTATAATTGGTCTCACAGTAGCCTCCTATCAATAGAACATTGAGCTGCTCAATTTCATTGATCCACTACACAATGCTAGATATATTAATTATAAATTACCTTGTATTTTCCTAACATCAGATTACGCAGCAGTTTTATATACTCCCATATATACTAAACAATGTCAAATACATTTTTTAAGAAGCGTCATCTGTAATGAGCAATGAATATACTTAATTTGGATAATTTCTACAACACAGATGTGTGTGTGTGTATTTATATATATATATGTGTGTGTGTGCTCGCATTTCATAAATTTCTTCTACAGTATGCCTTGTTGTTATACATATGGGTTAATTGCAACGGACCAATACTTACCTTTAGAAAAGTAATTAATATGCACTACAGTATGTGTTTAATTGAGAGTAGTGTTCCTTCCTTTACTGTGAGATTAATCCATAAATCCCTTTTGCAGTGTGGTACAGCATGACTTCCCAGGTGATATATGCTAATTCAAAGAAACTGTATCAGCCAATTGCTTGTTTGTAATATGATTGCATGCCTAGTTCTGAAGCAACCTGCTCTGAATCATGTTCACACTTCTATAACAACACTCCTCTATAGGCAGGTGGGTTCAGGAAGTACATAGGTGGTGCATACTGAATACTGATATGTAAACTGCAGCAGTGTATGTATCACATGACACGGTGTATAGAGAGGAAAGGCTGTGGCAGACTGTCACATCCAAAAATACATCCTTTGTTATAGCCAACCTCCCTGGGACATAAGCATTAATGACTGGCTGTGATTTCATCTCATTTTTATTGCAATGTCAAATATCAATGTTTAGAAATTCAGCACGCATCTTTGTTAAACCTTTTTATGTGGCTATACAAGATAGCTTAATACCTTTGTTAATAGTAATTATTGTGCAGACAATAACTATTGCAGGGCTATTGTCTCTATGTATGATGCTGATGCCTACAGAGTATTAATGGATGCCTCTGTCTGAATATAACCAACAATCCTGTATTGACTAAAAAGATGTATGTATTGGAATCTACAGAATACGTGTAGTGAGGGATGAAAGTATGGGAGTCATCTAACCATAGAAAGCAGTATTTTCCCCCTTTGGTTCAAACAGGCAAAAAGTATATCAGCCAATCTATAAGGGTCCCATAGTACAGAGTTGGGTAGGATGCGGACTTTCCATACATAACTATTGTAATTTTCACCTGAACATTGCAATGAGTATATTCTTACAGGTTGTTTCAGTTTGTGCTGGTTAAAGTTCATCCTAAAATTATTGGTATATTGACAGAAACTATTACAGCCAAAGACATTTTGATAATTTACAGATTCTAGAGCATGAAGAGTTAAACCTAAAGCTGTCCACACACGGTAAGATATATTAAACAATATAGCCAATTTTTTGACCAATTGGAACGACCAATCGTTTGAAAACTTTACGCGTGTGGGCATGATAACGATCCAATGCACATTCTTCTAGCTCATTGATCCTTTTATCAAAAGATGAATGACCTGTCGTGCACACATTGTTCCGTGTTGTTATGAGGAACGATCTGGCAATGATTTTTATATGATTTGCAGTTATTAAACAACCCATCTAATCCTCTAATTGTTTACGCAATCATTCTGTGTGCGCTGAATATTTTTTTGGGCAGGAATGTTTTGGGTTTCAAGGGAAATTGGGTAAGAGATTGGATAGTAAATGTTTGTGGGCACCTTAATAATGTTGTGTTTACGGCAGTATTGAATAGCAAACACTTAATGCAACTGTATGAAATATAATTTCCAGCTCTTGGGGTGATTTATGAAAAATTCAATCTTTCACCCAATTTCCACTGAAATCCAGAACACTCCTGGCCAAATAGATATTATGCACACACACATGGATTGTGTAAATGATCACAGAGGGGTCATTTAACGACAGCAAATCATAAACACATTGTTCATAATGACTACACACACAGAACAATGTGTGCCAAATCCTGCAAGACAGGTCGTTATCTTGTTGCATGCTGAAGGGGTCAGCAAGCAAGATGAATGAGCGGTGGGTACGCACATTGCATCGTTAACATGCCCCCACTTGGACTGTTTTTAAATGATAGGTCGTTACAATCGGTTGTAAATGGCAATATCGCTCAGAATTTCTATCGGTGTGTGGGGGTAGCTTTAGTCTTCAAATTTCAAAGTGCAATTATTAAAGGGGTGTGGTTTAGTAGGTCAACATGAACACTGTCAACTCTGACAAAAAGGTTTTGACAAGGAGACGGTAGACATTTGAAAAGTTTGACATGAGTTTTTTTGTGTCAGTGTGGACACCTGACCACGTAGGCTCCCAGTTAGTGTACCCCTTCACCTTGCATGGCTTGCTCGACTCGCCATGCGGCAGTTCCTAATCAGAGCCTGCATGGTAAAGTGTGAAAAAGTAAAAAAAATAAAGAAAGCAAAAAGCTCATGTTGACCTTCATGTGTCGGCCATTGTTTTATCAACCTATTGATTGTGTCGACACTTTGACGTTGAGGACCATATGTATGTTGACCATATGTTGTTGACCTATTGACTATCGACACTGTATGTCAGCCATCCAGATATCACATTAAAGGTGGCAGAGGCCATCTTCTAATTACAGACCCAGGTGCCTCTTCCTGCATACAGTGTTGGATCATTGCTGATCATTTATCCTATTTCTTCCTCATTTGTAGGAACAATAAATATTTAAATGTGCGTCTGTTGTCTTCAGTTTATTTGCTAACATCGTGTCTAATTAAGCTGTCAGAAAACCTGTTTTCTAATGATTACATCTTGGTATAGTCATCCTTGGAGAAATCACCATAGTGGCAATGTTAATATGCATTGAAATATTACACATTTTCTTTTTGCATGTGACCACTCATTATAGACCAAACTATTAAATAGAACTGGTTGACAGAGTGTATAGTTAATGAGACTGAGGCTGCCCACACAGTTCAGTACATGAGATGACAAAGTGTTGGCATAGTGGATTAATCAGATAAGACTAATAAAAGATATTGAGTAACATGGTTCAGAACATTTCACATTCCCACTAGTCAATGAAGTATAATACACACACACACACGGTGCAAAGGGGGAAGAATTTTAGATTGCAACAAAAGTGTAAAAACGACAAATGTTGCAGATGCAGATGTTATGATGCATATCACACCAAAATATTGTTACTAATATATCAACCTTAGTAAAATACTGCGGCTATGCAATATGCTGCTACTAAACTCATAAGTCCTATACAATACTGTATATGTGTAGTAGTTGCATAATTCCCTATAAAACCCACCAGGACATTGAGATCCTATGATGGATCAACCACAGTACTACAAATGTTCTACCTTCATCTCTACCCCATTCCCTCTACAACTCCTCCCTAGGAAATCACATTAGCACCTTCTGCTTTTAATACTACCTATACATTAATGGCAGCCAAATCTGACTCTTTTCCCCTGACCTCTCCCTCCATCCTCTATTGCATGGGTCTTCAACCTGTGGCCAGATGTTGTGAAACTACATGTTCCAACATGCATTGCCCCATTTTTTCCTATGAGAGCATGCCAAAACTGTCAGGGCATGCTGGGACATGTAGTTCTACAACATCTGGAGGGCCACAGGTTGAAGACATGTGCTCTATTGCATCTCCACCTGCCTGTCTGTCATCTACTCTTGGATGTCCCAGTGTTTCCTACATGTCCAAGTTCAAACTTACTGTTTTTTTTTTCTTTGAGGGCTCATCCAATTTTTTTGTTTTTATTTTCTAAATTCTTTACTACTAGTTTGATAGCAATATAGGACAAAAATCATATGTGTAATATTATTTTCTGTATCTATTGTTGTTGTGGTGGCCTTAAATTCTACATAACATATGTGATCTGAGCGATATGCCGTCCAGTCAGTCGGATCGCTTGGACTAGCATATCAGCATCGGCAATATGCTCACTCCCACAGTTGCTTGCGGTGATGTTAGGTTTGTACTGCACATTAAACCTAGTGATATCACTAGCGACATCATACATGCTAAAGAAGAACAGAACAGTGATAGTTCCCCCCTTCATTAACATTGCTCCTGTGTGTACGGGCAAACCAGGCTGATGGAGATGTGTTATGATGCCAGCACCAATCTGTCAGTCCAGTGTGTACCCAGCTTTTGAAATGAAAGAAAACAGTGGGTGCCAAATAACCAGAGTTTTGTTCAAACTGCCTACACCTGTATTAGTTTCCATGTACCACACCGATGTAAATTAAAGGGCTGATATACTGTAGAGATGCATTTTCAGTAACTCAGCCGCAAATGCAACCACATTCCAGGTTGGAAACAAATATGTGCATTCGCTGATTTGCAGCAGCCCTGGGTCTGGTATGAGTAATACATCTGAAATCAGATGGATCTCTATGTACATGCAATTCAGTAGCCCAGAATTCTGCAAACACAATCACAGCATGTCCTTAGTCAACTTGCCACATTGACACTTTGTTACTGCCTATCAGCATCAAGAAGAGATGCATTTCAGATTTATGTCATTGTAAAAGGCAATTAGCTGCCGAACATTGGGCCTAATTCTGCATTGGGCCTAACATTGCTAGAGCAAAAAACAGCAGTGGTCTGCAATCAATAACCCACAGCCCAGAAAGAAACAATAAACACCCCTTGCAAATTTGGAATGCATTGCAAATAGAAAAGCATTTGCAGAATCATTCGCAAAAGACAATTTTTTTTTTAGACGAACGTTGAAGAGAGGCATACACACAGGGCAATTTTGGGCTGTATTCTAAGTGGTCTGTCTAGATCACTTTGAAAATTAGTGTGGATCACTCCACGTATAGTCCCTTAAGTGATGGTAATGCACCTCCCTGTGTGTCTCCATCACCCATTCAGATCTTTAGAACATGCAGTCAAGATCTAGATAGATCCTCTGCATGTGAAGCACCAGTTAGCACATATGGCTCAGCACACATTGCTATGTGTGTATGGGCGGTCTGGCCAGCGATGTTTGCTGAGCAATATGTTCTGCTTCTGCTAATCTGCTAAAGAGCCAGGCTGGTTGTAGTGATCGCTAATATCAAAGACCTACCCAACTGCTATGCATATTGATATTTATTCACAATATGCATACAAGCATGCGTAATGCGAACACTGCACACGTTGTTTAATAATCGACCGGATTGCAAATTCTCTTAATAGCAATCCATGTTGCATAGGCCCACTGGTGCCTACTGCTGTGTCCAGTCAGAGTAGCCAGAGACAAACCCTTATGCCCAATACATCTCATTTTTGCATTATTGAATGCATATGAATGAGTTGCGATTGCTCCAGTGGGTGTCTCATTTCATTCCTGGGTGACACCATCACTTGCTTACATATGATGTTCTGTAGCCTAGAAAACCGCTATTGCATTTGTATACAGACATGAATCAGGCCCATTGTGCAGTGCTTAAAATCACAAGATCATCTGCAAAAACAGACACTCTGCGGTTGCCTATAATTACTAAGATGGGTGTTCTATTTAATGTGGGATGTTGCCCATAGCAACCAATCAGATTTTACTTATTTATTTAGCACCTTCTAGAAGATAATAGATATAATCACATTGGTTGCCCATAGCAACATTCTATCTTCACTAGAACTCCCATCTTAGTAAATAAACCCCATACTCTCTATTGTTCAACATCTTTGTTATTAGGATCTGGCCTGTAATTGTGTAATTATAACATGTTTTTTTTTTTCGATATTAGAAAAAAAGCAGCACTACATTTATTTCCATGGTAATATGTGTTATATGCTTGCAAGTTTCTTGTTTGTGTAAGGGTGTTTAATAATGATATATTATGATTAGTCTGTTTAATAGATTAAAGTTATACATAATTAGTGAATATAAAAGACACAAGGCACGACTTTCCCATCACATTAACAAAAGCATTTAAAGTAGTGGTACAGTGGACAATGGCTACATTCCCTATGTATTTACTTGATGAGGATTCAAAGCAATTATTGCATCTTGTTTTCTAGAAACCTATTATCCAGGAAGTTCCTTAAGTGAGAATAGAAAAAAAGTAATTGTCAATGTTTAATCTGGTCCAAATGGCATATGAATACCTTATACTGGATAATAGGGGGTAGATCATTATACTAGATAATTGGGGGTAGACTCTTATAGTGGATAATAGGGGGTAGATCCTTTTACTGGATAATAGAAGGTAGATCCTTATACTGGATAATAAAAGGTAGATCCTTATACTGGATAATAAAAGGTAGATCCTTATACTGGATAATAAAAGGTAGATCCTTATACTGGATAATAGGGGGTCAACTCTTATACTGGTTAATAAGGGGGAGATTTTTATACTGGATAATATGGGGATAGATCCTTATTCTGGATAATAGGGGGAAGATCCTTATACTGGATAAGGGGGTAGATCTTATACTGGATAATAGGGGGCGATCCTTATACTGGATAATAGGGGGTAGATCCTTATACTGGATAATAGGGGGTTGACTCTTATACTGGATAAAAAGGGGGTAGATCCTTTTACTGGATAATAGGGGGGATAGCCTTATACTGGATAATAGGGGGGAGATTCTTATACTGGATAATATGGGGGTAGATCCTTTTACTGGATAATAGGGGATAGATCCTTATACTGGATAATAGGGGGGAGACTCTTATACTGTATAATAGGGGAGATATTATTATACTGGATAATAGTGGGTAGATCCTTATACTGGATAAAAGGGGGTAGATCCTTATACTGGATAATAAAAGGTAGATCCTTATACTGGATACAAGGGGTAGATCTTTATACTGGATAATATGGGGGTAGATCCTTATACTGGATAATAGGGGGCGATCCTTATACTGGATAAAAGGGGGTAGATCCTTATACTGGATAATATGGGGGTAGATCCTTATACTGGATAATAGGGGGCGATCCTTATACTGGATAATAGGGGGTAGATCCTTATACTGGATAATATGGGGGTAGATCCTTATACTGGATAATAGGGGGCGATCCTTATACTGGATAATAGGGGGTAGATCCTTATACTGGATAAAAGGGGGTAGATCCTTATACTGGATAATAAAAGGTAGATCCTTATACTGGATACAAGGGGTCGATCTTTATACTGGATAATATGGGGGTAGATCCTTATACTGGATAATAGGGGGCGATCCTTATACTGGATAATAGGGGTTAGATCCTTATACTGGATAATAGGGGGCGATCCCTTTACTGGATAATAAAAGGTAGATCCTTATACTGGATAATAGGGGGTCGAACTTATACTGGATAATAAGGGGGTAGATCCTTTTACTGGATAATAAAAGGTAGATCCTTATACTGGTTAATAGGGGGGATATCCTTATACTGGATAATAGGGGGGAGATTCTTATACTGGATAATATGGGGGTAGATCCTTTTACTGGATAATAGGTGATAGATCCTTATACTGGATAATAGGGGGGAGACTCTTATACTGTATAATAGGGGAGAGATTATTATACTGGATAATAGTGGGTAGATCTTTATACTGGATAATAGGGGGTAGATCCTTATACTGGATAATAAGGGGTTGATTCTTATACTGGATAATAAAAGGTAGATCCTTATACTGGATACAAGGGGAAGATCTTTATACTGGATAATATGGGGGTAGATCCTTATACTGGATAATAGGGGGGGGGGATCCTTATACTGGATAATTGGGGGTAGATTCTTATACTGGATAATAGGGGATAGATCCTTATGCTGGATAATAGGGGTCGATTCTTATACTGGATAATAGGGGAGAGATTATTATACTGGATAATAGGGGGTAGATCCTTATACTGGATAATAGGGGTCGATTCTTATACTGGATAATAAAAGGTAGATCCTTATACTGGATACAAGGGGTAGATCTTTATACTGGATAATATGGGGGTAGATCCTTATACTGAATAATAGGGGGGGGGATCCTTATACTGGATAATTGGGGGTAGATTCTTATACTGGATAATAAAAAAGTAGATCCTTATACTGGATAATGGGGCATAGATCCTTATTCTGGATAGCAGGGGGTAGATCCTTATACTGGATAATAGGGGGTAGATCCTTATACTGGATAACAAAAGGCAGATCCTTTTACTAGATAATAGGGATAGATCCTTATACTGGATAATAGGGGGTAGATCCGTATACTGGATAATAGGGGGTAGATCTAGACAATGGCTTTTTATTATAGCTTCATACAATAAACTAAAGCCATGGGCTGCTAAAGTAAAATGAAAATTATTGCACAATAAAGTCTCCTTATCATTGGTAGCAGTAGGGCCCAGGATCTGGCATAAGAGGAAAGCATTAAAGTGCTAACCAACATTGGTTTCATTTCCATAACTTTTTCTGTGCGTCATCATCAGGGTTTCACAAAATGGAGGTTGTTAGCTCTCCCCAGCTGCATATTTCATTATCTGTGGTGCTCTGTTGGGCGCTGGCCATGATCTGCTGACCCATCTAACTTCCTACTGTTGCCCTTGTGGCATTCAGTCCCATCAATCCGGTGGTCTGCTGCGCATCCATGCGGGCCCACCAAGCCACCCTTAGGGCCATTCTCCACCTTGGTCAGCACCATGAAATTTCTTGGTCATCACTGCAAGCTCCAGTCAGGACCCACCTTCCAGCAGAGGATCGCTTCAGCCAATCAGCCTAGAGCAAGAGGTATAAAGTCCAGCTCTGGGAACAGAGAGCTGTCATTGCTATGTTGTCTAACAGCCTGTAATGAGCTCCTGCTTAACTATGCTTCCAAAGACAAAGTTCAGTTTACAGCTTCAGCACTTCCTGACCCCCAGGTGCTTGTTAAGGGAAAGCTATTCCCAGTTCCTTAAAGAGACAGTGCAGTTTCCATCTCCAGCACCACCTGGCTCTCATCTATCCAGCTAATCTGCCCTGCTGGAATCCTCAGCTTCAACCAAGCCTGCTTCCTGCAGTGCTGGTATCTCCAACTTCAACCATCCTGCTTCTTGCATTGCTGGTATCCCCAGCTTCAAGCAAGCCTGTATTCCTGTATTGCTGGTTCTCCCAGCTTCCAGCCATCCAGCTACCTGCACTGCTGGCATCCCCAGCTTCCAGCCATCTGGCTATCTGCACTGCTTACACTTCCAGCCATCCAGCTATCTGCACTGCTGGCATCCCCAGCTTCCAGCCATCTGGCTATCTGTATTGCTGGTGTCCCCAGCTTCAAGCAATCCTGCTTCCTGTACTGCTGGTGTCCCCAGCTTCAAGCAACACTGCTTCTTGTGCTGCTGGTGTGAACAGCTTCAAGTAATATCATCTCCCGCAGCTCCCCCTGTCCCCCCAGTAGCCCCTTGCATTTCACACTCACCCTGCCCATCTCCCTGCAGTGGAGACAGGCAGGGAAGCCGATCTCCGCCACTGTGTTGACATGCGAGAGCGTGACAGACACGCACGTCCCCGACAGATGGAGCTTGTGTGCTGACAGCCGCTCCATCTGTAGCTATCGTCCTCCTGCATCCAGCCAACCGGGAATCTGCTCTTGTCCCTATTCACATACAACCTCAGCCATGACACGTGGTGAATTAGTGATCATTGAAGACTCTACAATGTCTTCACGGTTGTTGCTTTTTGCGCTATTAGCTGTGAATGACATTGGTTCAAAGTTCACTGGAAACTTGAGATAATTTGTAAGTCAAACCTTATTATATTTGTAAGCGCCTAAGGACCAGCAATTTATTTACTGGGTGGATCTCAACATTGGATGGATCTTGACGTGACGTTATATATACACTGTACAAATTATATTTTATGCATACATAGAACTAGACCTCACATTTTTAACAAAACTGCAACTTCATGACTTTTTTCTAATGCTCTCTTTCTCCCTGCCCTGGGCGAGATGTAATGTGTTGTGATCGTGTTTCCTAGTATTATTGTTTACTTGTTCACATGTTGCTGGGTATTGTGTCTGCCATATAGCCTCATCCCCTGTTTGTCTCTTTAGTCCCACCTCTCATTTATTCTCCACAGCCTCAATCCTCCTGTGTTTATCCAACCTCATGTCCCCTGTGCCTCTCCATCCTCATGCCTCTCATGTCTCTCCACAGCATGTGTCTGTCTATGCTCATTCTAGCCCCTGTGTTTCTCCAGCCTCATATCTCCTCTGTGTCTCTTCCATCTCTGTCTCCACCCAATCTCTATTTCATCTACTTATACCTCATTTCTCTCATCTCCGTCCCTTTCCCCCTTCACCCTCCTCTCTGATATCTGCATCCATTGTTTGTGAGAAGGGTTACAGGGGGAGTGCTTTTGTTGGTGGAGAGCCTAAGGTAGCACAAGAGTGAATCGCTAGCTTCAAGTATTGACCTTTGTTCTCCCCACTCTAATGACCCCCCCCCCCCCATCATTTACCTCTCTGTCTCTTTTCTCATCTATGTCCTTCCCCACTTCTGACTGTCTCTTAAATATATTCCCCTGCCCTTTTCTCTCATCGTAGTCTTTCCTCCTTCGCTCTCATCTCTATCTCCCTCCATAATTTCTCAAAATCATACCACCATCTCTTTTGGAGGGGGCATGCAGATGCCGCAAGTAAGGGGTGATTTCCAAGTGTGTGGGAGTCCCAGGAGTACAGTAGTATCGAAAATATTCACCCCTTTTGACAAAATATTTTTTTTATTTTCATATATCATGGATTCATAATGATTTTATGCAGTAATATATATATATATATATACTTACAATTATCACAAAACTACTCTTGAAAAAACTGTAAAGTTATTTCTTAATGAATTACAAAGAAAATACACACACACACACACACACACACACACACACACGTGAATCTACACAAGTGACTACTGTACTGTTGCTGGGAACTGCGTCTCTGTCCCCGGCAAGCCTACTCAGCGCCTCTCTCACACCTCCGGCCAGCATGATCCCCTCTCTTTGGCAGGGCAGGGAGGGGACAGCCTCCGCTTCTTTCTATGGTGCACATCCTTATTGTTTATCCCCCTTTGTGATTCAGTTTCTTTAAGGCACAGGAGCAGATGTGCTGTATTAGGCCTGGTGAAGTGATAAAGTGGAAGGTGATAATCACCATCCAATCAGCTTCTAACTATCAAGTTACAAGCTGCTTTTGCAAAATGTCAGGAGCGTTATCACCTTCCACTTTAATACATCTGCTTCACAATCTGAGACTTGTGCCTAGTCCTATGACTGATGCATTTCTTCCATTTCAATATTACCCATTTCAGTGGCTGTGCATCTATGTATGCAGATTTAGGTGGGGAAATTGCAGGACAAATAAAATGTGATTATATCGCAATAAAAGCACAATATTAATTGCTGTGTGTGGGACTGGCATCACAGATGGGCCCACCCAGCTGGGAGTGGTCAATTGGTAAGGGTGTATGCTTACCTGGACTGTCAGCAAATTCAGCAATAGGTCCTTCCTGGGTACCTATCAGGATAATACATGAGAGCAGGACCTGATTAGAGGTTCAAGGTGCCCTAGGTTAATACTCATGTACAGTAGCTCCACTTGTAATGCTGCTAAACACCCGTGTATGGGCACTCAATGACTCACCATTCAACTGCCCATGTGCATGTAATGAAAGGTGTACAACTAGCATGTAGGATCTAATGCCTGTGACATGTAAAGAAGGCTGTGTATCTTTAGGCTCAACAGCTGGAGTTGTAGGGCAATGTACATAAAGTAATGGTTTCATCAGTAAGTTACATTGGCCCAGCCATCTGGCAATCACCTTAAGAACTTTACCCCCTACATTACATCGTTGATTGCTAACAAGCATGGAATAAATTAGGCCTTCATTTTATTCCTCGGCTGTCACCTGCAAGAAACCCCCTTACCCCCTGGTCTTGGTGCCCTAGGCCTATTGGGTAATCAGGTCCTGCATGGAAAGGACCCATGAGGAGAGCTGCTTTCCCAGAACAAGGAAATAATGTCATCTCCAAGCACCGTCGCTGCGCTTGGTCACAGTGGAAAGGGGCCTGTCCAGATTATGACCTGGTTTGGAGCGGTGTTTCAAATTGTACATCAGACCCCGGACTTTAGTGGAAAAGAGTTGTTAGCTGAAGTTCGGAACACTTTATAAACCACGGCTACCGAGTATGGCTGTAATTACAGCAAGTAAAACACAAGTGTAATAACGTATACTTTGCACCATCATAATCTTTTCCTTGTAAATACTGTTCACTTTCCATGTTGAGAAAAAACATTTTTAAACATGTTTGTATGTCTAATGATACTGATTTAACTCAATACATTGTACGTACCCCTTATATTCAAATATATGTGTATAACATTTTCGTAACAGAATTTCTGTACACATCTCTACATTACATAACAGCAACTTTGTTTTGCTATCTAATACAACAACTGCAGATGGTAACAGAATGATTGGTGCTGCGTGAGCAATTCTAGTGCCATAACTTCAGTGGTAATGGGAGGATTTTGCTGCAGTCACAGTTCCATACTAGTCTAGGAGGATTGCTGCTTCTACAGTGTACTGGGAATAATTCTACAATTCTGTAGCCTGGAACAGGAACTACACAGCACATATCTTCTTATGATGGTTTGACTTTATTTTACAGTTTTCAGATTGCAAAAATAACCTGGGTAATTGCCGGGTCGAGGTGTGATGTGAAGCGCCACACCTATTAACCTGGGTCAACCAACCTAGCAATAAAACCTGTTATAAGGAGGATTAAACCTGGTTTGCCCTCTATATAATGGGCGGCCCAGGTTAATGTGAAAATGTCGGACCAAGGGTCAAGATTCTGGGTCAGATCCGGCATTTCGATCTGAAAGCAGTTTTAGGGACATGTCAAATTGGTAAACATGTCAAATTAGTAAACAAGTCATTCAACGTGTTTTGACTACTTTCCTTAAACCTATCACCACCCTGTATTGTACACTCTGTTGGTGTAATGTCAGATGCACTACGCTACAAAAGTGACAAAATGGAGAGTGATAAAAAACCAACCAATGAGCTCCTGCCTAACATTGTTCAAACACAGTCTGTGACATGGCAGGTAGGAGCTGATTGGCTGGCTGTTTTATCACTTCAAATGCTTAGTGCATCTGGCCCTAGAATAAACTGTAAATATGGTGATACCCCTCCATAGGCTTCACAGATTCTTAACAACTGTAGGTAGAATAAACACAATAATAAAAGAGGTATCTGGATCCTGGAGAAGCCCCTTTACTGGATTTTACACTGATTCTGATATTACAGTGGTTTGTGTTTGTTTGTTTGTTTGTTTAGTATTGGTTGACATTGTTTGAATTACATGCATCCAAAACAAAATGACTGGGAGCTTAAGATTCTTCTCTACCTTTAATGCATATTGTTGATGAATGGCATTTTCATGAAGCTTAGTAATAATTGTGGGCAAAGATGTTGGCACTTTGGTCTTTGCTTTGAACTTCGGCCCTGGCAGTAAAGAATTAACATAATCATAATAAATCAGCGATTTGTCTGAATAATTTAGCAGATTTTATATAACGCGTCTTGAAATCAGATGATCACTGATCTGAGTATGTAACAAATACTGAGTAATGTCAAACCTCTGCCAGCATCAGATGGATATAAATAATGCATGAAAACATACAAATAGCACTAAGCGTACAAGATTTATTATTTTCTCTCTCTTTTTTTTTCTCTCTCAAAACATCATTCTTGCAAATCTCAATTCCAGTTTCTACTGCTAGGCCATTGGCAATTACTGTACGTCGTAAGAGAGACATAAATATTTGGCTGAAAATTCAGAATGCAAACATTAAGTTATACTATTAGAATATTTTGTAGTATTTCTAGAAACACTATTGGTCATAATATTATTACATCAGCTAATTGTATTTTATTTTTAAACCAACACTACAATCTATCTATCTATCTATCTATCTATCTATCTATCTATCTATCTATCTATCTATCTATCTATCTATCTATCTATCTATCTATCTATCTATCTATCTATCTATCACTAACTACTCCTCACCTCTATAAGGGGAAGTACCACCACTGGCCACTCAATGGACCAACTTACTCATGTTTTTGCTAAAAGATGTCATAACAGAAAGGGAAAGCAATTTTTACAGGGTCACTGATTTTTTTCAAACTTGCTGGATATGGAGAGAGGATGCTGTGAAGACAGGGACTGGAGGTGTGAGCAGATAGGGACTGGGGGTGGAGTGCAGAGTTTGTGAGCTAAAAACTGTCACAGCTCAAAGTAAAGACTGTCACAGCTCAAAGTGAAAGTATGTTGCAGAAGCTGTCATATTGACATGCTTCAACTAGTATAATATAAAGTATAATAATCACGAAACCTTTTGATATTGTTACTGTAATGACAGAGCCTCTATAGATTCTATGGCAATAAAGTGTTTGTGCCTTGCAGATTATATTCTTACATATTATTCTTCCTCCCTTTATTTGCCTAGATTTTCCCTCCCCAAAAATGTTCAACGGGGAGGCTAGTTCCTCAGCCAAGAATGTGATCCGCAGTTCCAGCATCAGTGGGGAGATGTACAACCTAGAGAAGAGTAGTTCAGGAACTCCGGACGCGGCTGGTGTTATCACAACCAAGAAAAGGCGCTCCAGTCTAGGAGCCAAGATGGTGGCTATTGTGGGGTTGTCACAGTGGAGTAAGAGCACTCTGCAACTGAACCAGGCTGGTAAGATTTTTTACACTACTTCAAATAAGCCCTTAACCCTTTAAGTGGCAAGTGAATTTGTCAAAATTAGTGTGAAATTCTTTCCAAAATAAACATTTTTATTTATCATAATGACCTGTAATGTTTACCTTATATAGTAAATAATATATTTTTTTACACAACATTTTTTTTTTTAATTTGTATAACAAATGTGAGCGACGCTGGCATTTTTAGCGGATATTTTGCTAATCTCTCACATAGACGTTGGCACTCAAAGGGTGCATGTTGGTGCCAGAGGCGTAGGGAGGGCGGACGCCATTCCACCAATCCGGGCGCCGATTGGTGGAATGGCGCCACCGGCCCGCCCCCCCTCCGCAAATGATCCCTGCATGCAGTGCTTTACTTACTGAGCTTGCGCAATCAACCCTGTTCCCCGGCGGCTCCCTGCTACAACATGCCGGAGAGATCTGCAAAAGTCCCTCACACAGCTGAGTGAGTCACTGCTGCGTGCAGGAGTCCAGTCAGCCGGGCAGCACTTGTGGAGAGAGAGAGAGGAGAGAGCTCTCTCGAGTTCCAGCCAATCATAGCCGGTCTTCAACCACTGCTCCTCCTCCTTCCTTTGCTCCTTTATCTCACAGTCCGGGCAGCCTGCCGTGCTTAACTGCTCACATGTCACCTGACCTGAGCTGCAGGAGAAGATCCCTCATTATAACTTAAGCAATGCCCATTTGCAGAGGTCAGTGTTCTTTTTGTGTACACTGTGCAGCTTAGCCAGTGTCATCATCACCCTGTATGCATTACTGAGGGTGTGCAGACACTAATTAAGCTTCAAAACCCTTTTCTTTACCCAATGCTGCTATCATCACCCTGTATGCATTACTGCAGCATTGGGTAAAGAAAAGGGTTTTGAAGCTTAGTTAGTGTCTGCACACTCTCAGTAATGCATAAAGGGTGATTGCAACATCATCGGGTAAAGACAGGGTTCTGTACAGATTGCCTGTGACATGAGATGTGCTGTAGGCCAGTGTAATCTGTGTGTTGTGCCACCTCACCTCACTTGACAATGGGGGCAGTTTATTTCAGAAGTGATAATTTTTCTATACTTCTAACACCAGTTATAAATCACATAGCCGATATGTCTGTATGTCAGAACTGCTAGCACTGCATTTAATTTGCATGTAATTGATCTTGTAAATAGCCATTTACAGTTATGGAGTGGGCTACAAAAGCATGACATTAAAAAAAGAAAACTATTCATCAAAACAATCCAGCATCTTTGGCGCCATTTCAAGCACTTTTTGCTCCTTCTTCGTCCAAGAGGTTTTGAACATCTGTACACTGGGGGCCAGGGGAATGTCGTTAATGCGGCATGGTTGCTGACATTAATTGTGCGACCCTGGCTCCTACTTGTTGCACACCCTGCGTCAACACAAAAATGATTCATGGCCTTGTCAAAGCTAGGCCACACCCCCTTTTTTTTACATGGTATTGGCTCTTTGTCTCACCATAACCTATTTTTTGGCTCTTTGCCTCTGGTTGGTTGGCCAACCCAGCTATAGTATTAATGGGCAGCGTGTGCCGGCGGCTGCCCTTTCCGGCGCCTGCCTCCTGCCCTGCTCGCCCGGTCCCTGCCGCCAAGCGTCACGGACGGTGAGGCCGGGCGGCGGGCTGACACTCCTCTCTGTCCTCTCTAAATTGCTGCTGCTGCTCGGTCCGGCTTCCGGGCAGCCAGAGAGTGAATCTCTCTGGCTTCTGCTGCCGCCCTGCTGTGCTGTATATATCTTTATCTGTATACTGTATATATTTATTTACAGCTGTCAGCATCTTATATAGTGCAGCAGATTCCGTTACAGTGTCTTATATATCGAAGCAGATTCCGTTACAGTGTCTTATATAGCGCAGCAGATTCTGTTACAGTGTCTTATATAGCGCAGCAGATTCCGTTACAGTGTCTTATATAGCGCAGCAGATTCCGTTAGTGTCTTATATAGAGCAGCAGATTCTGTTACAGCGTCTTATATAGCACGGCAGATTCCGTTACAGCGTCTTATATAGCGCAGCAGAATCCGTTACAGTGTCTTATATAGCGCAGCTGATTCCGTTACAGCGTCTTATATAGTGCAGCAGATTCCGTTACAGTGTCTTATATAGCGCAGCAGATTCCGTTACAGTGTCTTATTTTTTAAGATTTTTTTCTTTTCAAATGTAACATGCCCACACATGTTAGCCACGCCCCCAATATTCATTACCGGGGGGGGGGGCGCGAAATATGCCCTTGCTCCGGGCACCATGGCACCTAGCTACACCGCTGGTTGGTGCACTCAACTAAGTACCGATGAGGGGGGAACTTACTTAAGTTGAAGCTTCTGTGTCCTAAAGGGTGTCCAACCTTTCTAAGCTAAGATTCAGTGGTTGGGGCACAGTGCCACATTAATTGTGTTCAAGTACATGTATGTGGTCTGGTAAATAGAGTATGTTGTGATTTGTCTAGGGTGGTCTTGCTTTACTTTGTATTCATATATGTGAGCAGAACTGCAGCAGCCCTGCTGGCTGTACAATGCCATTTCAGTCACCCTAAAAGCCAAGTGCAATTACCATGAGGCAGCAGTGGTGCCACTCTGGGGCCCTCTGTCCTGCTAGAAGGCACAGCTTGCAAACTCCTAGTCATATCAGTGACTAACATCATACAGCTTTTATCTCTTTTCAATTTTTCTGTACATTTTTTACCAGAGACAGTGTTTGAAACGTAACCAATGCATGAAAGCAACAGACATATCATGGACCCTTATGACAGCACCCTTAAGGGGTCATCCAATCAAACCCATCTTCAAACTTAGATTTTCCCTGAAGATGATAAGGTAGTGTGCAAAGTTTGAAGACAATTAGTTAAAGCGTTCAAGAGTTATCATGGAACATCCATACACACACACACACAAACATTATTCAGTTATAATTATGTAGATACAAATATTTAAAAAATATCCATTTTGTAGGAGTGCCGAGGTCAGGGTCTGCATCTGGCCACGCAGATTTACTGACTTTGGCTGCAGACATGGGACAGAAATCTGAGTAACCCAGATGACTAATGATAATGCAGAGTGATCTGATTGTCCATCGTGAGATGCAACTCTGAATCAGCCCCATTATTATTATTATTATTATTATTATTATTATTATTATTATTATTATTATGCTGTGTAATGTTATGATCTCCTCTACTTTGAAATAAAGTAGAATTCTCCTAACATTATGGGGTAAATGTACTAAGATAGTATTTCTATTAAAGATGGGAATGGGCTTAATAATAAGAAGTAGGCTCCGATTGGTTGCGATGTTTAACAGTCCATCTTTAATAGAACGGTACTTGTTTCCTAGAAGGGCGCCCATCGCGGGCATCACATGTACATCGCATACCATTATAATGGCATGCGATGCGACCGATGCGATGGTCGCAATTTTACATAGAAATGCATGGTAAAATGTAAATCGCGTCGGTCGCATCGCATGCGGCCAAAAAAATCGCATGCGATGCGACCGCCGCGATTACCGATTTTACATAGGGAACAATGTTAAATGGCCCAATTGACCCGATTTTACATAGGGAACAATGTTAAATGGCCCACAGACCCCAAATAGCGACCCTTAAGTGTGAAATGGCCCCCCCAATTGTTAACGCCACCCCACGATCAACGTCAACCCGAAGCGTGGCGAGCGCAGCGAGCCCGCGAGGGGCGGCGGTACGCGTCCTCCGACCTTTTCATACCCCCACTATCCACGTTGGCGTGGAGTTAAGAATAGAAAGTGTGGCGAGCGGACGTGGAATACGAGCCCGAAGCGTGGCAAGCGCAGCGCGCCCCGCGAGGGGACGCGGAATACATGTTAAGTAATCCGTGTCCCCTCGCGGGGCTCGCTGCACTCGCCACGCTTCGGGAGCGTGTTCTGCGTCCCATCGCGGGGCTCGCCACGCTTCGGGCGCGGTGGCTCGCTGCGCTCGCCACACTTTCTATTCTCAACTCCACGCCAACGTGGATAGTGGGGGTATGAAAAGGTTGGAGGACGCGCACCGCCGCCCCTCGCCAGCTCGCTCCACTCGCCACGCTTCGAGTTGACGTTGATCGTAGGGTGGCGATAACAATTGGGGGGCCATTTCACACTTCAGGGTGGGTATTTGGGGTCTGTGGGCCATTTAACATTGTTCCCTATGTGAAATCGGGTCAATTAGGCCATTTAACATTGTTCCCTATGTAAAATCGCGGTAATTGCGTCGGTCGCATCGCATGCGATTTTTTGGCCGCATGCGATGCGACCGACGCGATTTTTTTCCTTGCGATGCCTAAGATCAAAATCATGGGGGCCCTTCTAGGAAACAAGTACCAATAGAACTCCCACCTTAGTAAATTTACCGCTTTGAATTAACAGTATCCAATACATCGGAACCCATCATTTAGTTCCATGGCTGTATCTCTCTCCTCTTGTTTCTGCTGTTGGGTCTGATTTTCAGCATACATTTGTTTCCATCATCTCATCCGCTGGCTCAAAGAAAGATGTACAGTAGTTCCTATATTTACAGTAGCTTCATTACTTGTGTTTCAGGGCCTTGTAGTGTTTGCAGCAATGCATAGTATGTTTCTTCGTAGCATTGATAGCATAGTTTGTTATAGACTTTAGTTGTCTCTGTAAAACACAAGAAGTATGTAATAAAGCAACTATAACCAGTAAACATTTGGCAATCCTACCTCCACGTATCTTATGGAAAGTGCGGTTAGCATAGCTGGACCCAATCTGGCCTTATTGTACAAGCAGCAGAGAGCATGGTGTGCTGTAGCATAGGTACAGAAGAGGTTGCACACAGCTCTTGTCCATTTGGTTTTGTTCATTATTTAAGTGCAGGACAGGAATACTTATTGCCAGGAATTTGCATCTTTCTCCCATCCCAGTTATAAATGGGGGCAATGAGGTATACAACCCTTGTAATATATGTCTGACATTGACAGTTACGATGAAAGTAGTTGTTCTGCTTGATATATCTGTGAAATAACAATCATATATATTATTTTTATAAGGTGATTTTTGGTGAGGATTCATATTTCTTCCTTCATACTTAACCAAAACCGATAAATACGGTACCATTTTAAAGATTAAGCTCTCCGATTCTGACAAATTGTTAATTTAGAATAGCACATTGTATTGTTTGTTTAAAAATTGAAGTTAAAAATGGACTTTTGGCCCACTTGCATGCAAAATGTTTGCACGGGCCATCTAGTAGTTTTATGTTTGCTTTCTAATCTGTAGAGTTTTAAAGGATAAAATAAAAGCGCTTGGTTGTGTTAAGTTTAATGTGTAGGTGGAAAGGTGTTTGCCGCTCAAAAGATAAAAGTGAAAGTAAAAACAATGTTTACAGCCCTTTTCTGGTGGGTGGGGTTGCTGGTCCGGATTTGGTGACTTCCGTTATCGGTGGCGGTGTGCGGGCTTGGGAAGCCTGGGGAGAAGCAAGTCCGCACACCGCCGCCGATACCGGAAGTCATCCAACCCGAACTTCCGGCCAAATGCGGCACACTCGCTGAGGTCCGGAACACGGCGTGGAGGAAGATAGAAGGCCAGAAGACCTAGGTAAGCTTAGGGACAGATAGGGCTACCAGGTCTCCGCAAATAGTGCCACCTATCACCACCGCAGCTTGGACCAGCATCAGTTCTATAGTAGGTGTGGAAATTGTTGAGGAGACTGAAGATGAAGTAGAGGAAGGGAAGAACAGGGCAGGAGCGCTGGTGAGGTAAAGAGGTAGGGTGAGTACGTGAGGAAGGAGGGCCCTTATAAGAGTTAACATACTAAAAGGAGTTGGGTGGACGAACGAAAAACAATAGGATAGGTAGGAACGGATGGAGGGGTAGGGTAGGCAGGATAGGAGGAGCAGAAGAGGTTAGGAGGAGGATGGATAGGCCAGTCGGAAGAAGTGGGTTTTGAGGGAGCGCTTCAAGGAGGTAAGGGAATCAGAAAGCCTGATGGGTGGCGGGAGTTGTTCCAGTGCGGTGGGGCAGCGTGAGAGAAGTCTTGGACACGGGAGTGGGAGGAGGTGATTAGGTGAGAGGTCAGGCGGCGGTCGGCGGCGGAGCGAAGAGGACAGGAGGGAGTGTGGATAGAGATCAGTGAAGAGAGGTAAGGAGCGGTGGAGGAGGAGAGAGCCTTTTAGGTGGTGGTGAGGAGTTTAAAGAGAACTTGGAAAGGAATGGGGAGCCAGTGAAGAGATAGACAGAGGGGGGAGGCGGAGGTAGAACGGCAGGAGAGGAAGACGAGCCTAGCAGCGGCGTTAAGAATGGATTGGAGAGGGGCGAGGCGGGTGAGAGGTAGCCCGGAAAGAAGGATGTTGCAGTAGTCAAGGTGGGAGATGACAAGAGAGTGAATGAGAATTTTGGTCGCGTCAGTGGAAAGGAGTGATGCGCGAGATGTTGCGGAGGTGAAAGCGGCAAGACTGTGAGAGAGCACAAATGTGGGGGGTGAAAGAGAGGAAGGAGTCAATGATGATACCGAGGCAGCGCGTTTGGTCGGTGGAGGTGATCTCGGTTTCACCAATGCTGATGGAGATAGTGAGAGAAGAGGGGATGTTCGGGGATGGAAGATTAGAAGTTCAGTTTTAGCCATGTTTAGTTTCAGGAAGCGTTGGGTCATCCAGGCTGAGATGGCCGTGAGGCATTCTGAGACCTTTGACAGGAGTGATGGGGATAGGTCGGGGGAGGAGAGATAGATTAGGGTTTCATCAGCATATTATCCTGGGAATAACAGACAGGCTCCTGCATCTCAGAAATTGTGATAACCATGCTTCACATATATTTATTTTATTGTATTATTTCTCTAAAAGTAACTTCACACAAATCACACATGTATACCTAACTAGTGATCGTGGCCCAGTGCTGAAGCTGCTTCTGATGTATGCTATAATAATGTTATCTATTTTAAAGAATAATTTGTTAGTTTTGTTTCCTATAATTCCAAACAAAACCCGAAAATTGTGTTGCGAAAAACATCTTAAGTAAAAGTCTTCCTCAGTAAAGCAGTGGAGAATGCTAAGGCCCCCATACAATACAGAGATTTGGGTCAATTTCACCCGTTCCCGACGGAACGGACCACCTCCAATTTGAACCCCCTCCCGGTGGCGGGGAACTTGGGTTGCATGAGATACATCACATGTAAAAAGACCGCATTCCATGTACTGCATGTGGTCCTGCCACCCAAGAAGGTCTTGCCGCTCTTGGGGGATCAGATGGACATTCACTGTTGCGATATATCACAGTAGTCTATGGCCACCTTTAGAAGAGCTTGGAAGACATTCAGGGGTAAATGTAATAGGGTACGAGAAACCGGAGGTCTGGAAGTTTGTCTAAGAATGGCCATATTTTTAAACCAACCTGGTTTTACTTTGCAAGCTGCTTTGAAATGTAATTTGCGCAGTGTTAAATAAACCCCTAACCTAGATAATTCCTTGCTTTATTCTACTTTTCTGTTTTACAAAATGACAATGGCATTTAGTGAAAGACTGAATTTCTCTTTTTGTTTTACTCCGTCCAGGCAATGGAAATGGTATTTATTCCCTAAAGAGATTTGTGGTTGGTTCATGTACCCTCTGACTGTGTCAGTTCTTATCACTGTAGTTTTTGTATTTTTTTGTGGAGCAGTATCTCATTTCTGTTTTATTGTGATGTGATTATACTATCTGGAGAGACACCATCATGCTGAGCTAACTGCTCCTGTTGTCAGTTATATGTGTGCAAAGCTGTCATTAGACTGTCAGTGTGGTAGCCTCCCCTCTGCTAGGCATCACTTCCATACTCACCATCATGAGCACAGGCACAATGCATTCTCTGATAACTCCAACAAAGGGATTACAGAAGCACACAGAGGGAAATATACCTCGTTCTTTGTTCTACTTTACAAATCTGTTATTTGCATAAATGCTATAGTCTAATGGGTTACATGAAGGAAGAAATTCTCTATGTTATATTGCTAAACAATAGAAGAAATACAAACTAGATAAATCAGCATGGACATCTGCAGACTATACTGTATGTCAACTAAATAAAATATATCCTCGAGTTTGTGGCCAACGGCATGCTGAAGATATGACTATGTAGGTACATAGGAACAAACACATCCTCTCACTACTACAGTACATCTTGCAAAAACCAACATCACAGTAGGGTTTTTCCTAATGAGATTCATGCTACAAGGCAACATAGAGTGCCACATTCAGTACAACAGAGAAAAATATATTGTAAGAGGATTGTGTAATACTATATAATAGAAATAGCTCACTTACAAGACTGATTTATATTATCTACAGAGAGTAGGTCATATTTTGTTTAAAACATCTTCCTTTACTCTGGCACCTTCAAAGTTTCCAAAGATCCATGTGAAAAAAACGCTGAAGGCTTATATAACGGCTACGGATGCTATTCATTCATGGAGACATTTCAGAAGCTTATTAGAACATAAATTATTTAAAAGTTGTGATTATGGTGGTTTTTTACTGTGCACGGAATAGTAATCTCATTAACTTGCCAGCTTTGTCAAGGAGATATAAGAATGTCTATAAGTCGACCCGAATATAAGCCGAGGCACCTACATTTTACAACAAAAAACTGGGAAAACTTGACCCAAGTGGGACCCTCACTCGAGTATAAGCCGAGGGGGGCTTTTTCAGCATAAAAACTGTTCTGAAAAAGTAGGCTTATACTAGAGTATATATGGCATGTTTCATAAATAGAGCCAATTCACCTGTTAAATACACGTGTGTTCTTCTCAGCATGGACAGAAGTAAACCAAAAGTGGTGTCACATGGAGATGTGCTAAGTCAGTGGCATCACTACATGGGAGTGTCACCCGCCTACTCTTCAGTGACTGGCACCAGTTGCTGCACTGCAACAATACATGTATCACTAGGCCCCTGCCATAGTGTAAGAGCCAACGCTGCAAACAGATCTCTGGGACCCCTGGAGTTATGAAAATGAGAGTCAGGGTTCAAGGCCACACCCCTTCCAATGAGGCAATGCTTCTTTTTTGTTGGGGGGGGGGGGGGGCATTTCTACTGCATTGGTTTTCATCTAGCATAGTGACACCCTGCACTTCACTTGTGATTCTTTTACTAAGATGGAAGTTTTACATTGCTATGGACAACCAATCAGATACTATCTATTACCTTCTGGGAGGTGCTAAATAAATAATTAGATTCTGATTGGCTGACCATAGCAACATGCCATGTTAGATAGAGCTCCCATTTCAGTAACTTTCCCCCACTGTATCTGTATTTATTCTATGGATTATAATTTGCATATGTTGCAAAACAGAATAAACTATCCTTATAACGTTGATTATCTGGTTGTCTATAATTTTTACCTATTCATTATAATGTATGATAGAACAGGGTTTTTTTGTTTTACATATATGTGGACGTAAGCTTATACTGACATTGAACATGAACCTTAAATACTTTTGGAAAATAAACTAAGGCAATAAGTAGAACTCATGGGCAGATCACATATTCTCTAGGATTATTAAAAGATTTTAATTATACGATGGGAAACAGTACAGTGAACAGAGAAGAGCAGGCAGTAATTACTGTCATGGTCCATGGAGAGGCTTACTGCTGCAGGTAGCCAGTCTGATGAGAAATTCCAGCTCTTCCCACCCTCCCTGCCATGTGTACACTTCACTGTTCTGCTACTTGCACATAAATTATCAGCCTTTTGGGTAGCTTGCGTGGTTGCAACTAATGTACCTGGAGGGAACACACAGTATAACTATAGGGAATATGCGGCATGGCATATACATAATATCAGTTGTGTCAATTTAAGAAGGCCGTCTCAATGCCTGGATTAGATTACTTTTGCATATTGTTATATATTTTTTTAACCTGTGAGCAGTTTTTGTTTTCAGATCAGAACAGCCTGTGACTTAGCTTGCGTAGATATCAATTATTTTACAAAGACTGTGCTGTTTATTTAATATTGTACACAATGAGCACAATTCTTTTTAAACAATATTTGCAGTTTTCCCTTCAGAAATTAACACAAAAAGATGTTAGGGGCTACTAACTCTGGGGGGCACAACGTACAGCTGCCCATGGGAGAAGCAGCTGGTCCTGAGATCTACTGTATGTCTGCAGCCCAGAGCGTTCGCCCGTGCCACTTGATTATTGTCATAGTGAAGCAGACCCTTACAGAACACTGCAAGATAATTGTTGGGGATTACGGGTATATGTGGTATAAACCCAGTCTCACCTGCATCATATCCTGGGCCTGATTTAGACCCCTCTCCAAGCAGCGTTCTTTCACTGCTTAGGGGGGAATCAATCCAGTGTCACGACTGTCGGGCTGGCCTGACAGCCGTGACCCAGTCCCGTTCTCGGCCAGCTCGGCAGGAGGGATTCAATGTCCCGCCTGTCGGGCGCCAAAAAGGGGGAGTGGCTGCGAGAAACGGCCGTAAAGTGGCGAGCTGCGGCCATGAGCTTGACAATTCCCGTCCGTTCTCGGCAGAACGGACCTGACTGTTTGTAAAGTCGGACCTGTTCTGCCGAGATTCCTGTTCAATGCTGTCGGGGAGGACAACATTGAATAGGGCCCCGCCGCTATTTCCCCTTTTGGTTATAGCGGCGGGAGATTGAATACCCCCATAGTGAGCAGGTATACGCTGCACTGAATAAACCCATAAGTGAGTTCAGAAATTCCACAATTTAGTTGGTAGCATCACACTGCAGGCAGCGTTGTTAAGTGTTTGCTTTTTCCTTTCATGCTCCTCTCCCTGATGTCACATCAATATAACACAAACATCAGTTTTTTCTAGGTCACTAAGCTGTACAATAGTGGAAACGCCACCCGGATTCATCTGGTATTTTTGCATGATGCTGAAATGAACAGACAGCCCCTAGGATTTTTTTTCTTCTGTCTCCACAGTTCATAAACAGTCGCTATAAATAATCTTTATATATGTCCAGTGTGCGTTTGTGAGTCTCTGAAAACTGCCATCTGTTGGCAGCAAGTGAAACTACATCTCTTTCTCTCTCACACATGCACAAACATAGAGGCAATCACAAGGTAGCAGTTTAGCTTTCGAAGCACTTGCTTCGATTGGGCTGATTAGTATATTATATGTACTGGTACAGCCCTCACAGTTTTATTATATGTATAAATGGAAAAACCCATGGACCAGTTGTGATTTCCAGATTGTTCAGCACAGTAGTCCTGTGTCACATTGTTACAAATAAACATGCATATTGCTTTCAAACTTTTATCCTGCTATAACGGAATTAGTTTCTTATATATTATATGAATTATTGAATGGTATTAATCAGTGTTAGTGGGAGAAAGAATTGGTCCCCCCACCTCCATATTCCAAACAGTCATGGGGCCTTGACTTTGCTGGGAGGGGGCATGGCCACAGAATAGTACCAATTCAAATTACATTACACAGTAATGTCTATTATTCATACTACACCTTATATACGTTACACCTGACCACATGGTAGTGTCTGTTAAAGCATCCAAAGGCTTAGGTACTAAAACATTGGAATTATTCCATTGGTTGATTCCTCTATGACCCCTATGCGTAGCCGCTCCTCTACCTCTTGCTTTACCATTGCCCGATTCACCTTGGGTATGCAATACAGCCTCTGTTTAATTACTACCCTGGGTGGAGTCAAAACATCATGTTGAATCATCTGTGCCTTTGCCAGAATAGCAGAAACATCTTGGTACTGCGACACTAAATTCACCACTTCCTGTTTTAAACTAGGACTAAGAGGGACTTCAATAGGTACCTGGCATTCTGAGACATTTTTTTGCTACCATTAAAGGCTGGCTAGCACTTTCCTTCCAAGGTTTTAACAGGATTATATGGTAGATTTGTACTACCCCCCTTCTTTCCTCTTGTCGAACCTCGTAATTAACCGGTCTCTATGATCTCATTATAGGAATAGTAGGAGACTGACTCAGCCACAGAAATATTGACATAGGCCCTCTGTGCCTCCCCTGTTAAACAGGGAGACAGCCTGTCAGACCATTCCTCCACAGACCCTCCCAAAGGGTGGCCGTGTGCTCAAAGGTGCAGAGGAATGCCTCTATGTCTTCAGCTGGGTTGAGCTGTGGTAGCCTCTACCGCTCCTGCCCACCTTTTCTCAGCTCCTTTTACTCCTCATGCAGCAGCTGAATTTGCAAAAATTCAGCCAACATTTTTATTAATGGCTCCATAGTACCATGCGTTTCCCCTTTAAGGACAAACTTAGGAGTCTTGAGATAATGGGCCAGACTAACAAAACAGATTTAGCTTATACCTGCCTGCCTCACTGGTCACTTATCACAAAACAGCAAATAATATTTCATACAACAGTGGCCCTTTAAGGCTGGCTGACACTCAGACAACCTCCCACAAAACCAAATTGCCCTGCTATTTTGCAAACTGTCTTACCAGAGTTCCGGCTGTTTTGCAATGTCCGCCAATGTAATGCGCCATGTTGGGCATTAAATGTGACAAGGAATCACTAATATAAAGATAAAGTCTGGTTCTTTATTCTCAGCATTTAGACAGCATTCCAGAATAACAGACTGGAATTTCTTTGGCAGTTTCTCAGGTTACAGCAATGGTAGTTCTCACAATAAGGGTACTTCCAGAGAATACCTAACGTAAATCCCAGGACCCACACAAGCCTATTGCCCAGGCACTAACTGAAATTGGGAACACCAACCTTCTGTCTTGAACACACATATAACACACATATATTCTGCAGCACCCAAAGGTGCCATGGCACACAGTTTGGGAACCACTGCAGTACACCATTTGGTATGGGCAAATCTAAAGAACACATTTTTATGAATGAATCTCCATCTCTCTTTCTCTCATAGATGTAAGATATCACCCACTGATAACGTTTATTGTACCTTGTTACTAGTCTAATCCAAGCTGCAATAGAGGCATCTTTTCCACAGATTGCCCAATTAATTTTCTTTTTCCACATCCTGCTACAGAACTGCTACCAGGAAGGATATAACACTCTGTAGCTGCAGGAAAGTCATATCACACATGGAAGAAGCAGGGAGGATCTTCAGCCAGTACCTGGTTTAAAGGGCCATCCTTCCCCTTGTACTCCCTAGTGTCTTTTAATCGTGCTGCCTGTGTCACTACCCTGCTGGGGTTAGTTCTGGTCATCCTATGGTGCTGTCACCCACCGCCTGGAAACTTTGAATGCAGTGCTGAGCAACGCTGCCTACAGTGGCATTAACATTACTTGTTGACTTTGCCCACCAGACAGCATTACCAACTCTGCCTGCATCTTGAACTTGTGCTCTAAGAGCCCTGCACACACTATGCCCCTGAGAGGAAGTGCGAGCTTGAGACACAGTGCTGCACATGGAGGGCTAGTGAAGCCTTCCACTATGCCCCGAGCATACTGTATGTGAGTCAGTTTCACCATTTGCCTGGTGCCTGACCTGCTAGTAGACAGCCAGGATGGGTGGCACACCAAGCTTTCAGTGGGTGAGGTCTCAGTCATGCAGACACTGTCAGGCTGCAGGTTGTAACAGGATTTTTTTTGTATACAGCAACATAACAGATCCTGTGTGTCTACTTTGATGGGGCCCTTGAGCTGCAGCTACATTAGTCCTATTGTTGATCCAGTCCTGCCTTACAATGACAAAAAATGAGAGTCATGGCTAATGGTGATGACATTTCCACAAAGCCACACCCCAAGGCAGAGGCCATGCCCCTTTTGAGTTCCATTTACCAGATGTGAGTAGGTATGGGCAAACTTCAGGTGCCTATAGCCGAGCCCGAAGCGTGGCGAACGCAGCGAGCCCCGCGAGGGGACGCGGGATATGAGCCCGAAACGTGGCGAGTGAAGTGAGCCTCGCGAGGGGATGCACAATACATGTAAAGTAATCCGTGTCCAATCGCGGGGCTCGCTGCGCTTGCCACGCTTCGCGCTCGCCACACTATCTAAAATCGACTCCATGCCGACGTGGATAGTGGGGGTATGAAAAAGTCGGAGGATGCGTACCACCGCCCCTCGCGGGCTCGTTGCGCTCGCCACGCTTCAGGTTGCCGTTGATAGTGGGTCGGTGCGTTGCCAATGGGGGTGCATTTAACATTAAAAGCACCCATCAGGTTGCTTGTACAATTAAAAATCGTATCGCATCGCATGCCGCTATATTACATGCGATGCCATGCGATTGTATAAGATATAATACAATCAAAATCGGGGGCGCCGTGCTAGGAAACAAGTACCGCCCATGCTTTTGTACTAGATACAATTGCCCATGCTTTTGTACTAGATACCATGCTTTTGTACTAGATACAATTGCCCATGCTTTTGTACTAGATACGATTGCATCGTATCTAGTACAAAAAGTACGGTGCTGTAGCACATTGTTAGCTTTTTGTACTAGATGCTATGCAATCTAGTGCTAAAAGCATGGAGTTCATCGCACCTTAAGTGCTGCACATACTTGTACTTCCATCGCATCGCACGAAAACCGCATGCAAAACGCATGCGTTGCGATGCGATCCAGCCCATAATGGGTGCGATCATTGCACCGTGTATGGGCACCTTAAAGAATTGTGTACTGTATATAGAACACTCTGCACCTGGATTGGACACTGGAGTCATGTGAGTAGTAGGGTCTCTCTGGCACTAACTTGCTGAAATAATGTCACCTGGCCTCAGGCAAGATAACTGTGCTAAAGCAGCAGAAACATCATGTTGAAGTAGGACAAACAGGAACATCCTGAGATGACTGGGCAAACAAGTCATCTGCAGCGGAGAGAACCGACAGTGTGACAGGCCTCCAGTGAGTTCTTTTTTCTCCTTTGCTGTTTTTTCAGTGAAAACCAAAGTCTTGAATTCACAATAATCATTTTTTTTAAGGTCGTTGCATGAAAATGGACTTTACTAAGCTACAAAATTTGCATAGTCATATGTGGTTCAGCCAATGGAGTGACTCAAATCATGCTTGTATTTCTTGTGATGCAATATAGTATAAGTATAGTATAAGTAGTCAGGCATTAAAGAGTTTATGTCGAGGACATGGAATGGATCATTAGACATTCAGCACCATGGACAGAGCTCGCACAGGAAATGCAAAAACTAAAACAAAAAACCTCAGAGTAGATTAATTGCATTTCAGTGTGGAAAAACAAAAGGCTTCCTGTTATCCATTGGTAGAGCTTAACACATGTATTTATTTATGTCATACTGATTGGACAAATATTACTAAAATATATATAATCACACTATAAAGTCTTGGAAGTAACTTTACTAAGTGGCAGTTTGCAAAAGCTGTTGTCTCTTGTTTTTAAGCAGAAAATGTAAAATGGCAGTACTAATCAAAGCAGAACGTGCCATATTTTCTTTGATATTTTAGAATCTTTCATCCTTTAGAGTACAAATTCAACTTATCTTTGCACTTTAAATGTACTTAGGAAAAGACACATGTCAAAAAATACATATTTTCATGCATATTCAGTCGATGCATCTTCCAGCTTAGTAGCATTTGCACCAGATGCATCCTCGCGCTACAAGATAATGTAGGAATATCCTGGATGTGTAGAGATAGCATAGAGACGTAGCTTTATAGCATTGCCTTATTTGCATATAATATATAGGTTTAATGAAACTATATATATATATATATATATATATATATATATATATATATATATATATATATATATTACAACAAAGTAGTGATGGTGCCACAGGAGGACTTCTTACACTATAAAACCTTCTACGTCATCAACAATAATAAAAAAGTCCCAAACGTCCTTGAAAATATTTATTTTCATAAAAGATCCATAAAAGGTTCTTAAAAGATTATACAATTTTCACTTTACAGCCGATGCTTTGTTATGATATATGCGACACTTGTTTACAGAGCTGGATTATTTTCACATAGGAGGAAACCCAACGTGTTTCGTCAACATGTGACTTCATCAGGGGTTGTTCAGTTCTCACATTGGAACAAATCAATCAAAGCTCTTTTTTCACAAGTCATAAATGGGAATTCCACGTATTTTTTTTTAAATTTTTTATATGGTCTGCTGGATGTGTGTCAGAAATATATATAGATGTGTGTCAGAAATATATATACACACAACAGCAAATTGAAAATAAAAATAATGATAGGCAATCTACTTACCTCCTGCAGTTCAAAATATAAGTAGATGCCTTTGATTCATAAAGCATTTACACTAATCAAACTGGGAGGGGTAAATACATAATCAATCAGTTTAGAAGTGGCTATCTAGTGCTGCTGATAGTCATCATCATCATTAACATTTATGTCCATGCCTTATTGTATTTCATTTAATGGAACATGTCCTTATTGTACACAATTTAGGTTTGACTGTTCTATACTTCACCGGTTCCACCTCTCCAAGCATAAGGAGATTCAAGCCAAGCATATGTAAAAATCTTTTCTGTAATATATGCATGTAGGAAAAAGAGGTTTTTCACATCTTATTACAGTTCCCCTAGCATATGTGACCTTTCCATAAATCTTTCTCTGGCCATAACCTAAAGCCTACATGCACATACTTGTTACTGCCAATAGGCAACTGTTTAGAACTGTTCTTGGTCATCTATTGTTGCCATTGCATCATCTAATGAATGGATATTTTAGTCACAAGTTTGTGAAAGTTTATACTGTAAAGCTGTGTGGCATGATAACAACAAAATAAATTATAATACTGACTTAAATCAACATAAAAATAATTTTATGTTTATGAATATCAATGATTATATTTATGTATATAAAAAAATATTCGATGGTGAGCGACCATTGAATGTTTTTTCTCCAGTGCGGCAGCATGCGAGCGGATGTGTATATGAATGCATCCGCTCACATGCTAGTGAGAGGCTTTGGTCAGTGGGGGGCTGGCGATCCCTGTGGAGGCTAGGCTGCAAATATACGCCTGATTCAGGCCCTAAGCCATCATTTACAAAAGCCTCATAACCATTGCTTCAAGTTACTTATGGATTTCTGTAAAATCATACAGATGTATCCTGCTACATCTATGCAGGGGCTGGCGACCGCCAGAGGCGTGCGCGCAGAAGATGCTCACGCACCCCGTGGCAATGGAGCCTGCTGCGGGTCCCCACCTCCTCCCCTGCCGTCACCGCTGGTCCCCCTCGCCGCCCCCGAACTGGGCAGCGTCTCCCTGAAGCGGAGACGGCCAGGGAGACGCTGCCCAACCGCCGTGATACTGGGAAGCGCGTGCGCATGAGACGCATGCGCGTCCCAGTCCCTATCGCCGGCTCTCGCCAGAGAAGGGGATCTGGTGGGCGCCGGCAATGGATGGAGCCGGATCGTTCTGTAATATAGTATTTAAAATAAAGATATATAGTCACAACTCACAGTTCATCCAATAGAATATGTTTTACAAACCAGTGTCATAAGAACAATTTTGAAACAAATTTTTAGGGAAAATAATAAGGAAACATTGACCCTGATTCTAGTTGGCTCATTCCCATCGTGTGTTTACACGGCTGACCGACGTTGAAGCTCTGCTTGTTTATGCGCACATGCAGGGCTTCTGTGCAGATGTCTTTGGAGACTTGCATAGTCCTTGTGCTGCTCGCACATGAGGGGGGGGGGTGTTGGGAGGGGGTGTCAGAGGCGGGCAGGCTGCGTTTCCTGGGCGAGGGGACGCGTATTACTTTACATGTATTCCGCATCCGCTCGCCACGCTTCGGGCTCGCCACACTATCTATAATCAACTCCACGCCGACGTGGATAGTGGGGGTATGAAAAGGTCGGTGGACATGTACCGCTGCCCTTCGCGGGCTCGCTGTGCTCGACACGCTTCGGGTTGGCGATGATACTGGGGTGGCGTGGGGGTGCTTTTAACATTGTAAGCACCCATTACGGTGCTTATACAATTAATAATCTTATAGGTGGGTCATTTAACATTGAAAACATCCATTAGGGTGCTTATACAATTTAAAATTGTATACCATTGTATATGGTATACAATGGCATACAATGCGATGGTATACGATTTTAAATTGTATAACATCGGGTGCCATCGAGTCACATCGCATACCATTGTAAGACTTATGGTATACGATGCGATGGGCGCCGTGCTAGGAAACAAGTACCCCATCTCTTTTTTCCTTCTGTATTGGACCGCATCACTTGATGACTTTCTCTCAAAGTCCATAAGGATTCGTCGTATCCCATAGCCATGACTGTGATCGCATACAATGCCTCATATTCAAAAGGGCCAAATACAATGTATCATGTGCGATCCTAGCTGCCAGAACGTTACAATGTATCGCAAGCGAGGCTGCATGCAATACCACAGCGTAGTGTACGGGGGCCTTAAGCAGTGCCAGATTAAGGTCTAAATAGGCCTGGAGCAAAAAATTAACAAGGGCCTATTATGCGCAATAATAGGGGTTGTGGCCAGCACCTAATAATGTTAATGCATATAAAAAAAAAAATTAAAAAAAATATATATATATATTACAAATTCCGACCCTCACCGGATGCAGGGAGATATATTGCCGGTGCCCTCAAAAGGTGCACCCGCAGGATGCTGATGTCCTAAGATACTTGCGGGGTGAGGCGGCATTCCAGTCATAAAAACAATACTGAAAGCAAAAACTTGGTAGACAGCATTTCAGCACCTTTTATGTGTTCACCTAAATTTGACACACCATATACCCTTATTCAAATCATGCAACACATGTGGGATTACATGTTCATTGCCAAGGGGGAATACATGCTAGTGGTAACTGGGGGACAGCCGCCGTCGGTAGGAAGTGACAGCCAGACAGAGAGCGGGGGGCTTCCCAGCTGTATTCAGAGCATTGCAGGTCTCGGCTATTTGAAATAATACCCCATTCACACCAGAAAATGCAGGGACTTACCCGGGAATATGGTCCCAGGATCATGCAGGGACATTCCTGTGCTGGCCCCTTTTACACCAGCCTAAACCCAACATTTTCTGGTGTAAAGGGGAGAGAAAACAACCCCCTTCCCTTTAACCAGCTATGGGGTAGATGTATTAAGCCTTAACAAGAGATACATGCAAGGGTAATAAGGAGAGATAAACGTCCAGCCAATCACCTCCTAACTGACTTTTTTCAAACACAGCCTATAACATGGCAGTTAGCAGGTGATTGGCTGGACGCTTATCTCTCTTTATCACCCTGGCATTTATCTCTTGTTAAGGCTTAATACATCTGCCCCTATATCCTTTAACCGGCTATATATTCGGAACCAACTGACCCATTTACATGAGACCAGTATCATACTTAACCCCTTCCCGACATTTGACGTATATATACGTCATGGCCGGGATGTACTTCCCGACACATGACGTATATATACGTCATGACTTTAAACTGTCACCGCGTCTAGGGACGCGGTGACAGAGGGACGATGTCTGCTGTCCCTGACAGCAGACATGTCCCAGCATGCCCGGGGGGGGGCGGCGATGCCTCCCCCCCGTCGGCGATCGCTGCGATTGGCTGTTCAATGTGAACAGCCAATCGCAGCGTTTTCCTGTGTTACCGGCGAATCAGACGCTCGGTAACATAGGGATCAATCACGGCCGGGTGTGAGGGGGCGTGAGGGGGTCACCGGTGATGACCACACCTCACCCCACCTCACCCCACCTGCCCCCAAGGCTGTGATTGGTCCGTCGGACCGACGGACCAATCACAGCCATGGCGCGTGATTTAAACTAACGGTGACTGCGCTGCAGACGCCATTCCGGTCTGGAATTGCGTGCAGAGCGGTCACCGTGCCAATCTGTCGTGATATACTGACCTGATCCTTGCCTGATACTTACCTGATCACCGCTGGTAGCGTGCTGCCAGCAGCTGGATGCTTCCTGGATCTTGTGACTTTCTGTGTGCTGCTGCTGCAGTGTCATAGAGTGACAGATAGTGAGAGATAGTGAGAGATAGTGAGAGATAGTGACAGAGAGTGATAGAGAGTGCTATATTTTGTGTCTGCTGCCCCCCCTTTTGTGCTGATCAGTATATCTGTGCTGATCAGCAACTTTTTGGGGGTGCAGGGTTTTTTTTTTTATATATATATATATACCTGTCAGTTGCACCAAAGGTTGTGCTGCCTGTGCAACTGACTGCTGCCCCCCCTTTTGTGCTGATCAGTATAAATTAACCGATCAGCAACTTTTTGGGGGTGCAGGTTTTTTTTTTTTATATATACCCTGTCAGGTTGCACCCACAGTTGTGTGCCTGCTGCCCCTCACTGCTAATCAGTGTTGCATCACTGCATCACTGATCTGCAGTTTTTCAAATTCCTGTTGCCTTTGAGCGCTGTTCAGTGACGGACGTTACTGACCAACATCTGTGCTCAATTTTTGGCGCAGGACCTTTTTTTTTTTTTTTTTTAACCCCTTCAAGGTTGTACCAAAAGCTGCCTTGAAGTTGCTGAGTGACGTACATCACAGATCAGCATTTTTGCCACAGGGTTGATCTAATTTTTTTTTTTTATTGGGATCAAATTCCTGTATAAAGTATTTTTTTTTCTGCACTACATACACACTACACACTACATACCCCCTGTGTTGAAATAAAGTTTGTACCCCCCCTACACTATACACGTGTTGAAACATTACACTTACAGAATCACAAAAATAAAAATGGCATCCCAAATGTCATCCCAAATGTCATCCAGAAGAATGTATTCAGCGGAGGAGGCATATGCCATGCTTGCCTCTGACTCTGACACAGCCAGTGATGCAAGCGGGGAATTTGAAGGATTCGTCTTAACCTCATCTTCCTCCTCTAGTGATGAGGGACCCCCTCAAAGACGCCCCCGTAGAGCAGCTGAGACCCCCCCCCCAAATGATTGATCCCGTATGGACCCCACCACCAGACAATTTTGAGCCCCAGGTTCCTGAGTTTTTGGCCATCCCAGGAATCCAATTTGATTCAACAGGTCTCAGAGAAATTGACTTTTTCAAATTATTTTTCTCTGATGATTTTATAAATTTAATGGTGGACCAAAGTAATTTATATGCCCAGCAGTTTATTGCTCAAAACCCCACGTCATCATTTGCTAGGTGGACCCCTGTAGATGCAGTAGAGATGATGACGTTTTGGGGTCTGGTGTTACATATGGGCATAGTAAAAAAGCCAGAAATTAGGCAATATTGGAGTACCGATGTTCTGTACAGCACCCCACTTTACCGTATGGCCATGGCTCGGACTCGTTTTGAGACAATCCTTAAATTTTTACATTACACCGATAATGCACAGTGCCCACCCCGAGATGATCCCACCTTTGACCGGCTATTCAAAGTCAGGCCGGTCATTGATCATTTCAGTGCCAAATTTGCAGAGATGTACATCCCTGAAAAATTTATTTGTATCGACGAGTCCCTTATACATTTTAAAGGAAGGGTTAAATTTCGCCAGTACCTTCCCAGTAAGAGGGCAAGGTATGGCATAAAAATGTATAAACTGTGTGAAAGCACCTCAGGGTACACCCACAGGTTTAGGGTATATGAAGGGAAGGATTCAAGAATTGAACCGCCAGAATGCCCCCCCTCCCTCGTAGGTGTTAGTGGAAAAATTGTCTGGGATTTAGTGCACCCCTTCCTGGATAAAGGTTATCACCTCTATGTGGATAACTTTTACACTAGCATCCCCCTGTTTAAGGCCCTTGGTTCAAGAGGTACAGCAGCTTGCGGTACTGTGCGCAAGAACCAAAGAGGCCTCCCAAAAACGTACATTGCCCAAGTACTGAGAAGGGGATGAAAGCAGGGCACAATCCACCGAAAATATGTTGTTGGTCAAATATAAGGACAAGAGGGATGTCCTTATACTGACAACAATTCATGGAGACAGTACCACCTCCGTCCCTCTACGAGGTACCAGTACCCACACCTCAAAACCTAATTGTATCCTAGATTACAATAAGTACATGGGCGGAGTGGATCTTTCAGATCAGGTACTGAAGCCGTACAGTGCCCTGCAGAAAACAAAAATCTGGTACAAGAAGCTGGCCGTGTATATCATCCAGATGGCACTGTATAACGCTTACGTGCTATTCCGTTCTACCAGCCAGAGGGGGACATTTATGCACTTTCAAGAGGAAGTCATAAAGGGCCTAATATTTGGGAACCAGCAGGCAGAGGGCCCCAGTACTTCTAGTACTGGCCCCTGTATTGTACCAGGGCAGCATTTTCCTAACGAAATCCCCTCCACTGCAAAAAAGGGCAGGACACAAAAAAGGTGCAAAGTTTGCTATAAAAAGGGAATAAGAAAGGATGCTATTTTCCACTGTGAAACTTGCCCCGACAAACCCGGCCTATGTATAAAGGAGTGTTTTAAAATATATCACACATCTATGGATTATTAGGTTCATCATTTCACCGTGCTTCGGGGGTCTTGCTAATGCCACATAGCACCCACCATTCATTCCACCAGAATCTGAGCTGCAAAATCCAAAAATCACTCCTTCCCTTCTGAGTCCTGCCATGCACCCAACTGGTATTTTATGGTCACATATGAGGCATTGCCATACTCGGGAGAAATTGGGGGCACAGATTTTGGGGTGCTTTTTCTCCTTCATACCTTATGAAAATGAAAAATTTTGAGCCAGAACTGCATTTTTGTGTAAAAAATTGTAATTTTTCATTTGCACAGCCCAGTTGTATCAAAATTGGTGAAACCCCTGGGGGTTTGAAATGTACACTATACCCCTAGATGAATTCCCTGAGGGGTGTAGTTTGCAAAATGGGGTCACTTGTGGGGGGGGGTTCCACTGTATTGGTGCTTCGGGGGTCTTGCTAATGCGACATAGCACCCACCAACATTCCACCAGAATCTGTGCTGCAAAATCCAAATATCACTCCTTCCCTTCTGAGTCCTGCCATGCACCCAAATGGTATTTTTTGGTCACATGTGAGGCATTGCCGTACTCGGGAGAAATTGGAGCACAGATTTTGGGGTGCTTTGTCTCCTTCATTCCTTGTGAAAATGAAAAATTTTGAGCCAGAACTGCATTTTTGTGTAAAAATTTTAATTTTTAATTTTCACTGCCCAGTTGTACCACAATTGGTGAAACCCCTGGGGGTTTGAAATGTACACTATACCCCTAGTTGAATTCCCTGAGGGGTGTAGTTTGCAAAATGGGGTCACTTGTGGGGGGGGTTCCACTGTATTGGTGCTTCGGGGGTCTTGCTAATGCGACATAGCACCCACCAACATTCCACCAGAATCTGTGCTGCAAAATCCAAATATCACTCCTTCCATTCTGAGTCCTGCCATGCACCCAAATGGTATTTTTTGGTCACATGTGAGGCATTGCCGTACTCGGGAGAAATTGGGGCACAGATTTTGGGGTGCTTTGTCTCCTTCATTCCTTGTGAAAATGAAAAATTTTAAGCCAGAACTGCATTTTTGTGTAAAAAATTTAATTTTTCATTTTCACTGCCCAGTTGTACCACAATTGGTGAAACCCCTGGGGGTTTGAAATGTACACTATACCCCTAGTTGAATTCCCTGAGGGGTGTAGTTTGCAAAATGGGGTCACTTGTGGGGGGGTTCCACTGTATTGGTGCTTCGGGGGTCTTGCTAATGCGACATAGCACCCACCAACATTCCACCAGAATCTGCGCTGCAAAATCCAAATATCACTCCTTCCCTTCTGAGTCCTGCCATGCACCCAAATGGTATTTTTTGGTCACATGTGAGGCATTGCCGTACTCGGGAGAAATTGGGGCACAGATTTTGGGGTGCTTTGTCTCCTTCATTCCTTGTGAAAATGAAAAATTTTGAGCCAGAACTGCATTTTTGTGTAAAAAATTTAATTTTTCATTTTCACTGCCCAGTTGTACCACAATTGGTGAAACCCCTGGGGGTTTGAAATGTACACTATACCCCTAGTTGAATTCCCTGAGGGGTGTAGTTTGCAAAATGGGGTCACTTGTGGGGGGGGTTCCACTGTATTGGTGCTTCGGGGGTCTTGCTAATGCGACATAGCACCCACCAACATTCCACCAGAATCTGTGCTGCAAAATCCAAATATCACTCCTTCCCTTCTGAGTCCTGCCATGCACCCAAATGGTATTTTTTGGTCACATGTGAGGCATTGCCGTACTCGGGAGAAATTGGGGCACAGATTTTGGGGTGCTTTGTCTCCTTCATTCCTTGTGAAAATGAAAAATTTGGAGCCAGAACTGCATTTTTGTGTAAAAAATGTAATTTTTCATTTTCACAGCCCAGTTGTACCACAATTGGTGAAACCCCTGGGGGTTTGAAATGTACACTATACCCCTAGATGAATTCCCTGAGGGGTGTAGTTTGCAAAATGGGGTCACTTGTGGGGGGGTTCCTAACTTTTAGCATCTTATGGTGCCTAAAAAATAATCTCATAAAAAGGAGGCTCCAAAATCAAGTAGGTGCTCCTTCTATTATGAAGCCTGTGGTTTGGTCAACGTGCACACTAGGGCCACATATAGGATATTTATGAAAACAAAAGAATTGGGGGAATCAATTTTTAGTCACATTTCTCTAGTAAAATCTACTGTGTTCCTTAGAAAAATGTATTAAAATTGAAAATCTGCAAAAAAAATGAAATTTTTAAATTTCACCTACACTTTGTTTTAATTCCTGTGAAACACCTAAAGGGTTAACAAACTTCCAAAATGCTGTTTTGAATACTGTGAGGGGTGCAGTTTTTGAAATGGCATCATTTATGGGGGTGTCTCACATACAAGTCCCTCAAAGTCACATCAGAACTGAACTGGTCCCTAAAAAAATCAGTGTTTGAAATTTTCTTGAAAATTTGAGAATTTGCTATTCATATTTTAAGCCTCCTAGTGTCCAAAAAAATTAAAAGGAGGTTGAAATAATGATGGCAACATAAAGTAGACATATGGTCTTTGTTAGTTATTAACTATTTTAAATGGTATGATTATGTGTCTCACAAGCAGAAAATGTAACATTTTAAAAATTGCTAAATTTTCCATTTTTTTACGACATTTTGGTATTTTTCACAAAAAAACACAGACTGTATCGACCCAAATTTACCACTAACTTGAAGTACAATGTGTCACGAGAAAACAATCTCAAGAGCACTGGGATAAGTAAAAGCAAAAAAAAGTTATCCCCACTTAAGTGATACATGTCAGATTTGAAAAAAAGGGCTCTGTCAGGAAGGCAAAAACAGGCTGCGGCGGGAAGGGGTTAAGAACTTTTAAGTGTGATTCAAATGATGTTGGTCCCATGAAACTGGGCCATTTGCTTCCAGAGAAATCTACCCTCAAAGAACATGAAGCCATGAAATTACATTTCAGGAAATAAAAATTGGTTTACCCGCAATATCTCTGGAACCAATTAACCCATATGAACCAGCCTGGTATCAGATTGAAGACCCAGTGTCACGACTGGGGATTTGGGACCCGGGAGTGACCTTGGTGGCTAGCTGACAACCCAATGGAAACAGGACGGAGGCAAGTGGATACAAATGGGTAATGTTTATTGCATATAATGAACTGGTACAGGGGACATTTGAAAGTCTGTAAAAGTCTTTGGAAAGCTGGGAACTGATAAGTTACTTGGAGGCACGTAGTAGAGGCACGGGAGCACAGGAGCTGGAAAGCACAGAGTAGGGCCACTAGAGTGCAGGTGCCGGAAGCACGGAGTTGGACCACTGGAGAGCAGGTGCCGGAAGCACGGTGTTGGACCACTGGAGAGCAGGTGCCGGAAGCACTGTAGGCAGTGGTGAAGGTGGTTGCGGGTGCAGGTACTGAGGCACGCAGAGACAGGTGGACACAGGTGCAGATGCTGGAGCGTGCGGGTGCAAGTGGTCACAGGTGCAGGTAACTCGGAAGCACAGGTGCAGGAAACTCGGAAGCACAGGTGCAGGAAACTCGGAAGCACAGGTGCAGGAAACTCGGAAGCACAGGTGCAGGAAACTCGGAAGCACAGGTGCAGGAAACTCGGAAGCACAGGTGCAGGAAACTCGAAATGCAGGAACGGATGAACACTGGTGCAGATGAACACAGGTGCAGGTAACTCGAAATGCAGGAACGGATGAACACTGGTGCAGATGAACACAGGTGCAGGAAACTCGGAAGCACAGGTGCAGGTAACTCTGAAGCACAGGTGCAGGTAACTCTGAAGCACAGGTAACTCTGAAGCACAGGTGCAGGTAACTCTGAAGCACAGGTAACTCTGAAGCACAGGTGCAGGTAACTCTGAAGCACAGGTGCAGGTAACTCTGAAGCACAGGTAACTCAGAAGCACAGGTGCAGGTAACTCAGAAGCACAGGTGCAGGTAACTCAGAAGCACAGGTGCAGGTAACTCAGAAGCACAGGTGCAGGTAACTCAGAAGCACAGGTACGGATGAACACTGGCACAGATGAACACAGGTTCAGATAACTTGGAAGCACAGGTGCAGGTAACTGGAAGCACAGGTGCAGGTAACTCGGAAGCACAGGTACGGATGAACACTGGCACAGATGAACACAGGTTCAGATAACTTGGAAGCACAGGTGCAGGTAACTGGAAGCACAGGTGCAGGCGACTCGGGAACACAGGTGCAGGCGACTCGGGAACACAGGTGCTGGGACAGGAAGCAGGTACTTGATATAGGTACAGGGTAACACTGGTGCAGGTACTTTTAATGCAGGAACAGGTGAACACTGGTGCAGGGTCTTGAAGGCACACAGGTGTAGGAACACTGGTGCAGGGTCTTGGAAGCACACAGGTGTAGGAATGCTGGAGCAGGGTCTTGGAAGCACACAGGTGTAGGAATGCTGGTGCAGGGTCTTGGAAGCTCACAGGTGTAGGAATGCTTGAGCAGGGTCTTGGAAGCACACAGGTGTAGGAATGCTGGTGCAGGGTCTTGGAAGCTCACAGGTGTAGGAATGCTTGGAAGCAGGATACAAATGCTGGGTAACTGGAATACCACAGAGCTTAAGCAGGAACACAAGCTGAAGCTTCCTTCCAAGTTATTGACAACAATGCAAAAGCAAAGTGTCTATGCAGGGCTGGGAGGATAACCCCTCAGAGCAGCACTGATTGGCCATCCGGGTGATTGGGAATGGCCACACCTGGAACAGTCTCTGGATGAGGCCAACAGGGAACTTGTATCTTTCAAGTGGTAACCACAGAGTTAATGGCTGAATCAGAATCACCCAGGTGCTCGTTACAAGCAAATACTCAGATCTTGCTGCAGCAGGCTGAGAAACAAGACTGACAGGCAGGTAAGACAGGACAAACACACTGAGTTCTGGCAGGATTGTGACAGTACCCCCCCCTTTACGGGTGGCCACCGGACACTTCAGGAACTTTGAAGAAAAGTCACAATTCTGCCTCATCATCAGAACAGGTGGACCATCCATCGTCGACGTAAACGGAATTCCCGTTCCATTGCACACGATAATGAGGATGACTTCCGTCCGGAAGGTACACTTGACTTGGACGAAGAGGACCACTGGAGAAAGACGTAGAATCAAATTCATCAGGGATAACTGAAGTATTTTTGACTGGAACTGAGAGACGAGAAGATCGGGCCCGTGAGGCTAAGGCACCACTAAGACTCAAAATTAAATCTTGTTCGATATCCAGGGGCTTTCGGATAGCCATCTTTAGCATCTAACTGAATTTTTCTCAGAGGTAAGACAGGGTAAGGTGAAACAGAATTTTCAAGGAAAGGGGTAGAGTCATAATCCTCATCATACTCGGAATCAGAATCCATGTCTAGAGTTAAGACTGCCTTGCTCTGACTGGAGGTTTCTGAAGACTTGTTGGGGGCAAGGTACCGTAGAAGGTTCCACTTGAGGATGAGAGAGAAACACAGCCACCTCTTAAGCTCATGGGTACAGACCTTGAAGATGTGGGATATTCAGCAGAAAACTCGAAGGAATCTTTGGAAGGAGACAGAGCCATATAATTTAGTTCCATATCTATGGACTGAGTCTTCGGTGACGACTGTGAACCAGCCTGTTTTCTGGCAGCCCGAAAATTTTTGATATATTGGTCAAGAAGAGCTTGATCTTGTTCGGAGAGTTCCATCTTGGAGGACTGAGCTAAATCTGTGTTAAAGTATAGAGTCTCTGGGCTGAAGGATAGTACAGACGTGGAAGTAGACAAACTTGGACCAGCTGGAACCGGAGGACATCCGATTGTACTTGAACCAGCTAGGACCGGCAGGGACTCTGGATTGACGGATGGGACCGGATGATCATTGAAGATGCTTAAACCGGCTGGGACCGGCATGGACTCAGGATTGATGGATGGCAACGGATGATCCCTGAATATACTTGAACCGGCTGGGACCGGCATGGACTCTGGACTGACGGTTAAGACCGGATGAGAACCAGAGGTGTCGGAATCGGCTGGATCCGAATGAGCCTCCTGACTGACGGCTGGAACCGGATCATCATTGGAGGTACTTGAACCGACTGGGACCGGAGTGGACTCTGGACTGACGGATGGGACCGGATGAGGTCCAGAGGTGTCGGAATCGGTTGGAACCGAATGAGCCTCCTGACTGACGGCTGGAACCGGATCATCAATGGAGGTACTTGAACCGGCTGGAACCGGAGTGGACACAAGACTGCGGACCCCCACTTGGGGCTGAAGACTGCGGACCCCCACTTGGGGCTGAAGACTGCGGACCCCCACTTGGGGCTGAAGACTGCGGACCCCCACTTGGGGCTGAAGACTGCGGACCCCCACTTGGGGCTGAAGACTGCGGACCCCCACTTGGGGCTGAAGACTGGATGTGGTCAGAATCACTTTGTTCTTGGGCTTGCGGAGTGAACAATTCTCAATGAAGTGGTCTGGATTACCACAGTAGAAACATAAATGGAGAGACCTGCGTCTTTGGCGTTCAGATTCTGAAAGCTGGGACCTCCGCTTGCCCTGGACAGAAATTTCGCTCTGAAGGTTGGGAGGCCTTTCAGATTTCACAGGCACTTTCACTGAGACTCCTTTCACTTTGGAGCTGTAGCTGATGGGCTTCACAACCTCAGGAGTGTAACTGAGTAACGTAGTTATTATGGGAAAAAATTTTGCCAAAAGTTCTTGCAGCTGGATAAGTGAGTGGTGGTAGGTTCCCATTGGTATTGCTGTCAGATTTTGCATAGCCACTTTAAAGTCACTAGCCAAGTCCAGGGGCTTTTGCATACTGTCACGACTGGGGATTTGGGACCCGGGAGTGACCTTGGTGGCTAGCTGACAACCCAATGGAAACAGGACGGAGGCAAGTGGATACAAATGGGTAATGTTTATTGCATATAATGAACTGGTACAGGGGACATTTGAAAGTCTGTAAAAGTCTTTGGAAAGCTGGGAACTGATAAGTTACTTGGAGGCACGTAGTAGAGGCACGGGAGCACAGGAGCTGGAAAGCACAGAGTAGGGCCACTAGAGTGCAGGTGCCGGAAGCACGGAGTTGGACCACTGGAGAGCAGGTGCCGGAAGCACGGAGTTGGACCACTGGAGAGCAGGTGCCGGAAGCACTGTAGGCAGTGGTGAAGGTGGTTGCGGGTGCAGGTACTGAGGCACGCAGAGACAGGTGGACACAGGTGCAGATGCTGGAGCGTGCGGGTGCAAGTGGTCACAGGTGCAGGAAACTCGGAAGCACAGGTGCAGGAAACTCGGAAGCACAGGTGCAGGAAACTCGGAAGCACAGGTGCAGGAAACTCGGAAGCACAGGTGCAGGAAACTCGGAAGCACAGGTGCAGGAAACTCGAAATGCAGGAACGGATGAACACAGGTGCAGGTAACTCTGAAGCACAGGTGCAGGTAACTCTGAAGCACAGGTGCAGGTAACTCTGAAGCACAGGTGCAGGTAACTCAGAAGCGCAGGTAACTCAGAAGCGCAGGTAACTCAGAAGCGCAGGTAACTCAGAAGCGCAGGTAACTCAGAAGCGCAGGTAACTCAGAAGCACAGGTAACTCAGAAGCACAGGTAACTCAGAAGCACAGGTAACTCAGAAGCACAGGTAACTCAGAAGCACAGGTGCAGGTAACTTGGAAGCACAGGTACGGATGAACACTGGCACAGATGAACACAGGTTCAGATAACTTGGAAGCACAGGTGCAGGTAACTGGAAGCACAGGTGCAGGTAACTCGGAAGCACAGGTACGGATGAACACTGGCACAGATGAACACAGGTTCAGATAACTTGGAAGCACAGGTGCAGGTAACTGGAAGCACAGGTGCAGGCAACTCGGGAACACAGGTGCAGGCAACTCGGGAACACAGGTGCTGGGACAGGAAGCAGGTACTGGATATAGGTACAGGGTAACACTGGTGCAGGTACTTTTAATGCAGGAACAGGTGAACACTGGTGCAGGGTCTTGAAGGCACACAGGTGTAGGAACACTGGTGCAGGGTCTTGGAAGCACACAGGTGTAGGAATGCTGGAGCAGGGTCTTGGAAGCACACAGGTGTAGGAATGCTGGTGCAGGGTCTTGGAAGCTCACAGGTGTAGGAATGCTTGAGCAGGGTCTTGGAAGCACACAGGTACAAATGCTGGGTAACTGGAATACCACAGAGCTTAAGCAGGAACACAAGCTGAAGCTTCCTTCCAAGTTATTGACAACAATGCAAAAGCAAAGTGTCTATGCAGGGCTGGGAGGATAACCCCTCAGAGCAGCACTGATTGGCCATCCGGGTGATTGGGAATGGCCACACCTGGAACAGTCTCTGGATGAGGCCAACAGGGAACTTGTATCTTTCAAGTGGTAACCACAGAGTTAATGGCTGAATCAGAATCACCCAGGTGCTCGTTACAAGCAAATACTCAGATCTTGCTGCAGCAGGCTGAGAAACAAGACTGACAGGCAGGTAAGACAGGACAAACACACTGAGTTCTGGCAGGATTGTGACACCCAGCAATTTGGGTTCGAATGAGCTTTGTGATGCCAGGGGGGAACTGGCAGCAGTCGGAACTGGGTGGGGGTTAGAAGTAGTGGGTCCCATGTTATCCTATGGGGAAAATGTTCCAGCTTTGCCCGGCGATATCTCCAGTTCCCGGGGGGCTCACGGCGCGGGGCTGGGCTCATTGGAAATCCCTAGTCCTCATCTACAAAATGGGCCTATTTGGAGAGTTGGCCTGGAGCTGTAGCTCCATCAGGCCCATTGTTAATCCGGCCCTGTCCTTAAGCTTGTGAGCAGGGCCCTCCTATTCTGAGTAGAGGCGGGGAAATATGAATATCTCTGCGTCTCTCCAGCAGTGTCCGAGCAGAGCGGGTGCCAGCAGCCGGGAGCAGCGCGACTTGAACAGAAGATGCCGGGGTGGTCGCCAGAGGAGCAGGTGAGTAGGATTTCCTTCCCCAGGTACCCCTTTGGATTACAACAGATCCTGGACCCCGAACTCTTCAGCCCTGGAGCCCCGGACCAGCCCCGGAACCATGGCCCCGGACCGGACCCTGGGACCTACCTACGGGATCAAGATAGGTAAGTATCAGTATGTGTGTAATGTATGTATTAAACTTTTATTTTTCAGATGTGTCAGTGTGTATTTATTTAACTATTTTTTTTACAGTGGAACTGCTTGACCCAGCGGGCCCTTTGTGGCCCTTTGTGGTTCTCCAAGTCCCAGCTTGCGTGGGAGGCTTGCTGGGACTCATAGTTCCACAGTTTAAAACAATTGTTGGTACTTCTTTACTTTCACGGTGCCAGCATGGCGCCGTGCTACTTCCCGCTTCTACGCTCGCCACAAACTATGTAAAATAAAGGAACTTAACGCCATGCCAACATGGATAGTTCATACCTCCACTATCCATGTTGGCATGGAGTTGATTTTAAATAGCGTGGCGAGCGTAGCGAGCCACCGAGCCCGCAGCGTGGGCGAGCGAAGCGAGACCCGCAAGGGGACTCAGACGCACGGCGCCATGCTGGCGCCGTGAAAGTAAAGAAGTACCCAATTGTTTTTTCATCTATTTTTTTACACCAGTATCAGCTCGATGCCCACCGCCCAGGGGCATCGAGGACAGCACCAGGCTTCAGCCTGATCAGGTAAGTCCTGGAGGGGGGGGGACCCCACTCCCCCAGGGCCCCTGGCCAGGCTGACCGGTCAGGGGGTTAATGCTTTGGCCACGGGACCTTATATAATAAGTGTCCCCCGGCTGTGGCATTACCCTGCTGGCTGGTTGTGCCTGGGGCTGGTTCTTAAAATACGGGGGACCCCTACTCATTTTGTCCCCCGTATTTTGGGAACCAGCACCGGACCTGTAGCCTGGGGCTCGTTGTTAAAAATCGGGGAACCCCTATTTGTCGGGTTCCCTGATTTTTAATTACCGGCCCCGGCTCTGTCAGCCTGGTTCTGGTTATGGCTGTGGGGGAGGGGACCCCACGCTGTTTTTTTTATTTATTTATTTTTATTTCTATTTCTTTTTTACACCTTGCAGTCTGCACGGATCTGACTGATCCGTGCAGACTGCCTGTAGGAATTCGTATTAGCGGCCGTATATATGGCCAGCTAATACGAATTATTACGACATCGGAGGGTTACAAAGCAGTCGTATATGACTGCTTTGTAAATCCCCCTCCGGAACACGACTTTGCATACGAGGTATGCAGTCGTATTCATTCGTAGCAAGAATACGAATACAATTATTTGTATTCATATTCTTAGTAAATTTCCCCCGTTATATCAGCCCCACCTGCAGTGCACATGGTTCTTTCCATTAGAGAGAGAATTTGCTTTTGCAAATGGACCAGAATCAGGCCCTTATACCGATTATAATAATTATTATCACTATCTATCTATCTATCTATCTATCTATCTATCTATCTATCTATCTATCTATCTATCTACATATTTAATATATATTTTGCTTTGGGTTTTGCATTTCACTGCCCCCTCCATGCTAAACTGTGCACTCATGTTAGAGTGACAGAGAGCAAACAGGACACTTGTTGCTATAGCAACAGGAGGTACCAAACAGATGTGAATGTGATGAAAGGAACTAATGAAGACTATCTCCTGGTGACCTGGATCATCAAGGGGTTGCCAAGAAACCTACAGATAGCTAGGGGCTTCCACAGAGCACAGCAGGATTAGTGAATGTATTGTCGGCAATTACAGACTTTGTATTGTATGCATTTCAAAATGCAATTGTATGTCCCTGTTACATGGCTACTTGCTTGTCTGTGTTCTGTTCACTCATCTATAGCAATAAATGTGCTTTATGCAGAGGTAAGCTTCCCACTAGGGAGTGCAATTAATTTGATATATTGGATTTTTGTAAAACAGTTCATTATATTATAATAGTTTAGTTTGAAATAATAAGGGTATTAGGTCTTGGCTAATGGTCATTAAAAAATAATTAGTCTATATTTGGTGATGAAACAAAGGACCCTGCATCGGCAAGTGCACACACAAACAGGAGAGCAACAAAGTGTAGGAGGGTACTGTGTTGTATCTGGTTGACCCTAATGGCCGTGGGAGCATACAAATCACGGGGGCATAGTGTTTACCTGGCTGTAGACAAAACGTAGCATCTAAAACCATACATTATTTTTTTTTTTGCCGCAAACCTGATCTAGTACAGACAGGTCAGTTGTCCACCCCCTGCCCAGCTGTCACCATTACCATGCATGGTAACAGTGGGGAGAGTAAGGGGGAGAAGAGGAGGAGGGGTAATCCCCTGTGGCAATGAGCATGCAACCCCATGTAAAGAGCACGCAACACCTGGCAAAGAGCATGAAACCCGTAGCAACGAGCATGTAGGTAAGTGGCACTTACTCTGTGTTTATGTTTATGTATCACCATCTCAGTGACCACTATAAATACAAAGAGCATCACTGTGACCACCCTGTAAGCAAGCATCACATTAGTGACCACCATATACCTCAGAGAAGTTGCGATCACCATATTATTTATTGCCTTACAATACCTTTCAAAATACTTATATAATTAAACCTTTTACAATAATAACCTTAACCTTAATAATTGTCATTACTTATAAGCACCAACATCATCAAACAATTCCATCTAGAATAGAATAGAATAGAATCAACTTTAATGGCCATGTGTTGCGCACACTAGGAATTTTTTGTGGATTACAGTGCAGCATCAAGAAGGGGGAGGACATTACATACGTTACATTAAGACATTACAAGCTGCGCAGCTCCTAGGCAGCCATCGGCGGCACCACTGGTCACTGCAGCAGCCAGATAAGTGACAGTATAAGCAGGGACAGTACAGTTTATCACACAGGGAACACGAACCTGCCGAGCTGCACAGCGCCTAGGCAGCCACCAGCGGCACCACTGGTCACTACAGCAGCCAGGTAAGTAACAGTATAAGCAGGGACAGTACAGTTTATCACACAGGGAACACAAACCTGCCGAGCTGCACAGCGCCTAGGCAGCCACCAGTGGCGCCACTGGTCGTTGCAGCAGCCAGGTAGGTGACAATATAAGCAGGGACAGTATAGTGGCACACAGGGAACACATACCGGCTGAGCTGCACAGCGCCTAGGCAGCCATCAGCGGCGCCACTGGTCGCTGGTCGCTGCAGCAGCCAGGTAGGTGACAATATAAGCAGGGACAGTACAGTTTATCACACAGAGAACACATACCCGCCAAGCTGCACAGCGCCTAAGCAGCCATCAGCGGCGCCACTGGTCATTGCAGCAGCCAGGTGGGTAACAGTATCAGCACAGTATGAGGTAACAGTGTGAGCAGAGACAGCACAGTTGTAGCAGAGACTGTACAGTATCACATAGAAGACATGGGATACATTTGGCTGAGTGCACTGTTTCTAGGCAGCCATTGGGGCACCATCTTGAATCTTCCTGTAGGGAGAGCCATGGGTAGCGTGGGTGGCGGTGGTGGGGGGTGGGGAAGAGAGAGTCACTGAGGCCTGGGCAGAGGCAGTGCAGCCTGGGGCTGGAGTTGGGCCCTCCCTGGGCTGAGTTCCACGCCATGGTGTCTCATTAATATATATATATATATATAGATAGATAGATAGATAGATAGATAGATAGACAGATATAGATCTATATCTATCTATCTATATATATATATATATATATATATATATATATATATATATACATAGCGATTCTTTAGACTAAAAATTCTCAGTTAAAACTAACTTTACAAGAATAAATTCCAATTGCTAAAAATACAATAATGCCATCGAAACAAACCATGAACATGACATGAAAACTAATGTGGCTATCTAAGATAAATATAGATTTTTATAAATAATCTGTTGTGCTGGAGAGTTCCTTATTAGAGCCCGTCTATGTCTGCCACTAGGAAGCAATAATAACGTACATCTTTTCTTCTGATGGTCTTACCAAGCATCACTTGTGTACCACTGTCCCCATCTGTAAGAAGATATAATTACCTTTAGTGGTTATGATCCAGGGGACTTCGTCTCCATGGAGACAGGATCTCCAAGCTCACATTGGCTGACATGCAAAGTTAAGATGCTCAGAAGGCATCAGAAGCTCCATATATAAATAGAATGTTTATTTTTAAAACCAGATTTGCCTGTTATACAGGAGTTTGTGGGACATAGTTTTCTTTTAAATATAGTGGTTAAAATATTTTATTCTTTCTGTACTACTGAAGCATCATTTTTATTAATGTCATGAAAGGTCCCTGAACCAGCTTTCAAATATTTGAAGTTTGAATCTAAATTAGATAAAAAAGAAACTGGTGAATAATTTATCAGAAGCTCCAGGTTAGCAGGAGGTATTGGATTCTCTGCTCTCTTGAAGGAATAAAGAGGAATAACCCAGATATCTGTTCCTGCTGTCATTTGGGCCTGGGTTTTGTCAGCATCTAGAAATTACAATGATCATTTTGTCTAGTTTGCTGATGTAGAAGTTGGACTCAAAGATATTTTACTTTATCCCAGTTCTGTCCAAAATATAATTTGTGCAACCTACAATCTCATACATTTATAAATTATATAGTTCTCATTACTAGCAGTTAACAATTTTAGTTTTTGAATTGAAAGTAAAGGTCCACACACACTGGGCGACTATGCCCAGCGTGTATGGACAGAGATGATCGCGTTCATCGCTGGGTGAAAAGCCGCTCAGTGCATACACACTGAGCGGCTTTCCCCCCTGCCCGGCGCCGACGGAGGTGGGAGGACGGTGTTGCATAGCGCAGAGCTATGCAAAGCCCTCCTGAAAGCCGGTCATCTACTGGTATAACCAGCAGATGAGCGGCTTTCCCGGCGATGTTGCGGGAGCATGTAGCAGCGCTCACCGCTCATGGCCGGGCCATACACACTGGGCGGCTTTGAGCTGAAAGCCGCTCAAACCTCCTGTTTTGAGTGAATTTCAGCTCAAAGTTGCCCAGTGTGTATGGGCCTTAAGCAATATTTTGTAAGGAAATAATCAGGACCAGTTGATACTAATATGCAAGCAACAGGAAACTTGTCACAACAATATTACCATTTGTACATACACTTTGTACACTGAGTTTTATCATTCACAGTGAGTTTTATCCCTCTTTGATTTGATAGATGGGAAGGGCTAGTAAGGTAGAAAAGAAGTAATTGCACCCTGTGCCACCCTTGTTTTAACATATGAACAGCAACATTGCTCCTGAAAAGAGAGTTAATCACGGCAACATATCATTGGGTGGCATAACCCATAGAAGCATGCATGTAGCATGTAAGCATTCTTAATAGTCTTGTTGAACGAGTATTGATATTGCAATCAAGTGCCACCCTCTTGTCTTCTAAACAAAAACTTGCCAGTAAAATCTCCGCTGCACACTGATTTTTGCCTTTTTTCCCAGTGCTTTTGAATATCTGGCACTTTCTGGATATGTGTAATTGATTTAGGTTTTAGTTTTCTAGTCATAAAAACATTGGTATAATTATACACCATTGTGATCTTAAAAGTTTTATTTATGAATATTAAAACAATGAGCTGCTGGACTTCCGGTTGGCGGACCGAGTTGATGGCCACATTTTAACAGTGCTCTCCACTCCGAGCCCTGGTGTAGCAGGTCGGGACAGCGTAGTTCCCGCAGCTGGGACCCAGAGCCTTGGGGAGACATCAGAGGAGATAGCGGTGGGCAAGTGGCACACATCCCCGGCTCCCCACCATACAAACAGCCTCGGAATCTTCTTGCCTTCACTCGAGTTGAGAGAGACAGGCGCCATCTTGGAGGCCCTGCTGCGCACCAAGTGGAGCTGCGGGGTGACGCCTGGCGCCGCTGGATCCTGCATACTTCAGCATCGGAGGAAAATAAGTCTCTTCTCGCCCATCTTGGAGGACCTGCCCGAGTACCGTGATGGTGGAACGGTCCTGCTTCCCGCGCCCGGTGGCTGGTTACCTGAACGCCATATTGGATGAGGCAGACGGCGCCTGGAGGCACAGTTTAAGTAACACACTGAAGCAGAGGGCTGATACCCCTGGGAACTGCTGATAGGGGCCCTGTAAGGTAAACTGGACTACTCTTGGACCCCCCCACATAGCGCAAGTACCCCCCTGGCATAGGTGCTCACTATAGCACTGAAGGGAAATAAACCCGTCCTGCTGCTTTCAGACTCCTGCAGCAGTGCATTGCATGTATTGACCACCCATTCAGGGTTACATTTCATCAGCTTCATAGTGGGCATTGCTTCTCCTGACATCCTTTTATTGTTTATACACCACATCGCACTGGCAGCACGTGGACCCCTTGTATCATACTGGGTTCTGCCCCCTAGGGGCCATTTTGAGGGGGGAAATATCTTGGTAATACAAATTGCCATTTTGGACGCCTTGATATACAGCTCACTTAAGCACAAGGCACTAATCAAAAATCCGACTTCCTGACAGTGCTCTTTACAGTTGCAGAGGGCGGACGCTTCATCTCTGTCAGAATCAGAATATTACACTTCGGACTGAAAGCTGCATAACGTTGTGTTAACTGCTCAAGTTACTCTCAGTTGATAGCTGAATTGTTTATTTGAAGAGGTGTAGGCTTACACACAATCGCCAGCACTACTTGTTTGCTGTCCTAAGTCATTAAAAATTTACTACCTCTGCTCTTTCTGGGGTGATTCTGCACTGTATAGCTCTGTTGCACTGACTGTAAAACCCTATACAGAGCTTTGTGGAGTGATACAGGCCGCTACATGCTGAATAATTCTGTTTGTTCCCACCACACGTCCTGACTTAATATGGAGAAGTACGTTGGAAAATCGGCCAAAGGCGGAAGGAGTGGAAATACAACTAAAAGTAAGGAAGCAAAATCATCATCTTCGCTCGCGGCTAGTCCACCAGCATCACCAGCTGATGCAAGGTTATCACAGGAGATAGGTTTCTCTATGCATGGCTCCTCATCCGCGGCAAGAGCACAAGAAATTGCCGCTATACTATCCCCTTTACAGGACGAAAAATTAGCGGGCTTAAAGGAAGCCATAGAGTCTGTGATCTCTCAAGTAGGAGATCACGGTTCATGACTAGATGAGGCCAAACAATGCATCTTTAATGTCGAAGACGAATTGCTCACTGCCAAAAATACCATTGCATCTCAGGAAGCTGTCATATCGGCTATCCAAGAAAAGCTTGAAGCTTTGGAAAATAGAAATCGTAGAAATAACCTGAGGCTCATTGGCCTACCGGAAGCGGTCAAGCATCGAGAATTGTTGCAATTGGTTTCCAGATGGTTACCGGAGGAACTTAAATGCCTGCCATCAGGTGGAGTAATGCAGATAGAACGTGCCCACAGAATCAGACCATATAACCAAACAGGACGACGTAGACCCCCGGCCAGTCATATTCAAGTTTCTAAACTATTTGGACAAAATTACAGTATTGGACGCTTATCGCAGGGCCGGAGAGCTGAAGTACCAAGGTGAAAGGTTGTTGCTGTTTCAAGACTTTTCGTACCAGGTGGCGATCAGGACGATAGAGTTTGCTCCAGTGTGCAAATCGCTATTTGATGCGGGCTTCTTTACCCTGCAAAACTACGACTTCAGCGAGAGGGGAAACAGCATTTCTTCGACACAGTCGCTTCAGCCCAAAACTACCTGGACTCTTTTGCGAGTGACCGTCCATCCTTGTTTGATGCTGATTAACTGATCACCAAGGCTTAGCAAGTATAATACTCTTGCAAATGTGTTAAAATGTTACTATTGGTTAATAGTTTACTTAATTCACTTTTGATTGTTAGTCATGTGCCACTGGGTACAATTAAGATATTGCCGAGTGCGCACAAGAGGTGGCTCCCCCCTTACATTTATCTAACCAGTTTTATTTAATTTAGTTATAACAGGCCCGGTTGGACTATAATATGGGTGTCAGGTCTGGGGTCTGTTGTGTTCCCGACTCGGACCGTGGTGGACCAGTGGAGGGCACTGAGTACCGGAAGGCTGGAGGCCTGATGTATGACATGCACAGGGGAAAGACCTTGCGTACCAGAGTGTTGACGGAGACCAAAAGCAGAGGCGCGGAGTCTAACCTGCCAGCGGTATTCACCAGGGACCCCCGCAAGGGGATATGGACTTGGCTGCGTCTGACAGGCAGGTCGCGGCCCCCTGCCCTGGCCCTCTGGACGTAGGCTGGGACTGGAGCTCTGAGAATCGGAGATGACTGTAAGCAATGACACCGGAGACACTGGCAGGTGGAACAGTCTCTAGATGGCACAGTGTGAAAGTGTCAACACAGGTGTCGACAGCGAGGTCGTCGGGGATCACTCAACTACAAGATGGTAACTGCAGGAGGCTTCTGGAGATGGTATACCAGGTAAGTATGATTAGCAGGAATCAGTTACTCGACTGCAGAGTGGAATAGCAGGAGTCTTCTGGGGATGACAAACCAGGTAGTAACTGCAGGAACTGCGAGAGGTACACGGGGAATCCGGATAACCAGGAGCCTTGGAAACAGCTGAACACAGGAGGTACTGGGATCAGATGAACACAAGTTCAAGGCAATGACTGAGGATTAGAGGCCGGAATATAACCCCCCTGCTGCGTGCTGATTGGCTAGCTGCAGCAACACCAATCAGTACAGGGAAAGAGTGAGCATACCTGAGAGGTATGCAGGTGTGTGGGTCAAAGGTCACCCTGGCTGAGCAGCGGGATTGGACCTTCCGGTCAGCTGAGCGCATGTGTCATGGCGGCGCCCATGACGCGCGGAGTCCAGCGTGCCGGCATGTCGATTACACGGGTCAGCACCAGCCAAACATGGGACATCTCGCCAGACACTAACAGCGACCAGAGGCCTTACTCTCAACGCTGACCACCGGGAAGGTAATGGACGCGGTCTCAGACGGGGCTGAGACCCACGGTTTGTGACAATGGGTTCACAAAAAATAATAAAAATGTTAGAACTGTTACGATCCTAATGTTGATAAGTAGCTGGCCACAAGACTGGCGTGGTTATATAGCATTTCCTGTGGATGTACCTTAGCTCGCTGGGACTGAGGACCCCACAAATCAGTTAACTATTTTGTTTACTGTATTCCCACAAATAGATTGATATGAGTACACCAATGGCAAACACACTCATTACAAGTAATCACATACGATTTTCGACATGGAACATAGAGGGCTTAAACACCCCACTTAAGAGGAGATAGGTTTTACAGCACTTAAAAAGATTAAAATCATAGCGGTACTGCAGGAAACGCACTGGAGGGAAAGTGACCCTAACACTTTAAAAGACAACTGGTTCACAGAGCTATACGCTGCCTCTTATTCAGCTAAACAGTGAGGAGTTCTGCTTATTATTAACAAATCATTAAGGTATGAAGTAATTGATAGGTTAAAAGATCCGGAGGGAAGATATTTGTTCATTAAAATACAGTTAGAAGGAGAACTGTTCACAGTGGCAACACTATATGGCCCGAATGGCCCCAATACTGATTTCTTCACGGAACTGTTTGAAGAACTGCAGAACTGGGCAGAGGGCCATATAGTTTAAGGTGGTGACTTTAATGCGACCCAGAAACAATCTCTAGATAGGAGTGGTGTGGCAGTCAGGGACACACCGCTCCCTGGCCTAGATATGTTGATTAGCTCTTTAGGACTCTCTGAGGTTATTCTGATCGGTGCGGCCAAACGTGCGTACGTTCCAAAACAACGTACGCTCTCCGTACGCGGCCGTTGGGGTTAAGTCCACCCACAAGTCAGCCGCATACGTACGGCCAGAAACAACGTCAAAGGGGAGTGGCGTACAATTGAGCGTACGCCAACGTACACGGACGGACCAGCCCTTACACTCCGACAACTGGCGTACAACTGAGCGTACGCCACCGTTTACGGACGTCTCTCGTCCGTCTTCCCGCCGACTTCTTGCGGAAATCTGACGGGTCGCTATTGTTTTCAATGGAAAACTCAGCTTATGTCACCGCTCGTGAGAGTGAGCGTACGTCCGTGTACGCTGGCATACCCTTCACATATATGGACCTGCAAATCTTGCCTTTCAACTAGAATTCTGACAATTAATTAATTATTCTATTTGTTATTCAATTATTGTTTTCTATTAACTCAATTGTCTACCTTAATAAAGACCCTAATAAAACAACATTTTAACCCTCATTACATGTATATTTGTTATGTTCTAATGTGGCATTTTAATCACTATCTATGTGTCCCCATATTGCTGTTACTTTTAAATCAGGTTATGTTGGTGTTTCTGTATATGTATATGTACTAAATTATGTCCATAATTAGTTTGTCCAAAATGTGTAACATGTATACCTACCCTGATGTTATGTGTGATGTTTTAATCTAACAACATTAAACATTCATGCATTTTCACTATGTGTTATTTTACTCAAAAACACACACATTCACACATCAATCATTACCCCTCACCTCAAATTACAAATTACAAATATAACTTACATTACACATCTGTATGTACCTACCCTTACAAGCCCTCTAACATATTTATTATTAAAAACACAGGCAATTTATAACAGAATATAAACTTTTATTTTTAACAAACATAATAAGGGGGGGGGGGGATAAAACTAAATTAAATGCGGGCCTCCAGTTGGGAAAAAAGGATGCTCAAATACAGGAGGGTCAGGAATATCTCCCGAATTATTGCTGCCACCTCCTCCTGGTGCTGTTCAGTGTCTGTAGTGAAGGGATAAAAAAAAAAAATTATATATAACATACACAAATGTTTGTTGTATTTGTACATAATAAAAAGTTGTGAGTTATGTGTGAAGGCCACATACATTTTTAAACTACATTGAAGATGGGTCTGCTGTAAACACAGTACTAAAAAATAATATGTTAACACACACATACTGTACATAGTAAATAACATTAATTAAATTACTCCTTCTTGGATGAATGTATGCTGTATCCCAATTGATAGTTTGGTTTTGGGGGACTCTCCTCTAACCTCACAATTAGGCTGTGCTATTTAAGGGTTATGACATTGTTGCGGCTTAAGCACTCCTTACTATTTTAAATTTAGGACATTGCTGTACAAATTATAGGCCTAAAGCTATGTTTGTAAAGCATGCATCCGCATGGCCTCACACACTATTAACAAAACAATCTATAAATTTATGTTGCACATCATGCTGGGAAGTGGAGTTACCCAACACCTGGAGCCACATAACTACAACACCACTAATGTCGGATATCTCATTGGATGTACTGTTATGTCAATTATTCAAGGGGTGAATGGGGAAATTTGGTGGGCCCCAGCTTGACCCATTGTCTCCTCCTCTTCCTCTTCCTCCTCCTCTTCCTCCTCCTCTTCCTCCTCCTCTTCCGGCTGCTCCTGGGCTGCCTGCTCCTGGGCTGCCTGGTCCCGGGCTGCCTGCTCCCGGGCTTCTATGCGGGCTCTTGCCCGTGCTGAAATGTTCATGTTGATGGCATAGAAATCGAAGATTGGGTTTCATAAAAAAGGGGGAAAGAAAAATTCACATTAGTCATGCTCATAACCTTCCAAATTATCATTGCTGTTATATTTCAGACATTTATCATGCAAACTAATTGATATGCTACACCCAAAAACTGAGCAACTACTTAAACCCCCCCCCTATACACCCCCTATACACCCCCTATACACCCATATACACACCCTATACACCCCCTATACACCCCCTATACACCCCCTATACACCCATATACACCCCATATACACCCATATACACCCCCTATACACCCCCTATACACCCATATACACCCATATACACCCCATATACACCCATATACACCCCCTATACACCCCATATACACCCCTATACACCCATATACACCCCCTATACACCCCCTATACACCCCCATACTCAGGAACATATTTATAAAAAGTACAGAAAACATTGCAAAAAAACGCAGTCATACTAGTAAATAAAAACTTACATCGGGCAATATGGCGGCGAAGTGATGATAGCAAGACTGGCTGCCGCCGGCGCAGGTCAGACCAGCGCCGCTCAACTTGGCCCAGGCTTCTGTGAACGCCGGTCCGGGCGAAGATTAGCCGGCGGGCAGCATTATATGCCCGCCGCTTGTCAATATTCAACACATAAGGGCCCCTGGGCCCCAGGCGCCGGTCCATGACCTCAACCAAGGCCAATAGCTCCTGGGTAGAAAACGCCCTAGCCCTGGTTGAAGTCATAGTGGCAATGGCGCAGTTATTAATTGCAGGTACATATATCACTTTTGGTGCTTGCTGATTGGTGTAAAAAATTGTTTGTTTAGTATTAACTTTATTAATCCTTTTTACATGAACAAACTGGATGCGAATAGAAACTTACGCGGACCGTTCCGATATACACACACCATAACCAACAGCATGCATTCAATGTAGAGAGGAACTGTATATACAGTGTGCGTAAAATAATACACGCAACCGTCTACTAATAAATACGCTGCTAAAAGGGGCACAATACACCCATTTCCATGGAGAGACGTACTGTATATACAGTGTGCGGAAAAGAATACACGCAACCGTCTACTAATAAATACGCTGCTAAAAGGGGCACAATGCAACATGTTGGTGTATGACAATTTCATACTCATTACATATGTAAGGAAAGCATTATAACGTGATGTTTTGAAATGTGACTCACAAAGCATACACGAACTCCAACAGATACCAGCTGACAACACTCATCATTGGAATGACAGGTGCACACATTTCACGATGTAGCACACAATGCTCCACAACCTGTGTATGTGCATATACAGGTGATTGATCAGGTGCGTGGAGACCTGCGTAATTTAAGCGGCAATTATCGGCGGGAAATATCGGCGTAAATTAGCAACTACATTGCGGGGAAAAATATACGCCCCCTTGTTCATGGCGGGAGATTAACATATAAATATTCAGTCAGATGCAGGCCAGAATTGCTGCAAACATGTCTAACTCAGACGATTCCGCAGCTGAGGACGCTCTACAGAGAGCACAAGCAGAATCCCTGCTTGAAGCTTTACAGAAGAGGGAACAGGAGCGGAGAAGGAGGGCTCAAGAGAGAGGTAGCCTGCAAGACCAAGCGGGCCCCTCACTAACAGGCCCTGTTCAACCTCCACCAGCTCCACAAGGGCCAAGCAACCAGCCAGAACAAGAGGTTGCATCTCTCCAAACAGGTGTGACCCAGCAGGTGCATGTTGAGAGAACTGGGGCCACCAGAAAACGAGCTGCAACATCTAGGGTGAGGACTGAGCAGGATACCACCACCAAAAAGAGAAACCCTGCATTTGTAGAGGCAGAATTAAGAATTTTAGTGCCCAGAGCACGCGAATGGATTGAATTGCCAACCAGGAAGCCGGGTGCCAGTGCAAGGAGAAACCTTTGGGACAAGATCACAGAGGAAGTGAACCAGGTGTCACCAGTGGTCAGAGATTGGCTATCGGTGAAGAAAAGGCAAGTGTGTTTGTCCCCCTGATAATGTCATATGTGTGTACATATGTTACATGTATGTTTTGAGAATAATAGAAAGGTGTGTTTGTAGATAGTGCTACACTTCAATGTCACATGTGAACACAACCATGTCTAATAACCCACATTGATATATGAAACATGCACCATTGGTGTGATGTGAGGTTATGGGCACAGTTCTGCTCATGTGAAGTATGTGATGGGACAAGAGAAAGTGTGTTTTGGAAAGAGTTGTTGTAAAGGTGCCCATACACGTTACAATTATTGTATACAATATTGTATACAATATCGCATCTCATAGCATATCGGTTTAGCGATGAGTACAAAAAGTATGTGCAGCACATACTTTTTGTACTAGATCTCATCTCATCTGATCTCATCGCAAAACCGATATGCTATGAGATGCAATATTGTATACAATAATTGTAACGTGTATGGGCACCTTTACATGTTCCATATGATGCAACTGAAACAAGAATGAGCAAACTGTGCACATGTAGCTGGTGAGAAACTACACATCCCAGTATGCCATCCCATAGTTAAATGACTCCATAATAACCACACTGTCAAGCTATGGTGGAATGTGTAGTTTCACAACAGGTGGAGGTGCATAATTTGGCCATGGATGATGTCATTTCTGCATAGTGATCTATGTATGTGCATTTAGTGGCCTAATGAATGAGATGAGACACTGAAATGCCTCCTAATGGAGACATTAATGTGTGTGTGGGACACATATGGCTAAAAAACATAAGATCACCCACACTAGGAAATGTAACGTAGTCATGATGTTCACTAGCACAGTGGTGCACATATCTCATGGTGATATTTGTATTTTTAAACTTGTAGGTGGACAGACTTCAAATCGACACTGAAGAGGAAGATGACTGACCGGTACAACCACAGCATGTCCACCGGGAGAGGTCCTATGCCCGATACTTTGGAGTATACCCCCCTGGAGCAGGACGCCTTGGACGTCATTGATGTGGCCGAGGTCAGGGGGATCTCCAATATGGACAGTGAGCTCCCGGCGGAGGTCTTTGATGCTGCTTTTGATGGTAAGTCATAGTAATGCATTGTATTTTGAAAGAGATTTTTTAGTGCGTATGTGATGGTGACATTGTTTTCAATTATTATCCTAGCAGAAGCAGAAACCCAGGATGTACCGGCAGCATCTTCCTCTGCAGAGCCACAGGTGGAGCAAGTGGTCCAGCCTCCACCAAGAAGACACCCCCAGCCCCAGCCACAGGAGACATGGGATGAGAGCATGATGGTGATGCTGGAGAGGATCGAGCAGCAAGGGGTGGATGCTGCGCTCCGTCAGCAGCAGATTGGGGAATTTTTGGAGGATTGGAAGGCCACAAACAGGCAGCAGTGTGAGGCCTTCAACCGCATGAATGACACTCTGGCGGCTGGCATGCAAAGCATTGGCCAACACCTCAGCCGCCTGAATGACATTCTTGCGGAGCTGCTGCCCACCGCCAGGTCCCTAAGGGACAATCCCCCATCTGCTGGCCCACCCCAAGCTGCTCCCCAACCTTCCACCTCTGATGACCCTCCTGTGTCCACTAGGGGAAGATGCCGCAAGCCATCTGACCCAAAGGCCCCTGTCCCCAAGGCCCCATCTAAAAGGGGGAAAAAAGGGCCCAAATAATGAGACCTGGTTCACTTCCTCTGTGGTTGGACCCCAAATGTTTAAATTGCACTGGACATCCACTTCCTGAGTTGGCCATCGATCCATTTTCGTGCCATGGGCATTAAAGTTCTTATTTTGACCTCTACAAATGCAGGATAAATTTTTGGTGGTGTGTATCTTGCTTAGTATTCACCCTGGTTGTTGCAGTACGTATTCTGGTGTCCCCATTTCTTTCACCATTGCATTTGCAGGGTAACACATGTTTGGAGATATGCAACCTCTTGTTCTGGCTGTTTTTTTTATTTTTGTGTCTATTTTATTTGTTTATTTGATTTATGACATGAAAGTGTCTAATAAGCTGTGATGCTGAACAGCAAATAAATTTATTTTACCAATTAAAACAAAATTGTTGTATGTGTAATTTCTTGTGTGAAACAAATACTAGATTTATGTGTACTTACTGACCAGGGTATTTTTGAACATTTGTTGAAGTGTGGTCGAAGTTTCCCATGTGTAACCCTCTCCATGGCCATTCCCATGTTCCTATCCAACTTTTCCCTGCTAATTAGTTTGTGTCAGCACATGTGCAGAGCAACTTAATAGGTGAGAAAGCAGTTTGTGTGCAGGTGAGGTAGCTCCTACAGTAGTAGGTAAAAGCAGGTCCAGAACAATGCTTTCCTCATGGAGTGGGTGAGGCAGACAAACAAGGGTCAAAAGGTACATTTGTGTAGGAATGCATATGTGTCCTCCCTAAAAAAAGATGTGTGAATCGGCCAAACATGATAAAATTGCTTGTGAACAAACATGTATAAGTTTTTAAATATATATGATTTTACAGTGTCATAAGCAGATGTAGGAATCCTTTGTTAAAGAGATGTGAGTGCAATAATGTGATTGGTGGCATCTTACATCCAGAGTGTAGTCAAATCCAATTCATAGCAGATCAGATAGTGGTACAGTTCTGTATTTTGGGTACTATACAAAGATTGTGTGCAAAATAGTGGGCATGGGCTTAAAACATTGCTGAAACATCCTTTGTAGGTGTTAGATGTTTTTTATGTTATTGTATCATAAATACAAAACCTATGTTTGTATTAGAGTGAACACGTTGACACATGTCGACTTGTGTAGATTGAGTGTGCTACTGTGTAAAGTCTATGAAAGCACGTAGTGAATGTGTATAACTGTTTAGCAAATCCCTACCTTAGCATATATAAGCAGGTCTTAAAAAGATTCTTACCTTAAATTAAACAAACCTTTAAATGTCGAGAAGTATAGCAAGATAAGCTTCCAATGTGTTTGAGTGCTGTGTGTGGCTTGCAGGTAGTAAAATCATGGTTTGGACTTAATAGACTGCAGCATTGCTTATTACATTCAGGTGTATGTGTTTGAGTAGTAATCAGCGTAAATTAGCAAACCCAGGCGCACGCTGGCATGGGGTATCTGTAAGGGTGGTTTGAGACGGCGGTTGGCGGCCGCCTGTTTTGTGTCCGAAATGAACGGTGCTTTAGTCGATCGTGCGGTAGTAGCACCGCTCATTTTTGGTGCACACCCCCGTGTACGCCCATATTTACGCCCATTTTCCCTCATTATTTCGGCCGCTCCCCTCATCACGCCCCTATGCCGCCCCCAATGCCCGTACACTCGCGTATAGGTTTTTTCGCACGTAGAGACCCGTCCGTAAGCGTTGTGGAGTGTTCGCGCCTGCGCATTAGCGAATGTACGCATGCGCAGATCATAAAAAACCCTGGGACGTACGCGTACGGCCCGGCCGCACCAACCAGAATAAGGCCCTCAGACCCTTGGCGATACATGCACCCAGTTGAAAGGGACTACACCTTTTACTCTCACCCTCACCATACCTCCTCAAGCATTCATTTAATTGGAGGTTCCCGTCGTACTTGGCGGCAGAATCTCCTGACTTCCGACTAGAACCACATCAACACTTTTTAAATTATGTCAATGACAATATTCAACATGTGGATGATATTAATTTGTTCTGGGCTGCATCTAAACCTGTCATACGCGGACACATAATTGCATATACAGCAGCTAAAAGGAAGAAGATGAATGCCCAGTTTATAGAACTCAGCGAGGCAGTTTCTGACTCATATGCAGCCATGCTGAGAGATATTACCCCCGCCTCTAGACAAAATTATTTAGACACCAAGGCATTGTATGATACTCTCTGTACAGAAAAAGCCCAAAAACTCCATAGATTTCCAGAAGCAGAGGTACTTTCGTTGGGGGAATAAATCCGGTAAATTGTTAGCTTCAGTCGCCCGTGGACCATGTCCACAAACCCATGTCACTAGGATACTCACAGAGCAGGGACAATGAGTGCTCATGTGCTTCTTATTAACCCCTACTAACCTTCATTTGTGTGCTGCCCTGGAGTAGTCAGCCTGTGCCGGCATGTTGGGGGCCCACACCCCAGACCCATACCCAATATTAGGGACCCCCAGTGACACAGAGATGCCTTGATGTACAGCCTGGGGGCTTAGCCCTATATCTGCAGATATATGCAACCTAGATCTCTGTATTATCTGATTATAATGTGTATATTTCTCACTCAGTGTGCAATTGGGATACAAAATGTTTTTTCCTAACCAGAATTACCCCTCCCTTTTGGCACCTGAGTGACATCACCTCTGATTGAGCAGCTTGCCAACAAATGTGCTATATACGTCACCCCCTGATCACCCAGTACTAGGAATGGAGTTTCTTAGACGAGCTAAGCTCCCCACATTAACCCAATTGGAAGGAGAGGCTCTGGTTGCGCCCCTCACAGAGATAAAGCTTAATCAAGCCATAAAGGGCCTTCCCAAAGGAAAGTCACAAGGACCAGATGGGCTGGGAGCCGATTATTATAAAATGTTCCTGCCACATCTTAAACCACACTTACTGTCTTTATATAACTCAATTCTCTCCGGTAACCGTTCTCCTCCAGACTTTAACCATGCTAGGATCATAATATTACCAAAACCAGGCAAGGACCCACATCTTTACCTCTTACCGCCCAATCTCCTTATTGAACCAAGATTTAAAACTACTGACCACAATTGTGGCTCACAGAATACAATTGATCTTGCCAAAACTAATTCACTCGTCCCAGACGGGATTTGTTAAGGGTAGGTCTTCGGTACACAATATAAGATGGTGGCAGCTATAACCAGGTCCCTAACAGTGAAAGATGGAAAAACACTTTTAGTTAGTTGTGATGCTGATAAGGCCTTTGACAGAGTCTCTTGGTCCCATCTTTTAGGAGTATTACACATCCAGCAATTCGGGGTGGGGTTTATTACTTTTTTCACAGGCTTTATGATGGTCCCACAGCTATCCTCACTGTCAATGGTCTAAATACCACTTGTTTTAAATTAGCGCGTAGTACAAGGCAGGGCTGCCCACTTTCCCCATTATTGTTTGATTTGGCCATAGATCCCCATATTAGACTGTTTTATTCACAACATGACTGGCATGGAATACACTATGGAGGGTCTGAGCTCAAGGTTTCGGCATATGCCGACGACCTCCTACTTTATTTTACTAATCCACAAGAAGCTTTCCTGGCTTCTTTCACACGCTGGCTGAATTTGAAATGATTTTGGGTTTCTTGATAAATAAATTAAAGACCAACGGGCGTTGCATAGGGGGCGGCATGGCATGCAGGGTTTCCATTTATATGGTTGGATAGATCTTTGATGTATTTAGGCCTTACAATACCAGCTGACCCGCACACTTATGTTCAGTCAATTACCCACCATTAATAGCGAGATTGCTGTCAGATCTCCGCTCGTGGCGGTCTCTACCTTTATCATATTTGGGCAGATGTCATATGATCAAAATGATCTAATTCCCTCGGTTACTGTATGCCATCCAGATGCTCCCTCTTTTAATAACAGATTCGGACTTGCACATCATCAATTCGGCAATTAGTAGGTTCATATGGGATGGCAAAAAGCCCAGAATATCCATGTTTAAACTGTCACAACATGCATCCTTGGGGGGCATAAATCTGCCCAGTATAAAGAGTTACATGTTAGTGGCCAACTTCCGTTACGCGATTGATTGGATACATTCCACTAACAACTATGCCAATACGGCCATGGAACAAGCATTCTGCCCTGGGATACCACTATCTAGCCTCCTACATATGAGACCTTTATGAGACCATCGAACTATCCCCCTGAGATTTCTAGCAACTTATTAATAACCACGACTTGTAAAGCATGGCAGATTTCACGCTCCAGGCTGGGATTATCCACACATGTCACCCTATTCAACTCGCTTCAATACAATACATGCACCAACGAACAGACAATACAAAACAATAGACTGGTCAAACACTGCGAAGCGGACGGTCTTAGGTTATTATATCATTTTATGACTGAAGGATGTGACTCGATATTATCATATCAACAACTTTGTGATGGGTACCCAAATGTAGCTATTCCTCTGTTTCTTTACTTCCAATTGAAAAGTTATGTTGCTAGTCAGCTCAAATGAATTCCGATTACTGACAAGTCTGCAGGATTAGACGTCATGATTAAACATGCTCAGAATAGGCCTTGTAATACCTCTTTATTGTATTTACATATTAAGAAACGTCTAGACTTAGACACTTTAGACACTGGTTTAGCAAAATGGCCCACTGATTTACCGAATGTATCACTGCCTTCCCTATTATCAGCTTTTGTACATCTGAATAAAATGATGATATCAGCCTCGTACATGGAGATGCAATATAAGCTACTACACCGAGTGTATTACACGCAGAAGCGGAGGCTGATAATGGGCACTGCCATTGATTCCTGTTGTTTCAAATGCAAGGCGCCCGACGCAGACATATTGCCCTGCATGTGGAGCTGTCCATAAGTGAAGGCCTTTTGGGATATGGTATGTGCATACATAAAGACACAATATGACATACCCACATACCCTTTACTGCAACTCCCGAATGGGCTTTATGGGATATATACCCAACCCCGAATATGGTTCATCAATCAGCAGGGCAGAGAATATTTATGTCAAAATTAGCTGCTGCGACACGCAAAACCATTTTGTCGCAATGGATATCGTCTAACACATTATCCATTTCGCTATTAATACCACAGATCTCATACCTTTTTCAAATGGACTGGTTGGAAATTTCCCTTAATAAAGACGCTAAAGCAAAGAAAAATCTTTGCAATCTGGTTACCACATGTAAGATCTTTACCAGCAACCACTAAAAATAACCTTAGACAGGCTGTTCAATTAACATCCTGGTATAATCTAGCACATTACAAAATAAAGCTCCTCCTTTTTCATACGGTCCTCCATTTACATGTCAGATACTATGTTTCCAAATTTTTAGTCTTCTTAAACGGGTTTAAAGATTGATTGTGTGATATGTGTGGTGACATTCTATGGTATGAGATAAAAGCGCATTTTTTTATCTCGCTCCACATCGCCGCTCTTCGCACTTTCTGAAATCGCATTTTTTTGTAATAAATCGCATATTTAATGGGATGCGATTTGGAGGCTGAAAAGTGCGATGTAGTGCGATTTGCGGCGAAGTGGTGCGATTTTATGACACATAAAAGTGCGATTTCTTCTGCCGGTCATGTGCGAGTTTTGGACCAACCGGAGTGCGATTTACAAGACTGTCTCCGCATGACTAAGAACCCCCTAACCTATTGGCCCACCTCTGTCCCCTCCATTATGCATCACACCCCCTATATAAAGAGGCACTGGCGCCATTTCACTCTTTGATAGGAAGTAAGGAGCATGGAGAGGAGCAGTGGCAGTGTGAGCAGAGGAAGAGGTGTTGGTGGCAGAGTGAGTGAGGAGTGGCAGAGGGCTGAGTGCCTCAGAATATAGGCGTCATGGCAGTTCCCAGGGAAGCCTGCTACTACACTTAGGATTTTGAGATGAGCATCACATACCACCTGTACGTTCAAAGAGTGCCGCCCACATCGATTGACATAGACGTATCCCCGCACGTGCGGTGCCCTAATCCCACTGTGTGTGCAGTCTATAGCTCCCAGCACGTGAGGGAATGCTGAGAGTCTATAGAACGCCACCTTGTGGTCCTGCCACTCCAACACAGAACGTGGGAATCTGATGTATGTGCGCCACAACTTCTTTAAAGCAAGTAACACTTGAGTAAAATGCTTAGAGAAAGTGGGCTGTGATACCCCCAAGGACCATGAGGTCACAGACTGAGTGGAGCCAGTGGCCAAATAGTAGAGGGTACACATTAATTTCTGCAGCCCAGACACTGCATAGTTGCCTCCCCCGAAAGGGTCCAAATCATCTATCACCTGCTCATATAAGTCCAACAGGTTATTGCGGTTCAGCCTAAACATCCCCACAACCTGTTGATCCAAGTCCAGGTACAGCCGAGCACGATACATACGTGGGGTACGCAGTAGTCGGGGGGGCTACCTGGATCTGGTGCGCAGCTTCCTCCCTCCTGCGCAGCTCCTCCAAATGGGCCACATCACAAATAAGCAACTCCAAACCACTCTGCAAAATCTCCAGGTGTCCTTAAAAATGTTGGGGTATATGTAGCGGTGTTTCTGAGTGAAATTGAGGGCACATGTGTTGAAAATTAACCATTTGTTCACTTGACCAAAGTGAGTTCTGGGCCAAATCGCCCAACAGAACCTGGTCTGAAAAAAGTGTGCCTTAAAGGGTGTGTGTGTTTCTATAGGGCAGTGTGTGTCTATGGGGCTGTGTGTGTATATTTGTCTGTGGCTTGTGACAGTGTAAAGTGCTATGGGGCAGTATGCGTGGTGGTGGTGGTGTGTGTGTGTGTGTGTGTGTGTGTGTGTGTGTGTGTGTGGGGGGGCTGCCTATAATCCTGCATCCCATAATTTCTGATAGCAGCCCTGAGCATATCTGTTACCTGACATCACATTACAGAAAGATTGTCTGAATTCATTTTACGGAAATCATTACTTTATGTATAACTCCCAACAGTCCCTACTTTAGCGGGACAGTCCCGATTATTAGGGCCTGTCCCGCAGTCCCACCCGCGGGCAGCAGTGTCCCGCGGTGAGGGGGGGCTGTTGGGAGTCCCCCCTGTCGGCTGCTAAGCACAGCGTCTATTCTCGCAGCCAGGGGGCTGGGGGCATGGCTAGAGGCTAGAGGTTCAGCGGCAAAATGGGGGCGTGGCCTTGCGGGAGAGCTGCGAGTATAGGCCACGCCCCTGAAATTAGGCCACGCCCCGGAAATTTCGGCGCGCATCAGCAGTGTCCCGGGTCCGGCGACCAGAAAGTTGGGAGGTATGCTTTATGTTGATTTAAAGGGACTGCAAGAAGCCCCGTTGCTATCACTATCCCTGCTGAAATTCAAATTAATATTGATATAAACTGATAAACCTCTGTGCAAGGACACTAGCTCTTCTAGAAAAAAGAAAAACATTTAAAAACGAATGGATTCCTTTTACAGTAATGTCTCTCCAGCTTATACAATTAAATTAATAACAAATGACGCAACTGCAAAAACTCTTAGAGAACCACAATTGTTGAAAGCAAAACTCTCCCCTTCCTGCTTATTCACGGCAGTGGTATAGGGTTGACAGTGTCTAGGTTGACACCAAAAGCTTGACATGCACTTGGTTGACATAGACAAAAGGTTGACACAAGGAAAATGGTCAACAAATGAAAAGTTTGACATGAGGTTTTCATGTTTTTTTGGTCTCAATTTGTAGATTTCATCATGTGGCACAGCCACCTAGAGGTGGCTCATTCGGCATGTTTACTGGCATGGTCCTGTGTTGTGTGGCCATGCCATTTTGATTCATACAACAGTATAGTTAAAACATGTATTAATGTTGATTATCAATAAAAATTTATTCAAGCTTATGTGAAAAACAGAATTCCTCTGGCAAGTGTCTAGGTTATATATGTTATTCAATCTTATGTGCTAGATCACATAATTATTTGGTATTTCACTCTGTTCTGTGTGGTTGAGTATCAGTGGCCTTGCTAGGGGGGTTTTGGAGGGTGACACCAAAATTCTGACTCCTGCTCAGTGACAGAAGCTGGGTGCTACACTGTAACACCAGTGGCGTAACTAAGGGGCCGCAGACCCCGCAGCTGCTTGGAGGAGCCAGCGCGTGTGGCAGGTGCACAGTATGCAGTGAAAGCTTCCTACCCGTCAGTGCCAAGAAGTTCCCACTAGCAGTCGCTGCACTTCTCCCTATTGTCACAGCCGCCGGCGCTCAGAGCCATGCTGACAGGGTCCCAGCCACGGCTGCTAGCACGGGACTTCCACTCCCTCGTCTGCCCCATTGCCTGTGGGTGCCTGCCGCCCACTGCATCTCCCACCTGCTGCCTTCTGTAAGAGGTCAGAAAATATTTAGCAGCAGCTACATTTTTTTATGGTATTTTTTATGAATTATGTGTCATTTTTTTTTTGTGTACGATACAGTGGCGTAGGGCGGACAGGGGGGCCGAATGGTGCAGTGGGGACATAGAATTGCAGGATGGACAGGGGGATGTGGAAGGTTGGGTGACCAACTCATCCCTTTAATCCGTGACATATGAATTACACAGGTTCTGTGGCAGTTTAAAACCAGGTGAAATGGAGTCTTGAGGTGTGGCAGTTTAAAACCAGGTGAAAGCCAGCCACAGAACCTGTGTAATTAATATGTGTCCCGGATTAAAGGGATGAGTTGGTCACCCTAGTGGAAGCATATCTCCCAACTTCTGACGTCCCCGAGGCGACAGGGGGGACTCCCAACAGCCCCCCTCACCGCGGGACACTGCCGGCCGCGGGAGGGACAGTGGGACAGGCCCTGATAATCGGGACTGTCCCGCTGTAATCGGGACTGTTGGGAGGTATGTGGAAGGAGAGGTGCAGAGGGGGACAGAGGTGCAGGGATGGAAGAAGTGAGAGGAGAAGGGGAGGGGGGGGGGAACACACAGGGGGACAGAGAGGTGCAGGGTTGGAGGAAGTGAGAGGTGCAGGGGGGATGGAGGGGCGGCAGGGACAGAGAGGTGGAGATTACTGTAGGATGGAGTGAGAGGTGGCATGGATAGAGAAGTGCAGCAGAGACAGATGGACATGGAGGTGCAGGAGTGATAGGTGACAACGGAGAGTCCTTAAGTGCTTCCTTTCACCATATATATATATATATATATATATATATATATATATATATATATATATATATATATATATATGGTACTTGTTTCCTATCTGGGCGCCCAGGTTTTCTACGTACGGCACCGTACTGAAATCGGATCGCATCGCATCGTACACATACACGATATTGAACGATGCGATGCGATGCGATGCGATCCGATTTCCCATAGGAAACAATGTGAAATGGCTCAATTTTGCCAAATTATAATAGGAACAATAGTAAATGGGCCAAAAACACCCCATAACATTGAAATGTCCCCCCAAAAGTAGTTGACGCCACCCCGCCATCAACGTGAACCCGAAGCGTGGCGAGCGCAGCGAGCCCGCGAGGGGCGGCGGTACGCGTCCTCCGACCTTTTCATGCCCTACTATCCACTAGGGCGTGGAGTGAGAATAGAATAGTGTGGCGAGCGCAGCGAGCCACCGAGCCCGAAGCGTGGCGAGCGCAGCGAGCCCCGCGAGGGGACGCGGATACCTTCACAGTTATACGCGTCCCCTCGCGGGCTTCCCAGGTGTCCATGGCGACGCGGACACCTGGGAAGCCCGCGAAGGGACGCGTTTACCTGTGAAGGTATCCGCGTCCCCTCGCGGGGCTCGCTGCGCTCGCCACGCTTCGGGCTCGGTGGCTCGCTGCGCTCGCCACACTATTCTATTCTCACTCCACGCCCTAGTGGATAGTAGGGCATGAAAAGGTCGGAGGACGCGTACCGCCGCCCCTCGCGGGCTCGCTGCGCTCGCCACGCTTCGGGTTCACGTTGATGGCGGGGTGGCGTCAACTACTTTTGGGGGGACATTTCAATGTTCAGGGGTGTTTTTGGCCCATTTACTATTGTTCCTATTATAATTTGGCAAAATTGAGCCATTTCACATTGTTTCCTATGGGAAATCGGATCGCATCGCGTCGCATCGCATCGTTCAATATCGTGTATGTGTACGATGCGATGCGATCAGATTTCACTACGGAGAATAGCATGGTGCGCAATTAACTTAGTGGGCGCCCAGATAGGAAACAAGTACCATATATATATATATATATATATATATTGTGGACAATTAGAGGCAAGCACACCGGTTTAAAGTAAATGCAAAAAATAGTCTTTATCAAGGTGAAGGCATATATCAATCTTGCAGTACGGGCATGATACAGAAATTGTTACCAATGCAGGAGATCATCCACATTTCAGCAAGAAAATACAGGAGACTGCAGGGATGCCATATTCAAGCTCTACAGCTGTTTCGGTGGACGTACCACCGTCATCAGGAGTATGCTCAATAAGCTCACAGAGCATGTCTTTATAGAGGCCAACAATTAGAACAATAATTGAGAACACATGTGTACCTGGGCTCAGTGGCAAATCATACTCCACCATACTGAAAGGCAGACAGCTCATTAGCTCACTTGACCGCTGGTTCAGGAAGTGCCGACGCATGACCAAGGTAACTCACCCGAGCCAGCGTCCGTCACTATGGAAACCACACGGCGTCACCGGAAGTGACGCAGGTCTCGGCCGAAGCCGGACACTGCGTATGTCACCATGGTAACGCCAGACGGCGTCCTCCGCGTCACACAGCACCAACCCCGATTGGATATCAGGGAAAGTGTTGGTGACTCACGGTCTTAGCCATCTCGCACTGAAAGATGTGGCGGCGCTGAGACTGGACCCTGTCGCCAAGGGACAATCTCAGACGCCGTACCACACATCCCATGCTTAGCGGGGGAGCATAAAAAGAAAACTGTCAGAGGAGGTAATACACTGTGAATTAATATCAACAGATATGTTCCATGTTAGCCAATAATCAGACAGTGCTGAGTGACACATAAATATAACATAACATAGCATGTTTGAAAAAATATACATAGGGCGGTATTCAATGTGAATACCAGTGACGTGCAGCGAATCCTGTTTAGGATTCGCTGCACATTCGCCACTGCCCGCCACGTTCCGGAGCCTCGACGGCTCCGGTATTCAACGAGTCAGGGGCTCACTGCCCCTGACTGGCAAATTTGTGCTCCTGCGGCGATGCCGCAGAGAGCCTTAGGACGGTGGCAGGCAGGGAGATGGAAGTCTCTCTGCCTGCCCCAGAGCGTATGTGGGGGGGAGGTGGGCTCCCCGGGTGCCAGGCAGCACAGGCTGCCCCCCGGGGGTGCCAGCAGGGGACCGGGTATATTCACTACACCCGATAACGATCGGGTGCAGTGAATATATGAATATCTAATGAGCGGCTCGGCTCCGGCGCCCCCTGCTGGCTGCTGTGTAAAAAAAAAAAAAAAAAAAAAAATTTAACCCCTTCCTGACACAGCATGTTTTTGCCTTCCTGACAGAGCCCTTTTTTTCAAATCTGACATGTATCACTTAAGTGGGGATAACTTTTTTTTGCTTTTACTTATCCCAGTGATTTTGAGATTGTTTTTTCGTGACACATTGTACTTCAAGTTAGTGGTAAATTTTCGTCGATACAGTCTGTGTTTTTTTGTGAAAAATACCAAAATGTCGGAAAAAAATGGAAAATTTAGCAATTTGCAAAATGTTAAATTTTCTGCTTGTGAGACAAATAATCATACCACTCAAAATAGTTAATAACTAACATAGACCATATGTCTACTTTATGTTTCCATCATTATTTCAACTTCCTTTTAATTTTTTTGGACACTAGGAGGCTTACAATATGAATAGCAAATTTTCAAATTTTCAAGAAAATTTCAAACACTGATTTTTTTAGGGACCAGTTCAGTTCTGATGTGACTTTGAGGGACTTGTATGTGAGACACCCCCATAAATGATGCCATTTCAAAAACTGCACCCCTCACAGTATTCAAAACAGCATTTTGGAAGTTTGTTAACCCTTTAGGTGTTTCACAGGAATTAAAACAAAGTGTAGGTGAAATTTCAAAATTTCATTTTTTTTGCAGATTTGCAATTTTAATACATTTTTCTAAGGAACACAGTACATTTTACTAGAGAAATGTGACTAAAAATTGATTCCCCCAATTCTTTTGTTTTCATAAATATCCTATATGTGGCCCTAGTGTGCACGTTGACCAAACCACAGGCTTCATAATAGAAGGAGCACCTACTTGATTTTGGAGCCTACTTTTTATGAGATTATTTTTTAGGCACCATGTAGGTTTCTAGGCACCATAAGATGCTAAAAGTTAGGAACCCCCCCACAAGTGACCCCATTTTGCAAACTACACCCCTCAGGGAATTCATCTAGGGGTATAGTGTACATTTCAAACCCCCAGGGGTTTCACCAATTGTGGTACAACTGGGCAGTGAAAATGAAAAATTAATTTTTTTACACAAAAATGCAGTTCTGGCTCCAAATTTGTCATTTTCACAAGGAATGAAGGAGACAAAGCACCCCAAAATCTGTGCCCCAATTTCTCCCGAGTATGGCAATGCCTCATATGTGACCAAAAAATACCAGTTGGGTGCATGGCAGGACTCAGAAGGGAAGGAGTGATTTTTGGATTTTGCAGCTCAGATTCTGGTGGAATGTTGGTGGGTGCTATGTCGCATTAGCAAGACCCCCGAAGCACCAATACAGTGGAACCCCCCCACAAGTGACCCCATTTTGCAAACTACACCCCTCAGGGAATTCATCTAGGGGTATAGTGTACATTTCAAACCCCCAGGGGTTTCACCAATTTTGATACAACTGGGCAGTGAAAATGAAAAATTACATTTTTTTACACAAAAATGCAGTTCTGGCTCAAAATTTTTCATTTTCATAAGGTATGAAGGAGAAAAAGCACCCCAGAATCTGTGCCCCAATTTCTCCCGAGTATGGCAATGCCTCATATGTGACCATAAAATACCAGTTGGGTGCATGGCAGGACTCAGAAGGGAAGGAGTGATTTTTGGTGGTGGAATGTTGGTGGGTGCTATGTCGCATTAGCAAGACCCCCAAAGCACCAATACAGTGGAACCCCCCCACAAGTGACCCCATTTTGCAAACTACACCCCTCAGGGAATTCATCTAGGGGTATAGTGTACATTTCAAACCCCCAGGGGTTTCACCAATTTTGATACAACTGGGCAGTGAAAATGAAAAATTACATTTTTTTACACAAAAATGCAGTTCTGGCTCCAAATTTGTCATTTTAACAAGGAATGAAGGAGACAAAGCACCCCAAAATCTGTGCCCCAATTTCTCCCGAGTATGGCAATGCCTCATATGTGACCAAAAAATACCAGTTGGGTGCATGGCAGGACTCAGAAGGGAAGGAGTGATTTTTGGATTTTGCAGCTCAGATTCTGGTGGAATGTTGGTGGGTGCTATGTCGCATTAGCAAGACCCCCGAAGCACCAATACAGTGGAACCCCCCCACAAGTGACCCCATTTTGCAAACTACACCCCTCAGGGAATTCATCTAGGGGTATAGTGTACATTTCAAACCCCCAGGGGTTTCACCAATTTTGATACAACTGGGCAGTGAAAATGAAAAATTACATTTTTTTACACAAAAATGCAGTTCTGGCTCAAAATTTTTCATTTTCATAAGGTATGAAGGAGAAAAAGCACCCCAAAATCTGTGCCCCAATTTCTCCCGAGTATGGCAATGCCTCATATGTGACCAAAAAATACCAGTTGGGTGCATGGCAGGACTCAGAAGGAAAGGAGTGATTTTTGGTGGTGGAATGTTGGTGGGTGCTATGTCGCATTAGCAAGACCCCCAAAGCACCAATACAGTGGAACCCCCCCACAAGTGACCCCATTTTGCAAACTACACCCCTCAGGGAATTCATCTAGGGGTATAGTGTACATTTCAAACCCCCAGGGGTTTCACCAATTTTGATACAACTGGGCAGTGAAAATGAAAAATTACATTTTTTTACACAAAAATGCAGTTCTGGCTCCAAATTTGTCATTTTAACAAGGAATGAAGGAGAAAAAGCACCCCAAAATCTGTGCCCCAATTTCTCCCGAGTACGGCAATGCCTCACATGTGACCAAAAAATACCAGTTGGGTGCATGGCAGGACTCAGAAGGGAAGGAGTGATTTTTGGATTTTGCAGCTCAGATTCTGGTGGAATGTTGGTGGGTGCTATGTCGCATTAGCAAGACCCCCGAAGCACCAATACAGTGGAAGCCCCCCACAAGTGACCCCATTTTGCAAACTACACCCCTCTGGGAATTCATATAGGGGTATAATGTACATTTCAAACCCCCAGGGGTTTCACCAATTTTGATACAACTGGGCTGTGCAACTGAAAAATTACATTTTTTACACAAAAATGCAGTTCTGGCTCAAATTTTTTCATTTTCACAAGGAATGAAGGAGACAAAGCACCCCAAAATCTGTGCCCCAATTTCTCCCGAGTATGGCAATGCCTCACATGTGACCAAAAAATACCAGTTGGGTGCATGGCAGGACTCAGAAGGGAAGGAGTGATTTTTGGATTTTGCAGCTCAGATTCTGGTGGAATGTTGGTGGGTGCTATGTCGCATTAGCAAGACCCCCAAAGCACCAATACAGTGGAACCCCCCCACAAGTGACCCCATTTTGCAAACTACACTCCTCAGGGAATTCATCTAGGGGTATAGTGTACATTTCAAACCCCCAGGGGTTTCACCAATTTTGATACAACTGGGCAGTGAAAATGAAAAATTACATTTTTTTACACAAAAATGCAGTTCTGGCTCAATATTTTTTATTTTCATAAGGTATGAAGGAGAAAAAGCACCCCAAAATCTGTGCCCCAATTTCTCCCGAGTATGGCAATGCCTCATATGTGACCAAAAAATACCAGTTGGGTGCATGGCAGGACTCAGAAGGGAAGGAGTGATTTTTGGTGGTGGAATGTTGGTGGGTGCTATGTCGCATTAGCAAGACCCCCAAAGCACCAATACAGTGGAACCCCCCCACAATTGACCCCATTTTGCAAACTACACCCCTCAGGGAATTCATCTAGGGGTATAGTGTACATTTCAAACCCCCAGGGGTTTCACCAATTTTGATACAACTGGGCAGTGAAAATGAAAAATTACATTTTTTTAGACAAAAATGCAGTTCTGGCTCCAAATTTGTCATTTTCACAAGGAATGAAGGAGACAAAGCACCCCAAAATCTGTGCCCCAATTTCTCCCGAGTACGGCAATGCCTCACATGTGACCAAAAAATACCAGTTGGGTGCATGGCAGGACTCAGAAGGGAAGGAGTGATTTTTGGATTTTGCAGCTCAGATTCTGGTGGAATGTTGGTGGGTGCTATGTCGCATTAGCAAGACCCCCGAAGCACCAATACAGTGGAAGCCCCCCACAAGTGACCCCATTTTGCAAACTACACCCCTCTGGGAATTCATCTAGGGGTATAATGTACATTTCAAACCCCCAGGGGTTTCACCAATTTTGATACAACTGGGCAGTGAAAATGAAAAATTAAATTTTTTACACAAAAATGCAGTTCTGGCTCAAAATTTTTCATTTTCAGAAGGTATGAAGGAGAAAAAGCACCCCAAAATCTGTGCCCCAATTTCTCCCGAGTACGGCAATGCTTCATGTGTGACCAAAAAATGGCAGGACTCAGAAGGGAAGGAGTGAAATTTGGATTTTGCAGCTCAGATTCTGGTGGAATTTTGGTGGGTGCTATGTTGCATTAGCAAGACCCCCGAAGCACCAATACAGTGGAACCCCCCCACAAGTGACCCCATTTTGCAAACTACACCCCTCAGGGAATTCATCTAGGGGTATAGTGTACATTTCAAACCCCCAGGGGTTTCACCAATTTTGATACAACTGGGCAGTGAAAATGAAAAATTACATTTTTTTACACAAAAATGCAGTTCTGGCTCAAAATTTTTCATTTTCATAAGGTATGAAGGAGAAAAGGCACCCCAAAATCTGTGCCCCAATTTCTCCCGAGTACGGCAATGCTTCATGTGTGACCAAAAAATGGCAGGATTTAGAAGGGAAGGAGTGATATTTGGATTTTGCAGCTCAGATTCTGGTGGAATTTTGGTGGGTGCTATGTCGCATTAGCAAGACCCCCGAAGCACCAATACAGTGGAACCCCCCCACAAGTGACCCTATTTTGCAAACTACACCCCTCAGGGAATTCATCTAGGGGTATAGTGTACATTTCAAACCCCCAGGGGTTTCACCAATTTTGATACAACTGGGCAGTGAAAATGAAAAATTACATTTTTTTACACAAAAATGCAGTTCTGGCTCAAAATTTTTCATTTTAATAAGGTATGAAGGAGAAAAAGCACCCCAAAATCTGTGCCACAATTTCTCCCGAGTACGGCAATGCCTCACGTGACCAAAAAATACCAGTTGGGTGCATGGCAGGACTCAGAAGGGAAGGAGTGATTTTTGGATTTTGCGGCTCAGATTCTGGTGGAATGAATGGTGGGTGCTATGTGGCATTAGCAAGACCCCCGAAGCACGGTGAAATGATGAACCTAAAAATCCATAGATGTGTGGTATATTTTAAAACACTCCTTTATACATAGGCCGGGTTTGTCGGGGCAAGTGTCACACTGGAAAATAGTTTGCTTTCTTATTCCCTTTTTATAGCAAACTTTGCACCTTTTTTGTGTCCTGCCCTTTTTTCCAGTGGAGGGGATTTCATCAGGAAAATGCTGCCCTGGTACAATACGGGGGCCAGTACTAGAAGTACTGGGGCCCTCTGCCTGCTGGTTCCCAAATATTAGGCCCTTTATGACTTCCTCTTGAAAGTGCATAAATGTCCCCCTCTGGCCGGTAGAACGGAATAGCACGTAAGCGTTATACAGTGCCATCTGGATGATATACACGGCCAGCTTCTTGTACCAGATTTTTGTTTTCCGCAGGGCACTGTACGGCTTCAGTACCTGATCTGAAAGATCCACTCCGCCCATGTACCTATTGTAATCCAGGATACAATTAGGTTTTGAGGTGTGGGTACTGGTACCTCGTACAGGGACGGAGGTGGTACTGTCTCCGTGAATTGTTGTCAGTATAAGGACATCCCTCTTGTCCTTATATTTGACCAACAACATATTTTCGGTGCATATTCCCCTGCTTTCACCCCTTCTCATTACTTGGGCAATGTGCGTTTTTGGGAGGCCTCTTTGGTTCTTGCGCACAGTACCGCAAGCTGCTGTACCTCTTGAACCAAGGGCCTTAAACAGGGGGATGCTGGTGTAAAAGTTATCCACATAGAGGTGATAACCTTTATCCAGGAAGGGGTGCACTAAATCCCAGACAATTTTTCCACTAACACCTACGAGGGAGGGGGGGCATTCTGGCGGTTCAATTCTTGAATCCTTCCCTTCATATACCCTAAACCTGTGGGTGTACCCTGAGGTGCTTTCACACAGCTTATACATTTTTATGCCATACCTTGCCCTCTTACTGGGAAGGTACTGGCGGAATTTAACCCTTCCTTTAAAATGTATAAGGGACTCGTCTATGCAAATGAATTTATCTGGGATGTACATCTCTTCAAATTTGGCACTGAAGTGATCAATGACCGGCCTGACTTTGAATAGCCGGTCAAAGGTGGGATCATCTCTGGGTGGGCACTGTGCATTATCGTTGTAATGCAAAAATTTAAGGATTAACTCAAAACGATTCCGGGTCATGGCCATACGGTAAAGTGGGGTGCTGTACAGAACATCTGTACTCCAATATTTCCTAATTTCTGGCTTTTTTACTATGCCCATATGAAACACCAGACCCCAAAACGTCATCATCTCTACTGCATCTACAGGGGTCCACCTAGCAAATGATGACGTGGGGTTTTGAGCAATAAACTGCTGGGCATATAAATTAGTTTGGTCCACCATTAAATTTATAAAATCATCAGAGAAAAATAATTTGAAAAAGTCAATTTCTCTGAGACCTGTGGAATCAAATTGGATTCCTGGGATGGCCAAAAACTCAGGAACCTGGGGCTCAAAATTGTCTGGTGGTGGGGTCCATACGAGATCAATTATTGGGGGGGGGGGTCTCAGCTGCTCTACGGGGGCGTCTTTGAGGGGGTCCCTCATCACTAGAGGAGGAAGAGGAGCTTAAGATGAATCCTTCAAATTCCCCGCTTGCCTCACTGGCTGTGTCAGAGTCAGAGGCAAGCATGGCATATGCCTCCTCCGCTGAATACATTCTTCTGGATGACTGGGATGACATTTGGGATGACATTTGGGATGACATTTGGGATGCCATTTTTATTTTTGTGTTTCTGGTAGTGAAATGTTTCAACACGTGTATAGTGTAGGGGGGGTACAAACTTTATTTCAATGTAGTATGTAGTGTGTAGTGTGTATGTAGTGCAGAAAAAAAAAAAAAAAAAGGTCCTGCGCCAAAAATTGAGCACAGATGTTGGTCAGTAACGTCCGTCACTGAACAGCGCTCAAAGGCAACAGGAATTTGATCAAAAAAATTTGATAAAAAAAAATTAAAAAAAGACCCCACAGCACCCTCAAAAAAAAAAAAAAAGGTGATCAGTGATGCGACACTGATTACCAGTGAGGGGCAGCAGGTGCACAACCTTTGGTGCAACTGACAATGCAACTGGCAGGTATATATTAAAAAAAAAAACCCTGCACCCCCAAAAAGTTGCTGATCAGCACAGATATACTGATCAGCACAAAAGGGGGGGTAGCAGACACAAAATATAGCACTCTCTATCACTCTCTGTCACTATCTCTCTCTATCTATCTCTCTCTATCTATCTCTCTATCTCTCACTATCTATCACTCTATGACACTGCAGCAGCAGCACTGACAGTTATATATATAAAAAAAAAACCTGCAGCCCCAAAAAGGGGGGGTAGCAGACACAAAATATAGCACTCTCTATCACTATCTCTCTATCTCTCTATCTCTCACTATCTATCACTATCTATCACTCTATGACACTGCAGCAGCAGCACTGACAGTTATATATATAGAAAAAACCTGCAGCCCCAAAAGGGGGGGTAGCAGACACAAAATATAGCACTCTCTATCACTATCTCTCTATCTCTCACTATCTATCACTATCTATCACTCTATGACACTGCAGCAGCAGCACTGACAGTTATATATATATAAAAAAAAAAACCTGCAGCCCCAAAAAGGGGGGGTAGCAGACACAAAATATAGCACTCTCTATCACTATCTCTCTATCTCTCTATCTCTCACTATCTATCACTATCTATCACTCTCTATCTCTCTATCACACTGCAGCAGCAGCAGGAAGTCACAAGAAGTCAGATCCAGGAAGCATCCAGCACGCTACAAGCAGTGATCAGGTGATCAGGTAAGGTATTTGCAAGGATCAGGTAAGTATTTGCAAGGATCAGGTCAGTATCACGGCAGATAGGCACGGTGACCGCTCTGCACGCAATTCCAGACCGGAATGGCGTCTGCAGCGCAGTCACCGTTAGTTTAAATGTCGCGCCTTGGCTGTGATTGGTCCGTGGGTCCCACGGACCAATCACAGCCTTGGGGGCAGGTGGGGTGAGGTGTCGTCGTCACCGATGACCCCCTCATGCCCCCTGACGCCCGGCGGTGATTGACACCTGTGTTACCGAGCGTCTGATTCGCTGGTAACACAGGAAAACGCTGTGAATGGCTGTTCACACTGAACAGCCAATCACAGCGATCGCCGACGGGGGGGCGGCATCGCAGCCCCCCCTGGGCATGCAGGGACATGTCTGCTGTCAGGGACAGCAGACATCGTTCCTCTGTCACTGCGTCTCTAGACGCAGTGACAATTTAAAGTCATGACGTACATTTATGCCATGTGTCGGGAAGTACATCCCGGCCATGACGTAAATGTACGTCAAATGTCGGGAAGGGGTTAAATTAAATATATATTCATGTGCTTACAGCACATGAATAAAAATAGCATGCCCCTCCTCAGAATAAAATTCCTGATTTTTTGACACCAAATGTAAAAAACAAAACACTTTATTTTAAAAGTTCACATTCCACTTCACCATAAAAAGATAGCGATTGCTACTCGGTGATTAACCCCTTCCCGACATTTGACGTATATATACGTCATGGCCGGGATGTACTTCCCGACACATGACGTATATATACGTCATGACTTTAAAGTGCCACCGTGTCCAGAGACGCGGTGACAGAGGGATGATGTCTGCTGTCCCTGACAGCAGACATCCTCCCTCATTGCCCAGGGGGGGCAGCTATGCCCCCCGTCATGGGCGATCGCTGTGATTGGCTGTTCAAACATGAACAGCCAAAAACAGCGTTAAACTGCGTGTTGTGTAAAAATTAGACGCTGCTGCCCCCTAGTGTCCAAAAAAATTAAAGGAGGTTAAAATAATGATTTTTTAATAAAGTATAGATATGGTCTTTGTTAGTTATGAACTATTTTGAGTGGTATGATTATTTGTCTCACAAGCAGAAAATGTAACATTTTGCAAATAGCAAAATGTTCCATTTTTTTACGACATTTTGGTATTTTTCACACACAAAAAAAAAAATTGTATCGACCAAAATTTACCACTAATTTAAAGTACAATGTGTCACGGGAAAAAAATCTCAAAATCACTGGGATAAGTAAAAGCAAAAAAAAGTTATCCCCACTTAAGTGATACATGTCAGATTTGAAAAAAAGGCCTCTGTCAGGAAGGCAAAAACATGCTGCGTCGGGAAGGGGTTAATGGCGAAAAAAACCTTGAAATGTATTCGCCATCTGCTCATTGAATAGGGTGATTCACCGTTTTTGTAAAAAATTCACCAAACAGCACAAATTCGCCATAAAAACATGGCGAATCAGGCTCATTGATTACCGCCCATAGACTGGAAAAAAAACTCGTCCAAAAAAGGACACATTTATAAAGGGGAACACAATTATAGGAAGCAATGGAAAGAAAGGTCTTCATTTAAACCAGCGGGTGCAATACAGTTCAACCGATGTATCCAATAACTCTCTTTTTGCAATAATAATTTTCCACGATCACCACCTCTACGGAGTGGTGGAACATGATCGATGGGGATGAAGCTGAAGTCCTTTGGCAGATGATTAGATAATGCAAAATGTTTGGCTACTGGTGGAGTGGATGGCTCTAGCAGTCCATAGGCTTTTTTTTATTGAGGAACGGTGCATGGCAACTCTTTCTTTTAGAGTGCGGACAGTTTTTCCAATATAAATCAAGGAGCAAGGGCATATGATGGCATATACAATATAGCGACTATCGCAATCCAGATGGTACTTGATCTCATATTGTCGAGAGGTAGCAGGATCTACAAAATGCGTGCCAGTTCTCACATACTGGAAATGAACACAATGTCCACATTTGAAGCTGCCCTTTTAAAACCAGGTGAAATGGAGTCTTGAGGTGTGGCAGTTTAAAACCAGGTGAAAGCCAGCCACAGAACCTGTGTAATTAATATGTGTCCCGGATTAAAGGGATGAGTTGGTCACCCCAGTGGAAGCATATCTCCCAACTTCTGATGTCCCCGAGGCGGGACGTAGCTGCTGCGCGGCGAAAATTTCGGGGGGGGGGGGGGGGCAGTGGCCTAATTCCCGGGGCGTGGCCTATACTCGCAGCTCTCCTGCGAGGCCACGCCCCCATTTTGCAGCTATGGGGGCATGACCCAGAGGCTCTATGAGCCTCTAGCCATGCCCCCAGCCCCCTGGCTTTGGGAATAGACGCTGTGCACATGCGCACATTGTTTATTCCCGGCTGCTTAGCAGCCGACAGGGGGGACTCCCAACAACCCCCCTCACCGCGGGACACTGCCGGCCGCGGGAGGGACAGCGGGACAGGCCCTGATAATCGGGACTGTCCCGCTGTAATCGGGACTGTTGGGAGGTATGTGGAAGGAGAGGTGCAGAGGGGGACAGAGGTGCAGGGATGGAAGAAGTGAGAGGTGCAGGGGAGGGGGGGGGGGACACACAGGGGGACAGAGAGGTGCGGGGTTGAAGGAAGTGAGAGGTGCAGGGAAGATGGAGGGGCGGCGGGGACAGAGAGGTGGAGATTAGGATGGAGTGAGAGGTGACATGGATAGAGAAGTGCAGCAGAGACAGATGGACATGGAGGTGCAGGAGTGATAGGTGACAACGGAGAGGTGACTTTTTTTCACCCGTACTCAAGTCCTTAAGTGCTTCCTTTCACCATATATATATATATATATATATATATATATATATATATATATATATATATAATTATTAATTATTTTTCTTTGTCTTACCAAAAAAGGGGTGGGTGCCACAAACATTTTTGGCAGGGGGGGAGCTAAATTTATAGTTACGCCACTGCGTAACACTATGTGCGGCATACCCTATCCTGCCACTGTGTAGGAACAGGCATTGCAGCCACAGCAGTCTACAAGGGTAGCCCACATCTCCCTGACCCTGGAGTGACAAAAATGGGTGTCGAGACACTAAGCCACACCATTCAACAAAACCACCCCCCTTAGTGGCCACTCCTTCTTTTGAAACCATATGCCTTTGGAGCACGTGTTGATTCATGCTGTATCAAAAAGTTAGTGATGTCATTGTTCAGTACCCTATTTTGTTTACCAGCTAATACCCACATAAGGGTTTATTTACTAAGATGGGAGTTCTGTTGAAGATGGGATGTTGTCCACAGCAACCAATCAGATTCTACTTATTTATTTAGCACCTTCTAGAAGATAATAGATAGAATCTGATTGGTTGCCTATAGCAACATCACATCTTCACTAGAACTCCCATCTTAGTAAATAAACCCCATAGTGTCACAATTTTACCCCACCTGAGTGCAGTCTTTGCCAATTTTCCACCACACATGAAAACACAGATAAATAAATCCCATAGTAAAACAGTGGTTTGTGTGTGAATGAAAGTAATACCCCTTTCACATCGCACTTTTAAAACGGTATATTGCCGTTTTTTTCCCCCATTTTAAAACGTTTAAGGCTGCAATGTGAAAGTGCCAGAGTTGATTTACCGGTTAAAGTTAACCGGTATTTCAACACGGTTAAAAAGCAGAGTCCTACACGTTTTAAAGCCGTTTTTTTGGCAGTTTGAACAGCTCTATTTCAATGGCTTGAAACGTGTCCCTTGGGGTTAAACGGGTTGAATGTTTGAATGGTATTAAATGATTTGGTACTCTTTACCTAGAACGGCGCCACCGATCAAAATCGTGGTCATCGCGGGTAAAAATCGCGGTGATCGCGGTAATCACGGGCATCGCGGGTAAAATTGGATGGCCGCGATGACCGCGATCACCGCGATTTTCCCATAGGGAACAATGTTAAAAAGCCTGATTGACCGCGATTTTACACTTAAATGCCTCAATGGACCCGATTTTGGCATATAAATCAATGTAAAATGGGCCACACAGCCCAAATAGGGCCAATGAACCCTTAAATGTCCCCCCAAATTTTTAACGCCACCCCACGATCCACGCCAACCCGAAGCGTGGCGAGCGCAGCGAGCCCGCGAGGGGCGGCGGTACGCGTCCTCCGGCCTTTTCATGCCCTACTATCCACGTCGGCGTGGTGTGAGAATATAATAGTGTGGCGAGCGCAGCGAGCCACCGAGCCCGAAGCGTGGCGAGCGCAGCGAGCCCCGCGAGGGGACGCGGATACCTTCACAGGTAGACGCGTCCCCTCGCGGGCTTCACAGGTGTCCGGGTCGCCACGGACACCTGTGAAGCCCGCAAGGGGACGCGTATAACTGTGAAGGTATCCGCGTCCCCTCGCGGGGCTCGCTGCGCTCGCCACGCTTCGGGCTCGGTGGCTCGCTGCGCTCGCCACACTATTATATTCTCACACCACGCCGACGTGGATAGTAGGGCATGAAAAGGTCGGAGGACGCGTACCGCCGCCCCTCGCGGGCTCGCTGCGCTCGCCACGCTTCGGGTTGGCGTGGATCGTGGGGTGGCGTTAAAAATTTGGGGGGACATTTAAGGGTTAATGGGCTCTGTGGCCCATTTAACATTGATTCCTATGGCCAAATCGGGTGGATTGAGCCATTTAACACTAAAATCGGGTCCATCGCGACTTTTAACATTGTTCCCTATGGGAAATCGTGAGCATCGCGTCGCGGGCATCGCGGGTGCATTTATGGCCGGCCGCGACGCGACCGACACGATTTCCCTGTTTAACATTGGTTTCAATGGGAAATCGCGGGCATCGCGTCGGTCGCGTCGCGGCCATACATTAATGTACCCGCGATGCCCGCGACGGGCGCCGCACTAAGTAAAGAGTACCAATGATTTTTAAAACGATTTTCACCTGCAATGTGAAAGGTCTCAAGGCTCTGACCCGTTTTAAAGTCCCATTTAAGAATACCGTGTCATTACCCATTTCTGCAATGTGAAAGCAGTATAAAATAATATGGTATATAGAAGCTAGATACATAATACTGGTAAGATTGTTGTACAACCATGAAGTCTGCCTAGAAGTTTTATTGCAGTTCATTGGAGATTAATAATAAACAGCCGACTAGCAATTTCCTCATTCACATGTTCACAATACCAAACGTGCATACAGGCAGGGCTATTTTTCAGTAGGCTCCAGCAGGAACTGAGGCCATTATTCTAGTTCACTCTTTCTGACAAAATATTTCTTAAGGTGAGTACACACGGGTGCAATTTCATGTAAAATCGCTGGGAATATGGTCGCTGAGCGACCATATTGCCAGTGATTTGGAGCCCAGCTGGCGATAAATCGCCAGCTGCGCGCTCCCGTGTGCACTGCCTTATGGTCGCTGGTCGCAGGAGCATGCTCCTGCGACTAGCGGCTTTCCCCGGCGATCGCTGTGCCGGGAGGTCAGCGCCGGGGAGATCAGCGTTGATCTCCCCAGCCCCGTGCCGCTGCTCCCTCCCTCCTTCCATCAAAGTGACAGCAGCAGCGTCTGCTGCTGCTGCGCTCCCCCTCCGCCCCGTAGCAGTGTCTCCTTTTCATCGCTGATGAAAAGGAGACACTGAGCAATATGATTGCTGGGGATATATTGCTAGCAATATATCCCCAGCAATCATATTACCCCGTGTGTACATAGCATTAGATGGACAAAACCATGTGCATTGCAGGTGAGGCAGGTGTAAAACCCCACCCAAATCTAATTATCTATGCACAAGTAACACCTGCCTCACCTGCAGTGCACATGGTTTTGTCCATCTAAGAAATATTTTGACAGAAAGAGTGAACTAGAATAAGGGCCTCAGTTCCTGCTGGAGCCTGCTGAAAAATAGCCCTGCATACAGGTGAACAAAAAATATATAGCAATTGTGCCCTTAAGATAAAATCCTTATAGTCTAATTGCTTCCTCTAGTTCCTTCACGCTGGCTGTTAGAGAGCTAAAATATGCACTGTTCACAGTAAAGCCAGTACATTTATACTGTATGTGCCTAGTATAAGGCTATTCATGTGCTTATATACTGCTATACAGAAGCTTTTGCAGGAACTGAAGATTCTGTCGTTCTTGGCTCCAGAATCAATTTTTTTTTTTTTGCTGGTGTACTTTCAGCTGCTGCTGCTGCATATCTTTGAATAGCCTTATAATGTTTGCAGAGTGTCTTTCTTTCTTCTTACACTTACTGTATATGTAAATTCCCTGCCTCTGAGAGTTTGGACTTGAGGTTTTACTGATCTGGTTACAGAGAGTGACAGACTATCTCTTTCTGAATGCTATTGCTGTGTGTCCTCATTGAGGATGATGATCTCCCCTTCATCCTCCTCAATGCTCCCTGCAGGGAAACATTTCTTAGCAGTTAAATAACAACAACACATTTTGCAAAACATGTGTTGTTGTTATGTTACATAATAGAGGAATGAATCCATATTTATTGCCTCATCTATTTGCAAACTTCTAGGTACTGCTATGCCTTCCAGTGAGGTAACTAGACATGATGTGCCCCCTTGCCAAAAAAGTTTCTGGCACCTATACATTAATATTTTTTATTTTTACCAAGGTTTTAATGCTTGTTGTCAGGGGTTACATGATATTTACCAGGCTATAGATGCTCATTGCCAGGGGTTTCTTGCTCGTTGCCAGGATTAACATGCTTATTGCCTTGGGATACATGCTCGATGCCAAGGGTTTCTTGGTCATTGCCAGGGTTTTCATGCTCGTTACCTGGGGTTTCTTGGTCATTGTCAGGGATTTCATGTTTGTTGCCCGGGTTACATGCTAATTGCCTGGGGTTACTTGCTCATTGTCAGGGGTTACATGCGTGTTGACAGGGGTTTCTTGCTTGTTGTAAGGAGTTACATGCTCATTGCCAGGGGTTTCTCGCTTGTAGGCCTGCAAGCGTTTCCCAGTATCTGGCACTTCTGGCTAACACTGTGCACGCTGCGCTCCTCTGACAGACGCTAGAGGATCGGTAGGACCTTTAACATCTGTCTCCTCCAAGGCGGCTGCCATTTTTCGAGTTGCAATTTCAGCTGATCGATGTGGATGCCCAGACCACATGTAATCTGTAGAGACCCTGCGCCCCCCCCCCCCCCCGTCCTCCGGTACTGACTCCCCCAAGCCACAGTTTGGACTGCAGGGCCATTGTTACGCCCCTGATTGCTCCAAAATAAGGATGGCATGTGGCCTAACCTTCTTGCCCTGTGAGCTACCAGTTGAAGCAATCCCCAGTTGCTGAAAGGGTTTTATTGTGTTTTTCTATTGGGGTCCATAAAAAATATATCTTTATGTATGTATGTATATATATATAATACTGAATATACATGTACTGTATAATACAGTATTTAAACCTGATGACATGTAATAATATGTGGTATGATACTCACGATGTATGCATGTCTTTCCATTTCTGGGTATTTGTAATATTGTGCATTATTTATAACCCCGCTATGACCAGAGGTTGTTTCTGCCTCTGTGATCAGGCCCATTTTCATTATTGTGCTCTACTTACTTTGTCATCTTTCATTCTACTATTTAAGTAAATGTCTTTTTTTGTGAATTATAAAGGGGAAATTGAACTATGTTCGAATCACGATGTTCAGTTTCCTAATCCCGAGAGTTGCAGCAGCCACCATCATTTTCCTGAGTATCTGTATGGGGGGATGGGCTTGGCTATATTGATATCCATGATGTGTTAGCATTCTGTATCCCTACAGCATTCTGAATGCACTTTGCAGATCTCTCCGAGAACCGAAGTCCCAAATAAGTGTCTCTTTTTAACATAAGAAATATTAATAAAAAACAAATAAATAAAACAGACGTTAGTTTTTACTTTGAAAAAAAGTTACCAAAAATACACTTGATTTTGTTGTGTCCTTTGTCATGGTTACTATTCCATTGGCTTAAATCAGCTTCAGTTACAGATTTGCGAACTGCTGTCGGTAGTCACCCAGCACACAGTAAGGTCATCCCGCATGCCGGGTCCCTTCCCACGATGTGATTGCAAACTCCTGCAATCGCATCGCTGTTATGTGCACTTTTTTCTGTGTAGCAAAGTGCTCATATATTAAGGGTAGCCCCCTGGCTAAGCAGCACAGCTGCAATGCCAGACACTGCACTACCATGTTTAAGGTGGCAGCAGCTGCGTATGAGTTCACGGAGACACTGTGGCCCACCGGAAAAATGCTGCGTTGCTGCCCCCAACCAGTTATTAGACTGCAGTCACATTGAGAAACTTTTTCTAAATACAACTGCAGTTTCAGGGCTCGCAAATCAGCGAATAGAAATGGGCCAAGGTCGACTTGGTTTTAGGTCGACAGTCATTAGGTCGACATGAGTTTTTCTCTGTTTTTTGAGCCGACATGTGCCGACAGGCGGTATTTCATGCCCTACCATCCACTAGGGCGTGGTGGGAGAATAAAATAGTGTGCCGAGCGCAGCGAGGCACCGTGCCCGAAGCATCGCGAGCAATGCGAGGGGCTGCGGTTCAACTCCAACTGTGTCCATGTCGACTGTGTCTACATTCGGGTCAAAAATCAGTGAAAAACTCATGTCGACCTAATGACTGTCGACCTAAAACCATGTCGACCTTAAGTCATGTTGACCTTGAGACATGTCGACCTTCAACCCTGTCGACCTTGGGGCCAGTCGACCTTCCGGGGTCGAGCTAATGACTGTAGACCTAAGTCTGGTCTGACAGATGTACCAATTCCTATTTATGTGCTACGTGCAAAAGCAGACAATATTTACCGTACAGCTTACTCAATAGCAGGCATGTCCGAAATATGGCCCTCCAGCTGTTCTGAAACTACACATCCCAGCATGCCTTGCCATAGTTTTAGCATTTCCTAATACCAAAACTGTGGCAAGGCATGATGGGACTTGTAGTTTCACAACAGCTGGAGGGCCATAGTTTGGACATGCCTGCTCTATAGTAATGATTCAGGAAGTTAGTCAGGCTCAGGCAATAGGTCAGATACCTCCTGACGAATGCTTGCTGAACAATTCTGTTTATAGGAATGTCAACAAATACTTGCAAAATCAGAGCCAGAAAATATGTAATGGGGCATACACACGGGGCATGCTGATAGCCATTTACTGTCTTGATGCAGGCTGGGAATTTTGCTTCAAGGCTCTGATTGTGTGACCATCACCTGTCTCTGCTCAATGGCCTATAGAATTGTGGGGTGCTGGGCAGCTACTCATTGTGCCTATACATTAAGATAGCTCTGACCAGTCAGTGTAAACTGTCAGTCACTGTGATTAGTATCAGGCCAGGACCAACATTCATTCAAGTATTGTAAGTACTGTTTGCATAAGTTGCATAAATTGCTTTATATCAACTATGAAATAAGGCAGTGTTTTGTGTGCTTTCTACAAGAGGGTACAGGGAATTGCCTGCTGGGCTTTGGGCCCCCCAAGAAACCATACCCTATAGCGGTTGCATCCCCTGCACCCGTTACGGATATGCCACTACTGCCTCCAGTTCTTCTAGTTGGAGCAGGTTGCAGATTAGTTAATGATTAAGATTTATGGTTAATGGTTGGCTGAGGGTCTTTGGAATAGTTATCTAGTTTAGGGTACACATATAACAACATGTTGTTGGCATAGGTTTAGAAACAATAAACTGCCACAGTTATACTCGATTCAAACCATATCATGCTTTACTCATTAACAATATAATGTACAGTATGTTTTTATTCCTTGTATGTAGGTTATCAAGGATATTAGAGACTGCTGTTGTACAATTCTGAATGTATTTTGTGTAATTATGTGCTCTGCATTTTTACTCTGGGCTACCATTAAACAACATTTTCTTGATACTCACAGATGGTACCACAAAGAAACTACGCAGTAATATTCGGCGCAGCACAGAGACCGGTATTGCCGTGGAGATGAGGAATCGGGTGACAAGGCAAGGAAGTCGGGAATCCACAGATGGCAGCACAAATAGCAACAGTTCTGATGGCACGTAGGTCACCGACTTCTTTTTTCAAATTTTTTATATGTTCCTTTATTTGCTACAAACAATACTTTCTGCATAATACAATCCCCATTTAATCCCAGAATGTCTCATTTTTTTTTTTTTTTCTCCTTGCTGTATTTTTTCTCTCTCTACATTTAGGTTTTCTGCAAGTATTTAATAATAAAAACAGCCTAGAGTACTGAGAAGCCTTAAGGTGCCCACACACACAATAACGATCTGCATTAGTCTTGAAATCTTTTGTCCGTTCTGGACAAAAGATTGCAGGCAAGCGCACATCTTCACCAAAGACTTCTCTTAAGGCCCCCATACACTATGCGATTTTCAGCCAATTTCACTAAATTTTGGCCATTTAGGCCGATAAATCAGGTGAAATCGGCCCAAAATCGTATGTGTTTGACATCTGATCCGATCTGATGCGTGGTCCCATGCGCTTCAGATCGGATCATGGCATCAGACCTGCTGCACATAAGATATATGGTTTTCCATAATAAATCCAAAGCACACCCAAATGGGTTGTGTTGGTTCCTGGCAAGAGAGCTCACAGCTACTAATTAAACTTCCAGAAATCTTTGTCTTACCCCTTTGTTCCATAAGCTACTATACATTACAAAATGGTATTATACTTTCAAAGGTGGGGGCAACCGTTAGCATGGCCGATGTAAAGGTTCTTGGCACCTTAGGCAAAACTTCAACTACTGCCCCCACCCCAACCAAACTTTACACTGTCACCAAGACCCACTTTCAACTCCTCAAGTGAAAACATGGAGGTGGCATCTTAGAAGACCAACAGTGGTTACCTGTATTAAGTATGGTATACGGTCATTAGTTCGACCCATATTAGGTCCACATGCATTGGTTCTACCGCTGAAGGTCAACATGGCTTAAGTTGGCGCATGAAATAGGTCCACATGGCTAAGCTCAACAGGGTGGGAAGGTCAACACAAGCATTAGGTCAACAATGGCAAGGACGACATGAATTTTGAATTTTACAAGTCCCCCAAAGCACCCTAGGGTGGAACACACTTTGGGAACCACTGCTCTATACACTATGTCTATTTTTGTATTTGCAGATTTATCTTCCCCACAACCCGACTAGGAGCAGAGAGTCAGTTTAGTAATTTTTTGGATGGACTTGGTCCAGCACAGATTGTTGGGAGACAGACCCTTGCTACGCCTCCTATGGGTGAGTAGAACATTCTGTAATAAATATTTCTATGTCGCAAAAAATGTTTTCATGTTATGAACTTTACAGTTTCCAGATACATATGTTCATTGACATATTTATAATAGGTGCATACTGTGAGGTGTTCACTGGCCTTTGAGTTACAGCTGCCCAGAACAGACCCCATGGATTTTGTGAAGTTGTTGCTCCCATCTGTAATGTGCAAGTGGCTCCATCTTTGAGTGAAATACAGAAAGCATCATAACAGATGATAGCAAGCACTATGGCACTGTACCAGCACCTTTGCTATATTCTGTGGGTGTAGCAACTTCTCGAAAATACTACTGGAAAGATGGCTGCACACTGAAAGCACCTCTAAATAATAATTAGTAGTTGCTGTAATCAGTTTACAGACTGAGCAGATGCATGAACTTACATTCTATTTGAGAGCAAAATTGCAGAAGTCATAGCTGTAGTACATTTACATGTCCATGGAGACGCATAGCTCAGCCAATCAGGGCTGCATTTTAAAAAGCAAAAGTCTATGTGAAAAGGTATTGCTGGTATTGCTAGAAGCAGTTGTTCATATGGGTGTGCACAGCATTAGGGTGTGTCTGTGCACCCTAACACTCAATGTGCACCCTAACACTCAATGTGCACATGCCTATGACCACAAGGAGATGCAGATTGAAATTATGGGGGAAATTTGCTAAAGAAAATTTGTAAAAAATAGGTGTATTAGTATCCAGAAATACACTTATTTTTGACATTTACTATCCCGAAAATACGGCAATTTGTATTCGTATTGATAGCACATCAATACGAATACGAATTGCCGTATTTTCGGGATAGTAAATGTCCAAAAATGAGTGTATTTCTGGATACAAATACACCTATTTTTTTTTTACAAATTTCCTTTAGTAAATTTCCCCCTTTATGGTGATTCATGCAATTCAATGGGTGTTCCTAGGTGTTGAATGGGAGGGGGCTAACACTTGGAGCATGTTGCAGGTATGTTGATGTGAGTGGCTGCATCTAAACACACAGTTGCACTTACATCGGCGGCAATGGTCACTCGGACATTCTGTGCCTGTCACAGGCAGGTGCAGTGTCTGATGGTACAGCTGATTGTGTCCTGATAGTGTGTCTATGTGCACACATTGACAGTGATTTGCATGCATCGGCTAACATAGTTTTGGATGACTTTAGCTCACTATCTTCAATGGGGCCAGCCTTTCCAGGAAGGGATTTTGCAATCCCTCTCCAGTGGGCTGGAGTAGGGAAGCCAATTCCGTGGCATTTTTTCAATCCCAAAAAATGAAAAATGTTCAATAAAAAAAAAACCAATGCCCCGCATGTTTACTTACATGAAGTCCGGTGGGTGGCTGGGCATGCTGATGTTTCCGGTTGCTGGGTCGCCAGAAGGGTGGGCATGGAGCCGGGAGTGGTCTCAGGGAGCAAGGAGCCAGGTGTCTCCAGGAGCCAGCCAACATGTCCAAGACAGGAGCAGGCAGGAGAGAGTTCTCCGTAAGCCTTGCTCATTGAGAGGGAAGCTTGCTTACTAAAGTGAAGCTTGATTACTTAAGTGACTTGTGAGTTGGAAACTGAAGCAGGTGATTTAGAATACTGAAAAGGTGAGTTTGAACACAGTCTAAATTTTCATATTCTATTTTATTGTGATATATTCATCTTCTCTCTATCCTACTTTAACCTGTTGCTCAATTTTGACATTTAATTCATTTTATCTATATTTTTTCCAACATTGTATTTCATTTTACTCATTGACTATTATTTTCTCTTATCTTTGCCACACATTTATCGCACCCTGTTTCCCTCTTCACGCCTGCTCACATTTGCCTCACTCCTGACCTTCTCTGTTCCCTTCATCCTCTCACTTGTTGTTTCATACTTAATTGGATTACTCAATCAACCTGATTTTACCCACTTGTCTCCTCTCTGACAGTAGTTCCTTTCCTGTTACCTTCTCTCTCACTCTGTTTTCTACCACATCCTCGGAAATCTACTACAGACGCTGCCTGTCCTCCCAAATCCCTCTGTCTGCTTTCACTAACCTACCCTCTCACCTTCGGTTCCTCATGGCTGTTAATCTCTCAACTTCACTTTCTCCAATTGCTCCTCCCCCCTCCCATCCCATACCTATCCTGACCACTCGCCCGCGCACCCCCACCTCCTTTTCTCCTCCTTTGAGTCTCACTCTATCCGTCTATACTACCCCTACCACCTCCGTGTCGCTGCAATCTACCGCCCCCCTGGCCATCTCCCAATTTCTTGACAACTTCGCCGCCTGGCTTCCACACTTCCTCTTCTCTGACCTGCCATCTGTCATTCTTGGTGACTTTAACATCCCCTTGGATAACCCCGCTGATCCTGGCACCTCCAAACTCCTCTCTCTCTGCTCCTCACTTGGCCTATCTCAGTGGACTACCTCTCCCACCCACATCCAAGGACACTCCCTCGATCTCGTCTTCTCTCGCTCTTGTTCCCTTACTGACTACACTATCTCTGCTTTTCCTCTTTCTGACCATCACCTCATCTCCTTCTCCCTCACTGCTCCCCCCTCTCCCACCCCCCTCCCAAGCGCATTGTCTCACGGCATAACGTCAACACACTTGATCTTGCTGCCTTCTCAAACACGCTGTGTCCTCTTCTCGCCCCAATCGCCCTCATGTCCTGCCCGAACCTCGCCGCCTCCCTCTATAATGACACCCTATCTTCGGCAGTATTTATTGGATGCACCAATCCCAGTGTTTTGGGGGCCAAATCCCGGGATCCTGACGATCCCAATCCCGGGATTGGCCACCCTAGGCTGGAGCCATTCACATTTTCAATTGTGATATTTTTGTATTGCAGATGTGCAGCTGGATAGCCATGCCTGCACAGTTTATGGGCTACGTTTTTGTTCACATTCAAAAATCCTTATTGCAGCAATATGCTGTAATAAGAAATGTAACATTTTTGAGGCGCGCCACATTTTATAATAAATCAGAATGTTGATATTTAAGTAGGAACAATAGCTAAAGTGATGTACGAATTAAAGTCTGAGAGACATCCTAAACCACTGAGGAAAGATCCAGTAGCTATACCCTAACATTTGCTACCACCAATTAAACACATCAGTTGATGGAATTTTTTGTGGATCCCACCAAGCAAAGGTGGAAGCTATGTCCCAACACATACCACCAGACACGGGTAGAAGCTATACCACGACACGTGCCATTAGAAATGGGTAGAAGCAGGGCCGGTGCTAGGGGGTTCGGCGCCCTCCTGCAAACTATAAATTTGCGCCAACCCAAACTTTACAAAGGGAGGGGTGTGGCCACACAATAATGCTCCGACTCCAAATTACACTACACAGTAGCACAATCTTATTCACCAGTGCCGTAACTAGCCATTTTGGTGCCATGTGCGAAGATATAGGGACAGTGCGCGCCGAAGGTGCGCGCAAAATTGTAGAAGCGTGGCTTCATGGGGAATTGGCGTGGTCACATAAAAGTACCAATAACACCATAATCCCCTTAACACATTATGCTTCACACCTCAAAACCCAAAGCACATTATAGTAACCACACACAGTAATGCACATTATTCGTAATGCCACACATCATGATGCCCCTTGCACAATATGCAGAACACCATAATGCCCATTACACATTATGCCACACACTGTAATTCCCCTTACATAATATGCCATGCACTATAATGCCCATATGATATTGACACACATTATGCTACACATAATGCCCCGAGTACTCCTGCATATGCCCACATTTGTAGCGTTGCTTATTCATAACACCCACACCAGTTGTGAAAAGTAGTTGCTCTGCTTACACGTAGTGCCCACACCAGTTGCCGTCAGTAGTAGCGCTGCGTAACCATATACCCACTCCAGATGCTGACAGTAGTACCTCTGCTTATACATAACACCCACACCAGTTGCCAAAAGTAGTTGCTCTGCTTATACACATGCCCACACCAGTTGCCTAAAAGTAGTACCTCTGCTTATACGTAGTGCCCACACCAGTTGCCGACAGTAGTAGCACTGTGTAACCATATGCCCACACCAGTTGCCGAAATTAGTAGCGCTGCCTGTACACATGCCTACACCAGTTGCTGACATTAGTAGTGCTGCCTCTACACGTGCCCACACCAGTTGCCGACATTAGTAGTGCTGCCCCTACACGTGCCCACACCAGTTGCCGACATTAGTAGTGCTGCCTCTACACGTGCCCACACCAGTTGCCGACAGTAGTACTGCTGCCTACACACGTGCCCACACCAGTTGCCGACATTAGTAGTGCTGCCTCTACATGTGCCCACACCAGTTGCCGACAGTAGTACCGCTGCCTACACACGTGCCCACACCAGTTGCCGACATTAGTAGCGCTGCATATAGACGTGCCCACACCAGTTGCTGACATTAACAGCGCTGCCTGTACACATGCCCACACCAGTTGCCGACATTAGTAGTGCTGCCTATACACATGCCCACACCAGTTGCTGACATTAGTAGTGCTGCCTACACACGTGCCCACACCAGTTGCCGACATTAGTAGTGCTGCCTACACATGTGCCCACACCAGTTGCCGACATTAGTAGTGCTGCCTACAAACGTGCCCACACCAGTTGCTGACATTAGTAGCGCTGCATACACATGTGCCCACACCAGTTGCCGACATTAGCAGCGCTGCCTATATACGTGCCCACACCAGTTGCCGACATTAGTAGCGCTGCCTACACATGTGCCCACACCAGTTGCCAACATTAGTAGTGCTGCCTACACATGTGCCCACACCAGTTGCTGACATTAGTAGTGCTGCCTACACACGTGCCCACATCAGTTGCCGACATTAGTACACTCACACTTTACAATGGTGGCACTGGCAGCTCATCCTCTGCTGTTTCCTGGTGTCTTCAGTCAGCCTTGCTCCCTTGTAGCTCCGCCCCTTCTGGTCCATGTAGCCACGCCCCCTCTGCCCGTGTAGCTCCGCCCCCTTTCGGACCCTCCCGATGACCAGCTGATGAGGAGGGATCTCTGTGCCTCCGTCGCTGCTGCCTGTGATGAAGTGTGATGAAGTGTGACAGGCGCAGCAGCAGCCGGCAGGCACGGAGGACAGCAGAGGATGCACAGCAGGGACAGCGCCTCTCCTGCACGGCGCCTACCTGCTTTGCATCCTCTGCTGAGTGGGTAGCGCCGGCCCTGGGTAGAAGCTATATCAGGACATATAAGACCAGACACAGGTAGATCCTATACCAGGACTTGTCCCTCCAAACACATAAAGAAGGAAGTCAGCTCTATGCTAATTGCAGCCTGGACTGTCAGAAGCAGAGGGAGGGAACACCTCCCATTGGGACTGATTGTAGTTTCTGTGAGTGACAGGTAGGACTTCAAACAGGACTGCATCTGGCTTCACTGACACTGAGCTGATTGGTGGATTTTATATGGTTGCAGTCATGCCACCCATAGGTAAACTCTGTCACTGAATATATACAGTATTTATTTTAAATGTTTTATACAGACATACAAATTCTGAGTATGAGCATGCAGTTATTCAACATCTTAAATACTAATAAAATTAAAATATTCCAAAGTACAACAGGGTTAAAAAAAAATAATTGTAACACAGGTCCGACTTGTCTTAGGCAGAAGTTGGACCTGTTTTCCCTTGAGCTCCCCCAGCAGCTCACCAGGAGGGCTACTTCTGACTAGGTCTTTTTTGACATGCCATAAAGTGTAAATAAACTCCTGGAAGGTACCGGCGGAGTTCAAAAGGAATCAGATACAATACATTGCGGCGATGTGCTGCTGATGATCTGATTTGTGCTGCACTTACTGTATGTTCTACAGGATCTGATTTGATCTGATACACATGGGTCGATTTCACCTGATATAAGGGCCCGATTTGTCAGATTAAGTTGAAATCGTCCCAAAACGGACCTATGTATGGCCTCTAGATATTGGTAGAAAAAACAGAGCAGATAAATCAGCCACGCAGCACTGCAGCACTGCACATTAATGTATCAAATGCAGTGGGAATCCGTATGTAAAATTCACAGTCACAAAGATCAGACACGGCCATGTTTGCCAGACTTCCAGGATGAAATGAATCAGTTTGCCCGTCTCTGATCACCACTACTTGCTTCTGATCGTCTCCTCACCTATAATGCTGTTATATTAGTTAATTAACTCTCCTATGATGTCATTGCTGGGAAAGTGATGTACAGTAGCTCCCTGCTGTACATGCAGCTCTCCTGCTCTGCAGTCTGCTATATTTCTGTGTCATTTCCAGTCTGTAGTTGTGCTGTATTTCAAAGAACACTAAGTTAAACTGTGCCCTATATAATGTGCTATGTTACAGTTAGTTCTTTTTTGTCTTTATATTAAGTTATATATTAAGTTATACTTTTGGCTTTAGGTCTTACCATGCCCAGAAAGGCAAAAACTGCGTAGGCAATAGAGACAGCTGTGGGACAGTTGGGCCCAAAGCAACCAATCAGATTATGTCTGTCACATTGTTGCCGACTTTATAATTCTCCTCTCCGGGCTTCTCCAATGGAGGAGAGTTCCAGCAGCCGCTCAGGGGGCGGGCTTAAGTATGACGTCACTAAGCCCCGCCCCCATGATGACAAACTGCTGAATTCACGTATCTCCGAGGAGGGGGCAGGGCTAAATGACGCGATTGTGTCATTTTTGCTCCGCCCCCTCCTCTGATACCCGAGGATTGCGGGGCGCGGAGGGGAGGGATTTTCGGGAGACTCCTGGCCATTCCGGGAGAGTCGGCAACCCTGGTCTATCATTTTGTAGGATGCAATAGAGAAATGATAGGCAGAATCTGATTGGTTGCTATGCATCATCACCTCTTTCCAATTTTATAAGCTTTGGTAAATTTGCAGCTTTTATTCATGGAGTATTATTCTGTTCTCTCCCACACTCATCATAATGTGTTACTATCATATAAATATATAGAGAAAGCTACAACTGTATGCATAGAGGAATAAATTGTATTTCCTCTGTGTTTTTTTTTTTATAACATATGTATTTTTAATATCACTGCAATATGAGTACTGCAGTACTACTCTATTGTGTATGATAGACTAGATTCCTTCCCAACACTGCCGCTGACTGAAGCATTAATACTGTATAACTATATCTTACAGTACTATACAGCCCCCTTGTGGTCATGAGTGGGAATGCACTTGTAGCTTGATAACACTGGTGAATTTTAGATGTCTACAGATTATCATTAACTTCCATTTTCCTGCAGTAATTAACATATGTTATCACAACTATTCACAGTGATAAAAATAATAAATAATATGGCAATGTAATAGTTCAGTCAGGCCAAAAGTTTGTTTTTCAGAGCTTGTTGCATCCAACCTTTGCTATATAGCCCTTGTTCTAAAATTCTTTTTTATGTATTAACAGCAATTTATTTATGATTTTGTCATAGCTGAACACTGTCCTGCTGTCCATCCTGCGAGATGCATGGGGGGGGGGGGGGGGGGATGGGGGCGGCAGAATTGGAGGACCCAGCAATCATCGCTTCTCCTTTTTCGGGTGTGGCCATGCTTCCGTCGCAGCAGATTGTACCTATAAAACCGGGAAAGTTGGGATATATACATCTCAACAGGTCCTGTTTTTAATGATCCAGTCTGTATGCAGTTGGGCTAATTAGTGACCCAGCAAATCAGATAAAGCAGATTTATCGGTTACTGAATGACTGTGCAGGTGTACCGTACATGTCACGCATACACAAGCCCAAATAGTGACAGAAATTGCGTATGGATCCTAAATGCAATTTGTCCAGAGGTTGACTGCCTCGATCAACCTGTCTGAGTCACAGAGTTGTGGAAGGGTCAGAATTACTCACATTTACATAAACTGGTAAATCATTCACTGGCTCGTGAATGGTATATGGATTTGTGAGTGGATAGCGAATAGCGTCTATTCACAATTTTCTTACAAACTGACACGGGTACGGTTTTGTTTCTGTCTGGGCGGCGGCTTTCTACTAAAGGTGGCCATACACACGCAGATTTATCTTCAGATCTGGCTGGTTGGAACAAAAACATGGTTATGGATGAGAGCAAATGACAGTTGACCATTTGCTTGGAAATGCTGGAAAACTGACAAACTGTCACTCATCCATAACCATGTTTTTGTTCCAACCAGCCAGATCTGAAGATAAATCTTACTAGTGTATGGGCACCTTAACAACTTTGCAGAGCTGCTTCGGGCTCTGAATCAGGCCCTACACCAGTGCAATATTCAGCAGGAACTCTGTTTCTGAACCTCTTATTAAATATAACATCATCAGGAACTGCAGTTCCTGAACCTGTTCTGGGCCAAAATGTACTGTCCATAACATCATTTTTATTTTAAATTCACCAGTGAGTGCCTTTTGTTTCTAAATACAATATATATGTGAGATGGGTGTTGGGGCAGTGCGGTGTGGTGCCTGCTGCCGTGCAGGTGTCGTCGGACCTGGCGCCGCACCCTCTCACCTTCAGGCCGTGCCAAATCACGGTCCTGGAATTCTCCGGCACCCGGACACGATGGATCTTCTTCCCGACGTAATTCCTCTCCCGGTGTTCCTCGCCATACTGTCAGGAACAAAAGGGTGGTTAAGAAGGCTCCACCGTCAACTCACAGGGAGCCGAAGGTGGAGGGGGTTATGGGTGGCCGTGACCTTCACCGGCTGGGTGAATGGTCATCATTGGCCGGAGCCTCAGCCACCCAGGTGTTTAGAAAGGGGACTCACACGTCCGTGTAAAGTCCCTAAGCCGGTACATAGGGGAAGGGGAGACAGACAGGGATACACAGACAAGATGACACTCACCGTCGCCTTTCTTGTACCTTCTCCGAAATGCCCCTTACAGGTTCCTGTAAGGAGACAACATATACACACAGTGCAGGGCCTAACGCTTACTAGTGTGACACGTAACTGGGTAACTACATCACATAGCTCTCAAACTAACTATGTGTGTGTGGTGCAACACAAACTAACAGTACTAACAATTCTACAGAGATGCCCTGCACGGAAAACAGCATACAATACGGTACCAGATTTCACCAACAAACAGTCCCTTCAATCTCTGCCTAGCCTTGGGTGTTACACTCCCTTCTTACCTAGAGTTGGCCAGCATATGCACACTCTAACAGTCCCAGTTAGCTACTTGGGGAACCACGAGGGGACTGCCGCGGAGCACGTCTACCTGTTGACCCCAACCACCCACCTGAAACCACAATATGGGGCCTAGAGCTCTTTTACTAATCACTTGCGGGCCTAGTACCCGCCTCTTACACCAGGGCCTTACACTGCGATCACTCCTAACTGGCGGCTCAGGCCTAGTGCCTGTCAGTGGCCACAGGCCTAGTGCCTGACTCAATAGCCCCCAGGCCTAGAGCCTGTCCTACAGGGCCTCGGGCCTCATGCCCGGCTATCGTGCTATGGGCCTAATGCCCGGCTAGTTGGGCCATGGGCCTAATGCCGGCCTATCGGGACAGGGGCCACAGGGAGGAGGGGCCCAGCAAAATACGAGGGCCAGGAGGGCCCAACAATCAGCTACCCACGGGCCAAGAGGGCCCGACTATAATGCCCACATGCCGGAAGGGCCCGACTAAGCCCACGGGCCTAGCGCCCGATCACTCAGTGGTCTAGGGAGGGGTAGGTGGCCTGGGGCCGCCTACCTGGTGTTGGGAGAGGCCGCGGGGGGGGGGAGCTTCCTCAGCTCTGATGCTTTCCACCCCCGCTGGCCTCTCCGTGGGTGGCAGCCATCTTCTTTCTTCTGCCACTGGCCTGTCCTGGCCAGCGGCGGCGCCTCTTCTTCTCAGCAGCCAGATGACGCCGGAGGTCTTCTTGCTTGATCCCGGCGTCCTCCTGCGTCTGCCGCAGCCTTGTCCCGCGCCGTCTTCTGTCTTCAGCCGGGGTGCTCCTGCGCTCCGCCGGCGTGGGATCCGCCTTCCTGTTCGCCTCCCGGCGGCATCTGACCTCAGACGCCGGGGGCGGGGACGGCGCGGCGAGCACTGATTGGCTCGCCGCGGCCGTCTCCTATTCGCCGCCGACTCGGTAGCCATGATTGGCTCCCGAACGGCGGGATATTCAAACTGCCGCGAACGGCTTTTTGAACTGCCAGCCGAATTGGCGCCAAATTCAAAACACTGCTCCATCCACCACCGCTTCGCCGCCCGCACTGTCATCGCTGGGATCGGTGTCTTGATCCCAGCGCTGTCTGGAGCTTGGTCCCGCTCCCTCTCCCCCTCACACTGTTGCTCCAGCGCTGGGAGCAGGAGAGCGCTCCCAGCACCGGGCACATCATTACATATACATCTATCTCTCTCTCTCTCCCTCTCTCTCTTTGTATTTAATTGATCCACACCCAAACCTGGAGTTCCTGGACCTATTTTTCCAATACTGCCCTACACGGTATCGTTAATAATGCATGCTAACGCGGGTCGTCATTGATCCCCTCTATTGTCTTTACATGCATTCAGATCCAGAATTAATATTGTCAACAACAGCATACTCCTGGATGTGGCCACTGAACGATATCGATAGCAATATTGTTTAATGTGTATGCATTATATTGATTGTTCAGGGAGTTCCAGCCATTTCATGGAAATCATTAACGATATTGTTCATGGATAATATTGTGCAATGTGTTCCCATCTTAACAGTACCTCTTTATCTGTTAATAATCATTCTGATTTTTTACTGTGTGAGTTCCCAATTGTAAAGCACTAAATATTATGCTGGCACTATTTAAATAAAATGTTAATAAATAGACAATAACAACTATTTAAAAGTGAGAGCTCCCATAACCTAGAACAATTAAAATGTTATCCCCAGGCAACTGTGCCCACCTGTCTGTATCATTATTATACTGTTAGTGCCCTTGCAGGGGTGGATCTGGGAAAAAAACAGTGGGGGAACCATGGCAGGGGAAGAGAGGGAGGAGCAGTAGGTGATGCGAGGGGTTGAGTGAAAGGGAGAGGCAGGAATGATGCCAGGTAAAGGGTTACCTGGGGAAGCAGCGGGTGACAGGTAGATGCAGTGGGGGACAGCAGGGCACAGGGTAATAGGAGTGGATGACGGGGAGAGACAGTGGGTGATATTTGAGCAGGCTTAAGAATGGATAGGAAGGGAACAAAGATGAGGGACACTATGACTAGACTAACAGAGGACGTTCTTGCTGAGGGGCAGGTAGAAGTGGAAAATGGGCTAGTTGGTGGAGGGAAGAAGGGAGACACTGGGCTAGGGGAATCACAGAGATGGTGGGGGGCACTGATCAGGATGTCGGGGACACTTTTTTGAATGGGGGTTGCTGGGCAGGATGAGAAGGGGACAGTAAGAGATGGGAGGAGGGAACACGGTTGACATGATGGGAGACACTGGTATGGGATCAGTAATGGTGGGGACACTGAGCTGGAGAAGGGGCAGACCATGGGAGCCCTAACCTGCCGCTGTTTTCTGTCTGGCCCCACAAAGTCACTCTCACAGCAGCCTATCCCCCGCTACATCACACTACACTGCCAGTGCTGCTCCCGCACTACACCCCCTTCTTTGATGCAGAGTCTGTTTTTGGGGGTTTTAAACAAAACATATCTCAGAGTTTTTTTTTATACATATTCTATTAAGTGGATATCATTCCATGGGTACAAATTGCAATAGCTGGTAGATAGCAATATAGAATAAGATTTAAATATGAATGCTGAAATATGTGGGTTAAACTGTTCACTATCATTATCAAGCTTTCTACTATAAGGGGCTGATCTGTTAGAGGATTTCTGCTGATATCTCCCCATGCCTAGCTGCCTTCTCTCCAGAGAGTAATTTCTGGTAAGACAATCTTCCTGCTGCAAATTGCCCCTATCCTTTGGGACCAATTGCCATCTCTAATCGTAATTACCTTGTTAGTGTTTTACAGTCAAAGCTGTGGCCCAGAGGAATGAGATCATTCCCATCTAGAAAGTTCTGCTATGTTGTTATTCACACTTCTTATTTACAGTAATTCTGTCTATTCCGCCCTGAGAACCATAGGCAGAGAGGAGATAGATTGAGTACAGAGGAGAGGTGTTTCTATACATTCAAAGTATTGTGAGTAATTTGCTTCATGAACTCTAGAGCTTAAAATGCTGTTCATGCCTCTTGTTGAATATTAGATTATCTGTATAGCATAAGGATTAAGAATCTAAACCATATATTTTTTAATAGGTTATCATAAAAGAATAATACAACTTTCCTCCTCACTCACGGCACAGTATATTATTATACCTGAGTGTATTTACACCCATTAGTTCTCTAATATGTATAAGTGGCACCACTGTGGGCATTATGGGCATTATGGGCCTTATTCTGATTGACTCGCAAGGCTGCAAAATTCGCAGCATGGCAAATCCATCAGACTCCGCCCTCTGCTCGCAGACACAAAACATCGGTCGCACGGAGGACCAAATTAATCAGATACATTTTTTATCATTTTTTCAAGTGTCGACAGAGTCAACATAGCGCCGCGTCCCCTCGCATGGCTCGCTGCGCTCGCCATGATTCAGGCACGGTGCCTCGCTGCACTCGGCACACTATTTTATTCTCCCACCATGCCCTAATGGATGGTAGGGCATGAAATACCGCCTGTCGGCACATGTCGACTCATAAAACAGTCAAATGTCCCCATGTCAACCTTTTGCCTGTCGACCTTCCCCATGTCGACCTAATGACCCTGTCGACCCTTTAAAAGTTGACCTAATGACCCTGTCGACCTAAGTCATGTAGACCTTCAGTCATGTCAATCTAAATGCATGTCGACCTAAATGCAGGTCGACCTAAATGCACTTCGACCTAGTGGTGTAGACCAGTGCCAGATTAAGGTCTAAATGGACCTGGAGCTGAAAATTATCAAGGGCCTATTATGCGCAATAATAGTGGTTGTGGCCAGCACCTAATAATGTGGGGGGCGTGACCACTGTTCTGTTTGGGTGGTCTGCTCATGGGTGTGTCTCTATTTGTGTAAATAATTTCAATTAATTATATATGTCTGGAAAAGGCAGGGACGGGCATAGGAAAAATGCAGGGAGATATATTGGCGGGTGCCCTCCAAAGGTGCACCCGCAGCATGCCAAAGTCCTAAGATACTTGCGGGGTGAGACAGCAATCCAGTCATAAAAAAAATACTGAAAGCCGAAACTTGGTAGACAACATTATCAGCACCTTTTATGTGGTCTCCTAAGTTTACCACAACATTTATACAAATCATGCAACACAATAGTAACCCCCTTATACTGTACTTGCCTCTTACACATTATGCCACATGGAATGAGCCAAAATTCACACCGACTGAGCCAAAATTTACACTATGGCTCACAGATTGAGTCAAAATTCACTTTCAGCCACACAGATTAAGGAAAAATTCACATTTTGCCACATGGATTGAGCCAAAATACACACTATACCAAACAGATTAAGCAATAATGCACAATATGCTTCATAAACAGGGGCATTGTGCACCAAAGTGCATTAAATGCATTCAAAATTTACACCATAATGCGCATTACATGTTAAACCACACACCATAATGTCCATTATGTTTTTTGCCAAACACCATAATTCCTATGAAAAATTATGCTACATAAATGCTGCTTACCTACATGCTCATTGCCAGGGGTTCCATGCTCATTGCCAGGCGTTCCATGCTCATTGCCATGTGGGATTACATGCTCATTGCCAAGGGGGAATACATGCTCGTGGTAACGGGGGGACAGCTCCTGCCGGGTAGAAATGACAGCCATTGACAGTCGAGCAGGGGGCTGCCCGGCTGTATTCAGAGCACTGCAGGTTCCGGCTATTTGAAATAAAACCCCTTTCACAGCAGAAAATGCAGGGACTTACCCGGGAATAAGGTCCCAGGATCATGCAGGCCCCTTTTTAACCCAGCCTAGTCCCTGCATTTTCTGGTGTGAGGGGGAGAGGTTAAACAACCAGCTATATCTTCGGAACCAACTGACCCATTTACATGTGGGCTTCGAATGATTTTGGTCCCGTGAAACTGGGCCATTTGTTTCCAGAGAAAACTGTCCTCAAACAACATGAACAGCCATGAAATTACATTTCATAAATGAAAAAAATTGGTACAATATCTCTAGAACCAATGAACCCATATGGACCAGCCTGGTATCAAATTGAAGGCCCAGTGATTTGAGTTTGAGCTTCTGTTATGCCGGAGGGGGAACTGGCAGCTGTTGGAACTGGGTGGGGGTTGGAATTAGCGAGTCCCATGTTATCCTATGGGGAAAACCTTCCAGCTTTGTATGGCGGTATTTCCGGTTCCCGGGGGGCTAGCAACGTGGGGCTGGGCTCGTTGGAAAACCTTGGCCTTCAGCTACAAAATGGGCCTATTTGGAGAGTGGGTCTGGAGCTGTAGCTCCATCCGGCCCATTGTTAATCCGGTTCTGGTGTAGACCTAATACTTGTAGACCTAAATGCTGTAGACAATATGACCGTATCCCGTATAGGCATGAGGGCATTTAAGAGCCTGTGACTTTTGTGATTGTCCTAATAAAGTTGTGTGAATAGTTCATTACCCATAAAAGTGCAGGTGATTGATAGTTAGATCAGCCAATTAGGTAGAAAAAGGGTGGCAGCTTATGCAGGGGTATATAAAGCAGAGTCAGATGATGCTGCTTACTCTTTGAGTCTGGATTTCCACCCTCCCTCCCTTGATTTTTCAATTGCTAACTGGCTTTACAGAAATGAATTAATAATTGGGGGGAAGGCGCTCTCGACCAGCGGTCAATTTTGAGGTACAGGTGATCACTGTGCGGTATTGTCCCCCTCTGCAAGGACGGCTAGTGAGTCCTGCCCCTGCAGGGGGACGTTGGCCACTTTCTCGAAGTGTTTTGCCATGCCATAGGCGGGGCGGTAAGACCGTCACAGTGCGGACTGTGCCTTAAATTCAATGGGGGAGGTTAATCGCCCTGGTTATAAGTTGGGGTGTTGTAGTCGCTGCCATTGCTAACATTTGTTGACCTTAGCTGGTCTCCAAGCGCTTTCCTGGCCATCCCTTTCAATAGGGTCATACCACTTAATAAATATTGTTAACCTTTTAACTTATGCAGTTGTTGTCCGTGTGATTATTTTTAGAATAAGGTGTCGGTGTGATTAATTTTTAGGGGTAATTTAGAGTTAAGTTAAGGTAAATGTCAATCATGATAATTCAATAAGCGCCTTATAAAAAGTCTGTGGTAGGAATGCTTCCCAGAGAGGTAACCCCACCATGCAGGCAGGGCTGGCAACATATATATTGGGGCCCTGTACAATTATATTTCTGGGGCCCCCCACCTAATCCCAAATCCACACAACCCTCTTCTGTATGAGCCTCATTTAACCTTTCGCTGCTCCATATCCTGCTTTCAGGTGCAGACTCTCGTTCTCAGTCCTGTTGGCCTGGCTCCTGGCTGCTGCCTTCTGCTGGCCTGTCACTTTCACAAAAGAACACCGAGCACTACAAGCAGGCACGGAACAGAGGACCCGCACATGTGCTATAAAGTACAGGAGCCAGAGACTGAGGCTACAGTGCCAGCGGTGGGTATGGCTGTGCACCTGCGGCCACTGGCCATGTGCACACACAGAGTAGATGGCTCTGAGCACCGAACGGCAGGGCGCATACACAGTAGACAGCAGTGGCACACAGTGTCAGTCAGACTCAGCCACACACAGATGGTGCACAGTAGACGGCCTGCCCGCGAGGGTCACTGACAGGCCAGCCGTGATGGGGCATGGAAGCTCTGGGGCCCTTGAGATTGCTGGGGCCCGTCATACTTGTTCCCCTTGACCCCCTCCTGCCGCCTGCCCTGCATGCAGGAACAGAGGTAAGCTGAGCAGGGGTCAGGACAGAAGTAGAACTTTCTACATCAAATGCTAGCAATGCCGGTTGTCGCACCTGGAGTACACCAGGAATTGCTGGTTTTTGATCTGGCAACAGTGGGAGTTCTCACAGGGGAAATGTAAGTTCTGCAATTCTCTCCAACTGCAGGAATGCTATCAGCTAACAAGCTCCAAGATGGTGATGTTTGTGCATTATCATGTTCTCAGACAAGGTTGGACAGAAAAATATGACCTGCAGACAGATGCAAATAAGTCTAACAAAATAGTGAAAGGTAATAATATGAAAGGTAGAGCACACAGTGCCGTAAATGTAAATTTTGTGCCTCCCTGCCAAAAGCGTTTTACCTACATGTTCGATGCCAGAGGTTTCATGGTCGTTGCCAGAGGATTCGTTCTCAGGAGTTCATAGTCCTTGCCTGGTGTTTCATGCTAGCCAGCAGCGTCAGTGTTCCTGAATTCCAGCAATTCCAGGTTGCTGTACCCTCACAGTTACTAGAGGTCGAGTAGGACTGATAGCCTTTGTCTCCTCCTTGCTGTCTGCCTTTTTTTGAGGGACATTTTCAGCAGATTTCCATGTGAACTGCCGTACCTCATGGAATCTGTTTAAAGCAGGTGCTGATGCCACCAAGGGGCCATGTGGTCTGTGGTGGCTCGTGCTATGCCACAAAACCCTAGCACAAACCCTGGCTCCGCCTAATGGGAGGAGAGTAGCCAGGGGTGTAGAGCTTCACCGGGTCTGGTTAATTAAAGGGGACATTGCCTAAAAAGGGGCATGTGAAAATAATAGAATGCAGAAAATTAATATTGTGGGGCTGTATGCTCCATAGGGCACACCATTCTAATCAAGAGAGGGCGGAGGGCGACTGCAATGAATTCCAGCTTTGCTTCTGAGAAGCAGATCTCTTCTGCTCAGCCAGCACCATCTTCCCAGTGATATTTAGGAAGATGGCGCATTTGTTGTTACTGTTATTATTCATGCCCCATGCACCGCCTGAACTGGCAGTAGTGTAGTAACATTAACCATATAGTCTGTTTGATTTTTTGTTTTTCAGGGGATGTGAACATTGGAATGTTAGATCGGAATGGTCAGCTTGAAGTTGAAGTAATCCAGGCACGAGGTCTTACTCCAAAACCAGGCTCCAAAACAGTACCAGGTAAATAAAGTCCTTGTGTCATAAGTAAGCATGTAATTTACATTTGATGTAAGCTCTGAGAGGCAGGACTCTTATCTTCCATCCGTCTCACGCTGCACCTTCTCCATGTTCATGTATGATTTATTATTATGTGTGGGCATGAATCTCCTGGCTTGTAATCAGGACAGTAATATGTCTCCAAGTTCCGCACTGTATAACAGGAAAGAAAATTATTATCTTAGTTGAAGGAAACTATTGTATTTCTTTTGTATTATACTTTTTTATGCATCATGTTTCTAGAATGTTTTTATTAATCTGTTTACCCAAACTAATAGTGAAGGTAGGTACAGTAATGTACTGGCTCCATTACAATCTTCATCCACCTACCTGCCAGACACCAGTCCCCAATTCCAGTACAGAGCAGTAAACATCTTTTGCTGCCCTTTACTGTATCACAGTAATAGCAGGAAGGAGACAGGGGAAGAACATCTCTTCCCCAAACCCTTGCTCACTCCACCCTGCTTTATATCTCTCCTTGGAGAGTTACAGGTTGCCTAAAATAATGCAAGATTGCTAGGAAAACCAGTAAATCATGACATGGGTCAGGTAAGTATACTTATCATTTGAACTGGGGTTTCATACAACTGGGCAGAGGCCGATTTTCCATATGGCAACCTAGGTGCATTCATAGCACCCTGCAGATCTCAAAGGGCCAAATACAGATATCCCGGCCATCCAAAACCTTCCTAGAGGAGCATTGTGTAACTACCGCATGACATCATGACATCAAATGGACCTGCCCTCACTCCCAAAGTCCCTTTCTCTGGTTTCATCTGCTGTAAGTGGGCCCCATGAGGTCTAAATCCGTTTCTGCACCTTACCCAAATCTTACGCTGGCCATACAATACAGCGATTTGGACATTTTTCACATGATTCGGACAGACTGGGCCCAGAAATCAGGTGGCCATGTGCTTGACATCTGATCCGATGAGCATCCCCTTGCTCATTGGATTGCAGTCAGAGATCGGATGTTTTGCATTTCCGACCTCTGACTTGGACAGCCTACCGGCAGTCGGGAAAGGGTGATGTCGCATAGTGTAGGGAGGCTTAACTCTGCACATGTTACATCTGTACCACCTGCAGTGCACATGGTTTTGCCCAGGGCCGTTGCTAGACAATTTAGCTCCCAGGGCAAAGACAAAAAATGCCTCCCCCCCCCCCCCCCGCCCCAAATGTATAGCAGAAACTCCGCGCGGCGAAATAGGGGGCGTGGTTTATTTTTAAAGGGGTGTGTGGCTTAATATAAGAGCGTGGTCTAGCAGGAAAACAATTACCTTACATCTTACTTTCGCAACCTGTCCAGACATTGGTTACCGCAGTAATTGTCACTGTCCGCCCACACTTAAGTTGGCGGGCTGAAGGCCACACAGTAACATAAAAATATAAAGGCCCACACAGTGACCTAGTACGCCTCACAGATCAAGGCCAAACAATGACAGACTACTTAAATCATTATACACTATTTATCCGTGATGACAATTACACATTATGCCGCACACTGTGATGACAGACACATTATGCCACTAACTGTGATGACAATTACATATAAGGCGCACACCATGATGACAATTACACATTATGTTGCACACCGTGATGACAATTACACATTATGTCCCACACAATGATGCCCATTAGACCCCACACTGTGATGGCAATTACACATTATGTCCCACACAATGATGCCCATTAGACCCCACACTGTGATGGCAATTACACAATACTCCCCACACCGTAATGCCTATTACACATTATGCCCCACGCGCCGCTGCCGTACAACTGATGCCGTTTACTAATATGCCCCCACAGTGGCAGATATGCCCTCACAGTGCCACACATATGCCCCCACAGTGCCACACATATGCCCCCACAGTGCCAAACATATGGCCCCCACAGTGCCAAACATATGCCCCCACAGTGCCAGATATGCCCCCACAGTGCCACAGATATGCCCCCACAGTGCCAAACATATGGCCCCCACAGTGCCAAACATATGGCCCCCACAGTGCCAAACATATGGCCCCCACAGTGCCAAACATATGGCCCCACAGTGCCAAACATATGCCCCCACAGTGCCACAGATATGCCCCCACAGTGCCACAGATATGCCCCCACAGTGCCACAGATATGCCTCCACAGTGCCAACCATATGCCCCTACAGTGCCAGATATGCCCCCACAGTGCCACAGATATGCCCCCACAGTGCCAAACATATGCCCCCACAGTGCCACAGATATGCCCCCACAGTGCCACAGATATGCCCCCACAGTGCCACAGATATGCCCCCACAGTGCCAAACATATGCCCCCACAGTGCCAAACATATGCCCCCACAGTGCCAAACATATGCCCCCATAGTGCGCCAGATATGCCCCCACAGTGCGCCAGATATGCCCCTACAGTGCCAGGAGCAACACAACTCACTGGGTGCTGATGCTGGAGCTGGTGCTGGTCCTGGGGAGGGGCGCGCATCACGTGTCTCTCCTTCACTGTGTACCTGAAGCTGTCAGCCATTCATACCTTGCGGGCTGGCTCCTGATTGGCTGCCGGCCCGCAAGCTCCTCTGATTGGCTGACAGCCCAGTGAGCGAGGGGAAGGAGAGAAGCGCGATGCGCTCCCCTTCCCTCCCCTGGGAAATCAACTGCTGGCGGCTGGGGAGAGGGGGAGAAACAGAGGCAGCAGCGCTTGAGGGAGCTGCGGGGCGGCTGTTAACAGAGGCGGACAAGCACTGCGGCGCCCCGGGCTGCTGCACGGCTTGTCCGCCTCTAGAAATGGCCCTGGTTTTGCCCATTACAGAAAGATTTAGCATTTTCGATCCAAGCTGAATCAGGGTGAGACGAGGTTGGGAGGAAGACTCCGTCAGTCAGTCTTAAGAGTGCCCATTAGACCCCACACTGTGATGGCAATTACACATTATGTCCCACACAATGATGCCCATTAGACCCCACACTGTGATGGCAATTACACAATACTCCCCACACCGTAATGCCTATTACACATTATGCCCCACGCACCGCTGCCGTACAACTGATGCCATTTACTAATATGCCCCCACAGTGGCAGATATGCCCCCACAGTGGCAGATATGCCCCCACAGTGCCACACATATGCCCCCACAGTGCCACACATATGCCCCCACAGTGCCAAACATATGCCCCCACAGTGCCAGAGATATGCCCCCACAGTGCCACAGATATGCCCCCACAGTGCCACAGATATGCCCCCACAGTGCCACAGATATGCCCCCACAGTGCCAAACATATGGCCCCACAGTGCCACAGATATGCCCCCACAGTGCCACAGATATGCCCCCACAGTGCCACAGATATGCCCCCACAGTGCCAAACATATGCCCCCACAGTGCCAAACATATGCCCCCACAGTGCCAAACATATGCCCCCACAGTGCCAAACATATGCCCCCATAGTGCGCCAGATATGCCCCCACAGTGCGCCAGATATGCCCCCACAGTGCCAGGAGCAACACAACTCACTGGGTGCTGATGCTGGAGCTGGTGCTGGTGCTGGGGAGGGGCGCGCATCACGTGTCTCTCCTTCACTGTGTACCTGAAGCTGTCAGCCATTCATACCTTGCGGGCTGGCTCCTGATTGGCTGCCGGCCCGCAAGCTCCTCTGATTGGCTGACAGCCCAGTGAGCGAGGGGAAGGAGAGAAGCGCGATGCGCTCCCCTTCCCTCCCCTGGGAAATCAACTGCTGGCGGCTGGGGAGAGGGGGAGAAACAGAGGCAGCAGCGCTGGAGGGAGCTGCGGGGCGGCTGTTAACAGAGGCGGACAAGCACTGCGGCGCCCCGGGCTGCTGCACGGCTTGTCCGCCTCTAGAAATGGCCCTGGTTTTGCCCATTACAGAAAGATTTAGCATTTTCGATCCAAGCTGAATCAGGGTGAGACGAGGTTGGGAGGAAGACTCCGTCAGTCAGTCTTAAGAGTGGAAAAAATGGAACAGTTGCTCACTTGTATTCTTACTAACAGTTTCTTATATAGCGCAGTCAATTCAGTTGTCCTTTACAATGGGAAACAAGGTACTTGTTTCCTAGAACGGCCACAATCGGGAGTAATCGTGTACCTTAACTTAAGGTACACGATTAACGCGATGGACCCGATTTCCTTTGAAATCAGGTCCATTTTGCCGGCAAAGGCAAAATCGGGTTCATTGCGTCGGTCGCGTGCATTAACATGGCACGCGACGCGACCGACGCAATGGACCCGATTTTGCCATAGGGTTCAATATTAAAATATTTTTAACATTGTAATCGCGTTCATCGCGTCGGTCTTGTGCCATTATAATGGCACAAGATGCGATGGACGCGATTAAGCACATTTTACATAGCTAACAATGGGAAATGGGCCAATATGGCCCATTTCTCATTGTATATGCCCCCGTCATGCCTATAAATGAATGCCCCCCCCCATTGTGAGCGGCACCCCACGATTGACACCAACCTGAAGCGCGGCGAGCGTAGCGAGGCCGCGAGGGGCGGCAGTACACGTCCTCCGACCTTTTCATACCCCTACTATCCACATCGGCGTGGAGTCGAGAATATAAAGTGTGGCGAGAGCAGCGAGCCACCGAGCCCGAAGCGCGGCGAGGGGACACGTATACCTGTGAAGTAATGCTCGTCCGCTTGCCACGCTTCGGGCTCGGTGGCTCGCTGCGCTCGCCACACTTTATATTCTCAACTTCACGCCGACGTGGATAGTAGGGGAATGAAAAGGTCGGAGGACGCATACCGCCGCCCCTCGCAGGCTCGCTACACTCGCCAGGCTTCGGGTTGGCGTCAATCGTGGCGTGCCGTTCACAATGGGGCCATTTGGGGTCTGGGGACAATTTTACATTGAATCCAATGTAAAATAGGGTCCCAGGGACCCTATTCACATTTGATTCAATGTAAAAATCGGGTCCATCGCATCGCATGCGATTTGGTCGCATGCGATGCGACCGACGCGATTTTTCCGACCCGATCAAAATCGGTGTGGCCATTCTAGTGCCGAACAAGTACCGAAAAAATTATAACACAGAGTAGTTACAGACATCACAATGGTAGGAGGGCCCTGCTCGCAAGCTTACAATCTATAGGGAAATAGACATTGATACAATAGGATTGGTGTTATCTATTACATAAAGGTTCTTGGTGGGCTGTACGATACAGTGACCCAGCAATTTTGGCCAGGGGTCTGGAGGATGGGAAAATGCAAAAGAGAAAATAAGTGAGCATGTTTGTGTTAGTGTAGTTTAGTTTATGGCCTTGTGTCTGAGTAAAATAATTTTATATGGAATTAGGTAGAATACAGGTAATCAATGGATGGACTGACAGAACCATTAATAAGCTTTGATGTAACATTTATTGGTACTGCTTTCCTAGCACGGCGCCCACGATCTAGATTGTATGTGTGGGGCTGATATCTCAAGCATCTCATGCATCTTATGTGTTTGTGCGGCATAAGATGCATGAGATGATGCAATCGACGCAATCGATGAGATTTTTACATTGGAATCAATGTAAAAAGGCCCCAAAACCCCAATTTTAATTGCTAACCCCCCTCATGGGTGAAATGACCCCCTCCTATTTTTAACGCCACCTCACTATTGACGCCAACCGTAAGCGTGGCGAGCGCAGCGAGCCCACGAGGGGCGGTGGTACGCGTCCTCCGACCTTTTCATACCCCCACTATCCACGTCGGCGTGGAGCTGATTTAATATAGTGTGGCGAGCGCAGCGAGCCACCGAGCCCGAAGCGTGGCGCTCGCCACACTATATAAAATCAACTCCATGCCGACGTGGATAGTGGGGGTAAGAAAAGGTCGGAGGACGCGTACCACCGCCCCTCGTGGGCTCGCTGCGCTCGCCACGCTTCGGGTTGGCGTTGACAGTGCTGGTGACGTTAACAATGGTTATTGGGGGCTCACGATTTTTTATCTTATGGATCTCATGGATCTCATGCATCTTATGGATGCATAAGACCCATGAGATTAAAAAATCGGGTCCATCGCGTTGATTGTATGCCTTAAGTACCTTAAACTTAAGGCATAAAATCAATGAGACGGGCGCCGTGCTAGGAAAGCAGTACCCATTTATTAAGTTCCGATGGTGGGGGGTCTGCGCATGGGCATGCATGTATTTGTGCAAACCCCCTGTACGAATGCCTTCAGTGAGTATCAACCTTGAAGAGGTTTTGCACAGGTAGGGGAGGGGGGGGGGGCGGCTGGGGCGTCTTCCCGAAACGTTCACACAGGCAGAGGAGGGAGGGGAGAAGCATCAGGGGAAACCTCAGCGTTTTATGGGCGTCCCCATGAAAACTCTGGGTGTTCATTTGGGAACGCAGGCATGCACCAGCCTCTGCCCCCAATTCAGTGATCAGCGGGCAATATAAAAGTCAGTTCATAATGACTTTTATCTGCGAACGGCAGAAAAATAATTATATGGTGAGCGACCATCGAATGATTTTTCTGCTGGGCGGCCGCATGCGATAGGATTAGAGATGTGCAGGCTCTGATTTACTCTGATTTCAAAGCAGGATCTTATTGGCTATCCCAAATCACATGAAAGACAAGAATTTATAAATTTCCTAAATGCGCCACCTGGTGGGGTGCAGCTCTAATGACACCAAGAAAAAACTTTCACCAAAGTTTAGGAAATACAGAAAAAACTAATGATGGTGTCACACTGAGCGATCCCACACATAAATAAAAAATACACTTTCTTACACTATTAATTTCTATATATGGAGATGAATTCTGAAAAGAGTCCAGATGATGTTCTGAAACAACTCAGAAAAAAACCCACAAATAGTGCAGACGGTATGGTCACATACTGTAGATATTTTTACATTTTGTTATCCCACTCACATAGTTGTAGGTTTTATATAGGCACAATGGGGACACTGAGGTCCTGCATAGATCCGTGTGACACTGATGGTGGGGTTCAGGAGTTACCTGGAACTTAGAAAGTATATATAGTGCAACACTGTATACTGTAGGTAAAATTATACACTTTTATTACAGGTTTAAACTCACATTAAAAAACTAAAATTAGGCATATAACACCACAGCGGGTGTATCACAAATGGAAGGTGGATATCAGCCAGGGATAATACTTGCTGCTAGCTTGATCTGGGGATGCCGGCTCCTCCAAGACAGCAGATGATAAAAGCAGCCCAAAAACTTCTTCCACAGGGTCCAGTCAGGTGCTGTTTAAAGCGTAAACACGTTTTCAAACCTCTCTGGTCCTTCCTCAGAAGCTCTTCTGAGGAAGGACCAGAGAGGTCCGAAAACGCATCAGGCATTCGTCAGGACTGCAGGCGGCACCTTCCCGCTCACTAGACTGCAAATATAGCCTAGCAAGCAGATCTTAATTGGGCATTTTATCTCTATCCAAGGCTTAGTACATAGAACCCCTAACTCTACAGGATTACATTACTACAACTATTATAGTGGTAGTTACACTTTTAGCACAGAGTAGTGATGTGAGTATATTGGCACACTTGTTCAGGAAAACTATTAGCAAATCTTTATATGCGACATGTGTTTTTTTTTTTTTTTTTGATTGCTTGTTACTGTTTCTCATGCACAGCCCCATACATCAAAGTCTACATGATAGAGAATGGAGCTTGCCTGGCCAAGAAAAAGACTAGAACAGCTAAGAAAACTTGGGACCCAGTTTATCAACAAGTTCTTCTATTTGATGAAGGACCACAAGGGAAGGTATTGCAGGTAAGTGATCATTTGTTGTGGGGGGAAATAGGTAGCTGAATGTGTAGGGAGTACATTTAATGTGCTGTGGTTGTGTTTGATACTAAAACACCGTATTTACTGGTGTCATTTATTGCATAACCACAGAATGCGCCATAATACAGCACAATACAAAGTGGCTAAACATAGAATTGCCTTCATTTATCAACTTATTAAGTAACATACACAATAAAAAGTTTATATAAACTATATCATTTCCCTATGACAGTAAATATCAGTAACCGTGTGGAGACAAAGGAGGTTATTCTAATTTGCTCGTTCCCCCGTGCGAAGACCTATGTTTTTCTACAGCACATTTCTACACATGTGCATACGCTGGGAGTGAGCGGGCATGGCGAACTGATAGTTCGCCTTCTAGTTCACACTCACCAGTGTAGGTGGGGGAAAGCGGCAAGGGGACGTGCCCATAGGAACGCCCAACGTTTCATGGATATTCCCATGGAAATCAAGCGTTGATTCGGCTGCCGGGGGTGGGCAGCTGACACCGCCGGATGTCAGCTGCCCACCCTGTTCCCATACAGGGATCACGCAAAACAAAGGCACTTGAGAGTGTCTTCATTTTGCATGCTCTTTCCAAATCATTTGATGGTTGGTGACCATCAAATGACATGGTACCCGCACCCAAGGTTGCAAATGGATGTTTTTGCGAAACATCCATTTGCAGCTGCACGTGTGAAATCGGCGAATGAGGGGGGCGTTGGTGTGAGTTGGTGCAAGTCGGAGTCCGGGGAATAAACCCAGCCCTGTACTAACCGCACGGCCAATATAAACACCTTAATACGAACCATTCACTATATGGAGCTGCGAGAAATGAATGCCCACCAGCCTCAATAATAATAAAAATTCCTTGAGGAAATAATTGGCTCAGGCAACCATATGGTCCATTAGCTACACAGAGAAATTAGACAGGCCAACCAATAAGTCAGACATCGTTTAATGTGGAGCTTCTGACCTCCTGCCTGCTCCAACAATCAGTTACACTGTTATAATGCTGATTCCCTTAAAGAAACTGAAACATACAGTAGTGTGAAATTATCAGTAAATAACAAATAAGGGATTCATTTTAACACTGTATCTAAGACAACACTAATAAAATAATGAATAAAACAACACACACAGCTACAACAATTTAATACTCATTTTAATAAATTCTTTGATCAATTTGTGAATATTTTCACGTAACAAATTCTTTTTAATAAATATCAATAAAATGTAAATTTTAAAAATAATATTTCTTCTTTCTTCAAGAGCGCCAACAAAGAGACAATCCTTTCTCTTTCTCCTTGCTCTAACCTTTAATTGTATAGTATGCCTTGGTTAATTCTCCATATCCAGAAATACGTGTTGCAAAGGTATCACAGATATAAATGATAAAAAGAACTGGTCTACTTGGTTTAAATGAATTTACTTAAGCTGGGTACACACTGGGTGATATATCATTAACATTATGGATGCAGGGCATCTTAAGTGCATTGTGGGCTCTAGACAAAGCACCACACTGGGGCCCATACTTAAGTAAAAAGAAATTACAACTTCCTGCTGTGTCTCTCCCCCCTACTATCTGCCACACAGCAATTAGCATGCTTAAAGCCAGTAACTAGTAAGCCAGTAATACCCCGTTCTCACTGCCGCAAAAACCTGGGTATTTGGCAGGGAGAGCCAGCTCCGTAGCCAGGCCGCTGGTGGGGGCTGGCGATTCTGCAAGGAAGAAGCCGGCTCCATCTGTAATATATATATATATATATATATATATATATATATATATATATACAACTGGCTGGGTGCTGGCACTCGATTCTCATGGCATTTAGCTACCCGGTACCTTTAGAGAGGGTCCGGCCAAGGCAGGTCTCAGAATAAATAAATACACAAAAGGGACGCGGCACTCGGGACTAACTGATGAATGAAACACAAAGTAGCCAATTTGCTAGTTGACGTATTCTCTGCCGTAGATGGGCGGAGAATAATGGCTGCTGTCCTCGCACAAACTCATGGTTTTACTCTATATATAGAGGTGAGTGTACACTGTTTGTTTATGTAAGCTGTTTTGAAAAAAGCCTAAGTAAAGGCTGAAACGTCAACTAGCAAATTGGCTACTTTGTGTTTCATTCATCAGTCAGTTCCGAGTGCCGCGTCCCTTCTGTGTGTATATATATATATATATATATATATATATATATATATATATATAAATGAAATTAGTATAATATGCAATGCAATATGCAAATATACACTGCAAAGTAAATGAATTACAATAAAAAATACCGTGTCTCTGGTGCAGGTACAGCTGCCAGCCAGGGAGCACACGGTGGGTGTCAGTGGTAGGAGATGAGAAGTTGCAGGCCTTGAAGCATATTGCGTACAGCAGGAGGTGGTGTGAGGTTGCTCCTCCCAGCATCCTGTAGGTGCCGGGGGCCTGGGCTGAGGAAGCAGAGGGTAAAATTTAATAGGATGAGAGATTTGGTAAGGAAGTTTTTTAAAGCACAAATCATTTACACTTAAAGGAAACTGGTTTTGCAGTGTAAAATATTTCAGCTTTAAAAAAACCCAAACTGATTTCTTAACAAAACCTATCAATTTCTGAATCTCTCATCCTATTAAATTTCCCCCAGAGTGTCACTCTGTGCGAACTGGTAACTGTGGTAACCGGCGGTGTGTTTGGCGCAATGAGTACAGATAAGTGCAGTGCACCCACGCCTCTACCCCTCCTTCCCCAGCCCCAAGTATGCTCTGTGCAATGAGTACAGATGAGCAGGAATGAGGTCGGACAGGCGGCTGCTGTTGGAGGTGACAGCCGTGGGCAGAAACTGCACAAATTGGGAGTTGGACCCCCTGAACAAAGAGCGCCCTCCAGTGGCCGGCGCACTAGACAGCTGCCTAAAGCTGTCTAATGGTAGCGACGGCCCGGATGGTCCCTATAATCTTAGATTAGCTCCTTTTAGATTTCCATAGCCTGGCACAAATGAATTGCATAGTTAGAGGGAACATGCTGCTACTCCTCCCTGATTACTCTCCTAAGCACAATGTAATAGTTACTGGTGTTTAGTTTATGAAGGTATATATACAGTATCATTAGAAATCACAACTCCAGCCCCCAGTCAGATTATGCCTATACATGAATTATAATGACGATTTATTTGAGGATACGTCAGACTGTTAATGACATGTATGTGCTTTCCGTAGGTGATTGTATGGGGAGACTATGGCAGAATGGACCACAAATGTTTCATGGGCATGGCTCAGATCCTACTTGAAGAGCTTGATCTAAGTTCATGTGTTATGGGGTGGTACAAACTATTTCCCACTTCTTCACTAGCAGATTCCAGCATTGGTCCTCTCACCCGTCGACTATCACAGTCCTCCCTGGAAAGTTCCACCAGTCCATCCTGCACTTAACAAGTGGAGGAAGAATGTTATGTTCCAATGTTCCCTCCATTTCCTAAAGCAAAATCTATCATGTTCCTTATTCTAGCACCAAACATACACTACAGGTTAGGTTGTAAATTCAAAGTGTCTGTTCAGGGCTCTGGAAAAGGAGGAAGTTATAAGAGAGGCCCTTGCACAATAAATACATTCCTTTCAATTACATGCTACTGTAAAAGGAAAATATATATATTCATCCCTTTCACTTATAGACTGTTATAATATATTTAATAGAAAATATACTACAGGTTAACCAAACAAAGACACTCCAAGTAGAATATACTCACCCCTATGTTATTATTATTATTGTAACCTTGAAAGGTCTGCAAGGCTGACAAGTTCGCTGCCTTGGCGACCTGCGACCTCTTCCCTGCTGGAGTAAATGTATACCACGACATAGGCTATGTATGACAAAACTAAAATGAAGCACACTGGATAGCACATGAATACCAAATTGTATTCAGTCCCCAGAGTTAGAGCACTCCCTTACATTGCGGGTGAATGCTCCATCATGTTCTCCAATGCAGTGCCCTACCCTTGCCAGGGGGGTCATAAAACGTTTAATTTCATACCACCTACACTCCTGAGGCAGGAAGAGAACTGGTGATACCTTATATTTCATAAAAAAATATATATATATACAATCAAGACTGGATGCATTTACATATATCTATATTGCAGAATGATATTTTTTCAGGTATGTTTTTTTTACTGTTTTGTTTAAAATGGAATGTAGCATTTCACCGTGCAATTTTATTTCTGAGGTTGAACAAAAAGAATTGCGGAAAGACGAATAACTACATCTCACCTATGCATTCTTTTTGAAGCACGGATAAGCATATTTTTTATATATAGATATAGATATACACACATATAACTGCATGTAGCTTTTCGGTAATAACACACTGCATCTTACTCATGTATGTTTTTTTCTTTTCTTATTTAAAGTGCATTAATGATTTTTGCTGTGCTACACTTCTAAACACTTTAGTGTTGGGAAGATCTATGGACTTTTTTTTGCACAAAGATATTGTTCATTGCAAACAATTGTAGACCATCTAGGAATTTAGAGTTTTATGTGCCAATAAGTCTAATAGTGCATTTGCAAGACTCACAGTGCTAGTGGCGGAAGACAGCTTTATCTATTTGTCTATGAGATATCCGTTATCCTACACATGCATAATTGCAGCATTATATGTACGTATATAACAGAAGGAGCTGCAAATCTCATACATTATCACGGGTGTGGAGTCCAGAAGCAAACATGTAGCAACAGTCTTATTATTAAACAGTGTCTACTGTAACAACTCAGGGCTGCAATCTTTAGTGGACAAGCGGGTGGAGAGAAGGTAGCGATTCTTCCCTAGCTTTGGGATAAAATATGTTTATTTCTGAATTAGTCTACATCCACACCACTAAACCTGCAACGGCGTTCATGAAAAAGACAGAAATGAGTCCTATGTATGCCTTCAAATACCAATACACGGACTGATAGGGAAACAGCAGAAGCGCTGCAAGGACTGAGCAAAGGTTGTATACACCAGCATGAAAGACTCTTCCAGAAGAGGTGAGATAGCCACACTGTTACACAGTAACCATCTTTACTGGCAGTTCTGTGCATATATGTACCCAAGTACCCGTTTCTCTCTGACAACCAAAGCAAAAATCACTAGTGCGTCACCAGAATACATAACATTAGGTGTCATACACAGTAGCTCAAGGATTCCATAAAAGGTACATTATTAATTCTATTTTTAGTACCTTTGATGGAACAACATATCAGTAGTAGGGAGCATCTGATAGGAAGATTTAAGCCGTCAGAAGAAACTTTATAATTAATATTATATATAATAAATTAAATTATTTTAATTATTTTGCACTTTAATTGCATTAGGATTTCTCAAAGCTTTATATGTACTGTGAAATGAAGACATGAAAAAAGTCACATTGACATATGTGGAAATAACATTCTGTCACGTAGTGATTTATGTATCGCATGATAGCAGCAGGTATCCTACATACCTGTTATAGGCAAAAATAAATATTTACAGAGTTTACAGAAACGATAAGGACTGGCTGCTCAACTGCCAGACTACAGAGCAGTCCTGTCCTTCCTCCATATAATGCTGCTGCTGCATTGTCACTTGTATGTAGAAAGAGCTGATGAAGACGTTCTGTGCTTGTGCTGCTGTGGGTATTGTTATCAGTGTCCAGAGTATTGTGTCTGTGGGGACTATTTACTAACAAAGTGCAAATGTGCAGAATCAATATCAGCCAAACATTTGATTTTATTGTCTTAAGGGCCCCATACATCAGCAATTAATTGTGACAATTTTCAGATATGGAGATGATTGCCACAATTAATTTTAGATGTGTGGGCTCCCCCTTTTGGCAATCCCAATCACAATCGCCAATCGATTGCTTAATCAGGTTTTTAAACATGTTTAATAATCTGGTATTATCTGCAGATCTTTTTTAGATGTGTGGGCATTCCCAATTAGTTTTCTTCATCTATTTACATTATGAACAGCTGAAATGACAATCGATTGGGGCAATTTCCAGATATAAAGATGCAATCTTTAGATGGAAAAATCTGCCGATCACTGAAAAAATCTGTAATGTGTGGGCAAAGTCGGATAGATCTGAAAATCCATTTATCTGGCCAAAATATCCCAATATCTGAAAATCCATAAATTGTGATTGCTGATGTATGGGGCCCATAATGCAGTAAATGAATGCACTAGAGTTGCCATGTGCACTTTTGTAGTTTGTTCACAAATCCCATACTGTATGTTCTAGAAACTTGTTTGTTGCAGTGTCGTTGGCACCGTGATGAGTTAATGTAAGTTACAGGGCAAAGTTTTGTTTAAAAACATTTACTTTCCTACCAGCATTATATTAGTACTGCTAAGCTAGTATGTGTATATAGATTTACTGACATCAGCTGTTATTTGCACATACTCTAAGGTGTAAATATGTACCCTCTACTATAAACACAGCAACTACTGCTCTCTCAAGCTTAATTCTTTTTCCAAGTCCTAGTGTGACAGATGTTCACCTTAGAATCTAAAGGTCCATCCATACGCACTGGGCAATTTTTGCCCAGTGTGTATGGAACCCGGTGGCAGATGACTTTGTTGCCTCCCAGAGTTATGCCTCTGCAATGAGCGTTTTTTTGTCCAGTCTTAGCAATTTTCCCCGGGGTGGATGACTTTCCATTGCAAGACTCTATGGAAAGAAGTCTACCCCGCCGCTCATCGGCTGGTAATACCAGCCGATGAGCGTCCGGGCCAGCGATAATGCGGGAGCTGTGTGTATGGGCCTTAAGTCAGGCACATTGCCATGTATAGGTGTGATCTGTATTTCTTGTGACACACTGGGATGTTGCAACATACCAAAGGCATACTTCCCAAATGTCCTAATTACAGCAGGAGAGTCCCGCTAATTGGACATTGTCCTGTTGTCGCACCTGCAGACCGCAGTATCCAACGGGTGGTGGGGACAGTTGGGGGGAAGTGTGAGGCCATCCATTTCCATCCGAGGTCCCACCCTTTCCTCCGTGGCTGATTTAGAGCCTCCGAATGTTGGAATGTATGCCAAAGGCGTTTTATAAAATACCAAACCACTATGGCCAATTTCTAGGTTAAATTTGTATGCACTATTGGGAAGCATAAAGTATTTAAGTATTGGGAAGTATAGAACAAGCTTATCAGCCAAAAGAGACACAATTATATTTCTAGATATTTATAGATCTTATTTCAATAAATAAAACAATGGGCCAAATCCAGTAAAGCTAAAAAGTAATTTTGTGTCTGGAACAAACAATGTTGCTATGCAGGGGAGAAAATACTTTTATATTGTTTCTCTGCAGGGTAAATACTAGCTGCTTTCAAATGTAGCCACAGATGTAAGACAGTTTATGTTTACACTGCAGTTTAGATTTCAGTTTACAGAGCTGAATCAGGCCCATTATTCTGATATCTGTGTAACTGATAACATAATTGAAATGTTATTGATAATTTAGGAGCTCCTTTATCAATGAGTTATAAAACTCATAGGGTGGTATTCAATTGTTTTTCACAAGTATTTCAGCTCGCTATCCCCGAGTGTGGTGAGCTGAAATGAGTGAGCGCGCTGCTACACCGGACCATGATGTGCTTGATATGAGCAAAAAATAGAATATCATGGGGCAATAGTCAGTTAATCTGTCATTTTAGATGGGAGATTGTGCAAGTTATAACAATTGAATACCACTCACTGAGACAATCGGCTCCTAAATGTCATGTGTATGAAAATGGCAGTTGGTAGCTAATTGACTGGAGCACCTTTTATCATACTTATATACATAAATGTGCCCCTTGGTTAACAGGTGCATTGTTCCATTGGTTCCTTAACTGGTATGCCACTTTTTCTAAGCCAATGATTATGAATCTATCATATGCTAAAATCAATAGCAGCGCTCTTCAGGGTGAGTACAATGGGCTTGATTCAGATGCTGACTCCAGTCGGCATTACTATTCAGACACAGTTTACCTATGTCTGATCAATGACAGTCTTCAGCCAGCTGGGTGGGGGAATGGGGTAGCATTTATTTTGTGAAAGTGCCAAGGCCAGGGTCTTTGTGTGATTCCTTGATGCATCCTTGGACGCAGCAGAGGATCACACATGCATGCAGTATAGGTCTACTTACACCTTAAACCTGCTGCTAGCATCACTGGAAAGCAGCTATGCAAACCACTACTGCACCTGAATCAGGCCCATTATGGCTTCTCATAATAAGAGCTTACAAGCCAATTTGGATAGCTACAAATATGCAGAAATGACATTTTCTATGAACAATATGTTTTACAACTATATTTTCTAGGCATTTCTAGAAGAATAATCCTATATAATAAAAGGCTAATGATGCTCCTCGCCTCCATAGGGGGGATTCAAGTGTCTTGATCACCGGTGGCCCCCACGGAGCAATTAATTACTCCATATGGGCGCACAGCTGCCGGTGCTGATGTTTTGTTATTTAGGAAAGCTGGTGACTAGTGTGAGTATACAATATTTACTTCACTGCAAACCTCGGGTGTGTCTGTGCACCACAATATGTAGACTTTCAGGTGGAAAACAACAAGACTTCTATATGAGGTATTTGGGCATAAAGATTTCTAAAAATTTTATTAAAAGTTATTTTCTCTAGACATTCTTAATAATACTATATATATATATATATATATATATATATATATATATATATATATATATGAAAGTAAAATGTTAAAATACAAAATAAACACTTGTCTACCTATAGAGGTTTGCAAATGAATGAGGCCAAGACTAGTTTTTTGCTCGTTATGACCAAATAAATAAAAACTACCATTAGCTGCAATAAAAGAGAAAACTGTCTGTAAGCAAGCAGCAAGGTTAGAATGTTGCAGCAATAAAGTGAACTTAAATGAACACCCGTTATATTACTGTACACCAAATGTTCTGCCTCGGAGGAGCACAATCACTATTGCATTATAGTTCCTAAAGAAAGGAGAATGATCAGTAGGGATTAAACTGACAAGGCTGAAAAAATATGGCTTCAGTCCATAACAGATTAGGCGGCTGATTTATCAAACCTTCTAATGAGAACACTTGGAGGTGTCAACCCCAACAAGCAATCAGATTATGGCCCAAATTCAATTAGCCCCATTAAATTAACAGGGGTTAAAAAGGGTGGTAGTTCGGGGATGTAACTACCAAGGGTGCAGGGGATGTGGCTGCTACAGTGTCAGTTCTGCCTCCAGGGCCCGCCCCTCCGCCTGCACCCAGTCAGTGGATTTACAGGACCATGGTATAAAACATTGCTGTATATGTGTGTGGGTATTATATATATAATCCATCTGACAGCACACAGAGAATTGTATCATAGTTATGTATAACTTAAAAATATTGCTATAGAGTCCGATTATGTGCTAGGGAATAATCTACATGTGTCCTCAATAGGTTTGACAAATCTCCCTGTAGGTCCTCCATTCCCTGTACTGTACAATGATGGCAGGGCACCATATGAGAGGCATCGATAAAGTAAATCCAATGAATCGCAGGCATGTTTTATTGCTGCTGCACACTAGATAATACACATATATGCCAACAAGTCCTTTCTGTTGGCTGTATTACATTTCATGCCACAGCTTTATTTCACTTACAAAAAACAAATATACCAAAAATCAGATACTGTTATCCTTGATGAAAGTAATAACAATGAACAGACTGTTCTATTGTGGTTTTTTCCCTCTGGCCTTTGTCCTGTTTTAAATGCAGCTTGCTACAGTTGTCTGTTTTTTTGAAGTATTGAGTCTTTAGGATGGGATCTAAAAATGCTTAATACAGCAGAACAAGGGTGGGTCTATAACAAATTAATTAAAAGTAACTAAATAAATGGTAACAGCATGCACAGTTTTTAATACAGGTTGAGTAACCCTTATCCAAATATCCGTTCTCCAAATTATTCCAAAAACCATACATTTCAGAAAGTAAAAATGCTTTTATTGTTTTTGCTAAAAGCACTACTGCGGACATGATCTGTAACTGGCACTAAATATGTGCAAGAAAATGATTGTTTGGTGTGCAAATTCAGTATCTGACATAGTACACAAACTTTGTTTCATGTTTTGAAACCTGGTTTTATGCACAAATAAAATATAATTGTGTGTATTTCATGTTTCATGTGTTTGTACAACATAAATGCAAGATACCTCATTGAAATATAAAAATATTCTGAAATACGGAATAATCCATTATCCAAAATTCTTCTGGTCTCTACCATTTTGCATAAGGGATATTCAACCTGTAGTAAAAAAAATTGGTGTGCCCATACTCTTAATATAACTTTTCACATATATAATTTTGCATTTAGTTTATACCACATTTACCTATTTCATAAATACCCACCTGTGAAAAGTAGTGCCACGAACTAGACTGTTATAAAAGTAGTACATTTTAAATGGCGTATTTATACAGAACCCTTCATTATCAATCAACCCTTCAATATCACACATATAATATGGCATTAATGTTAATACAAATTAATTTATTTTTTATGTACAGGCATATATAAATGTTTACTGTTATTTATGTTAAAACAAAGATCAAAGAGAAACTCTTAAGAATTTGGATCTTTGCAAAGTGAAAATAATACAGCCCGTTTTAATAGAGAAAACCGATAGTGGATACTAGCTCACTTTGCAGTTAGAAGACAAGTGCCGTTTCAAAACCCGTAAGTGTTTATACCATTGGGAGTATACTTAGCTTAAACAGGATTCTGAACACTGGCATCCTGACAGTCAGTCATTTGTATATATTCCCAATTGAGGGATTTGTATTGTACAGTTGGTACATAGTGAAAATAAGAATCCCTAGACCTGTGAACGGAAATTAGAGACAGTTGGCATTTGTGGGCAGAATGTCAGTAGTCCTGGAGAATGTAACAAAGTAGTTTAGGTTGAAAGAAGACTTATGTCCATCAAGTTCACCCTTTCACAGGTTACAAAGAACCTTTTGAATTTTTACTTCAATTCAACTTTGGTCTAAATGAGGTTTACCTGTTATACCCCTGGATGTTTTTATTCAATAATGAATGGCTAGCCTGAAAATGATTCCCTTCTTATAAAGTTGATTTGCCTATTACAACTACGCTCTCAAATGTAAAAATGTTAACCACTCTATTAGTATTGTAAGCACATTTCCCCCAAATTCAGTAGCCTGTCCATATCTAAAAGTATAGAAGACTCATATGACCTTGTTACCACTAGCCCTGCTGATCTTGGTGGAATTTGCAGTCTGTTCTAGCAGGACCACCTTAAATGATGAAGGTAATACAGGTGCAAATGCAGTGGTCCATAACTCCCACAGCAGGGACCCAGCTGATGGTAGAAGCACATATTGTTTTGGATTCTCATTAAAACCTCCATATAGACTTTGTAACTAATGCCTCGCAATTAAACTGAAAGCAGGGAATAGGAAAGTAACTATTTCTATTGCTTTTCACAGGTGCCTCATAAAATATCTGATATTCAGCAAAAAAATGTAGTAGTTACAGTATGTGGTGTTTCTTTTTTTTACTTTGTCAGCAAAAGATATGGGAAAGGAGGCGGTGGGTGACTCAAACGGAGCATTGCAAAGGTGGTTGGACAATTACTGCTTATTCTTCTTGAGAAAAAAAAAAAAAGACATTTGACTGTAACAAGTTGTGAGGCTGGACAAAAACTGTAGGAGTTGTATATAATTAATAAGTCTGCAACACTTGCTCCAACAAAGTAGAACAAAGTAAAAAAAAAAATAAATTGTTTTGATGATTGAAACAAGTAGAATCAATTGGCATAATTGAAAGCTTTTCATACCAGAATTTTGGATATATATATATATATATATATATATATATATATATATCCAGCTGCCTTATGGTGTGTATGCATGGGTACAATCAGCATGAGATTTTGACTATATAGTCAAAATCACATGCAGATAGCACAGCAAGAATTGTATGTAAAAAGTACAGTTAGCAAAGATTGTATAGCACTCGAAGCTGAAGTCGAATAGCAAGGGAATCTCACCGTGTGTACACAGCATTACAGAACCGACCATGTATAAATCGGTTAAATAGCCAAATAAAGCTTAAAATCATCACAGCTGCCAGAACCACAATAGCGATGGGAATGAATGAATAAAAGGAAAGTCTATGGCAGTTTATTCACATATATTGCACCAGCAGTTCGCACAGCGCAGTATATTTTTAGGACAGATTAACAAGTGAAACTTTAGTTAGCACAAGCAGTTCTGGCTGCCAAACAGGCCTAAATAACGGTCTCACTCACTTCACAAACCAGCGCCTTAACAACAACAGTAAGGAAGTAGTAAGAAATGTGAAGGCTGAGTTGAAGCAGTCAACAAGGTAACCAGAAAAATGACAATCCCTGAATACAATAAAAGGATAGAGAATCCTTTACATAGCTCTGACTGACATGTACTGCCTCTTCTGCATACAGAAGTGCCCTCCTGTCTGGCTCACTGTTGAATGTCTGTAACGCTTTAATGCTCTGAATGTGGTGTCACAAGTTTGATACCCGCTTCTATTTGTAACGCTTTATGTATGGCAAAAAAATAAAAAATACTACATGTATATATTTAAGAAAAAAAAAAAAAGGAAAAAAGATAAAAAGACCAAGTATGTGATGGATAATGTTTGTACTACAGCAAAAGAGAAATCGATTGTTTATGATAAAAACGGGAAACCTGCATTTTCTACTTGTGCCCTGTAATGTTTTATAGATGTGGTCTTTCCTGTCAAATCTTAGTATTTTTGTGGTTTTCAACGCAGCGGGACTGATGACAAAAAAAATAATGCACGATTCTTTTTGTAAAATATTCTCTGCAATTTTTGAAAGAGGAAATAAAATGTGAGCACATTTGGATGGTCAGCTTGTAACGCATGTATTCTGGTAACCAGAGATTAATAAAACTAATTAAAACAAACTGCTTGTCTCCTGTCAGATGTTGCTTATTATGTGTACTCATTCTGTGCTGGAAATCAAAATTGGAATAATGAACAAAAAAGTCCAAACATAATATATTCTTAAATTTGGGTTAACTATTAACATTTTTTTCCACATGAACACTATTTGTATTATAACCACAAAATTATTATTCCAGCCCCATTCAGATTACTACTCTGATGCCCCATTTCAGACCGCACTTATTATCTGGTATTTTGCCATTTTTTTACTGTTTCAAAACGGTAATATGTGCAGTGTGAAAGGTCCAGAGTGAATTTACCGGTTCCAGAACACCAGTATTTCAAAAAGGTAAAATGCATGGCCCTACCAGTTTCAGACCGTTTTTGTTTTTTTGCAGTCTGAGCATCCACTGTTTTCTATGGATTAAAACGGGTTCAGTGTTGTGAAGGGACAAAAACAGCCTTGAAATACAATTTAAGATATGCGGTGTGAAAAGGGTTTTAGCTGTAGGACCCGTTTTTAGAAACGTTTCAAAATACTGGGTCCATGCCCTTTTTGCGGTGTGAAAGCAGCATTACTCAACACAGGCAATACACTAGAGGTCTAGGATGTACTATATCAGTATTCCCAAACTGTCCTCAAAGACTCCCAACAGTGCACATTTTCCAGGTCTCCTCAGAGAATCACAATAATTAGCTCCACCATGGAATCTCTTAAACGGAGGACTGATATGGGAACTACTGCACTATAGCAACATGGTATAAGGTAGTTAGGTCAACACTATTGAGGTCTACATACATTGGGTCGACAGAGTCAAAAGGTCAACTCAAGCATCGAGTTGGCTTTGGAAAGATAGACACTCGGGACAAAAATAGCTTTGAAAACCAATATTGACCTTTTTCATGTGTCGACTTAATGACCCATACCCAACAATACTTATTTTGCCACCATAGCGGTCCCTCCTTTTTATTCTGGATCAAGTCAATGTGATCGCATCACACATGAGCTGCAGATTCCTCAGCTATACGTTTTATTAGTGAATCTTTTTTTTTTTACCACATGCCAGATGTCCTCTCCATGACCTCACACAGGTCATGTTTTCCAGACCTTTCAGGTGTATTACCAACTCCCATTTTAAGGCGACATGGAAAATACGAATGGATTGTGGATTTCTATGGTAGAAGACATTTCAGTAAACTAAACTCGTTGTCATGTTTGTGAAACCAGTTTTAAATGACATTCACAATGTGACATTGGGGCAATACTGCCACATGTAACCAACAGATAGGGAGACTGTGGTCAGTAAGGAATATACATGGTCAACACCAATACTCAGGTAGGCTACTCAATTGGTGTTATGGATCCTAATATGTGTTAAAATAGCATTACCTGTCTTTAAACCACCAGCATGAACCAGATAAGCAGGGGGTTTATTTACTAAGATGGGATTTTGCTATGGGCAACCAGAGTCTATATTCTACAAGGTGCTAAATGAAGAAGAGTAAATATTCCCTGCACAATGAATTCATGTTGTGTACCTCAAACTCTGCCCCTACCATTTGCACATTACAGCTAGAGAGACAGATTTGGCAAACCGAGTGATGTCTTTTTAATCCTCATTGGTCCATTGACTGCAGTTCTTGGATGAATGATGTGGAACCCAGTATTCTGCTGCTGTAGCCCCTGCACTTCAAGTTTCAACATATTTTGCATTCAGAGATGCTCCTCTGCATACTGCTGTTGTAAGGTATGGTTATGTTCCCCCAGCATCAGTACAGTTACACCGGCAGGCAGGTGGGTCAAAATTACCCTAAAATATTTAACCACACATTTCTTTTTTTCCCCAAGATCAGTATATTTGTTATTTCTACCGTCTTTCCCCGATAATAAGACACTGTCTTATTTTTTTTTTTCCCTCAAAAAAGACCATAGGTCTTATTTTCGGGGGAGGGCTTATTTTAATAGACCTTGACCTAGACCTTATGAAATGCCCCACAATTTAATGTGCCCCCCTGCGCCTTTAAGAAATTCCCCACTGCCTTTATGAAATGCCCCACAATTTGTGCCGGTATTTTACATGCCCCCACCTGTTTTTTTGAAGTTCGTTGATGGCGTGGTGTGGTGAGCAGCAGCCAGCCAGCCAGTCAGTCAGCCGCGTGATGTGCGCGGCGTGACGTCACGCCGCGCCTACCGCAATGCATCCCTGGGAACGGGAGCTGCGGTGCTGCTGGTAAGTGAGCGGAGGGCAGCGGGGGTCAGCGGGGGTCAGCAGGGGCCGAGCGGAGGCTACACATTAGGTGTACACACATTTACATGGGGAAAATGGTAGGTCTTATTTTCGGGGGAGGGCTTATTTTGGACCAGCGTCCAAAATCTGGGGTAGGGCTTATTATCGGGGTAGGGCTAATTATCGGGGAAAGACGGTATGAAATGAAAGACTTTAGAAATAGTCTTTTTATTTAACTTTTATGAAAAACTATGAAAATTAACAAAAATAGACATCCTTAGTCTCACGGTTATAAAACTAGATAAAATAAAAGTTTTGACAATCATTTTACGTTTTTGGTGTAAGTGACTACAAGCTCTTTGGGGAATAACGGTGAAGTCGGGATGCAGTTCAAATCCCGACCCTTTCTCCCTCCGTGGGTGTCCACCCATAGAGGGAGAATAAATTAGTGTGCAGAGCGTGGTGGTGGTGGTGGTGGTGATCCACGTACCCCTCCCATGTCGGGATATCAGCGTCGGGATTTTGAATGCCGGGATTTCATATCAATCCCCTCAAGTCTTTTACTAATCACTTTCTTGCAGCAGATCAGCACACATGCTGCAGTACAGAACAATGGGCCTTATTCTGGTTATTGCGGTCCGTTCCGAATTATTTTCGGAAATGTCCGAACGCCACGCACGGCGGACATTCTAAAAACACTCGCCCAAAGGTTGTCCGCATTCCTTCGGCCGGACTCGCTAAGAAGAGGGAGTGTCTTCGGACTGCATCCAAACGTGCGTGTGCAGTGGGAACAAAGATTCTGTACGGTCTTAAAGCGTCCGAACAGAAGGGAAGCTGACCGTACGCACCAAGTTGGTGTATTTGCGCAAACCTCACTAATCGATTCAGAAGTCATGCTTCTGCAACATGACACACTTATTCAATTAGCCTACCTCATAACACATAGATTATTTTTAAATGTAATCAATTACTTCCTAATTGATACTTAAACACTTTACATTAACCCTTACATCATGTTAAGTATTATAAATTCATTGTTGCCCCTTTACCTGTCTTAGTGGTTCCAATTGAACCTGTGAAAAGAGTGTAATTAATCACTAATGACTAGAGGAGTGGATTGTATTGTTGTCAGCTGCGAGTGTTCAAGGTGCGGGCGTACTAATTGGGCGAACCGAATGCCTAGGGCATGAACCAGTGCTCTCCGCAAACTGAAACTTGCTTATGGACTCCACAGATTTCTGGCGTGTTGGTTCGCTTGCACTCTGTGTCCGGTCCGAATGCACGCCTACCACTATTTGTGCACTGCCACGTGTACGCCCAGTTTTGCCCACTTGGAAACTGCGCCCTTGTGTACGCCCATATTTCCAGAGGGAGTTCGGTGCACATTTCTAGACGAATTGGTGAGAACGATTGCACAGACACTACGCTGCACATGCGCATTGCCTACGCATGCGCAGATAGCTAAAAAGCGCCCTCCGAAAGAATTCGTAACGGACCGCACCAAGCAGAATAAGGCCCAATATGTCTATCACCCTGTACAGTCTCACATCAACTAAGCTGTGTTGAGAAAGAAGTGAGGAGTCTTAAACTCCAGTTACTGAGAAGTTTGGCAACGTCGCATTACATTACAAAAAATACAGACAAGTGAAAACTGCCTGGGTCATAATGATCCAACCTGACAGATGCAGTTAATGTAAAATTATGTCAGTCTATCTTTTTTTAGAATATAAATCTAGAAATAAATTGCTAAACTCTAATTAAATTCTATGGGCACCACCAAAACTTGTCCATTTATGGAAATCCACTTCAGGTATCTATTGCATCGCGCACAGTGTGTATGCAAATAAAACACAGGCGATAATCAGTTTTAGAGATGCCCACACTAACCATTCTGGTGTTTGTTTAATCAGAAACGGAATGTGACCATTGTCTGCTTGCTTTTATGCATAACCTTACTGCCGACATGATTGGCCCATTAGAATTATGTACTAATGAGCAAGTGTACCTAATAAAAGAACCGGCGTGTGTAAACACTGGTATTCACCACCGCCCCTGGGGTATGCATGTGTGTGGTTATGCATTATTATTTTTAAAGGCATTGGAAACTACAAATAAAATATAATTTGGTACTTGTGTAGTTTCATGGCGGCAGGCTACGCTACCTTTTCAGCGTAGGCTAAGCTATGTTGTCAGCATAGTCCAACGACTGCCTAGCGTAGTCAGTGTAATGACTCCATGGCAGCCCTGCATAATCAGCGTAGTGTCCCCGTCAGGCAGCTAGTCACCATACTGTCCCCGGGAGCTGCAGCCCTCCCCGGCAAGCCTAGTGAGCGCCTCTCACACGTTGGTAAACGCCAGATCCCTTACGCTGGCGGACGCCGGAGGAGAGGGCAACATGCGAGAGCTGGCGGAAAGGGGCTTCATCTGCAAGTTAGGCTCATGTACAATAAAGGACGCATTTGCGAGCGCTTCATTTTACATACTGGTAAATGCCTCCATTTTAAACCCCCACTATCCACACCAGCCCCGTGTCCTCCCAACCTTTTCATACCCCCACTACCCACATCGGCGTGGATTTGATTTTATAAAGTGTGGCAGGCGCAGCGAGCCACCGAGCCTGAAGCGTGGCTAGTGGATTACTTGACGTGTATTCCACATCCCCTCGCCACACTTTATAAAATCCACTCCATGCCGACGTGGATAGTGAGGGTATGAAGAGGTTGGGAGGACGCGTATCACGTCCCCTCGCGGGGCTCGCTATGCTTCGGGGTGGCGTGGATAGCCGGGGTGTTTCAGGAACACATTCACACCTGTCATGACAGGCAGGTTAAAATGGTCAATGGTTCACACACAATGTAATAAGTGGTGACTGAGTATGCCAACTACGTAAACTCCGGCTGGCCGCGAATGAGCGGGAACACGACGCTGATACTGACTGGGACGCCTGACTGACTACGCTAACTACGTAAGCTCTGGCTAGCCACAAACAGGTGGGAACACTAGGCTGATACCGACAGAGACGTTGACTATGCTGGCCGCGGGAACACTACGCTGATTCTGACAGGGACGCTATGGTAACTACCGCCGTGAAACTACACAAGTACCTATAATTTAACTGTTACAAGTAGCATTATTAGTAAAGTTTGCACAAATACAGCTCATTGCCCACCCCAAAGCAGGGGTGCGCAATGACCATATCTCCAGCTGCAGTGGGACTACACATCCTAGCATGCCCTGTCACAGTTTTGCTACCAGGACATGCTAAAATTGTGATGCCAAAACTGGCTGGGCATACTGGGATGTGTAGTTCAACCGCAGCTGGAGGTCTGCTTCTTATCCACTCCTGCTTCACAGTTAATTAAATTGTTTATCAGAGATGTGCCCCAACCTCCACACAAGACAAATAAAACCCCACAAAACACAAACACAATTCTGGCAATGTTTAATGACCTTCTTTATTTCGGAATGTACATATACACAGGTGTGTAGCTGCCTCTGTAAATGATTTTCACATTTTAAGTGAACAAAAATCAAATACACAAGAAACCATCTTTTCACAATAATTTGTTAGAAAAAAAGTAGACATAAAAAAAAAAAAAATTATATATATATATATATTTGTAAGATTATCTGCATTAAATGTGTTTATAACTTAGATGCTCCTGTTAATATTAAAAGGTTAAATAAAAATTTCCCCCCAAAAATAAAATACCAAAACACAACACAGGTTAGCCAACTTAAACAAAAAAAAAAAAAAAAAAACCATACACACAAAACATATGTTAAAGCTACAGAAAGTGCAAATATTTCACATTCAGAATATGTATTTATTTCCCAGCACATACGGTACATGAAGTCCTTTTTGTTTGAAGGAATTTGGTTCAGCTGATTAGCTAACAATACAAATACTACAAGAACATTAATCACCTAGATGTCCAGCATGCTAAAAACCTGCTTTTCCGGGAAACTGTCATGCCAATAACAAGGCGTGTTCTCCATCTGCAATTCTTCTAGTCTGTTTATTTAAAGAAACTAAATCATAATAATAAAAAAAAAAAACAGCCTTGTATTTCAGTGTGCAATAATAATATATGGTTGGGGAATGAGGATACAAAGTAGTGACAGAGGCACCTGGGTGCCAGGGACACTGATCAGGTAAAAAATGTCTCACAAGAAATGCTGCTTACCAAGACATAACAGGATCAGGTTTGTTGTGTGGTTCTTTCCTGTATCACGATGAAAAATATTCCTTAAAAGTGAAATCTATTGAAATCGAGGTCACACACACACACACTTTCACCCAAAGCAGTCTTGCTGACAAGTGTAAATGCAGCCATTAAAGTGCAGGTAGTTGCTAAGATCCTAGTAGGCTACAGGACATCTGACAGCCAACCAACGCACTAAGCTTCAAAAGTGATCAAATGGAAAGTGATAAACAGCCAGCCAATCAGCTCTTACCTGCCATGTTACAGACTGTTTGACAAAGGTCAGGCAGGAGCTGATTGGTTGGTTGTTTATCACTCTCCACTTTATCACTTTTTGAAGCTTAGTGCATCTGGCCCAAGATGTCAGAGGGAGGAGCGAAATTGGTGGATTAGCACTGTTACTAGCCACAGCACCATCTATTGCAGGCATGGCCAAACGGAGGCACTGTTATGAAATTACACATCCCAGCATGCCTTGCCATAGTTTTAACATTCATTAATAGCAAAAATGTGGCAAGGCATGATGGGTCTTGCAGTTTCACAACAGCTGGATGGCCATAATGTGGCCATGCCTGATTTATTGCCTTTAGTAACAAGGTAGCAAGAGAAGCATGGTGACAAAGCAAGCCAGCAAGGGTATAGTTGAGCTCCGATGTTCAGATCTTGCTCCTCAATCTGTTGTGCCATGTCACGTGCACTTTTACCCACTAGTATCTTGACTTGATGAGTGCAGTGATTTGCATGGAATGAACAGGATAACCGGCCTCTAGTCAATGTGACATTGGACCATTTAAAAGCATGGAATAAAATGCAGATTCTACCAGCACTACATCAGAATGTGAAAATGCCACTGTCAGTCCTAGGAAAGCTCTGTGCTTTTACACTGCGTCAACCCTTAGCTTCAGATTACTGCTAGGAGAGACCAGAACACAAAAATGCAGATAATGTGGATTACTAACTTAAGAACAAACTGGGTATTTATCATGCACGCAGATTAGTAATTATGCATGAAAAACTATTAAGTAATATGGGAATACAATGCATCACTAAAATCCATATATATCTGAGTGTTCCAAGCATGTATTTGCAAAACAGTTTATTATTAGTACATAGCACTGCAAACATTTCTGTTCAATGGATAAGAGGCTGGTGCATGATCACATGCAAACTGGATATTTTGTAGCTATGTTTCTATCTAGTATATAAAAGATCAGGGGTGACATTTAATAGGATGAGAGATTCAGAAAGTGAGAGATTTGGTAAGAAATCACCAGTTTTTTTTTTTAAAGCGGCCATCATTTACATGGCAAAATCAAACTGTTTTGCAGTGTAAATGATTGCCGCTTTAAAAAACTGGAGATTTCTTACCAAATCTCTCACTGAATCTTTTATCCTATTTAATCTCACCCCATTTTTCAATGCATTCGAGAAGGGAATCTAAAGACGACTGTTTTGTATACAGAATGCTTGTCCAAGATCCAGATAAGTCTGAGTGCCAGCTCTGTGGTCCAAACACGCATTGTATCTGCACACAACCATCCATCACATTATAGACTAAAACATGTGTCGGGGCAAGTGTTTTATATTCACTAAAAAAAGGACCATAGTGAACCACCCTGTTTTTAAATAGGATATGTAAAAGTTCTATTGGAGTGCCATGATATGGCTTCTACTACTTTGGGTAAATGGCAAAGCTCACCACATAAAGGGGTATGTACAACACCAAATCACATCAGCACATTACAGTCCTACTGATGAAAAACATTATTTAAACAAATGAAATAAGGCATCACCCATATAATGTATGAGAACCTTAACAGGTGAATGGATATCATTTGCATGACAGCTTCCCACCAATATTTTTATATCAAATTTAATCAAATCTGATATGGCCCATGCACCAACAAATTTTTTTTTTTTTTTTTAGAAGTATATACTATTTATTCTATATTATACAAATCCATTAGCCTAAACCATTCCCTGCCACAAGTTAGATCTCTCTTAAAAGTACACTGTACAATACATCACGGAGTTAAATGTTACCCGCTAAAACAAGGACATATCATTCCTTCCCCAGCATTCAGCAGCAGAAGAATTCAAATCTGAATGTAAAAATATGGGGATATTTATGAAAGTGGAGTAAGCAGAAAATGCCCTTTATAATACATTAAACAAACACTGGATTGCATATAAATTAGTCTAAGCTGGTATGGCTTTAACTAACTCTAAAAATAACACCATGTTTTAAAAAAAATAAAAAATTCTCAAAGAAAAAAAAAAAAAAAAAGTTTGATATAATGTAATTTATGCCAAAATGGATTGGTGTGTTATTCTTAATGTCCATACACACTGGGCAATTTTGCCCAGCGTGCATGGATAAGGATGACGAAAAAAAAAAAAAAAAACCCGCTGAGCTCAAAATCACCCAGTACATACACACTCAGCGTTTTTTGACCACTTTAGTGATTTTCCCAGGGTGGTTGACTTTCCATAGCAGGACGCTATGGAAAGCTGTCCACCCCGTCACTCATCTGCTGGTAATACCAGCAAATGAGTGGCAGTGGACGGCGATGATGCAGGAGCGCACATCACCGCTCATCACTGCCCCGTACACACGGGGCGGCTTTCAAGCTGAAGGCAGCTCAGACGAGTAAACGGAGCGGCTTTCAGCTCAAATTCTCCCAGTGTGTATGGGTCATATGGTGTAATTGCCATTATACTAGACCTGATGTTATAGAATAAGGAATCATTTGAACGGAGGAAACACAAAACACTGAACACGAAACCTGTAATTAATTTTACTAAAATGTGTCTGACCAATTTCACACTGAATTAAAATGTGGTGAGGTATTACTCCACTTTCATACAAAGCTCGACAAAAAGTATATCAAACAACCTAAATAAAGGCATTTAACATAAAACTGAAAGTTTCCGCACCAATATGTGGTTTGACGTGACAAATATTCATGCAGCCCTGCATTTCTAGATATCGTTCCAGGAGGAGAACAGAGGTGGGGAACATCCACTTCCAGTTGTATTACAGGGACAGAGGACAATTAGAGTTGCCTGCAGATCTACAAAGCTTGCTGGTGCAAAAATGGAATAAAAGTCTCTAACACGGCACAAATTTGCATTGAGCTGGTATCAGCATCACTGGTGCACATTCACCAGCTTATTGATATAGGAATGCATCGGACCCTTTCTATGGATTTTCAGACAGTACTACATAATGCATGGTCCGACTTCGGGAAATGCTTGTAAAAATTTTCAGAAGCATTCAGCTTTACCTTATATTTCAGGGTACTTGCAAATGCATCATCAAGGACAATTTGTTGCATTTGTCAGACAAGATTGAGGCAGATAGGAATATTAGTGATAGCTCTTTTAGAAGGACTTCAGTAAATGAATATGATGTTTGTATACCACCAGTGAGGGACCAGCTGATCTGGAGAAAGGAGTGGAGTAAGTTCAGAGCGAGCAGCGAATGCCTATTTCATTTCCACATCGGCGAGCTGAGGCTCTGGTTAGGGGCCTGGTTTGAAGTAGGCTGTCCATATCCTGCCATGCCCCCCACACCATAAAAGGTCATCCCTGCCATCTGTTGTGAAACCTGGGGGGGGACAAAAATCATTTATTGTGTAGTGGTATCTAAAACGCTCTCTCACACATAAAACACATTAACTGCCCCATCCCCAATAACTTAATCAATTAAATAAAAAGGTAAAATGCAATTTAAAGACTAAAATAAAGTCATTAGAAGTGAGAACTATTCATGTATCGCAATGGTTGCTTCCCATATATTTTACCTGAGCAACATTCCACTGCAGTTGCTGTCCCGGCTGCATCCCATACACTGGTTGTGCCAATGCACCCATGCCAGTTACATAGCCTGCATGCTGTGCCATCATTCCATTTGGGACTCCCATGACTGCTGCCTGCATTCCACCTACATACCCAGCTGGAACAGCCATGGGAGCTACCATTCCTGTGTGGGTTGGCTGGGTTATGATCCCCATTGGGGATGCCATCATACCACCCATAACATTAGCAGGAGTGGGAACGGCTGCTTGAAAGCCAGTATAAGCATTAGGGTAGGCCATTTGTGCTGGTGCCATGAAGAGGGCTCCTGCAATAAAAGAAGAAATTAAGCTTAGAGAGCGAGAAAAAAAATATGAATGTTTTTCTATGTGATATTAGAACCATTGCTCCTGCCTAAGTTGCTTTACGATGCAGAGGTAGTTATGCAGAAATACCCATCAATCCCCTCATAGTCTTACCTTGAGCTGGAATCTGAGGGGTCTGAGGCCCATACAGAGAAAGGATGGAGTCCTTGGAAAGTTGCTTCTTTGTGCCTTCTTCTGATTTCCCACCAGACTCTGGGAATAGGTTGAGATTCTCTGGGACAGATCCAGAACCAGTCATTGACATTGTGCTCACAGCCTGGGGGACAGGAGAACCAGAACGCTCAGCTATAGGCCTCAGAAACTTTGTTGAGTAAATCTTAACAATTCTGAAAGCAGTGTGTGTACTGCAGATAGCTCTCCCGGCATTACCATATATTCACAAAAGGCTGGCAAAGTTTACGGTTATTATTTTTCTACTGTTTGGTCATGGAGGGTAAAGCATTCAAATTTTTATTGAACCAACAAGCATCCCAGTATGTATGGGATCAATATTGATTATTCAGAGCAATCCTTTCTAATAGGGGACTCAATTTTTTAAAGATGCGACAATTAATGGCCACCCATTATTGTAATTTAATTGTCCTGTGCACCCTTTAATTATGACCAATTAGACAAATATTTACCCACATAAAATAAACGAATACGACTAAACTAAAAGGGCATGAATGCGCTGTTTGAGTGCAGCCAACATTTGGCACATCTCAGCTGGCCACCTCCGGGGGCTGAGAGATACGTGCAGCTGCAGATATTCACAGATATTAACGCACTAATAGCTGTGGTGAAAGTGACTGAATTGTCCCCTATGCATTTGTTTTAGCCACTTCATTCTGTAAAGAGGATTTTTCACACCAAAAGTCCTCCTCTGGAAAACAAAGCGCTTTATTGCCACAAAACAAAAAGGCCCCTTTTGCAGAATCCCATATTTGCAGGACTTCTGCCAGTAGACATGGCAAGTTACCAGTGTGACTACAAACCTATTCTGGGTTTTTAGCAGTACAGATGCAGGCAGGCAAACGTTCTACACTGGTTCCATCCATCCAATGCCGGCCGGAACACGGGAGCCTGATTTGTGAACCAGGACCGAAGGCTAATAACACCAAGGTACTTTGGAATATACCAGCTGTCACAGCCATTACTTCAGTAATACCCCCTAATGGATTCACTGTCTCACTATGTATTGAGTGACTGAATTACAGTGGACTGTCAGTTGGTCTTTAACCAGGGGAGGACAAAATACCCCCCACGATCGTTTTTTTTTTGGGGGGGGGGGGGGGGGGGGGGGGGGTTGGGGCATTTTAAGCTTTTTTTATTATAAATTTTTCAAAATTTTTATTTTTCAAATTTTTTTTCTCCCCTGTCTTTGTATCGGCCGGTACATTTTTGTACAATCATTAAATGTGATGTTCTATATATTTTATGTATATTTTATTGATGAAATAACAAATGTTATATTACTTATAATTTATTTGACTGGCTTACATTATTATTAATTTACAATAAGATTATTATTATTTCTCATTATTTACCTTAATTCATCGGTTCCTATCGCTACCGTCAGTGCTCTTTTTTTTCAGCAGTACAAGCTCACATGCATAGTCTAATGTTATCTGCTCAGGGTGTGGTATAAAACACACCAACAGTCGGGATTCCGACAGTCATTAGCCTGACATCAGAATCCCAACTGCCCGGACTCAGACAGTGCAGGCTCTCTACGCTCACCACGCTGCGGGCACAGTGGCTAGCTATGCTCGCCACCTATTTTATTCTCTCTCTATGGGGGTCATGGACCCCCACGAGGAAGAACACCTGCTGCCCGTGTGTCGGGCTTTTAGCAGTCGGGATTCTGACATTGGGGTAATGATTGTCGAAATCCTGACCGCCGGTGAGTCCTCCGGCACCCAGCTGCTCACGCCTCTTCCAGTATAAAGCCAGGGAAGACAGTAAGCGCTTCTAGCTAGTTGCTGCAGCTGATTGACTTCTTGAACTATTTCTACTTCCTGACAATCTTTTATAAGCGGACGACCAGAAGCCACTCTACGGGTAGGAGCTAAGAAATGAGCTCCCATCAAGGAATATGCACTACAAGAAGTGGGAGTCTACATGTCACTTGCCTGACTAATATAGAATATTGGGTAGAGTGGAAGCTACCTCCATAAATACCAATCAAGTTCTGGCATATAAACCAACTAACTTTTCCCAAGCCAAGGCACATTTATTCTATAAGCACCAGAACTGAATTCAGGACTATTTCACCACTTTGTTCTTCCAGTTGTATATTAAATAATCAGCCTACATTTTCATATTTGCACCCAAGCTGGTTTCCCACTTTCTAATTCTGTACTGGTGGGTGATTTCTACCTGCCTATAACTAGGCAGCCATTTGCGCCATTGCAAATGTTTACTATGAAATATATGTACTATAGCAGCATAGATTGTGCCAGTATAGCTCTTCATGCTTTGCATTTGTACCCAGGCAAATCAGGATGCAGTAGCAACAACATGTAGGAACATCTTAGCTACTGTTGTAATGAGGGGGGGGGGGTTCATACAGTGCCCAGCTCCAATAATAGGGGCACAGACACGGTAACATTACTATAATTAATAAAGTAGGGTCCTCCTTCTTAAGCCTACCTCTTTACCTCACCTGTGCCCCTGCCCTGTTCTTCCCTTCCTCTACTTCATTTTCAGTCTCCTCGACAATTTCGACACCCACTTCAGAATTGATGCTGATTTTAGTTCTACCAGCTATACGCCTATTTATGCTGTATTTTATCAATGCATCCTGTACGTTACCTTGTAATTTGTTTTTATGTTTGCTATGTACGGCGCTGCGGACACTTTGTGGCGCCTTATAAATAAACAAACAAACTACTACATGCTGCTACAGAGGACACGAATAACAATCTGCACATGCCCTAGCTAATCTTCTTTAAAAAAGGGGCAAGACTATATTCATCCATTGTCCTCTGGGGAACTAGTGAGAATACTATATATTGGCTTATTGCCATTATTGAAAATAAGAACAGTACATTTAACAGAAGAATACTACACAGATACTACATGTGTGATTTACCTGGCTGGATTTGGATCCAGACAAAGATGTGGAGCCAAACAGGTCGAATTCCTTCTCTAAGCTGGTGTTGGACTTCCCATTGGGAACAGAAGTAGTCACTGGTGTGTCTACAAAAATTAGAAAAATTATTAATGACTGGAATTTCATATGCAAGCAAGATGTTTCAAGTACAGGCGCTTCGTTCCAGTCAAGTGACAATGACACCATGTGTTGTTTTTTTTTTCATTGTGTCATGCAAATTTTTTTTTTTATAATGACTCCGTAACTAATATACCCAGCAGTGCGCATAAAGAGAAAGGCACCCACTGCCCGGAACTAGAGACCTAATGACTGCTTATTATACTGTTCCTTAGAGGAGATTTATGTAGTCATTAGATAAAAGGATACGAAATGTGTGGCTTTTCTACATCTTAGAACTCTACTGCCCCAGAATAACAGTTATTATAATAAGAGGTCAGGAAACCCTGTAATTAAATAAAGTGTCTGGGTTAAAGAAACCAGCCTTTAAGATAACAAAGCTCATAGGTAACACTAAATAGATGTGGACAACTCTATAATGCATATAGAGATTTATGTATATGCTATGGGGATTGCCATTATATTTCCTCCATCTTGATGACAAAGTCTACCACTGGTATATTCCCCAATGAAAACAAAAGTGACATACAGCGATAAAAAAAAAAATATATATATATATATATATATATATATATATATATATATATATATATATATATATATATATATATATATATATATTTTTTAATAATAATATTAATCCACCACACACACAAAAAAAAAAGTAATCTTACCGAGGCCCAGGAGGTCCATGACTGGCTCCACTGTCTTTTTGGGAGCGTTCTTAGGAGGCACAGGTTCATCTTTCTTATGCTGCTAAATAATAAAAAAAAAAGGTAAGTTAGCACACATATCCACATTATAAAGTACTTGCATTCACAATGTAATGGGAAATATGAATTCACAACAGGAAGAAGAAAATAATGGAGCAGGAAGGCAGCAATCAGATATTACATAAGGTAGATACACACAGGGCAATATATTGAGCGAAATCGCTTATTTCCGGCCTTCCATTACCCCCACCTGCTGTACATGGAGGTCACTTGTATGGAGCTGGGACCCAGTGATATCGCTGAACGATAACAGGATTTTGGTACTCCTCAGTAAATCCATTACTCTGAATCCACAGTGCACTCTGAAATTTAGTCTTTACAGTGGGTATAAAACGGTAATAAATGGGAGGTGGCACGGTAAATAATTTGAGTTGTGTGTCAGCTCCTTCCCTCCCCCATTCAAACTCAGTCGTACTAAACCGTGCTGAGGAGTGCTGGAAATTTAAGAGAGAAGGAGCAAGAGACACATAAACCTAACACAAAACAGGTATAAATAGAACAAAGGTAGAAAAAAACGGGGAGCTGCAGCGTGCAGTGAGGAGTAGGGGGCGGGCGGTGATACTCATCAGGGGGACGCTGGAGCGGGCAGCGGGTCCTGACGCTTTAACTAGCTGGCGGCACCGGCAAGTGCTGACCTGGCCGGCCGGTGTGATCACAGATATCAGCAGCGGGGGCACGCAGTGCAGTGGCTGGTATTAGATTTTTTAAATACCTGTCAAATGGCTGGCCATTTTCTGATTGGCTGAGAGCTCTCAGCCAATCAAAGAACGGCCAGTCATTTGACAGATATTTTAAAAATCTAATACCTGCCAGTCGGCCACTGCACTGCCCGTCCTGCAGCGCTGCTGATCACACCGCCCAGCCAGGTCAGCACTCGCCGGCGCCTCCAGCCAGTTAAAGCGTCAGGACCCACTGCCCGCTCCGGCATCCCCCTGATGAGCGCTGCTGATCCCACTGCTCCCCCGGTCAGTCTGCAAGCATATGCCTGTCAGGCGGGCAGGCATATGCATACAGGGAGGTCGGACGTGATCTTATGTGCTGACTGTCCGACCTCCCTGATCCGATGCGCACGGGACCGCACATTTGATCAGATGTCACAGACCTGCGATTTTGGGCCGATTTCACCCTGTTATCGTCCCAAAGTGCCGAAATCGGATAAAATCGTCCAAAAATCGCATAGTGTATGGGGGCCTTAAGTCTGCATTCCAATTGTCAACCCCCGAAATGAATATTGCAGAGAGTGCTGGCATGTGTCTATGCCCAAATCAGGAACCATCTGACTTTCCCTATTGCTTCACAGCTCTTGGTGCTACCCTGTCCATTTATATATCCCACTGCGGGGGTATTGTCCAACTGAAATCTGACAGCGCGACCCTCTAGTAGAGGATGCGCCAGTTGCAGAACATGGCCTGCAGTTCCAGGATATTTATAGATTGTGTTGTCTCGTGTTGAGTTTAAAGACCCTAGAACTGAGATCTGCAAGTCCCCCACCCATTAAGGTTTGCATCAGTAGTGAGAAGGGTCCAGTCCCACACTCTGAATCACTTTCCCATGAGCAGGTGCGATGATACCAGCCAGCGAAGGAGATATAGTCTTGTCTTCAAGACCGAAGACACTTTGTGGTGAAGAAAAAGGTGGGACCCCGACCACTGTGCTAACAGGTCCAGCTGGAGTGAAATTGGGCATATGGAAATGCCTCCAAGGCCGCCACCATACGACGAGTCGTCTGATAGACATAAGCACGGATACCTGTGCCTCAAAATGGGATGGCGCATCATTTGGCATTCAGCACCATCCCCCAGCAGCAGGATTAGACAACACATGTTGACCTTAGGACCCGGTCAACCTTAATTGCGTCAACCTAACGACCATGTCCCCTAGCAAGGAGGCAGGCCAAACTATAGTGGACTTTTCAGCAGGCAGGGGACTAGAGCAACAAGGGAAATGGGGGCGGCCAGAGTGCATATAGCAGCAGCGATGGCTGGGGATTTAACTATAGTGGTGGCTATGGTAGTGGTGTGCATCAATTAGTTTTGTTACCTGGAAGTGCCGAATCAAGGGACTGTGATGCAGGTGGTAGCTCCGCAATCCCTCAGTTATCACAAGAAGAACGGTCTTGATAGGTGGCATTGCCTATATCAGAAATGGTGCCTAGAGCACCATTTTTGAATTTCAAGATGGCTGTGGCGAGCCAATCATGGCTCACCTTGTTAACACCCTGCCCCCTTTAGCAACTATATATTACATCATGAGGCAGGATGCAGGCAGCCTGACGGCTGAGAAGGAGCTGGCAAATGCTCATGAAGACTCCGGCTTCCTGGGTAGGTGGCGGAAAATGAGCTCACGTGGCCACTGTCAACTTGGTGAAAAAGAGGACTACCCCGTGGGTGCAGAAGCAGCTCAAAAAGAACATAAAAGCTGAACACTGCTATCCTAGAAAGCAACTGTGACACATTCAGGTTCATTTGAAATATTTTTTACACGTTCGCCAAACAGGATGCATACAGGCAGGTTAGGCCGGGAGACTTAGATTTAGGTACTAGATGGGGACTTCATTTAAGGCAATAGTGGGAAGGGTTAATGGGGAGGGTAAGCAAACTTACTTGACCTGTATCAAGATTCCCTCCTTAGGGATGATAGTGTTAATATTAACACCGAACATCCCAAACGCTGGTCATCTGTGGCTAAGGAGACAATTTGTATTATGCAAATGTACTGAAAACAGCAGTACATGTAAGTAAAGCCAAGCTCAGGTGGAAAATAAGGGGTAAGTTGTTCCACTGTTCACTGGAAAGGATGTGGGAGTAGGGAAAATTTGGGGAACACTTTCATAAAGTTTATACATAGGATTATATCATCATAAAACAATTTGAATCTGGTTCTACTCCTCCCTGGACCACTCTTAATGTTAGTATGGGTAATAGACTGATATATATATACACATATATATACATACTTTTAAGCAGAATACTCACCAGTTTAACCTTCTCAAAGACAACAGGCTCAGACTTCATGTCAGGAGCAGACTCAGACTTCTTCCATTTGTGTTCTCGCTCTTTCTGTTTTAAAAGACATACCAACTCTAAGCACCCAAGTCATGTCATTAGTACATTGCTTTCTGCTCTCTGATGTTTGTGCAGTGTGGGGCATATTGTAAAGGGAAGTCTGAAGCAATACCCTTATATGACATAATTCGGAGATTGACAGATTATCAGACATTATGGTTATATACTGTAGTGATAATATACTTTCTTCATTATACAAATAAGGGAAAAATTGTAAACACTTGCCAAACTGTGCAGAATGCACATAGTCATATACAATGCTATTTTAACCATTTAAAAGTAGATATATCATTTACACTTAAATGTAGGGAGACATTTTGTGAATTTTGTAAATCATAAGAATGCAACCTACCAACTAACTAGGTACCTACACTTCATGAAGTTGGGTCTAAATGAGCATAGTGTATAGGGGCTTTAAGGAATATTACTCAAGCAGAAGTTCAGTAAAAAAGTTACTGGGGATGATTTGATTAGCATTTTGTGGATTTAACTGCAGGGTTAAGTGCAGAGAGCTATTCAATTCACTGCACTGTGTCCTGTACTTAACCTGAGAAATACTTTACAGTGACTAATCTTTGGGTCTTAGTTGCAGCAAACTGGTCTCCTGGGATAAATGCCAGGCTTAATATGGTTACTGCACGCAATAAGCCATGACTTGCTCCAAGCCACTTACAGGGTGAGCAATAAAATACACCTGGGTACTTGACCCAGGAGCTACACAATGCTAACAGAACCATCTCCACTGGCTCCTAGCAGAATGATAAGCTAAACAGTGACACAGACCACTATGTGTAGGGAACAATTTCATACAAGGCAGTTTTTTCTACTTCATGTTAACCCAGTGGATACTTGAACAACTACAATATGCTACCAGACTGTTGCACTACTTTAAAGAAAAAACTATTTGCAGTGTTTGGTTCATCGCTCCCATTTCCTCTATATTGAACAGAAAAATAGACTGTGCAGACAAGGAAATATCAAATTTGATCCAGTAATTTGAATGTGTACCATGTGCCTTGAATGCAAATCGATATCGAATGCAAAAGTGCAGATCGAATGTGAAATTAAATGGAAAGCAAAGACCAAATCGAAAGGGGGTTTAACAGGGGAAATCGAATCGAAAGTAAATCGATGTGTGTGTGTGTACACACCTTAAAGCTGGGTACACACTAGATATATTGGATGATTTGTCATTTTTAGCCATATTGAAACATTGCGCTTTTTCATCGCAACTTCAATTCTGCCTAAAGTGCAGGCAGATCTAAAGAGATCCCTAACAATTTTGTTCAAATTGTATTAGTTTGTACACCTAACCGGACATATTTAATGACTAGACAACGTAAGATAGATCGTTTGGATTGCCGCGTGTCCTTTACACTGAAGGCAATTATGGCTCCCAAACATCATGTTGGTTGATCTAGGCCTCTCAATTATATACCTCCCAGTATAAGGGACCCTTTCAAGTCCCCGGTGCATAATCACAATTACTGACACTCGGTAGTCTCCATCCCCAGATTAAACATGTCTCTTACTCACTCTATATGCAGCAAGGTCCACACTGCGATCCATGTATTTCTTCTTTTCATATTTCTCTCTAATAAATGTTTCTACCGCTCTGCAAAAGTTATGTTAAGGAAGCAAGGCAGGCAGCACTTTCTACAACCTTACTGATGGCCCTCAGAAAGAAACAAAACTTTATGCACTGCACTTAAGTAGCAGAAACTCAGGGCACCAATACCAGGAATCCGCATGATTTGGCTGATGATTCAGCACTCATGATTAGCCAAGCCCTCCATCACAGAGCTCACAGCTGGAAGATGATTGGCTAAGCCACAGCTTTACTATTATAAAAGGTGATTAAGTATATGAACCTTTTCCAACTGTGTTCCTCTTTCAAATGAAAGCTTATATTTAGCATATTAACCCTTTTCACAGGGAGGTATATAGCACTCATTCAAAAGGATACTGGTCTGTCTGTGGTCGGATAAAGCTTTCTGGCAAAAAAGCTTCATACAGTCGTTTTGCTTTCCCGTTTCCCATCTCTTCCATGCACTGGAGGGGGAGAAAAGAAAAACAATGAATTATTAACTTAAAGAACGTTCATGGAATCAGCATTTGTGTTTCTCATAACTGATTAAGTTACTGAGCAGTGGCATTTCCATTTCTTCTCACTTGTATTTGTTCCTGCGTCCACTGATCCAGATTTACAGACTTGACCCGGGATATGTGGACTCCAAGATTCCTGTGGACACCGGCACAGCGGATGCAAACAAATACTCCGATATTCCAAGAGGCCCATCTTGGCCCTGCCAAGAGACAGACAGTTAAGTTAGAGATAAAGCAGGCTATGCTGTATACAGAACATAAACTATATCACAATAGCTGCATCACACAAAAAAGCCACTGGGGGTTATTCAGACCTGATCACAAAGCTACAAATTCGTAGGCCGGGTGATTATCTATAGACTGCGCATGCGTACTACCTGTATTACGCATGTGCAAGGCCTGCTACTTTTTTGATCGCTAGCCATACGCAAGTTGATTGAAAGAAAGCCAGCGTTTGTGGATGGGAACTGGCCATATCAGGAAAATGCAGCCGTGCTCAGGCATTTGACGGGGAAGGCATGCGATGTCAGCCCTGGCTTTTATCTGACTGCTTCTATCACATTCGCCAAGAAAGTCCTGGGATACGCACTGGCTGCACACATGGAAACATAATTTGTAATTGCTGATTCAGCTAATTTTCACAGACCATGCTAAGGAATTCGCAGATGTGCACGGGTGAGATTTAACTCCACTTGGGCAGCTCTGCAAATTAGCCGCCCAGTGATCAGGTCTGAGTAACCCCTATATTATTTCTTGAAATATCTCACTTTGCTGACCTATTTGAAATGTGTGTACATTGGCCCTTATTCTGGTTCACTCGCAAAGGAAAATTCCTTCTCAAATGGACATAACCATGTGCACTGCAAGGGGGCAGATGTAACGTGCAGAGAGTTAGATTTGGGTGAGTTATTTTATGTGCAGGGAAAATACTGACCATTATTTTTACACTGCAATATAGATATCACATTCAAGTAACACCCCACTCAAATCGAATTCTCTCTGCACAAGTTACATCTGCCCCACCTGCATTGCACATGGTTTTGACCATTTGAGAAGGAATTTGGCTTTGCGAGTGAACCAGAATAATAACCATTGTGTAACATGCAGGAAGTGGGACATCTTGTGACCACAGCACTGACAGCTGCAACAAGAAACGGAAACAGAAGGGAGGAAGAGCAGTGAAAGAGAATCTAAGGTATTTAATACAAAGTTTTGTGCAGCCTCATATCACTTTTCCAAAGGATTCTGTATTTTGCTTGTGCAGCAGGAGTCTATATTCCTGAAGGATGTGCTTTTAGACCCTTACTCTGCAGTTTCTTAGGGTCTTCCTATGAAAAAGGTCAGGGGCCACAAGCATGATCCACACTAGAGGGAAAAACAAATAACTCCACTTCTCAGCAGCAATCATGTCTGACGGACACTTGCACTGCGGTGTACTGTGGTCCAGGCTGCCAGATGTTCAGTATGGCACAGCTTTACTATATGTCAGGGCTGGGCAACACTGGCCCTCCAGATGTTGATGAACTACACATTCCAGCATGCCTTGCATCAGTTTCAGCATGGTCACATAGCAAAACTAATGCAAAGCATCCTGGGATGTGTAGTTCACTAACATCTGGAGGGCCGGTGTTGCCCAGCCCTGCTATATGTCATTTTACTTTTTTTTAGATTCCACTGCAATATGGAATTTATTGCTGCACAACTGGCCACTCCGAATAATGACTTGTATTCATTTAGGAATGTCCCTTCAAACAAAGGAAATCTTACTTGGATGGTTTCAAACCATAATGTTCCTAACAAACTTTAGTGAAACCTAACCGTATGGCCTAGTGGTAACTCCAGGTACAGGGTGCCAATCAGTGAGGAGGGTTTGAAGTGAAAAATGTAACATGTGATGTATTGATGCAGCTACTATATAGCTATACATTGCATATAAAATGTTGTCCTCAAATCTGTATATGGTCTCCTCGCTGATTGGCACCCTGCTGCACCTAGAGTGTGGTGTATAGGGCAAGACCGATTGATACTTGTATTTTTACATTCTGGGAGCATTGACATCATCCGATAATTTATATAACTAGATTTATGTAATAAGAACATATGCTAGGCTTAAAACTGCAATATGGCTTACTTGGCTAATGCAAAATTAAAGGTAATGGGCCCCACACACAGCACAATTTTCAGGCATTTTCTGAGCGATTTTACTAAAATCACTCAGAAAATCCCTGAAAATGCATGTAAATCGCTGTGTATATAGCCCACACAGCGATTTACATGCGCGCACCCGCCGTTCTGAATCTGGCAAAGATTAAGAACGGACGGGCTGTACAATTGAGAGCAGTCGCTCAGAAAGCTCCTGCTCATCTCCTGCATGTGTGGCCACGGGCAGATGAGCAGGGCTGTTCTGAGCAACTGAAGCCCCGCTGAACGCCGCCCGCATAGTGTTCCCGCTAGGCGCCCTTTTGCTGTCCGTGGCAACGCTGACATGCCGCTGAGAACTCTCTCATTCACTGCTGTCAGTCAGACTATTCCAGCTCTCTGCCTCTCTCTGCTCTGCCCCTGCCCCCTGCGTGGTCATGCCGCTGAGATCTTTCTCATTGGCGGCTGTCAGTGTCAGCCATTCCAGATCTCTCCGCCCCTCCATCCCTGCTGTGCTGACATGCCGCCGAGATCTATCTCATCCGCGGCTGTCATGTCGGCTCTTCCAGCTTCCCCCCCCCCCCCGTGAGATGATGGTGATGTCATGGTAGGCGGACCCAGCACCCGTTACATGCGCACCGCTGCCGGGCTCACCCGGCTTCCCCGGTGATCATGCCATGTGCTGAGGCCTCATGAGTGCTGCTGATCCTTGTCCCGGCCGTAGAAGAGGTGCTGACGCTGCTGAGAGACTGATCCGGTGAGTAAATATAAAAATGTTTCTCTGTTACAGCCAGCGAGCCAACTCTCTCCCTGCTGTCTTCCTGCCCCCTCTATACTGTCACCATTGCCTCCTTCCTGACCCCCACTGCACTGATCTGTCATGTCCCCTTGTCCTGGCACCTCTGTCCTCTCCTCAATGTCATGTCCCTGTCCCCTCTATCTGTTGCTGTCATTCCTCTATCCTGTCCCTATCCTCTCTATACCTGTCATGTCACCTATGTACTGTCCCTGTCACTACTCTCAACTGTCCCCTCTGTCCTTTCTCTGCTCCATCTGTCCTGGTCTTGACACTGTTTAATCCATGTCTGTTATGGAATACATATGATACATCCCAATACAGAGAATCCCAACAGTGCCCTAACCTTATCCCCCTTACCTTACCCAGCCCCCCCCCCCCCCCCACAGCTTTCCCCTCTATTGCCTTAGCCTAACCATAACCCCATTGTCAAGGTGCCTAACTCTAACCCCCAATTCCTGCGGCCTTTGCCTACCTACCGCCCCCCTCGCAGTCTAACCCGGTCCTGCCTTGCATTTTGTACTGTCCCCACAAATTTGCATCCTTGCTGCTCCAGTCTAGTGGGGTGTGGTGAAATCAGCCAGGGGCCAGGGCTGGTTTAACGGGCGGTGAACGAACTAAAAAGAGGTGAGATGGCCGGCTCTGCGTGTGTGTCTGTATCTGCCGTGCCTGGCTGGACTCTGCCTTACTGGGCACTGTGCTGCAGATTGCCCAAGCCCTGTCCCTAGTGTGCCCACTTGCTGCTGTGTATGGGTTACTAGGCTGCAGTGGGAATATGCCCCACAGGCAATCTCCTTCCAGTACTTCTTTATATGGGGGAGATGTATTAATAATTGGAGAGTGTAAAGTGGAGAGAGATATTGTAACAGCCAATCAGTTCTTGCCATTTTAAAGGCTACACTGTAAAACGTGAATTTATTTCTTAATCTGGGTGGTATGACATGAAGGCACCGCCGGAGACCACCGCCGAGCCAATTACGTCACACCGCCGGAGACCGCCGCCCCTCCTGATGACGCCGCGGGACAGAGAGGCCGTGATGCTGGACTCCGGAGTAGGTAAGTATAGATTTTTTTTCCACTGTGCCACCAATGTTTGGGGGGTGAATATCTGTCTCAGGGGTTAATTATTTAGCCCTGTGTGTCTGAAGACAGCCAGCCCTAAGCATCTGGCAGCAACACTATGCCACCAGTCTGATGGCATTGACAGTCATGACAGATTTGAAATCTCCCGTGCTGAATCTCCCATTATGAATCTCTGACACAAATCTCTCTGTATGTGGCTCATTGTCTGAAATGAGCCACACGAGTGAAATCTCTTGTGCTGAATCTCCCGTTATGTATCTCTGGTACACATCTCTGCGTATGTAGGGCCCTTTACTCATAAACAGAACAAGCTACTCATCTTAACAAGAAAAGGGCAGGAATATTGTTTGAAAAACGATAGCTTTAGGTTTTCTTCTGATCTTATGTTACTGGGAGAAATGAATAGATAAGTAATGTACCACTAACGATACTGAAGCAACATTCTAAATTTGTCAATTTAACAAATAAATAAAATGCAAATATCTTTAATTACATAGAGGGTACATTATTTACTTCAACTTCCATTGCTTGGCCATTTTTTGTGACCTACACTTGGTGTGTGCGGAGTTACTTAGCTGTGGTAAATTGATGCCTGTGCCAGCAGTCTTTCTCCTGTATGGATTTTTTCTATAACTGGCGACTGGAATGCACAGTACTTTCCAGGTGACAAAATGAGGAGGAAGTTATGACTATATGAATCAGTACATAACTCAAAAAAGCACAATTAGGCTGTTTCACACACTCCGGCTCCTGCCGGACGGTGAAATCCCGCACGGCCAGGGAGCCGTGCCGCACACACTAGTTTATCATGGAAGGGATGGCCACAGCCCGGCAGCTGTCCCTTCCAGTGGCGGGATCCGGCTGCAGCCGTGCGGCTGGGCCGTGGCCGTCCCGTGTGAATGGACACAATAGTGTCCATTCACAACTAATGTGTGCGGCACGGCTCCCTGGCCGTGCGGGATTTCACCGTCCGGCAGCAGCCGGAGTGTGTGAAACCAGCCTCAGCCCGAACGATGTGTCAGACATAACAATGAAGGATAAAGAGGATCAGATATAGAGGTCTCATTTATCATGAAAACAGAAGTCACATACACATAACCTCAGATGTTTAAGGTGCCTATTTATTAATCTGCGCTAAACCAATGATAATCAACATTACATATCGCTATGATTTGGACTGCTTTTTCAGATCTTAAAGTTGACAACATAACAAGTCCTGAAATGAGCAATACCCCTTTCTGACCATAGCTCTGGTCATTGAACAAGGGTTCCAAGCTATGTCTAAGAAGCTTGAAACCCATTCACACCGCAGGCTGGACCAAGGATGTTGTAAGGGCTTCACCTCTGCCAACGCTTAGAGATGACATCATCTCCAAGCACTTATAGGGTGTGAACAGGGCCCTGGTAGGGTGAAGCTACCACTTTACTTCCAGGTCTGTACTTTGCACATGTGCAAAGCAAAAGCCCTAGCATACAGTAGCTCTAGACCCTGACAGAGGATGGCTTCTGTGATGTTTGAAGATGATAAAGCAGAGAGATATTTTAAAGAACATAATCCCGCAGGAGCTGCTGCTCATCTTCTACACTGCCATAGTAGAGTCTGTCCTTTGCTCCTCGATCACAATCTGGTTCGGAGGAGCAAACGAGAATGACAGATGAAGGTTGCAAAGAGTGGTGAGGATGGCAGAAAAGATCATTGGGGCGGAGCTCCCCACTGTCCAAGAACTATACCTAGTCAGGGTCAATAAGCGTGCAGGAAAGATCTTGGCGGACAAGCTACACCCTGGCTACAACCTGTTTGAACCCCTTCTGTCAGGCAGACGTTTTAGGTCCATCCCAGCAAAGACGACAAGAACTATAAAAGGCTTCTTCCCAATAGCTGTCCACCAACTAAACCGTATTGAACATACCAAATACTAACTCAAACTGTTCTAGATATATGTGAAATGTATGTGATGTATGTTTATGACATACCAACATGAGCATAAAATGCATCCTTACTACAACAGCACAATCAAATCAACTTCCTGTATTTCATCTGTATGCAAAGAGCACTGAACCTGAAAAATAATGTATCCAATTTCATATCATACTGGAATATTTTTAGCAAATATGCAAAAGCTGAAAAACAATATTTGTCAAGGATGTTTACAGATGAAATAGAGTGTTGGATTTATGGAATGCCTTCCAGCATAAGAATTTATCAATTCCCAAATGAAACAAGTAGAATAAAGGTCTATAAGGGCTATTTCATACGCTTCGGCTCCTGCCGGGCAGCGAAACCCCACACGGCCAGGAAGCCGGGCAGCACACAGCAGTTTACTGGTTTAGAAGAATGCATTATTCTAGGCCAGTGGTAGCCAACCCTACGAGAGCTACCAACAGTTCACATTTTCCAGACAACCTAGCTGCTGCACAGCTGCACTTATTAATCACTGACACGTTTTAAAAGATACACAGATGGAGCTAATTAGCTCACTTGTGATTCTGTGAGGAGACCTGCAAAACATGCACTGTTGGTAGCTCTCGAGGACTAGGGTTGGCTACCCCAGGTCTAGACACTATGCAGTTTTCAACCTAGATCAGTTCCAGAAGGAGGCAGAGAGAATAATTGTTATATTATATATACACGCGCAAGTCAGATACAATTTTAGATTTCCATCAACAGATAAAGAACATATTTGTATTCTTTGCAACAATAGACCTGAATGTTGTCAAAGATTAATGAATTCTAAACCAGGCAATATAATGCAAGCTGCTTGCAGTGACACAGGCCATGTGTACAGTAAACACAGAGAACCGGATTCCTGCAAAACCACACAAGGGAATGGCTTTTAACCCTGATAATAGAAAAGATCTCTGCAACAGCAACTGAAATGGACACATTGCCTTTAGATTAACAATTCATCAAGGACACTGATCAAGATTTTTTTTCCCACAGTGAATCACTGAATGTATAATTTCCCAGCATATGTGCTCCCAGTAGGATAGTGTGGGCTATTCTTTAATTGCTGTACTCTAGAAACACTGTAAGGGCCATTTTAACCATGACACTATATTTTTAGTTATCTAAAATGTACGGTGAAAACACTGGTCACAAGCCAGGTGTGTGAAAATATCGATAAATTAGGACTACACCGTGCATTTTGGACTAGATCACATCTAGTTCAAAATGCATGCAATATGCTAAAGCAGAGTGCATTTTGAACTTGGGGCCCTTATTCAGATCTGATTGCAGTACAAATTTATTCTCAAAATGGGCAAAACCATGTGCACTGCAGGTGGGGCAGATGTAACATGTGCCGAGAGTTACATTTGGATGGGGTGCATTGAAACTGAAATCTAAATTGCAGTGTAAAAATAATGCAGCCAGTATTTACCCTCCACAGAAACAAAATAATTCACACAAATCTAACTCTCTCTATACATGTTACATCTGCCCCACCTGCAGTGCACATGGTTTTGACCATTTTGAGAACAAATTTGTACTGCAATCAGATCTGAATAATGCCTTAAGGTGCGTACACACGTACAGATTTTACTGTCTGATCTATCTGGTGGGTACAAAAACCTGGAAATGTATGGGAGCAAATGACAATCAAAAAATTGTTCCCAAATGCTTGAAAACAGACAGTGATCAGTCAGACAAATTGTTTAAATCATTGTGAAATAAATTTATCAAAGCATATATATTTTTTCTGTTTTCCTACATTTGGGTGGAAATTTTTGATTGTCATTTGCTCCCATACATTTCCAGGTTTTTGTTCCCACCAGATAGATCAGACAGAAAATCTGTACGTGTGTACGCACCTTTAGATGTGATGTGATCTAGTCCAAAAAGTATGTGCTGCACATTCTTTTTGTACTTTGCAACGTGAGCAGGAATGTGCATTGCAAGCCCAATACGCACCATGTGTGTGGGCACCAATAGGGTTATTTACAAAAGTAGCAGAACATTTAATAGGAAGGTTGTCCTGAGATATCTGCTGAAACGATGGTGAAATCTAACCTTTAGTAATATTACTGTATGTTAAGTAATGCTAAGAAATAAGACACTCTAAAATTTAGATAACCAACAAAGGGAGTGTATGGACAAGGAGGATTATATAAGGAGGTACCAGAACAGTTTGCTCGCTGTCTTGGTGTGGAGCTTGAAATACTATACAATGGGTTTATCATGTAACTGCAGGTGTGGTATGACTGCCGACAATTGGGATCCTGACAGTCTCTTGTGGGCTTGCTTCGCTCCCCACAGGTTCTTTTCTCCCTCTATGGGAGAATAGCCCCTGTCAGAGCACCGGCAGTCGGGATTCCGATGTTGGTATACTGACTGACAGCAGTCATCCGGCACCCATAACTGCATAGAAGAGGTTAGGTCGGTTTATCTGTGTACATTGTATAGCTAGATAGTAAATGAAAGTCAGCACCTGTAATCAGAGCTGGACACATCCAAGTAGCCATGCAGACAAAAAGTTACTGTCCAATCTAATATTGTTCAGTTATTTTTGTTAAAGTAAACTGATTTCTGACATCTGATTTCTGACAAAAAAAAGAATGGCCTGTCGGCACATTCATTATACATCAGTCTCTGTGTAAAATCATTGATGAATTGGAGCAATATAAATGCTATTCTAAATCCCCAATGTAGCTTGGGTACAACTATTCCTACACGCCAAACACTGTGCCACCAGTTCTGAATTTGAATACACCCAATTCCCATCTTGGGTGGGAATTGGGTGTATTAATTAGTATAAATCATTACTTATATAGTGACCGCATATTCACTATAGCTAGAAGCTGAGAATAGTGTGTATCCAGACTTGCTAAGAACATTGGGAACATGGGACCCCCTGTCAGAGTGCAAGCTAGACATTCCTGGTGGGTGGTGCACTGGAGACTGTGGATGCGCAAGCATCTCACATGTTCACACATCCATCGTCCAAGAATGGGGCATGCGAGCATCTCTGACGCACACCTGACACAGTCGCTGGTAGAGTGGCGCTCCGGAAGCTGCTCCGATGACAGCAGCTCCATCTGTATGTGGACATCTACTGCTAATACTAAACTGTGGTGAGAGGAACAGAGCGAGACACCATGCACGAAGCAAGGTAAGCAAAGTGATCCCACAGGGCTACATGTCTCAATGGGGACTATGTAAAAACCAGACCCGAACTACACTCCGGATAGGACATCAAAATCTGCAGTCCGGAGCTTGTAGGGTGCGGTCCGGGGGTTGTCTTGTCCGGGGGTGGTCCCTGTGATAGCTATACAGGGAGGCTTTATTCTGTCCCTCCTCCTCTACCTGGTGACAGGCAGCCCCCCCGGACAGGACACCCCCGGAAAGGACATCCCCCCCAAGCTCCAAAATGCAGAGTTTGATGTCTGGTCCGGGGGTTTTGTCCTGGTCCGGTTTTCACCCATACAATGTCTCAATGTTAACAAGTTCATTGACATTCTAAAGCAGTTTAGTTATGGTAACCCAGGGGGTCCCATGTTTTGAAGTTGAACTGGACATAGGTAGAGGGTCTAGGCAGGGGTGGCCAACCGGTCAGAGGTAAAGAGCCGAAAAATATCTGTAGTCAAGCTAAAGAGCCAACAACATGCGCGCGCCTTTGACGCGCGTGCCAAAAAAGGGGCATGGTCTATTTAGACCCCTTGGGTGGGTGTGATACACATATGCCTCCAATAGTGCAGTGCCATGTATACATATGCCCCCAATAGTGCCAGATACACATATGCTTCCACGGTGCCAGGTATGCCCCCCACGGTGCCACAATCTGCTATGCCCCCACAGTGCCACAATCTGCTATGCCCCCACAGTGCCACAATCTGCTATGCCCCCACAGTGCCACAATCTGCTATGCCCCCACAGTGCCACAATCTGCTATGCCCCCACAGTGCCACAATCTGCTATGCCCCCACAGTGCCACAATCTGCTATGCCCCCACAGTGCCACAATCTGCTATGCCCCCACAGTGCCACAATCTGCTATGCCCCCACAGTGCCACAATCTGCTATGCCCCCACAGTGCCACAATCTGCTATGCCCCCACAGTGCCACAATCTGCTATGCAGTGCAAAATTCCCAGCAGCAGCACTCACCATTGTTGCTGCTGGGCGGGGAGAGGACAGTCTGGCGTCCCCCTGCAGTCCTATCATGTCGCAGAGGGGAGGAGAGCACAGGACACCGCGCGTCTCCTTCCCCCCTCACTTCCCTGTGACTGGGCCGTCCACCAATCAAAGCTCACAGGCCGGCTCCTGATTGGCTGCCAGCCCGCAAGCTCTGATTGGCGGATGACCCAGTCACAAGGATGCACAGTGAGGGGTAGGAGAGATAAGCGATGCGCGCTCTCCTCCCCTCAGAAGGAGAAGGGATTCAGGGAACCGGCAGCGGGTGATGGGGACAGACGGTGGGCAGCAGGAGCCACACTTTAACAGGGGGAGAGCCGCATGCGGCTCTAGAGCCAAAGGTTGGCCACCCCTGGTCTAGGGGAACACATACCGTATATTCTCGAGTATAAGTCGACCCGAATATAAGCCGAGGCACCTTATTTTACAACAAAAAAACTGGGAAAACTTATTGACTCAAGCGGGACCCTCACTCGAGTATAAGCCGAGGGGGGCTTTTTCAGCATAAAAAATGTTCTGTAAAAGTAGGCTTATACTCCAGTATATATGGTAAATTTTTCCTCTTCTGCAGATCTTGTGAAGCAATCTAGGCACACATACTACTGCAGTGCCTCTCTCCTGAGGACATGGGGTCTACCTACAAACACATACATTTCCTATACTATCCAGCTGCTGGGTACACAACATTCCCATCTCCTGGCGACACAGGCAATCTTCCCATCATTGCAAAAGGTTCTATGTACACACTGTTCCTGTCTCATGGGGACACGGGCAGAGCATAGGAACATACAATAGCTCTCTCCTGGGGCTAAGGACAGGGGGCTAGAGACCGTACACAATGCTCCCCCAAACTACACACATCCTGATGCTGCATAAGGGTCCCAAACATAACCCGTTCCTCTCTCCCGGGAACAGGCAGGACTTCTCCTATACTGGTGAGGCAATGCCCTGAATACTAAAGGAGCGCACAGTGAGCTGGGGCCATAGCACATAGCCCTAGGATACCTTTTGCCTGGCAGTCGGCACAGAACTTGTTTTCCTCCCGCAATAGCAGCTCAGACAGCACAGCCTGGTACCGCTCCACGTCCCGCACCGACTTCCCGGTCATCTTCCCGGGAGACAGTAAGATGGCTCCCCGTGGCTACTGCGCCTCTCACTTCCTGTTTCCGGGTCTCTCTCTCTCTCCTCCCTCCCCTCTCCCTGCGTCACCGCCATGCACGCACACTGTCCGCAAGGCAGCCAATCGAGAGAGTGCAAACCCCGCCCACAGGACAGAAATTATGAATGGACATTGACGTCACGTAGCAACTTGGGTACCCGATCCGTCTGCTGGGAGAACTGGAACAGAGCCATCAGCCATTATGTGATGATGCTGGCTACTGGGAGACCAGTACTAGCAACAATTCTGACAGAATCCTTTGGCATGTATGATTTACGGTTTATGAACTACAAGAATCAAGAAGAAGCATGGCATTAGGCAACGGCCTTCAAGATGATAGTCATAAAGATAATTCGAATAGGGAAGGGCATATTACACCATTCAGCCAACCTTTTTTTTTTTGCTATTGCATTGCACATGCTGCAAAATTAGATTAAAGACTTTCAAATGACTGTAACGCCTACCATATTTATCCTTCTGTGTCACCCCTGTCTGTCTAACCCTCCCCTTTAGAATGTAAGCTCTCACAAGCAGGGCCCTCTCTCCTCATGTGCTTTTCTTAGAATATATAAACCTCTGTCACCCTGATGATTGCTTCAGTGTCCTGTCCCCTGATGCAACTATCCATATTTACCATGTACTTATCTTAAATTGTATTGTACTGTAATTTATCTGTTTTTGCTAATTTGTGTATTGTTAGGCTCTGCGGAACGTTTGTGGCGCCATATAAATAAACGCTAATAATAATAAAGTTCTGCATTACGTACACTGCACACTGGAAAAATAATTTGATGGTGAATGAATTACGAAAGGATTTAAAGCTAGATGCGATCAACATAATTTTCACAAGCCACACGCGTGTGGATCAGATAGAGTGTCAGTTAGAGTGTGCATCTGGTACAGTGCGGAATATAATATGGGTCGGATACATTGTGAGATATAGTGCGCAGGAGACACAGAGCAGGATATAAAATGGTTTGGATACAGTGCAGGTTGGATACAGTATTGGCTGGATATACTGTAGTGCGGGTTGGATATAATGAGGTACACGGAGTGGGTTGGTTTCAGTGCAGGATACCGTGAATGTTGGATACAGTGCAGTTTAGATTGAGTTCAGGATACAGTGTGTGTTGGATACAGTGCGGAATATAGAACAGGTGGGATACAGTGCAGGATATAGAGCAGACTAGATACAGTGTTGGATATAGGACCTTATTCTGATTGACTCGCAAGGCTGCAAAATTCACAGCCTTGCGAGTCCATCAGACGCCACCGGAGTCGTAGGGTGACATTCTATGGGATGAGATATGTTTTTTTTTGGGCGATTATTAGTAAAACAAATGGCGACATCGCATTTTTTCTTGAAATCGCATATTAAATAGGATGCGCTAAGGGCCGGATATCGCATATTCTGTGCGATAACTCATGCGTACTGAAAGTGTTGAAAAAAATCGCACTTTTATCGCATCCAGATGTTTTCGTACAGAAAAGTATACAAATCTCTTATTTAATGGGATGCGTTTTCGGAAATCGCACTTTTAAGGTGTCTAATAATCGCACTTTTTTCAGACAGGTTCTGTTGGGCGATTTGGCCCAGAACTCACTTTGGTCAAGTGCACAAATGGTTAATTTCAACACAGGTGGCCTCAATTTCACTCAGAAACACGCCTACATATACCCCAACATCATTAAGGACACCTGTGAGGGTTTGAGACATGGAGATTTTGCAGAGTGGTTTGGAGTTGCTGATTTGTGATGTGGCCCATTTGGAGGAGCTGCGCAGGAGGGAGGAAGCTGCGCACCAGATCCAAGTACCCCCCGACTACTGTGTACCCCACGTATGTATCGTGCTAGGCTGTACCTAGACTCCCTCTCGGATCAACAGGTTGTGGGGATGTTTAGGCTGAACCGCAATAACCTGTTGGACTTATATGAGCAGGTGAGAGATGATTTGGACCCTTTCGGGGGGGGTGTCTGGGCTGCAGAAATTAATGTGTACCCTCTACTATTTGGCCACAGGCTCCACTCAGTCTGTGACCTCATGGTCCTTGGGGGTATCACAAGCCACTTTCTCTAAGCATTTTACTCAAGTGTTACTGGCTTTAAAGAAGTTGTGGCGGACATACATCAGATTCCCACATTCTGAGTTGGAGTGGCAGGACAACAAGGTGGCTTTTTATAGACTCTCAGCATTCCCTCACGTGCTGGGAGCTATAGACTGCACACACATTGGGATTAGGGCACCGCACGTGCGGGGATACGTCTATGTCAATCGGCGTGGGCAGCACTCTTTGAACGTGCAGGTGGTATGTGATGCTCATCTCAAAATCCTAAGTGTAGTTGCAGGCTTCCCTGGGAACTGCCATGATGCCTATATTCTGAGGCACTCAGCCCTCTGGAACCAATTCAACCAACAACAAATGCCAGAGGGCTCGCGACTTGGTAAGTACATTTTTACATATTACCCTCTCTGTCCTTATTTGTACCTGCTCAAATGTGTGTGTTTCCAGTTTCATAAGCATATTGCTCTTGTCCCAGTGACTCCTGTTTGCACAATGCACATACCTTACCATATAAGGCAATAACTTCCTATCTTTGTTTTAGGTGACTCAGGATATGGGTGTGTTTCCTGGCTCATGACACCTTTGCGCTCCCCAGAGGGCCCAGCACAGCACCGGTATAATGAATCCCATATTGCAACCCGCAATGTGGTGAAGCGTACGTTTGGAGTATTGAAAAGTAGATTCCGGTGTTTGGACTGGTCATCGGGTATGCTGCTTTACCACCCAGCAAAAGTAGTGATGATCATCCAGGCTTGCTGCATGTTACACAACATAGCCCTGTCCCAACCAGCCTATGTGGAGGAGGAACATGCAGCAGTCGTGCAGGAAGCCCAACCTACCACACCTCGGGTAGTGAGGGGTACGCAGAGGGGGAATCTGGGGCTTCCTCCGCCATTCTTGGTGGCCTCCTCCAACTCCATGGCCATTTTACTTTTGAGGTGTCTCTTTATGTCGTTGAACATCTTCTTGACGTTTCTGACCAGGCGCTTGTGGTGACTTACAGCGTTCACCGCCTGGGTGATGTCCTTCCACATAGCCCTTTTATGCTGTGCAGTGGTCTTGTGGTGACTTTTCCCCAGTAACCGGTCAAACATAGCCCGGACAAGCGCAGCATTCTCCTCGTAGGAGACTCTCACATTTATGCCACTTTTTGTGCGGCCAGCTTCAACCTCCTCCTCCTCAATTTCTACTCCAGCCATGTACCCCTTCTCCTCCATGCCAGTGTCTTCCTCCTCCTCCTCCTCCTCCACATGTCCATCTTCCTCCACCTCTGACATGTGGCCCTCCTGCAGCTGCTCTGGGGTATGGAATAGGTCCTGGGTATAGGATGGGGATGCCAGCGGATCCTCCACCTCCTGCTAGGGCTGGTCCGCCAGGGCCTGGTCTGGGGCTGGCCTTGCTGTGGCCATGCTGCCTGCCACACTGCTGCCACTCCCTGTAATGGAGGACGACCTCAGCAGTCCTCTGCTGCCTCTCCCACTGGCTCCTCCTGGCTGGCTGCTGCCACTGCTCCCTCTGCCACTGCTCCCTCTGCCACCAACACCTCTTCCTCTGCTCACACTGCCACTGCTCCTCTCCATGCTCCTTACTTCCTATCAAAGAGTGAAATGGCGCCAGTGCCCCTTTATATAGGGGGTGTGATGCATAATGGAGGGGACCTAGGTGGGACAATAGGTTAGGGGGTTCTTAGTAATGCGAGACAGTCTCGTAAATCGCACTCTGGTTGGTCCAAAACTCGCACATGACCGGCAGAAGACATTGCACTTTTATGTGTCATAAAATCGCACCACTTCGCCGCAAATCGCACTACATCGCACTTTTCAGCCTCCAAAGCGCATCCCATTAAATATACGATGTATAACTAAAAAATGCGATTTCAGAAAGTGCGAAGAGCGGCGATGTGGAGCGAGATAAAAAAATGAGCTTTTATCTCATCCCATAGAATGTCACCCATAGTGTGTGTGTTGGGTACAGTGCAGGTTGGATACAGTATGGGTCTGATACACTAATAGCACACTTACTGTGATAGGGGGTGTCAGCAGTGCAGAGGTGCTGGTGGTGTCCTCAGAGCATAGTGGTGGCAGTGCAGGAGTGCCGGCTGTGTTGTACAAATGTGCACATGGTGTATGCCGTTCGAGGATGACTGTTGTCTCCCTCAAACCATAATTTGAGGGAGACAACAGTATTGGCAATGCAGCAGTGCTGGTGGAGTCGGCAACAGGGTGTGGCTGTGCTATCGGCAGTGCAGGAGTGCACTCATTAACATCAGTGTGGAGGGTAGCTGTGTTGGCAGTGCAAGGATTGCTGTTAGAATCAGCAGCACAGGGGGTCGGTGGGGAACAGGCTGCGGCTAATCAGCATATACCCATTGATTTGAATGGGACTTTTGAAATCTCCTGTCCGACCGCTGCTACTGCAGCCTGTTCCCCGTGGGTAGGAGGATTGGTATGGGGGCCTCGAAGGTGCAAAGTGCTGCTGACACTGCTGCCTGACAGAATGACGTTACTAAAACAGCAGCATGCGAATTCGGACGCAAGGCATAATTTAGCTATTTACACATGTACAACGCTTGCAAACGAGCACACCAAATGTAGGCGTCATACAAAAATAGAATTTGAGGGCAGATAAGAACCATTTGGCCCATCTAGTCTGCCCCTTTTTACCCTTCAGGTAATCTCAACCCTTTTGTGGGTGTTTGGGCGCGGCCTCGCAAGAGGGCAGAAATGGGCGGAAACTGGGTCGTATACAAGGGAGTTGACCACAAGTGCTGGGTGTGGCTTTGCAACCTTGCGTGTACACTTGCAGAGCTCGGGCTAAAAAACCTTTGCAAGAAAAAATTGACTCGCAGGGCAGCAGCTTAGCGGACCATTGTTTGTAACACCAATCAGCACGCACAATAGCTAAAATACGTGCACCTGCACACAATACTCACCAATGCACCATACACGTTTCTCTCATTAACCAATTAACTAACCACATTTACTCAGTGCCAGATTAAGGTCTAAATGAGCCTGGAGCTGAAAATTATCAAGGGCCTATTATGCGCAATAATAGGGGTTGTGGCCAGCACCTAATAATGTGGGGGGCATGACCAGTGTTCTGGTTGGGTGGTCTGCTCATGGGTGTGTCATTATTTGTGTAACTACTTTCAACTAATTATATATGCCTGGAAAAGGCATAGGAAAAATCAAAGGTATTAGTATAGGGTGGAAAATGGCAAAGAGGTTAACATATGCAACGGCCTGGCACAGAAAAAAGGAGAAATAAAAGCTGCAGATATACTTACCTTCCAGCGGGGGCTGCAGAGCCGACCATGTATCACCAGCACTGAGAGCATGGGATGATATATATGCACACTCCCTCCAGCCAAAGAGTGCAATGTCATATATATATATACGCACACACACACAATATCTCCGGTGTCTCAAATCTGGGTTACTTTCTTAGGGGTTAGTCCATTGTATATGGTCGTAGGAAAGTAGGCGGCACACATAAGGCTCCAAACTTTTAAGAAAAGTGCTGGTGCAGTTTATAAATATATATATTGTTAAAGTCGAGTTGCACACACGCCATTTTAGGATAGTATGGCCGCCATCTTGGTTCGCAGAGTTGCGCAAATAAAGTATTATACCCGAGTCTGTGTAGCAAAGTGGACCATAAGCGCAGCCATACTAATACACATAAATTCATAATACAAAACTTACACCAAATAAAATATAGTTTATTAAAGGTTTAGTGCACCACACATAGGTTAATCAGCAATACACAATTATGTCTGTATAATGTTTAGTATCGTTATGTTCCGTTTCTCATGCACAGCAATCCGGTCGTAGCGAAAACTTCGCAAACCATAAGGTCCGAGAGTTACGGACAAAATCCATATTCTATGTACTATTTCTGCTAAACTGTGTGAGACAAAGGAAATCAAGTTATAACCGGTTCTTGTTGCTTGTTACGACCCCGACGACGATGCCAACACACAAAGGACACTGGAGTACACTCCCCCTGCACCAATCCTATTCAAGTGTAATTCTTTGCCCCAATCACTGAGGACTGGACATTCGAACCCTTGACCAATTACAACGGCCTTTTACCCCCCTTCTTGGACCCTATAAAATACCTATCACTGAGCTGGCTCGGTCACTTCGGCACTGCATCTATCCCTTCACCATTGACCGGGCTAAAGTTCTATTTGAACATAGCGAGCTCCGACCGGACTGCGCTGCGCATATCTGATGAGATGGTAAACGGTTGCATTCCTTGTGCTTTCTTATATTGTTTATTGGCTGATTGTATTCTGTACTTGTTTTCTTTCCCCTAGTAGTATTTGACTTGTATTAGTATTGTTAAGGGAATTGTATCACGTGTTATCCTGTATTTCTTCTTTCTGTAACCCCCTTTTGTCCGCTATGGACTAAATACACTATTTGGAGAATCTATCTCCTCACTTTGTAATATCCTTGTCTCGAGTCTCATTCGCATCTGGCTATAAAGGTTTATTACGGACATTGTCCTTAAAAGGTATTCGCAGTTAAGGGATTAAGTACTGTGAAGGGATATCCTATTACTGTTACTGATCCAGCGTGTACAACACACGGAAATGGTCCGCTACGCTGCGCTACGCTTTGTTCGCACGTAGCTAGGGATAAAGGGTACGCAAGTTATGGAAAGAGTAAGTAAACTGCGCATTTCACTTATTGTCCTTCTGGTTATATTAATATCAGCATTAACAATATATATATATATAGAGAGAGAGAGTGAGTTTGCAGGGGGGGGGGGAGGTCCGGCTCTCGCTGTAGATTGTATATGCTGCGCTGGGTGCCTGGGGATGGGGGGGGTGTGTGTGTGGTGCTGGGGGATGCGCTTCTGGCCGGGGGGGGAAGGATGCTGGGGGATGCACCTCTGCCCGGGGGGTACTGTGTGATGCGCTACTGCCCGGGGCGTGGAGGGGGGCACGCTGGGGGATGCGCTGGTACTGACCTGCCATCAGGTTGTTCAGGTTGCATGCTGCAGTCCGCTCGTGGGTGACGTCACACATCTGCAACCCACGGCCACAGTCTGGAGCCTGCATAGAAGGGCAGCACAGCCTTAAACAAATATGGCCACTGACGCTGACACCAGCACCAGCCCTGATAGCACCGGGCGGTCCTGGTAGCGTGGTCGGCGGTCCAGCCAGGTGGAGATCTGAACCAGCCCACCTGGAAATGGCCCGGTTTCCCGGCGGGCCAATCCGCCCCTTGCATCACATGGGGGAGAGGCAGCACTCCAAGCGTCTTGGTAAAAAGCACACTTTAGACATCCATTGCTAGACAATGTTTCACTGTTTATTTGGCAATTTCTTGACCAAAACACTTGGAGTGCTGCCTCTCCCCCAGTGATATATATTATATATATATATATATATATGCATATATATATATATATATATATATATATATATACATACTGGGGACAGCCGCCACCAGGCAGAAGTGACAGCCATTGACAGCCGGGCAGAGAGCACGGGGATGTGTGGCTCATGGACGTGCTCATGGTGAGGTAAATGGCTCAAGAGTCCCTGGCAAGTACCGGAGCCAGATATGCACACAATATATTAGCCAAGGGGTGCATATCAGCATTATACACATGGGTAGCAGTGTGTACTACTGGAGATTCACTGAGTTTTGATAAGAGATGTGTAGAAAAGGTAGCCAGGTGAGGCACTGTCACGTGCCATAGACTTTTTACTCCAGTATTTTGACTATAAAAATGATTAGAATAATAAAAATAAGAAATTTTTTATAAATTATTTGTATTTTTGACATACTTTATTAATTCAAAATGCCGGCATATGCGCTAGTATGACACTAAAGGCTGTGCCTCACCTGCCTCACCCCACCGCACGCCACTGGTACGGCTGTATTCAGAGCACTGCAGGTCCCGGCTATTTGAAATAATACCTCTTTCACACCAGAAAATGCAGGGATTTAACCGGGAACAATATCTTTGGAACCAATTCACCCATATGGACCAGCCTGTATCGGATTGAAGACCCAGCAATTTGGGTTTGACTGAGATTATCCTCAAGCTTCTGTAATGCCGGAGAGGTAACTGGCAGCCGTTGGAACTGGGTGGGGGTCGGAATTAGCAAGTCCCATGTCACCGCCTACCTACTTTTCCTCTCCAAGCATTTCCCGGAGAGAATATTGCTAAAATACACAAGTATCTCCCATGTCATTTTTGCTTTTTGACTGGATCATGTAGCCAACAAAGAACCTTAGGTCCCAAGGTTAGTAGGGCCCTTTTACCTTTATTCAATCTCTGTCGATATTTCCAACAGTGAAAATATTGACAGTTCAGTATTCAATCCCAGCTGGGACTCACATGAGTCTGTATTGTCAGAAATTACTGTGGATTGTCGAATCAGCAGAATTTTTTTGTAAAGTGCAAAGGAATATTCTGGCGTTATATAAAGCAACTGTTAATAATAATAATAATAATAATAATAATAATAATAATAATAATAATAATAATAATAATATTCATAAACCTGTCCCATTTTAAATGGATAACTTTAATGAAAACTTCTTGTTGGATGATAACCTTTAATTAGAACTATGATCCAAAATATCTGTAAAAAAGGAGCCCATGGGTAATTAATACTATTTATGATGTACATCAGTATCTACAGTATTTATATTCTGTGTTCTAACTCATGAATTATTAGAGTGCACCCTTCATGTAAAGAATCAATATCCTTGCCACAGTTATCAGTGATGTTCCTAGCTGTTTTGCTAGGATGAAATGCATACTTTAAAGTTGTTTAAATACTGTTATATTGTGTAGTCTAATTAAAACTAAAATACATATTCATTTAACCAGATCTTTAGAGCTCAAAAATGATATTCAGATGTCATTCAGTTCCTTAATCCCTCATTGATTCAGAGGCTACACAGTATAAGGCCTTGCAGCAAATGAACTGTTATACCACAAGGAATTCTGTGCACTAAGCAGTTTAAACTGTTCAACACACAGTGAGGTAGTGATGTGCATACAGTGTTGTTAAAGGAGTCTGACTGCCCTCTAGTGAAAAATTGTTATCTTAAAATAAAGTACCAAAATCTGAGGGTATCCGGATGGCTGATAGACAGTGAGACTGATTCAGACCTGCTTGTTGGGCTGTAAGTGTTCGGAGCCTAGCGTGCAGGTAAACACCACCTCGCTGAATGCACACCCCCTGCCCCTATACATGGCTGCATACACGTTCACAGCCCCGTATAATCATTCACCATCGAATCCAGGACTCACTCGGTGCTGTGTTCTCTACCAATGGTCAGGTAACGCTTGCGTTTTCTGAGGGAGGCCCAGAAAATGTTGGTGGCACTCCGCTAAATGCCCGCATGGTGTCAATCACCCTGCAATCAGACCCAATATGTCAGTCAAAACCATATGGTCCACCTGGTCAAAAGGTCAACACATAATACATAACACAGATATTTTTTAAAACTTTTTTAGACTTTAACATCCACATGGACTCCAATGGTAAAGTGTGGCAAGCACAGCGAGGCACATGGCTTCGAAACATGCTGAATGGGGATCCAAGTGCTTAGGAACTGCAATTGACACCAAAAAAAGTGAAAGCTAGTGTCAATCATTTCATGTGTTGATCTTTTCTGTGTTGACCTTTGGCTTGTGTTGACCTTTTCCCAGTGTTGACATTGAGCATATCAACATTTTGGGGTCGATCTAATATACCACACCCAGTTTGAGATTCTGGGTGAGATTTAATAGGATGAGATATTCAGAAAGTGAGAGATTTGGTGAGAAATCTCCAGTTTTTTTTTAAAGCGGCAATCATTTACACTGCCAGTTTGATTTTGCAGTGTAAATGATTGCCGCTTTAAAAAAAACTGGAGATTTCTCACAAAATCTCTCACTTTCTGAATCTCTCATCCTATTAAATCTCACCCTCTATCCCACCAACTTCAGCTTTCACAGACAATGTTCTTTTTAAACACATAAACGGTGAGCACGCAATGCAATAATCCGGCGATGCCTGCCGTCAGCCTCCTTCTGCATACCAGCGTTTACTAATGCCGTATGCATGAAGAATTTTGCAAAGGATGGCTCTTGCGGTAAGAGCCATCCTTTGTGATGATGATAGGACTTCCAGGTTTTGGAGCTGGAGTCCTATCTGCGCATGCACCGAGTGACATACGCACCGCCGGGGATGCTGGGAGGGATCCACTTGGATCCCTCACAGCAGAAAACTGCAATAGAAACCAATAGGCTTCTATGGGCAGCACTGAGTTTAAAAATCACTTTGCCCAACGCATCTAAGACCCAGAATGTACCGCATTCCGGGCTTGGTGCATATGGGAGCTGTGGCCAGAACTCAGAAAACAGCATTTTCGGAGGTTTGGCCACATTTTTTCCTTTGCTGCCTCTTGCCCAAAGAGTTACATGTTATTGTCCCCCGTCCTGTCTGTGTAGTCTGAGCACATAATAGAGCCTATTATTGGCTGCTGTTATTATAACAGGAAAGCTTTCAGTATAAGTGGAAGGAGAGCATGAGGTGTATAGAGGAGGAACTGTCTGTTCTGAACAACAGCCCATTCACTCCATTCTACCTCCTACTGAGCTGTACCAGAAACTTAGCATACATCCACACTTTTCTCTTACACTAGATATTATCGAAATATCCTGTAATGAACTCGTTTTTTCCCTGAAAGAAAATGAAACACTATGGGCCAGATGCACTAAGCTTCAAAAGTGATAAAATGGAGAGTGAGAAACAACCAACCAATCAGCTCCTGCCTGACATTTTTCAAACACATTCTGTGTCATGACAGGTTGGAGCTTATTGGCTGGCTGTTTATCACTCAACATTTTATCACTTTTAAAGCTTAATGCATCTGGCCCTATATTTGACATATTTGTACTGCCCTGTGTTGTTGTATGCAGTGTAATTATGTGGGCACCCCTGAATACATGCATTTTAAAATACAATATTTCACTGGACAACTTTCTCTGGAAAGTTGGTGCTTGGATAGTCCTCTGTGTAATCTGAATAAAGATTAATATTCAACTTATTTTAGGAACACATAAATGAGCTGTGGAAATGAAGCCGTCTTACCTGATGTTTTCACTTGCTAGCCAAAAGGAGGGAGGGCCCCTTCCTGCCCACCAGCCAATTGCCCATTTTGTCCACCTAGTAGCTTATTACATATTCATGGACTCTCCTCCTCTCTCTAACCTTACAACATCTGAGTGAGTCTGGGAGCTGCATCCCACATCCTCCTGTATTTGGGGTCTGGTAACACAGGGCTAGCTGGAGCTCATACCTAGCTAGAAGGATTTTTCTAAAGCCCGTGAGGCTTCCCCCCTCCCCTCCCTGCAGATCCTCTGGCAACAAGAAGCTAGCACCATGGTCAGTGTATGGGGAAGCCTGCGGCTCTCTGTGATTCTTCATCTCATCTGCTTTTCCCTGGCACAGTTTGTAAGTTTATTTTGCCTTTTTGGATCATCTTTACATAACGCCGTCAAAAAAAGGAACTTTTGTTTTAGCATGTTATTGTATAGTTGTGGAAATGTTTAAGATGCCGGATACATTTAAACTTTAGTTTAAATTAATTTTGTGTAATTGTATTTTCATGCTGTTGAAAGTAACCCACACCCACCAGTAACATCTTTTGCTAGTTTTCACACATTAGTGCTGTGCACGGAATACTGTATGTGGAATAGAATGAGTCCCAAAGTCATTAGGTCAAAGGACATCACGGTTAATGAAGGCCCTGGACTGCTAAGGGGTGTTCAGTTACAGAACTCAGGGGCATAAAGGGCTTATTTAATAAAGTTATGTTGTGTGCGCATATGTACAGTAACTCTACGGGTTTATTTACTAGTTCTATTGCAGATTGGATGTTGCTATGGGCAACCCATCAGATTCTATCTATCACCTTTTAGTGCTAAATGATAAGTCGATTCTGATTGGTTGCTATGGGAACATCCCATCTTCAATAGAACTCCCATCTTAGTAAATAAACTCCAACACGTTTTTTTTTTGTAATGCTCTTAATTTAAAAAAGTGAACTAATGGTGGTATAGATTAGATTTACACACACACGCACGCACGCACGCACACACACACACACACGCACGCACACACACACACACACACACACTTGCCATCTTTGTTTCCTTACTTAAACTAGTCAACGATGGGTAAAAAGAAAAAAAATCCAGTTTATCCAGTTTTCTCACTTATGTCTAATTAGCCTAAATGTATTTTTATCATCCTTTTACTGATAAAAAATAGCAAACTATTGTCTATTAAAATTTGCATGTAAATGTTGAGAACCGATTAATGTTATGAATTGCCCTAGGTAACAGGAGTACTGTGACAGATTGGGCCTATTGAGCAACAAGTTAAGAAAAGTTACGAGAGATGGGAATTTAGTCATACACATGTAAATTTATTGGATATTTCCATCTCCTGCTAGAGGTTGATAACATTAGCAGTAAAGAGGTTTCACAGTAAAAACAGCAACAGAAATGATAATTACAAGATATAGTAGACAGACAGAGCTATAGGTTGAAAACCTGACAGTATTAAGCTATTTTAGAGATGCAGTGAGATATACAAATAATGGGATGGAGCACTACACAAGGTAAATAGAAAAGGTATAGGTACCTGGGGTTCATATCTGCTGGAATTTTGTATGGGATTTGGAGCTCAGAGAAGGAGGGAGTTATGTGAAGGTGTTTGTAAGGCAAGAGGCAAGAGGAATGTAGTATCCTGAGACATTTGGCATTCATATGTGAGAACAAAGTTTGCCATTCAGGAGCTGGAGCCTGATCCTGTTCCCCACACACTCACAGAGCCCCTGAACACAAACAAATGAATGGATATAGTGTTTGCAGCTTGCTGACATTAATACTAAACTAGTCATACTTACAGAAGTCTGCATGGGAGGCATTAAACATTAGATTGTTAGTTTTGTGGCCAAATGCTTAGAATTTTAGCAATTTTTTTCATCTATATTAAAGCAATAAATTTACAAAGATAACAGTTACATACAATCGTACAATAGGGTTTATTAATATCAGTAAGAAAAATATTGATGGGTTTACTGTTACTGTATGTATGGGGTGCATAAAGCTGTTAGTATTGGCATGCCTATTGGTAGTACATGGTGAAATTCCATTCAACAACATTCACTATTAACCCCTTGAGTGCTAACATTGCTGTGAGGGATGTGCAAAATATCCACTAAAAATGCCAGGGCCGTAGTCGAGGAATATGAATCACTTTAATTATTGCCGGCAAATGATCTGAAGTCAATTCATTGAAGTTTAGTTACGCCCAAAAAAACATAATCGCTGTGAGCGACGCTGGCATTTTATTAGCAAAGTTGGCACTTTCACAGAAAAGTTGGCACTTAAAGGGGTTAATAACAGTGTTTCTCCTCTCTACTATAGTTTTAAACTCTAGCATATTAATAACACTCTTCTCACACTTTGCTATATATATAGCACAAGAAAGTGAAATGACAAAGTATTGTTTAACAAAACATTACATGCAAACTCAATCAATATCGGGGCCAGATGCACTAAGCTTCAAAAGTGATAAAATGGAAAATGATAAACAGCCAGCTAATCAGCTCCTGCCAGACATTTTTCAAACACAGCCTGTGATATGGTAGGTAGAATCTGATTGGCTGGCTGTTTATCATTCTCCAATTTTACACTTTGAAGCTTGTTGCATCTGGCCCTTGATCTGTAGCAATGGACTTGCCTGCCAGAAATGTATTAGTGTACTGCTTCTAGGCCCAGCTGAGCAACAGGCCCAAATACAGTATGTCTACTGGTGTATTACTCATCAACATAGCGCCATTATTTGTATTTGCTTACCCAGGGATAGGAATGCTATGTGATAGTGTTACACTATTAACTTCTGTCTCTTTTTTTTTTTTTTTTTTTGTGGAAGACAGATGTGCTTGGTTTTGTTTGTTATTTAATATACTGTGATGACCAGGTCCAGATTAAGGCTTGGATGGGGGCAGGGCACTTAGAACAAGGGGTCCTGGGAAAAGAAGGGTGGATATTATTAGAATGTACATTCCTCCCAACATGACCCATTCCAGGAGGGACAAAATACTCTCTGTCTGAACTTCCCTCTTAATATATGATTAGCGTCACCTGTGTTGAACTACTGTATGTCATTTTTAACAAACATATACAATACAGGTGATTGCAATCATAAATTAATTACAGGTACAGTAAAGAGAATTTTGTATTTCCTGGAATAGGTCATGTTGGGAGGTATGGCTTATAAGTATATTACATTTAAACTGATAGTTTAAAATGCCTGGGTATTGTTTATAGCTCCATCTCATTGAAAGACACTTTTTTAATAAATTTTCCTTGTAGTGGACAGAAACTTAACCTTAAAAAACACATAACAAGTAAAATCTGCTGTATCATCTGTCAATAAGGAGAGATAATGATGTCACGTGCTCAGGCTGAGGGGCCCAATGACAGTAGAGTCCCAATCTGCAGTATCCCCTCTGTCCCCCCTTAATCTAACAATGGCTGCTCAGTCACATAATATGGTTTATAGTTGCTTTATCCACTGCATTGAAGATTGTGGTTGATTTATCCTCTGCATTGCTTTCCTTTACTTTCCATGACATACATCATGATACATTGATGATATTAGCTATGTATACTATCAATTATAGGATTACGGAATAATAAAACACGATGCTTCCCCTAGCATACAGAATGCATCCGATTAATATCATTTTAAATCCCCTTGCCAGTATACCCTATAATTTACATCACTCTGTATACGTTTGGTTACTGGAAACTATAACTGTAAGTAGAGGCTGCATTTCTTATCAATAGAAGTTCATGTCACCATGGAAATTCATAGACCAAACTAGCATGTTACAGACATTACACATCTTGATTAGTAAATCAAGGGTCTACAGTATCTACTACTGTATCTCATGCAATCAAGTCAAGGTCGCCTTGAAGTGGCCTACTATTTGTCCTTAACTATTGTGGGGGTGCTTTCACTGTGACTTTTTTTGTATAAAAGCAGCCTTATTGTCCCATCTAATACAGATACAATCAGCCATATAATACATGCCATTCGCTGGCTGATTAAATGTGGGAATTTTCACACTGAGGTATTATGTGACTTAAAAGGATGAGGGACCCACTGGTCACTATATTGACATGTTAAATCAGGAGACAGGGGGGAAATGCTCATCATGAGAAAGACTTGGAGCCAGATGTACTAAGCTTGAAAAGTGATAAAGTGAAGAGTGATAAACCACCAGCCAAACACCTCCTAACTGCCATACTACATTCTGTGTTTAAAAAATGACAGGTAGGAGCTGATTGGCCGATGGTTTATCTCTCCATTTGGTCACTTTTTAAGGCTTAGTACATCTCGCCCCACCAGTGTTACTACAGATCAGCATACAACTTATGATTGCTATTACAGCATGAGTGTTACTACAGATCTGTGTGTCTATGACATGATTGCTATTAAATCATGAATGTTACTACAGATCTACATGCATACACTGACATATTGTTAGCATCAAGATGGCCTGCTTTGTGGATCAAGGGCTTTGGTTAATCCAACTTCATGCATGCAATATTTCAGGTTTATTTGCACTGTGTTATTGGAGAGCTGCATTAGTGTAGTCATATCATTGAAAAGGGAGGAGCTACTTAGAAAAGGAACTGGTGCATGCCAGCCTATCGCGTTCCCCCTTTGTTGCAGTGCCATGACTTGTAAATCACCAGCATCAGACTGCCCCTTGTGTACATAATGCTATTGTCACTGGTGGAGGAACATCAAGTGTTTCCATGCAAAATTAACACTAGCTCCAATTTCAGAATAGGAATGGGACAATAAGGCATATAGCTTCCAGGTGTCTTTTATCTGCAGCGTGATAAGAATATTAATTTTCAGTATTTTTATAATTGGTTAGATTATATTTCGGTAGAAAAAATGATATACTACTGTACAGCAATGTATACACGTATATTAATTTAAATGATATGCATTATATATATATATATATATATATATATATATACTGTATATACTGTATATGCAGTAAACATTCCCTTTTATTAATAATACGCATCTGATCATGCAGTAAGTGTAGCACTTTGGCTCTTGCTTTGCAGGATTTAAAAAAAATGCACTTATAGCTTTCAATGTGTGCATTAAATACATGTTCGCTCACTTTGTAACAGACTGCAGAATGTTTTTAACATTGCCTTTAAGTAAATGGTATACCTAAAGTTTTCTTGTAGTGGAACAGAGACAACTTAAACAACCTTAAAAACACAGAAAAATAAAATATATGATAAACTATATTTGACCTAATGACTAATATATTGTCTATTCCTGCAGACGGGCCCACCAGGTCCAGCAGGGCCTCCTGGTCCACCAGGCCTACCAGGGATCCCAGGATCAGATGGCATTGATGTGAGTATACAATCTAGGACAAAGACCCTCTGTGTGTGCCAGACTGAGAAGCTGGACACTTCTTATAAACCACCTCTAGATGGCAAGCATTGACAGAGTATAGTCTGTATAAGAGAACATTCTTCTGCATAGTCTTAAACAAATTGTGAACATATACGACTTCATAAAGTGTTTTAGTACAAAATTGATTAAATACTTGCAATAATTATAGTAATAACTAGTCCATTTGAAACGTTAATTAATAAGGATAACAGTTGTTAGTGTTGATCATATGTTTATAATAGATATTTTATTATAAAGATTTAATGTAAAATAAATAAATGTGTATTTTGGAGTAGATAAATAAAATTGAATAAGGCTGTAAAAGTATATTGGCAATGATGACAGTAATGCCCCTTTCAGACCGCACTTTAAAAACGATATATTGCCGTTTTTTTACCGTTTTAAAACGGTAATGTGTGCGGTCTGAAAGGTGCAGGACCACTTAACCGGTTAGAAAAAAACGTTTTTTCTAACCGGTTAAAATGCAGGGTCCTACCCGTTTCAGAACCGGTATTTTAGGCTCAAAATCGGTTCTGAAACGGTATTTAGGACCCAGCCAATGAGCTGGGTCCTAAATTCAGCACAGTGAATACTTAATGAGCGCTCATTAAGTATTCACAGCACTGGAGCCCCCCGCGTGCGTGTCGACACCCCCGCGCGCGTGTCGACGCCCCCCGCGCGTGTCGACGCCCCCCGCCCCCCCCGCGTGTCGGCGCCCCCCCCCCGTGTCGACTTACCCCGTGCCGGTATCTCCGTTGTGGTTCCCGGCACTGCAGCTCAGTATGCTCGGAAAGCACTTATGAAAAAAGTGTCTTTCAGAAAATGGCTGCCCCCATACGAAAGACAGTTTTTTTAAACTGGGTTTCCTATGGGGCAGCCATTTTCTGGAAGACACTTTTTTCATAAGTGCTTTCCGAGCATACTGAGCTGCAGTGCCGGGATCCACACAACGGAGATACCGGCACGGGGTAAGTCGACACGGGGGGGGGGGGGGGGGCGCCGACACGCGGGGGGGTGGTCGACACGCGCGGGGGGCGTCGACATGCACGGGGGCGTCGACACGCTCTCGGTCGACACGCGCGAGGGGGGGGGGAGCTGCACGGAGGGGAGGGCTGAAGGCTGCACTGGCTTTGACCCTGTATTTGGAAAGTTTCCAAAAACGGGTCTGCCAGTGTCAAAAAATCGGCACTTAAACGGTAATATACCGTTTAAGTGCTGCGGTGTGAAAGGGGTTTTATCTGGCAGACCCGTTTTTGGAAACGTTTCCAAATACAGGGTCAAAGCCAGATATGCGGTCTGAAAGCAGCATAAATGTTGCTTTATATTCTTTGGAGCCAAATTTTGTCAATAAGATAAATCTGGAGACTATTCACATTAGTTTCTAGACAATATGTGGTAATTTTACTAAGATGTGAGTTCTGTTGAAGAGGGGGCATTGCCCATAGCAACCAATTCTATCTAGTATCGTCTAACAGGAGAATCTGATTGGTTGCTATGGGCAACATCCCACTATTACTCCAATACGAACAGTCCAAATGCCCCTTCACCCCAGATTTTTTTAAATGGATCTTATCTCATTGTAAGGGGTGTGACCTTGTGGGAAAAGACAACCTTACATTACATTTGTGTACCCAGCAACCCTTGCATTTACAGGACACGACACCCCCACCCCTGATGTTACCAACATTCAGTCCCTGAAGTTCCATACATACTGGCCGTTTTTGGCCAGCGTGTATGGATAACGATGATGAGGACAATCGCTGGGCTGAAAAACGCTTGTTGGAAAGCCGTCCACTCCGCCGCTCATCTGCGGGCAATACCAGCAGCTGAGCATCTGGGTCAGCGATGATGTGGGAGTGCACATCAGTGCTCATTGCTGCCCCCTACATCGCTGCTTTTGAGCTGAAAGCAGCTCAGATGAGTAAACTGAGCCACTTTCAGCTCAAAGTCGCCCAGTGTGTATGGGCCTTAAGACCTCTTTTGGCTGCTGCCGCTCCCAAGCCCTGGACATTCAAAATGCAACCAGACCACCCCACTCCCACCTCAGCCACCATGCTGTAGATGCCCATCTGTGAGGTGAGGACATGTAGCATACCCTAGACCAGTGGCGGCTTTTATTTATGGGCTGCAGGGCTGTGAGACTGCACTGGCTTCACTGTGACTGGCAGTGACTTCCTATTGTAAGCCTGACCTGCCAGTCACCCAAGGGATGTGATGCCTCCCTTCGGGAAGCCTCTATGGGCTGCTGCGTGGCAGCCCATGAAAATGGGTTCTGCGGATGCACGGTACTGAGGCCGATACTGTGCATGCCCTGCACCCTGAATTTGCATCTGTGTACTGCTGCCAAAGCCACCACTAGGCAGCTCTAGGCATTTGCCTAGGGCGCCGGCCTCTGGAGGGCGGCACTTTGAAGTGCCGTATGGAAGCGGCGGTCGCTGCACCCCCGTGTAGCCAGTTGAGCGTACCCCTAGTATCTCTCTCCAACCCGCCCTCCAGACCAGGTGAGAGGCGCGTGAGGCTGCCCACTGCTTCCACTGCCACACTGTGGGGAGGAGGGGGGGAGTGTAGGGAGAAGCTGGCCAGTGCAGCACTCGTGCCCCCCCCCCCCCCCAGTGGATCACTGCAAAGTGCAAACGGTGCCTGAACCCCCCCCCCCCCCCCACCCGTGCTGTGAAACAGATAGGCGGCGGCAGCGGTGGCATTCCTGTTTCTGCCCGCCTGCCATGCCCTGCCATGCACGGGGGGAGGGGCTCCTTGGGTGCTCAAACAACTTACACCGGCCGTGGCCAAAGCAGCCTATAGAGACTGGGGTGCCAGAGCATGCGCAGTACTGAAGAAGCTAGTGCCCACACACCGGACCCGCTGTGGGAGTGGAGACCGACATAGGTGGCAGGGACCAGCGGTGGGAGGGCGTCATCACAGCAGCCCCCCTCCTCCGCAGAGGTAAGAGTCGCCACTGCCCTAGACTCCATGCTGCTGGAAGCCAGGGCTGCAGTTCACTGCTGGGTTGAGATGCAAAGATGCCATGATAAAGCTCCATCATACTGTACTCCAGTGACACGCATTGAGGTCAGTGGCTGGGGAGGCACTGGTTAGTATCAGAGCCAGATTTATGGACTGGATTATACGGCAGTTGGACAGGTGAAGCTCTGCCTATCCTGAACCTGTAAGCAGAGTGCTGGGAGGCAAATCTGCTTGGCCAGGCCTCTGTCCTGATGGCCCGGTGTGGTCCATTTAGTTGTGAGTTACAGCAGAGGTTAGAGCACCACGCGTGATTACATTGCTCCAAATGATGACAGTTGTTCATGTGGAACGGGGCATCACTGCTGCAGATATTTTTAAATTGCGAAGCGATAAAGAGTAACAGGAGGCACAGAATATACTTATGTACAGTATATTTACTACACTGATTACAAATTGAACAAGGCATATACTGATTACTACTCCTTTGTGTGGGTCTGGAGAGCAGGATGACAGCAGAAAAACAAAAGTTTGTACATGTCGAAATATGTTATTTTATATTTACCTGAAATTTTTATTTTTAAGCTTCAGAATGGGACGGCAAGACGGCGGGGGCTCGTGAAAGTTTTGCCAGCCCCTGCCTGAATGACGGTTGCTACATCTGTGTATATATGTATATATATATATATATATATATATATATATACACAGTTAGAGCCCCTCTCAACTTGACGGAGCCCCCCTGCGATACCTGTACTCTGGTGTGCGGGGGGTCTCCATCACCTCCCTGCTGCCTGGCTCTCCCCTCACGCCGGGGACAGCTAAACAGGCTGTCTCCATCACCTCCCTGCTGCCTGGCTCTCCCCTCACGCCGGGGACAGCTAAACAGGCTGTCCCCGGCGCCTCCTCCTCCCCCCTGCAGCCGGAAGGATGTCCGGCTGCTTCACTAGGGGGAGGAGGGGTGGTTTACCTTCCGGGGTCCAGGAGGACCCTTCAGGAAGGTAAGCCAGAGGGGGGGTCGGCGAGGTGGCGGGCTTGCGTCGGCGGGCGGCGAAAAGAAGCCCATAGGCTTCTATAGGGTATCGCCACCCAAAGGTGGCGATACCCTTCAATGCGGTATCATTTTTGATACATTGGAAAATGCGGTAAAACCGGGGTTTTACCGCATTTTCCGTTCGATACATCTCGCCCTAAATGAGGATGGCTCCATCTGTATATATATATATATATATATATATATATATATATATATATATATATATATATTATGTATCAGTCCCCAGACAGAGCAATCCAATCTTGAGACAGACAGGTCCAGCACACCTCAGCATGTATACACACACACACACATATATATATATGTATTCCCCACTGTACCGCACTCTTAGGGACTTACTCTCCGATATCAATCAACAGACCAGAGCCATGTTAGCTCAGCAACGTTTTGGGGATTTATTTCCCCATCCTCAGGCTAATCATACAACATGCGGTACAGTGGGGAATGCGGTACAGTGGGGAATGTATGTATGTGAGTGCGGTACAGTGGGGAATGTATGTGTGGTACAGTGGGGAATGTATGTGCGGTACAGTGGGGAATGTAAAGAGTGCGGTACAGTGGGGAATGTATGTGAAGTAATTATACCTGCACCTGGGCAGATGAAAACAAATGGTGGGTGCCGGCATATCTCAGTATATAGCTATATATAACCCCAATATTCCACTTTTTGGTTATTTTCAATGAGTTGTCACAAGCAAAAAAGCAATTGTCTTTTTGCTTGTGACAACTCGTTGAAAAATAAAAAAATATTGGACAAACATCTGTCATTGCTGGAATTGGACATTTAATATTAAGTTTTAGGTGCAATACCCCTATTGGGTTTATATAGAGCATCACGCTTTTCAAGCAAGTCTGTGTGTGCGTGTGTGTGCCATGATACACATCGTTTTATATATATATATATATATATATATTTATATGGATAGATATATAGCTAGATAGATAACTAGATAGATAGATAGATAGATAGATAGATAACTAGATAGATAGATAGATAGATAGATAGATAGATAGATAGATTATCTTAATACAGTGTCTCCACATCTTGGGGTATTTAGGGCCATGCCCTTTGCATCCAGATGGTGTTTGGTTGCTGTAAGCCAATAATGAGCCAAGATACCAATGAATGTTCAGACACATTAATATTAATAACTGCTGTATTCTCAAGAAATATCTCATTATTGTTATTGCTTTCCCTGCTCTTCATACCATTTTCCCAGATTGTCCAATATTTTCAATTTACTGCTGCACACATGTTTTAAATCATTCTATTTATGACATGTTTTTCCTTACCGCGTTCGAAATTTCAGACTACTGGATATAGCCATAGGTTTTCATAGAGAAATTGACAGGCCCTTCAGTAACAGCACATCAGCACATCAGCAAATATGAAAGCATGATAGCAAACGCAAGTGGAAATACTAAATTACCCATAGCATGCAACACACAGTAATCTTTTTTCCCATATAATTTTCTTCCATACACGTGTTTTCCAGATTTAGAATCACATACTTACATCTAGGGGGTTATTCTGGTCCACATGCAACACTGCGAAATTCACAGTATTGCGTGTGGACTAAACACCACTCGCAGGTCCGCCCACCACCCTCGCACGCCGGGTTGCCTGCATGGCTGCAAATGGATGTTTTGGCAAAACATTCATACGCAGCCCGTGGGGTGATGCCCACATCATTTGATGGTTGCCGACCATCAAATGATGTGGAAGGTACATGCATATCTAAGGGACTGTCAGGTCCCTTAGATATGCGTGCACCCTCGACAGCAACTTCCCATGTGAAATAGAAAATTTCCCCTGATGTGTCTTTCATCTAATGTTTCCTTGGCCAACCGCTGCATCTGTGGTCCTCATTGTTGCCATTTTCTTTGAACTTCTTTCAAAGAGGTTGAACAGCACATCTTATAACTGCAGTCTGCTTTGAAATCTTTGCCTGGGAGAGACCTTGCTGTCACATGCTGTATGACCTATGACAATCACCTTTTATCTGATGGTCTCATTTCAAGATCAGGAACTACCACTGACTCAGTGGAAGAAGGGTTGAAACGGGCTGGTTTAATAATTGATCTCTGCATCAATACAAATAGTTGCACAAATAACGTCTTTGGGCAAACAACGGAAAGTTCTGAAATGTCTGCAAATACGTCTTTGCGGTAAACGTCTTTGCGGCCGTATGGGTTAAAGGTATGCTCCAGCACAATACTTGAGAGTGGGTTGAGGAATTAGTATGACCAAGGTCCAAGAAAGTCCGAGAGTGATCCAACGCCAAAAGAAGGGCAGGGCACAGCCCACAAGACGGTCGGGTGCGAAAGGCGATGGCGACCAGAGACAGATACAGCAGTTGGAGGGTCAGAGGACAGGCAGCTGAGTACAGGATCACTGGACAGAAATGACTGCAAGGGTTCCTGGAACCTACTCCAGGCAGAAGACTCTTTGCACTAACACTGGTGAACCTCAGCAGATCCCCCTTATAGCAAGAGGGCGGCTGCCATTGGTTCCCAGTGACAGAATGGCAGGAAAAGGCAGAGACTGGAAAAATTACTTATTTGCCCACATCCATGAGGGTGCCTCGGGCTCCCGGAGCCATGTCAGACCCAGCAGCCGCCATGCTCCCAGGACCGCCATGCTCCCAGGCCCTCCTCTCTGCTGACTCCCAGCCGCCTGCCCCTGGCTGCCCGCTCGCCCCCCTGTCTGACCAGAGAGCCGCCGCAGGACACCGATGGGTAAGTAGGAGACCGTCCGGGACCCGCGGCGGCTGCTTGTGACATTCCTCACCCAGTTTTAAGCCTCCTGCACAGCTGTTTCTGTTTCAGTTAATGACTATGGGCTTGATTCAGACCTGATCACATGCCCTGAATTCGCATTACATCAGCCTATGTCCTGGCACACACAAATATAAGTCAGTCTCCACTGACTTATATTCGATTACTAGAGAAATCATTCAATGGTCGGTGACCATCAAATGATTTCCCAAACTGCGGGACATGCGAGGTGATGTGTTTTCATAACGCATCCCCTCGTATGGTTGCCAGGGGATTCGCAGCAGGAAGGAGGGCATGTATTCGCTGGGGTGGCCTCACTGGGACTCAGTAAGCTGCGAGTTTCGCAGCTTACTGAGTCAACCAGAATGAGGGCCAATAATCCTACAAAAACGTTGACTTTGTGCAAGTGTAACTAGAATAATTTATTCTGCTTTGAAGGCAGAGGGTGGTTGATAAAAAATAACCTATTAACCGATTAATTTTTAAAGCATTCTTATTTTCAAAGCATTTTTTTCCCACAATTGCCTAAAACTTTTGCACAGTGCTACATACAGTTCTGGCCACTGCTGTGGTTCAGATTCACCACACATAGGGCCAGATTCTCTAAGCTTCAAAAGTGATAAAACGGAGAGTGATAAATAGCCAGCCAATCAGCTCCTACCTGCCATGGCACAGACTGTGTTTGAAAAATGTCAGACAGGAGCTGATTGGCTGGCTGTTTATCACTCTCCATTTTATCACTTTTGAAGCTTAGAGAATCTGGCCCATAAACTGGACAGATTACCTGAGCACAGTTAAGTCCCTCATATACTTATGCGTATCTCATGCTCCTTTGCATGTGATACTCATTAACTTTCCACCGGGGAGCCCTCAGGCTCCAAGGTGGCAGCATAACATTTGATATATCGTAAGCTGTCTTTTTGCATTTCGTATGCATATATATCGTATGCGTTCCTTTTGAGGGTAGACACATATGATTTTGCCATTTTCACCTGATTTCTCAGTTTGATGCATCGGAATGATGTGAAAAGTGAAATCATATAAATATATGGGAATCTTTAATGTGATTGGCTGAAAATTGTGCTCACTTGCAGATCAGTCCTGTGTTGATTTCCCAACAACCCTTGTTGACACAGGAGTTGATCTGCATTGCTGGCCATTTTGAGCCATCAGCTCTATCCCTCTGTCGGTGCCTTAACAAGAAAAACATTTTCATAGAATAAAATCCTACAGGATAAGGAACCTACCTTCTCACTTGAGGCTAACAATGGCATCAATGCAAGAGAGTAGCTATGCAATAGATCTTTAAGTTGTGAGCTATAAACATCACAAGATCAATAACTGTATGCATCTTCTCTACAATAATTGCATTGGTGTATGCCCAACTATACTTGACAGTTAACGCTATATCCAATACTGTCTACATAGTGTTCATTGACATACCATTAAACACCCATCTTGTACTCAGCAAGTAACAATTATTACATTTATCATTTACAGTAGGCTATTTGCAAATCAACTCCAAATACATAAAATCAGCTAAAGACTAGCTCAAGTGCACTGAAAAAGAGATGCTTTAGTATGGTACAGAACTATTTCAGAGGTCTTCTCCTGGTTTAAGTGAAATACTGTAGCTAAAGAAGCAAAATGCAAATTTGACATTTACCATACCTACCCTGGCATCCCGACTACCACCAGGAGTCTGCCGGAATCTCAACATCAATGAGGATGCCAGCGTCGAAATACCAACTGCCAAGTACCCGAATGCAGAGATCCTGAACATAAGAATATAATTTGACGGAACCCAAAGCTGTAGAAGGGGGGTAAGGCTTAGGCACTTTGGCAGAGTTAGGGTTGGGCTGTAGGGTGAGGGGGTCATTAGAGTTAGTCTGCGGGGAGAGAGGATTAGGGTTAGGCACTTAGTAAGGGGGATTAGGGTTAGGATGCAGGCAGGGGTTTAGGTTTTAGGATGAGGTTTAATTGGCTGGGTACATGGGTTAGGGTTATGATTATGCACTTGCGGGTAGGATTAGGGTCATGCTTCTGGGAATGAGGGTTAGCAGGGGAAGGTAAGCACAGCCAGTGTGCAGAACTTGTAGGTTATAGGTCCAGATGCAAATGGGCCCTCCTCATCTACCCAAACCCAAGTTCACAATATGCATGGATGACTAGGAGAGACAGAGGGTGACAGGGAGAGCCAGGGGGAGGCAGAATGTGACATGGAAAAGCAGTGGTTGACAAGAAGATGGTGACAGGGGCAGAAGTGGGCCCCTGATACCTCAGGGGCCCTGGTGTATTGCACCTGCTGCACCGATGGTAGTTGGTGTCTGAGTACAGTTATCTGACCCCGGTTGGGATTCTTTTCTTGTTTGTGTGGTTCACTGTGTGACTTCTCCCTATACTAAGACCCCAGCATGACTTTGACTTTTATGTTGTTCCGTCATTTTGACTGGCTGCTAATTATTATTTAATATATGTTTTGCATGGCAGTACTGAACCTAATACACATAAATGCTGTAAATCTACATTTTATATTGCTCAAACATGTGTTTTACACATGTAAACTAATAACAAATTAGCCATGCAACAGATTATTAATATATCCTTAGTTTTTATTCCCGATGGGAAATGAATTGTCTCTAATGACCTCTATATTGGCAATGCTGACTAGTTTGCAACCCTTTTCTAAAGATCTCTTTTTGTGTGCTGTAGTAAAACTACATGGAATGAAGATATTTATAGATTGCACAGATGGATTCTCTTTTTCAGCTAATGAGCTTTAGATGAGAACAAGTTTGTTCCTGTGTACTATTGAACTTGTTTATATATCCATGCATCCTAATTTGAAACATGGTGTGTGGGTATACAAATTGAGGACATAAATAGGGTGCATTAATCCCAATTGCACTAAAATGCCTGGATATCAATAATGGTTACAGATGTATAACCATACTGAGACCCCTACTGCAATACCAATATGCGAAAAGGGTCCTGGCAGTTTTTATTTTCCTATCTGTTAATGGCCATGTAAACACCAGAACGGACTCTTCACAATAGCATCACTGCACAATACTATGTAAGGATTCCAAACTATAATTTGCTTCTCTAGATCATGCCACGCTGGTCACTATAAGTCTTAGTGTTTGGTTTCAATAATGGGGGGAGATCCAGCACAGAATTTGCCTGGGAGACTTCCCCTGAAGGGATGCTCTCCCAGCAATTACGATCCCAACAGTCAGAATACCAATGTACTTTGGTTAGGCACTAGGGGAAGGGTTAGGCTGCGGGGGTGGGGGAGGTTAGGTTTAGGCTGCAGCAGTGGGGGAGTTTAGGGCTAGGCTCTGGGAGTGGGGGGAGATTCCTATTAGGCTCCATGGGTGAGGGAGGTTAGGTTTAGGCTGTGGCAGTGGGGAAGGTTATGGTTAGACTCTGGGGGTGTGGGAGGTTAGGCTCTGGGGTGGGAGAGGTTAATGAATTTAAATCAAACTGGATACATTTTTGGCCACTAAGGGAATTCTATAGATATGACTTACTCAAGTCATTAGTTACAAGTTAGACTGGTTGAACTCTATGGACTTACATCTTGTTCCAGCCTTAATTACTTTGTGTTACTATGTTAGGGTTAGTCAGCAGTGTGTGTGTGGGGGGGGGGGGGGGGTAGGGTAAGGCTTTGGGGGTGGGGATGCTAGGGTTAGACTCCTTGGGTGGGGGAAATTAAAGTTAGTCTGCAGGGATGGGGAGGTTAGGGTTCAGCTCTAGGGTTGGGGGAGGTTGTGTTTAGGCTCTGGGGGTGGGGAAGGTTAGGCTATGGCAGTGTTGGAGGTTAGGGTTAGGCTGCGGCAGTGGAGGAGGTTAGGGTTAGATTTCGGGCGGTGCTAGGTTATGGTTAGGCTGTGGCAGTGGGGGAGGTTAGGGTTAGGCTGTGTTAGGAGACAGTTAGGGTTATTCTGCAGGAGGGGTGTGTTAGAATTAGGGGTAGTTAAAATATTTCCCTGGATCAGTTGGGATTTTGGCACGGTAATCCTGACTAGAATTGTAGCTGCTAGGATTTTGTTACCAACCCCTGCTGAATCTTTACATTGTTACATATCAGATTGTTGCACTTGTAGATTTGTATAGGCTTTTGGCAATAGCTTATTTGTTAGATAACTGGTTAAATATCTGTGATTATTTTAAACACAAGTTATAAAGTAGCTTGATCTTAATTTACATGAAAATATTTGAGTGAACCAACATTTCATTACATTGTGTCTCAACTTCTGTTGGATAAATGATGTGTACAGTTACACTGAGAGCAATCAGGAACAATTAAGAGATGGCTTGCTAATTGAGCTCTACTTCTCCACAGGGTGACAAAGGGCCTCCAGGAATTCAACCTGCGGTGAGTACCAATTAAATAAGAGGTTTAATCCTTCAGTATACGGAAAGGCTTGCCGTGCTGATTACAGCCCCTCTGTATATAGAACTATTTAACCACTTGTAGAATCTCCTAGTACTTTACAAATTAGTTTTAACAAAAAGTCACTATGAGGAACAGGATACAGTTATTATTTTATTTACCCATTCTCAACTCATTTTATGACGTGCTTACTATGGACTTAAAATAAAAAAAACACATAAATAGCCTCTTATTTTCATTTAAGTTAAATAATATTATGAATAATGGTGACATAGGAATAACAGCAATTCCTTTAGAGTAAAATGAAGAATCTTTGATAGAAATATGCTATGTATTGCAAGCATTGCGCTATGCTGATCCCATTATACAGTAGCTCTCTCTGATTCGTCTGATGTTCTCTCTTTTTTAGGGTGCAAAAGGGGATCCTGGCCTTCCCGGACCAGACGGCCGTCCTGGAGAATCTGGAATTGATGTGAGTAGACTGTGAATAACTTAACGACTGTCTACTAATTTGTATCTACAAGTTTAGCAGCCTTGGATTAAGCCACATAGGACCTGATTAAGAGATGGAAGGAAATACAGTGCCGCTTTCAAGTAGCTTTGCATTTCTGTTGCATTATAAGGAGAGACATGTAGGACGTGTCAGTAGAAGAGATACCTCCTGCATGTAGGTGTGTTCCCAGCACTGCAACCGATGTTGCATGCTTGGATCCAACATTATGATCATCGGTCAGCAATGTTCCACACAGAAGGCAGGCTGAATAAGCTCCGATGGAAGATGGAACCGATGAGACCAGGAAGTCTGCATGGTAACAAACAGACCCCTGGCTCTACCGTCTCAGAAAATAGGCATGACACAACCCCATTTCAGGGAATGCAGGCCTCCCCCTGCCCCTGATCTATGCCATTGCCTTTCACCAGGTTGCAGAAGAAGGGAACTGCATGTTCACAAGGTCCACATATTCATATAACTTCCCATTGTTATCATAACTTTGTGTTACCTGTCCCGCTTATTATCAGGCATTCCTAACCTCAGACTTCAAGTCTCTCTTAAGCTCCGTACACATGGAGCAATTTGGTCGCTAAGTGATTTTGACTTAATATCGCTCAGCAAACAAATTGCTGAGTGTCCCATTTTCATCAGTGATGATCGCTGGTCGCTGATGAAAATGGTCACTGAAGAAGAAAGCTGATGGTCACAGGACAATGGTCCTGCCACCAGCGACTAATACTGGGCCGGTCGCGGGAGTGCACTCCTAGTGACCACCGCCCTGTAAACATGGGGATATGGTCGCTAAGCAATGGAAATGTGCATGCGGAGGCAGACATTAACTTGCCCGGCGGGCGGCGTTAAAGGGCTTGCCTAACAAGCCTTACTGAATTAGTCCCTTAATCCAATTCTGCAGAGAAATGTCCCATACACATGGTGCAATTAGGGTTATGTTTCGATTCAATTTTGACTATGTAGTCAAAATCTAATGGAAATCAAATAGACATCAAATGGTTTTCAGCCGCATTCAATGCCGATTCGATCCTGATATCGATCACGGCATCGAAATTGAATAGAAAAATAGATTTTGCAGGCCAGACTTTATAGTACAGATCTGTACTTTATAGTCCAAATCGAAAGTGTAGACTGCACCATGTGATTCGATCCCGATGAAAGGTACCATATGTATGGGGCCTAAAGCTTGTTATTCATTATCAGATCCTGCTCAACAGACAAAGGACCTAATTCAAAGATGTACATAAACTCGATGATTAGAAATATATAATCTCTTTTGGATGTGCAGATCCGAGGCAGCGGAGCCAATCAGAGATTGTGTACCGTTAGCCAATCAGAGCGTGCTGGCACATGAGCTCTGATTGGCTCACCAGCTAGTGCTGCATTTTAATTGGCCGCAGGTGTCCTGCATTGAAGAAGCCTGTGCTTTGGAACCTGCTGTGTTCAGGTTGAGGGAGCAGGAGTCGGGCATTGAATGAAGGGAGGCGGGGGGAAAGGGGGGGGGGGGGGTCCCAGACTGGAAATCAGTCTTTGGCCCCAATATTCTTAGTGGCAGCCCTGATTCCTGGCTTTGTACAGTAGGGGCAGGCACACCGTGGGATTCTAAAAGTGTAGGTAACGCAGTCACATGCATTTCAATTACATCTACACTTGCAACTAAAGGTGCATAACTGGGCTGCTTTGTGAGATTCTTATGTAGGAACAGGTCAGAGTAATCAGTGATTAATGATTTAGCGCCCCCTCAGTGCAGCATCAATTATCCAAGTGGCCATTAAATGTCAGTATATACCAGGCATACATAAACATAAGCTAAAACCAATGACTAAATCCTTTATTTTGCATTTTCTTTTAGATGAGAGCTTTTATTCCACCAAAATGTAATAATGTTCTTTGAGCCATTCTTTCAAAGTTGATAATACCTCAAATAAATATATAATAAACTGTAGTGATACCTATATTCTCCAAATAAAAAAGAGTTGTATGCCACTGAATTTAGGTATTAAGATGACTAGTGTTGATATCCAGTAAAATAATGTGTATTAACGGATGTGTACTCCTCCTTATCCATCCTACTTTTGTTTTATTTTGTTTATCCTCAGTGTAATCTTAATGTATCCTCAGTGATGTATGCTGGAAAAAGGTCAATGCGATGCATTTCACTGTGAATGCAGAGATGTAATCCATGCAATTGAAATTGAGTATACTGTATTTTGTTATGTTTCCAAGACAAGAAAAAAACATCAAAGGAGACAAAAAAACCCCTCAAAATGTGACCATGAACAATGCATAGATGTGAATGAATCCTATAAACAATACAGAAAATTGTGCGCTGACCACAAATACACTTTTTTCACAGGGATTAGAAGGAGCCAAAGGAGATCCTGGACCAGCAGGTCGCCCAGGTCCAAAAGTAAGTGTAGCTGATGGCTAATCTGTCAGTGAGAGGCTGTGCATTTGCCATCATGCTGTTTTTAAGAATATTTTCTTGATAAATAAACTTACTTTCTTTTTGTATTAACTTTGTTTTATTTTAACAAGCATTACCTTCCCTATTTGCGTTGCTTTCAGTCCTGATTTTGTTCTTATGACAGATATGTACATACAGTATATATATAGATATTTTTCCACAGTATATGCAGGCTTGCCTACCCTCCAGAAATTGCCCCCCTCGTATCCCCCCTCCCGGCCCCCTGGGAAGGTGGACAATCCTCCCGCATTGGCCATGCAGCCCCCCACACCCCCCTTCCGTGCTGCACTAAATACAGATTTTCATGGGTCCGCAAATTGCTTTGTTTGACAGCCATGGGGACTGGGCTTGTGACATCTGCCTCACCACCCCCCACTAAAATACTACTATTGGGTCTCCTCTCTGGGCTTCTCCCGGAGAGGAGAAAAGAAAAGTTGACAAGTATGAGAATATGTACACCCAGTAGGTGCTAAATGTGTAAATAGTTTTATCCATCAAGTAATTAGTCTGACTGGTCTAAAGCTGGGTACACACCTAAAGATTTACCTGTCCAATGTGTCTGTTGAAAACAAAAATCTAGTAATGTATGACTGTATATGATGATCAACCATTTGCTCCTAAATGTTGAAAAATTTACTAAAACGATTGTTTGTGTACATTCAGCACCAGAGCACCCCCACCCGCCTGGGGCCTCGGCCGCTGTACACGGTGGGTGGGGTGTCGTTGGCAGGGGGTGTAGGGTGATGCATCATTTCCGGGGGTGGGGGGGTGGGGTGGGGGGGTCGGCCGCCGCCGGTGCCACTCAACTCTCTGCAACCTGCTGCAAACTGGCGCCCTCCAGTGGCCGGCGCCCTAGGCAAATGCCTGGAGCTGCCTAGTGGTGGCCCTGGGTACATTTGTTAAATCAAATGGTTTAAATCAAATTGTCTAAATGAGCATTGTCTCATCCAGTGTTTGGGAGCAAATGTTCAATCCTCATTTGCTCCCATACATTACCAGATTTTGGTTCCTACCAGATAAATTGGACAGACAAATCTTTAGGTGTGTCAATAGGTCAAAATTACATATCTTACACATCGTCTAATGTGTACCCATGATTGTGCGGTCCCACTCGCTAACATCAGGGTTGTCTTATCTGCTATTCTGTAGATAGGATGACCCAGTGGGCGACAGCATGTAGCTGACTGCAGCTAATGAAAGTTATATAGTTCTGTGTATATGGGCAACTGATGTATTATTACAGTGGTTGTCCAGTTCGCCATCATATAATACACATCATTGTATTGTGTACTCGGCCTCAGGGCCGTAAGGAGGGTGGTGCCAGTGGTGTGGCCACACAGGGGGAATCTTTCCTTCTCACCCTCCATCCGCTGCCTGCCCTCCCGTATCTCCAGGCTCCTGCGTTCTGCACTGGGGGAAGCATATCATGACGATTTCCACAGTGCTGCCTGATTTGATGGGACCCAAAGCTGTAGTGATGTACAGAGGGTTCTCTGAGCTTTCTGGCACTTAGTGGTGTAGTGCTTGTGTCCCCACCCATCCACCACCTGGTGCGTTATTTTATAACGGACACTCAGGGGGATTGGGTGGTGGAGGAATTAGGGCAAGGGGCCTAAGCAGCAAAGGACGAATGGCTGCTCTTTTACAGGTTTGGCTGGCTTAACATACTTTATTGGATAATTCAAGATAGAAGTCTCAGAACAGCCCAGTAACCAGAAATGAAAATAGGGTTGTGTGTTGCATGCACTTTTTCACTGTAATGTTAACTAAACAAACGCTATGAACAAAGTTGAAGGATATTGAATTTGTTCACTTCCTGGCATGGATGAGGAATAACCCAACATAACCAGTGGATAATATTAACTTTGTTCGTTTGAGATGTTCTCAAAGATTATGTTATTTTCCATAGCTGTACATGCAAGGAATCATTAATAATCATATTGTTTAATAATATGACTATGCCATATACTCTTCTTTTATATAGGGTCAGTCTGGACTACCAGGGCCACCAGGAAAGCCTGTGAGTATAAATATTCATTGCACCATTATTTTAGTTTTATACATTATATACTTTTTCTGATATGATTTTCACAACTGATTTCCATTCTCCTTTTTGTATTAGGGACCTGGTGTTGCTGGACTTCCTGTAAGTATAAAGTATACTGTATATTATTTTATTGTCAAAATGATAACATGCAATATTCAACATTATAAAATGCAAAAGGATTGACAATGCACCTTTTTAACGTAGGGTAACCCAGGCCCAGTTGGGCTTCCTGGTGAAATCGGAGCCACAGGACCAAAGGTAAGATATTTCATAATGACATAGTATTGCTGTGTTCAGCTGGGAGCAGGTGAAGAGTCAGACGTAGACACTAGTATTAGCAGGTGTGTGCCCTATTCCCCCTTCCCATACATTTGCACTCTTTTCGCTCACTTGGTTTACTTGATGCTTTGTAGGTTTTGGGGCTGTTTCAGAATTGGACTCAATTATTTGCTACTGTGCATCAAAAAAGCTCATTATGGGAGCACGGACGCATTATGGGAGTGTCTCGGGCATAGCAGTGAACAAGGCTGCATTCCCAAACATAGATCCACAGCCATAAAGGCCATGTTTCGCGGAAAAACCAGACGAGAAACTTGGCCTGATTCAGAGGTAGACGCAGTTGTATTCACAACTGGGGGCCTAATACAGAGGTGAAGCACTATGCACTGCACATGTGTCTGAATCACACTGTGCATACGTCGCGATTGTGCATTAACAGTGGTCGCATTGAGGCACAGAGTAATTTACAGTTAGTGAGGGGTAATTTGCAGGCAGGGAAGACTTGGTAGGCAGAGTCTCTCATGTCATGCTTCAGAGTTTTGAGCATAAAAACCTCTCCAATCACTTTGCATCCAAATTCTCACTGCGACCACTGCCAGTATCAAACTTGGCACATGCGCAGTGTGACAGTGATGCATGTACATTGCAAATATATTATATAAACAGTACAGGTGTTGGCAATGTATCCTACTCTGAAACAGGCCCACTGCACCTGCCAGGCTAGTGCAAATAACAGTGGGGGAGTGTTCAGTGTTGGGACTTGCGCACTCCTTCACCCAGAAACCTGTTTATTTGTATAATGATGGTCAGAGGATTCTAACCGGTCAAATGATCATTGTATTTCCATGAAACATCAGAAACTATTCATATATTATTATTATTACCAGTTCCTTATATACTGTAGCGCACACATATTCTGCAGCACTTTACAGAAAGTATTTGCCCATTCACATCAGTCCCTGCCCCAGTGGAGCTTACAATCTATATTCCCTACCACATGTACATACACACACACACACACACACACACACACACACACACACACACACACACACATTAGGGCTACTTTTTGTTGGGAGCCAGTTGACCTACCAGTATATTTTAGGATTGAGGCTAGAAACCAGGGCACACAGGGGAAACCCTTGCAACCCCAGGGAGATTATACAAACTCTGCACAGTAAGGGCTATGGTATGAATCAAACCCCAAACCTCAATGCTGTGAGCCATTAATGCTAACCATTGTGCCTTATTTATTGTACATAATTCCTTCATAGACACCATGAGACACACAGTTGTAAAAATCTACTATTTCCAAGGAACAGTACAGCTATAATTTATATAAATGTAACCTTGTATTTCCCAGTATAGTGTTTGCTTGCCCTTCATTTCAGTTTCCTGTAGCTCCTGCATGTAAGGAGGAAGGGAAAGACTACCCCACACTACCTCTATCTAAAATCGCATACTTAGATTGCACCCTATTAAAAATATTGCTTTACATATTTGTATTGGTAGATCAGTTGTTTTACACCTGAACAAAAGTAATTGAAAAGAAAAATAGTACTCCGCCACCTACAAGGTGCTAGTGATTCGGAGTCATTCGAGCAGCTAATACAGTCTTGTAGTATCAGGATCACCTGCAAATGTGCCTCACTGCTGCCTCCATGCTATATAATTGTTAACATTTTATTTTCCATGGGGGATTGTGTGCATAGACTGGTGCATCCCTGACTGACTTCTGAATGGATGCCGTGCAGTGTCATCTAAAAAAATAAGAACATTTTCAGCAAATAACTGTAATGCCACAATCAGGGCTGCCATCAGAAAATGATAATGTTAAACATGTTTTCTCACACTCTTTTTTGTTTGCCTTGTAGGGTATTAAAGGGCCTCTCGGACCTCCTGGACCACCTGGGCTCCCTGGAAAACCTGTACGTAGATTATAGTGATCATTTTATTTATATTTACAATTAAAAGGGAAATGTTGCTATAGAATGAGAAGTTGCATGCCTTATGTTAGCTACAATGAATTCTTACAGGAATTTGCAATTTTGTTTATTTTGTGTGTGTAATCCTGTTCGCCTTAATCCTATTGGTTAGGATGAATGGTTTCCTTAGTAAGTAAATATGAGATACACCGAATCTCAGTTTACTGTGTAGCTTTATATTATGGCTTGCTTGCTACTTTGTCTCTTTCCATTCTTACTGCAAAGTTCGCTATTTGATACCTAGGGGGACATTTACTAAGATGTGAGTTCTATTGTGAACAGTGAAAAAACCCATGTCGACCTTGCGACCTGTCGACGGAAAGTCATATTGACTGTACATTCTATATGTCGGTATTTTGACCCTGTCGGGATTTTAAATGTTGGGATTTTGTCCTTGTCGGGATTTTAAATGTCGGGATTTTGTCCTTGTCGGTATTATGACCCATTTGGGATTTTGACCCTATCGGGATTTTGACTGCATCCCCTGTGAGGTGAGCTGGAAAATGTGAACTGTTGGTAGCTCTCGAGGACTGGAGTTGGCTACCGCTGGTCTACATTGTCTGCCAACCTATCATCTGAATCCTGACTGGCTGACAGTAAATATATCTGCTGCAACAGGACTTAATAAATAGATTATTGTGCCCAAATGTAATAGCAATATTGTTTTGTTACTTTATACATTTTAGGGACATGATTATACTAATCAGTATAATTGGTCACCTACCAAAAGAAAATAAACACAAAAGAGCAGATGAGTTGTCAGAATGCAGGCAAATGATTCTTACAAAAAAGTACTAGAAAAATAAGCATACTGCTGACAATTTGCAGAATGGAGCACATTTTGGGATGAATCCAGCTCAACATTGGAAGTATATACCCTTACTGCAAGTGATTATAATCAGCATGTATTCACTGATGCATGGTAGCAGGGAGATACATAGGATACACCTCAGAGAGAAATACAAAACTGCTGGGGTGCAGAATCCCTCTGAACAGACAGAAATACAAAAATGCCAGTGAGCAGGATTAGTAACTTGTATTGCCGCAATTCCCTGTTTTGATATGGTTGGACAGAATTCCCTTACAGCAGCCCCATATATGAATAGAACTATACTGAGGTAGAGTTGGTACTATGGGGAAGAGTAATTATGGCAATACAAGCTGCAGCATTATTATTTTTATAATTATTATGGTTTATTTATATGGCACCACAAGGGTTCTGCAGTGCCTGACAATACATAGATGAGCAAAAGTACAAAACAAGAAAATAGTGATTTACAGAACAAATGCAAATTAGGACATGTACATGGTAAATAAAAGACAGTTGCAGCAGCGGACACTGACGCAATTATAACAGTGGCAGAGATATATTCTTAGAAAAGCACATGAGGCGAGAGGGCCCTGCTTGTTAGAGCTTACATTCTAAAGGGAAGGGCCAGACAAACTAGGGTGACGCAGAATGGGTAGAAGTGAGCATTAACAGAGGGTTTAGATGAGAAATGGTTAGATTTAATGAAGAAGTGGGTCTTGAGAGCCCATTTAAAATTGTGTAGTGAGGTGGCAAGCCTTATAGGGAGGGGTAGAAAATTCTAGAGATACGGAGCACAATGGCCAAAATCCTGGAGATGGGAATGGGAGGAAGTAACCAGTTTGCAAGAGAGGTGGCTTGCATTTGTGGAATGGAGAGGGTGGGTGGGAGTGTAAAGAGAGACAATGTCATATATGTAGGTGGGAGAGAAATGGATGATGGCTTTTTAAGTGAGTGTAAGGAGCTTGAATTGTATTCTGAAGGGAAAGGGGAGCCAGTGTGAGGCTTGTAAGAGTAGGGGGGTGGACATAGTACATTTAAAGAGGAAGATGATCCCGGCAGCAGCATTGAGGATAGATTGGAGTGAAGAGAGGTGTTTTACAGGGATGCCAGAAAGTAGGAGATTACAGTAGTCCAATCAGGATATGACTAGTGAGCGGATGAGGGTCTTTGTAGCATCCTGGGTGAGATAGGGTCTGATCCTGGAAATATTTTTTAGGTGGAAACAAAAGGATGGTGAGAGATGAACAATGTGTGGTTTAAAGAAGAGAGAGGAATCAAGAGTAACGCCAAGGCAGCGTACTTGGCTAGAGGAGATCGTTTTTCCATCAATAGATAGTGAAATTGTAGAAGGTGAGGTTATGTGGGAGGGCGGGAAGATGATCGGCTCAGTCTTAGACATGTTTAGTTTAAGAAAGCGCTGGGACATCCAAGAAGAGATAGCGGAGAGAAAGTTAGAAATACGAGTGAGGAGATCAGAAGAGAGGTCAGGAGGTTAGATTTGGAAGTCGAATGAGATCACCTAGAGATGACGTATAGAGAGAGAAAAGGAGAGGACCAATAATAGAGCCTTGTGGAACATCTACTGTCAGTGGAAGTGCAGGGGAGGTGGAGTCATGACAAGAGACAGAGAAGGAGCAGTCAGAGACGTAGGAAGATAGCCAGGTGAGAGCAGTATCACGCAGACCAACAGAGTGAAGGATTTGAAGTGCAGTAGCTTTCACATGAACGTCACATGGTGCACAGAGGTAACATTGGACACACCTTTGAGTATAGTTATTGATCCATACTAGAATGTACCAACAGTACAGGTGTTCAGAATAAATGCTGGACATCCCTCATTTTGTATAAATGATGTGATTATAATTAGCACAAGTCATTACAGATCAATGAACCCTAATCTTTGGAGTGGTCCTTCTTTCCTTGTATATAATTTGTGGTACTGTATATATGGACATTTTATGAATTTGAGAAATACTGCTTTGTCCCTGTCTGTGGATAACTGTTTGTGGTGGTTGTTGTGATAATGTTGTACAGGAGTTGGTGTCTGCAGGAAGGTGGGAGCCACCAAGATCAGTACAATCTAGACAAAGATGGGTGATGGTAGTATGTGAACTCAGAAGAGTATATGAGGATGTAGAAAGTAGTGAGAGAGTGCCAGATGTATCAAGCTTCAAAAAGTGATAAAATGGAGAGTGATAAACAATTAGCCAATCAGCTCCTACCTGTTTTAAACCCAGCCTTTAGCATGACAGTTAGGAGGAGCTGATTGGTTTATCACTCCATTCTATCACTTTTTGAAGCTTGATACAGTACATCTGGCCTAGAGTTCTAGTGCAGGTTACAGCTAGCACAGACTATAAAGAGTTGGTACCTTAGTGTAATATCGGACATGTAAATGGGTTTATGTTGTGCTGAGACATTAGTATTGGAGAGATAATAGCTAGAAGATATGTATGGGAATTTCAATATGATGCAACTAGCTTAGAGTACTAGAAAAAAAGTGGATAGAGGTATATTAAGGTATATTAAGATTTTATTGATTAAATACATTTGGAAAATATTAAATAATGTATAATATATTGCAATAAAACTAAATAATTATTTAAAGATATATAAGTAAATTTGGTTGCCATTAATAAATGTACCTCCATATAGCTTATTTTAGCATATTGTTCCCATTTATTATGAGTGTGACCTTTTTCCATTTACCTTCAGGGTATGATCTTGTTTTCCAGAGAATATGTGTCTCTCCCTGTAGTCCCTGATGTATTTTGCAATTTGCATTGACATACATTATTAAACTTATTATCCATTTTTTCTTCTCTCTTTTATAAGCTGTAACACTCTGTACTATCAGTATAACACATTGTCCCCGTGCAGTTCCTAAATTAGAGAATGAACAGTAAATGAAGAGTCTGTGTAATTATGGGAATTTACGAGCACAGAGCCGAAATTGCTAATAAGACAAAAACATTTTACAGTGAACTTGTCCTGCAAATTCAGTCAATGACATGCTGTATAACGTCTCACACCTTCTGCATTGCAGGGTCCTACAGCAAACATCCTAGGCTTGGAAGGCAGTGCTGATTTCTTGGTGAGTGCATTGATGGGGGTAACTCAGTAAGGTGTTTCTGAACCAGAACCAGGGCAACATCTGCATGTGCTCCTGACAAATATCTTTCTAAGATATTGTTGTTTTTTTTACAAATTTGTGGCAATATATATTATAATAAGGTGATGAGGCCAATAAATTAACCAAGTCTCCCAAGAGGTATGACATATAGGATGTTAGTTTTATATACAAATGATTCCTGGGGTTTTCAACTGGTCATCCATGTTGGGATGGCAGCAGTCACAATATACCAATGCCAGAATGGCGGTAGCGGAAGGTTGGGGGATTTAGGCATTAGTGCAGAGCTCAGAGTTAGGGCTCCTGGGAAGGAGGGTTATAATCGTCTAACCCTGACGAATAGGGAGGATTAGACACTCACAATGGTGAAAGAGGGGGGTGGTGGTTAGGCTACGGATGGGGATGGTAGGTTTAGGCAGTCAGGAGGAGGGTTAGACACTTAGAAGAGGGAGTTAGGCTGTGTGGCTGAGGGGTTAGGTTTAGGCGGCAGGGTACAAGGGTGCAAGGGCTAGGATCAGAGGAGCATTGGTATTCTGACTCCTGGCATTGTGTCCACCAGTCATCCATATTTATCCCCCAAGTAAATGGGATAGTAGACTTACATATAAGGGACCTTATTAGGGTCCGTGCGTAGAGGCTCCTCATTCACAACTTTTTTTTAAATAAAATTATATTATAATATCAGTTGTGTAAATGTTTACATCAATAACTATAATAATGGTTAATTCAACACACAACTTATGAAATGTCAATGGGGTAACTAAAATAAGTCCTAAAAATAGTGCATGAATTATAACTTTCCCCAGGGTGCCAGCACTAGTGTAGATTTCCTCTAAATCCCTACGCCTCTAATTCTGCACAATCATTTCTGTATTGTTAGAGTATTCTGACACGCAAAATGAAAACACCATTTCCATATATGAGTAACGTGAGGAGCACTGGTAAAAATAATCTGTTGTGCCAAGTACCCCCGTCATCTTCTGTAAGATTTGTGGAATCGAAATTGTGACTGTTGCATTGGTGACAGCATCCTCATTCCACAAGTGTTTCCGCAGTATTCATAGCCGCTGTATACTAATCTAGGCACAGGTGGATTGCCTCCCTACTCTACAGGAGGCAGCAGTTGAGATACACTCCTAAAAGCCTTTATACAGAATACCATAAATAGTAGCATGTGTGCTCTATGCACTTGTACAACCTCAGACAAACATGTTCATTTAAATACATTTTTTGACCTACCAAGCACTAATTTAGCCTAATAATAAATGACTTTGTTGACCTCCAAAGCATAATGCATGAGACAGCTGTAACAGGTCCCCTCATTATATAGACACAAACCTGGACGCACAATGTCACAAAACTCACATACTCACAAAGTCACATACTTGCCTACCTGACCCTCTCCATGAGGGAGAAAATGCTCTGTTCCTGGACTTCACCTGTGGTGAGCTAGTTAATTGATAAGAAAGGTGTTTCACCACAGGTGATGGCAATCCTACATTACCAGGGAAGTCCAGGAGCAGAGCATTTCCTCCCTCATGGAAAGGGTCAGGTTGGCAAGTATGAACTGGATGCATGAAACAGCCTCAGTGTTATGATCTTGTGTTTTCCACCTTCAGTTCATGTACAATTCCCACAAAATTCTGATAATGATAAAGGTCATTCTGGGTACTCAGAACCTCCCCCTGTGTGTGCTACTTTCTACTGAATCTGTAAAATAATATATACAGTAGAAGAGTAGACATGAACCAGAAGTCAAAACATGTGTGTTCCCCTAGCCTCATATGTGTTTATGTTGTACACTATAGTCTAGACTACTGAAAACAATTTAATGTTTTTTTTTTTATTTTTCAGTGTCCAACAAACTGCCCAGGGGGTCCAAAGGGTCCTCAAGGACTACAAGGGGTTAAGGTAAGACACTCTCTTAGCAGTGATATATAAAGTATATTCCAATCTGATCATTTTATCTTAGTATTTATCAACTATCTCAGGCTGCTTTGACATCCGCACCCCCTAATTTATTTCTCTGACTGCTAACAAATTACTGTATTGTAGATGCTTTAAAGGGGAGGGAGGAGGGGGGATATAAATCCTATTTTGATGACTATATTATTTTCTTTTTAAGGGGCACAAAGGGCGTCCAGGTCCCCTCGGTGAGCCAGGACAACAGGGGAAAACTGTAAGTACATCTTATAAATCACTGAACAACCAATATGAATACAGTTGATGCTTGTTGTTGCATAAACAAGATGGTGGTGCTCTTACTTCTGGAGAATTGTCTATCTCTGACATGTAGGATCCCACACCGGGGCATGTCTATTTCCATTATGTGTACCTATTTTCAAATATGTTAAAATATTACCTTTATGGTTTGTTTCTTAGTGCCAAACAAGCCTTCTTCTAATTTTCAGTGTTATAACTGTGATACACAGGTTCTCAAATGCTGCTCTGGACCCAATTATTATAAATACAATCCCAATAATTTGGGGGGTGCACATTATGCCCAATAGAGAGACTTGAAAACCATCAGAGAAAAGAGGATAGAAATTGTATCTAACTATCACTAACAAAATTGCTTATGAGAACAAAAGCGCAACATTGTATCTGAACAATAAAGCTGTCTGTATAGCAGTATATGACAATCTGCTGGAAACAGAGAATACAGCAAGAGAAGTCAGATGTGGAATGTATGTTAGAAATTGAACTAATAAATATGTACTAATATCACCCTCTTCTCGAAGTTACAAGAAAAATCAACACTAGGAGCTCTTGAAACGCGGACATATAAGAGCATCCACATCTCGATTTTAATCACTTTTTCTGACTTTTGCACATCTATACTATTGTTTCAACAAGAAGGTGTAAATAGTGCACCTCTTTTTTAATTATTGTGAGAATTAAAAGTTAAATTTCAACAGGTTCATTAATTCCATGATGTAATCAAGTATCAAATGTTTTAACTAGAATAAAAGTTTGGTGCAAAATTAATGGGAGCTGTTTATGTTAAAGCTGATTTAGTCGGTGATATGTTTTATTATATCCTGTAATACATTACATGATGCATTCCACTAGATAAATTCCATTCTTCATTCTCAACTGCAGGGCACAAAAGGAGATGTTGGGATTTCTGGAGAACAAGGAATTCCAGGACCCCCGGTAAAGTATTTTACGTAACTCAATAAACGAAAAATGTTGCAAAAATATACATAAATATTTAGACAGAACTGGTAGATAAATACTCTCCTAAGGATCTAACACATTGTACAGTAAATCTAACTCCGCAGTTATCAAGAGATTAGTCCACCGATGGCCAAAATGTGTTTAATTAATATCCCAGAATTTGTATAAATTATTAGATGAGATTTTTATGAATCATCAAATCCATTAGTTTTGGGAGTGGGTTACAGAACTCATGCCTTTAATAGAAATATACTGGGTGTAGCATGAAAGACTATACTTTCTTGTCAAGAGTAATATGAACACTACAATAATTAGTTCATACCAAAAATATATATTTTCTTTACTTACATGAATCTTCTAAGCATATACTCATAGCTACATGTTGATGGTTGCCTTATGTGTAATAGCCTTTGAATTTAGTCATTTATTGCAAGCAATGACATAACCATAGTGGGTGCAGGGGATACAGTTGCTATGGGGCCTGGCTACTTGTAGGGCCCCAAAGGCTATCCCACTGCATCCACACAAAATCCCTCCAACTTATCTTAAAATCTCTTTTTTTAGTTACTGCTACAGCGCTGGGTTCTGGGCCTGCAGTTTACTTAAAGGGAGGGAGGTGGGAGGCAAAGCCGCTTGTGCTACAGAATCCGGTAGTGTGTCTTCATCTGCAGTAAGGATGCCGGGCTGTGCGGCTGACGGACCACTCATTGTGCTTGTAGAGTCCCACGTCTATCAGCTGTGCACTGCAGAGCTGTTGGTGCAGGCGCAGCTACACTGCCAGATTCTGTAGCACAAGCAGATTTGCCTCCCTCACAGTATGTCCACTGCTGGGCCCCAAACCCTGCATGGCAGAAGTAATTTAAGATATAAAAAATGAAGCAAAAGTAAAAAAAAAATTAAATCTATAGTTAGAGGGTCCAGCCATGTCTGTCCATCTATGCATCATCCCATTTGTTCACCTGTCCGTCAATAGGCCGCTATATAGTGTTGTGTCTGCTCATAGCCCTGTCTGTCCTATTCTCCCTCCCATCCATTTATACTCCCATATGGTGCTCTTTTCATCCTTTTGTCTGTCAATACCCCCTCTCATCTGTCTGTCTATATCCCCATATGTTTAGTTTGTTTGTCTGTTCATCTATGCCCCCTTCTGTCCATCTGTCTATGCCCCCATATGGTGCTCTGTCCATTCGTCTGTCTGCACCTGCCCAGTCTGTCAATGTCCTGCCTGTCTGTCTATGCCTCCACCCTTGTCCTGTGCTGTAGCCAAAAGTCTCACCTGATTACTCCTTCTTCCTCTCTCACCCCCAACTCTCTCCCTATTCTCTCTCTCTCTCTCTTCCACCTCTCTCTAACTCATTCCTCTCTCTTTCTCTTTCTCTCTCTCTCTCCCCATGACAACCACTTTCTCCCTCCTGTCCCTAACGAGCAAGGTTGTTTCAAGATTTTGCTATGGGGCACACAAAGGTCTGGTTACGCACCTTATTGCAAGAGATGTATTGCTATGTCCTGGAGGCAAAGTATTTATGTTTGTACAAATGCTAGTGAAGATGGAAGTAGCAGTAGGTGCTCATATAAAAGATCATTTATTTAAGACCTGATTGTTCCAAAACATGTCTTCCTGTAAATTGATTGCAATGTTGAATACAACTTAATAAGAAAATGGTAATTAATTCTAATGTATTATACAAAAATGGTAGCTATAGTGGTAATTATTAAGGCATCTTTTCCTTTTTCTTATAACAATTTTGATATCTGTAACACAGGGCCCAATAGGTATCCGTGGTTATACAGGAAATGGTGGACCCAAAGGAGAGACGGTAAGTGGCAATGTGGACAGAATGTTATTTCTAGGACAAACTCTAGTTGATTATTAAATAATAACTTGCCTTAGGATATAGACAGCCCTGTCTACTACTGTACAGTACGTGGGCAAGTGTTGCATAGCCACAAGTATAACTCTTCAGTTACTTTGCTCTACTATTTTCTTAAAAAATTTTTTCCCTTCCACCTGCTTTATGCAGTTCATCACACATCCCCTGTAATGCAGCACACAGCCTTGTGCACAAATCCCCTGTAAAACTTTATGCACATCTCTTCCCTGGCAATAAATCACCCTACTGTAATTCACCACAGACTTGGGCACATAACCACTCATGTAGCCATAAGTGTGCTGGAGAACGGTGGCCATTTTCTTGTAGCAAACCTTCATTTTCTCTTGTTTCCTTAATAATGGGCAGAGAATGATGACATCATCATTGTGCTGTTTCCCTTGTACAAAGGGAAGGAATATGCTGTATTTGTTATTTTGAAATTGATTCTAACATCAATTATTTTCCCCTCTACTTTTTTTAGGGACCCACCGGATATAAAGGGATGATCGGATCAGTTGGAGCAGCAGGGAAGCCTGTAAGTTGAAGTAAAAGTATTATTCTCCAATACCTCATCTTATATTTCATACAGTAGTTTAGAAATCATTTAGAGTTGGTATACCAATTATGTATCCAGTATCAGATGGAATTGCAGTGTTTTACTCTGCTTAGTGTGCAGTGTTTACTCCACAAGGGTTATATACAGCTTGTAGAGCATTATGTTCCTTGCCTTGAACACAGACAAAGGTGAAAACCCCCATCCTGTTAGTGGAGACTTGCAGTCCTCATTACGGAATCCCCCTGAGGAACAAAGTGTTTCAATCAAAATATACTCATGTTGGTTATTACTGTTAATGAGTCTGGCCTTGCAGAACTTTCACTACTCCATGTGTGTTTCAGGGTGAGGAGGGGCCAAAAGGGCCTCCAGGAGAACCGGGTGAGAAAGGAGACAGGGTGAGTCACAGTTTTCTTTTGTTTAATATCTACATGTTTAACTACTGTATATAATACATGAAAAGCGTAATCTTCCTGAGTATTGTTCACGGTTCACATGCTTGCATGCCAGTATACTAACATATTGGTGCTAATACGTTCCTCATGTAGGCCTGCTAATATGTCTACATACTGTACATACACAGCAAAATACTTCTGAAGCTATATGGGGGAGATGTACTAAGCCTTGAAAAGTGATAAAATTTAGAGTGATAAATCAACAACCAATCAGCTCCTACCTGTCATTTTTCAAACACGGCCTGTGACATGGCCTGAGTTGATTGGCTGGTGGTTTATCACTCTCTCTAACTCTAGGATTATGCTTTATATTACAGTGAGCATTATTTTATCACTTGTTTGCATTGTTGGTTGCCTATTCAATGCACTAAGGTGTTTCGTTTTGTCACTCAGTGGCGTAGCTACGTTTTGGGCGCCCCCCCGCCGTTAGGGGTACTTGAAGAGCGAGTTTGGGAACCACTGCTTTAGAGTTAGAGTATATTGGAGCATGTCTGGAAACCTAGAGCACAAGACTTGGCACTGAGGGGCAGATTTATTAAGCTTGGTGAAGTGATAAAGTGTCTGGTTTTTATCACTGGCCAATCAGTTCCTCTAACTGTGAAGTTACAGGTTTGGTTTAAAAATTGCCAGGTAGTAGCTGATTGTCCGGTGATAAAAACCAGACACTTTATCACTTCACCGAGCTTAATAAATCTAGCTATTTATTAATAGGGACAACATACACACAGAATTGAACTTACAGTATTTTAGTCTATATATTCTATCCCCATTACCTTATTATTCATTTTCTTGTAATAATAAGTACATTAACTCAGTTTATTTCTACTACTACTTCTTCTCCCTTTTGACGATTAATTTTACATCTACCCCATAGTCTGATGCATCCTGCCTTTATAGAAGAGGTGCTGTCCGAAAATCACATGTCTTCCCTGTGTTCAGATATCCATATCCATATGTCACTTGACCCCCAGTATTCAATAGTGATTTTGAGGGTTTGATCCAGATGCAGATGTAAAGATACCCTTACGTGCAAGTAGGGCCTGTAACGTTGGTACATCACACATATGGATATCTGAACACAGGGAAGAGATCGTCAAAAAGCAGGGGCTCTTTTTCCATTGACAGAAAGATACCTTTATGCGCACATAGGGACCCTACTTGAGGTCAGTAGGGATCCCTGAGGTCCAATAGAAAAATTGTGAACTGTTGGAGGACCTACATATTCTTATAAGGGAGCTTAGTGTGCATTATTTGGAGGGAGTGTTCTGTAGGATAGCGCTGTGTACCTTCCAATTTTTTGTGCAACTGTATGGTAGTGGGAGTCTGGTGAAACACGGAAGTACGCACAGCTGCAATCCTGGGCGCAACTACCTTCCTGTTAAAAATCTTGTTTTTGCGAAAATCACATGTGACCACTATATTGGCTAAGAACTACATTGAGGCCTGATCCCAACTCAAAAATGGGAGATATGTGTGAATGAGAGGATCTTTTTATCCATATTTAGAAAGTGGAAATGTATTCCCTGAAGTAACTAGTCCTTCTTTTCTCTACCTACATTTACTGTTAACATCATAAGTAGTGTATGGAGGCAGGGGCGGATTGGGCCACCGGGAAACCGGGTCATTTCCCGGTGGGCTGGTCTGGATTTGGCCGCTTTACCCCTTGACCAGGCCACTGCTGTCTCCCCTGGGCAGGCCGCTAACAGCAGGAGGGCAACTGGGACTGGCTGCCAGGGATAAAGATGGCGGCCACGTGTGCTGTCCCCCTCCTGCCAGAGCCGTGCTGTGTGCTGTCCTCCCTTCCACTGCCGGAACTGCTGCGACTGGGAATGGCTGCCAGGGATAGCTGCCACCGCCGGAGCTGCTGCCACTGGAGATAAGCAGCCTGTTCCCCCTGGCCTGGTAAGTGAACGGCACACCCCCCGGCAACCCGTTAGCACCCCCTGCAACCCATTAGCACCTCCCCCCCGGTCTCTGGTAGCACCTCCCATCGGCAATCTGATAGCACCAAACACTCCCCACCAACCCTAATGCCCCCCCCCCCCGGGCTGCTGTGGGATATCTCCTGGGCCGAATTTAATTACCAATCTGCCCCTGTATGGAGGGGTCTGTATGAGGCAGATTTTTTACAAGGCAAGAGTAGGCCTTGGTCCCAAGAGGTCCTATAAAGATGCCCTTGTTGTCCAAAATGTTCCCAGAGGAGCATTGAGCGACTACTGTGTGATGTCATGACATCACATAGACCTGCCCACAGTACCAAAGTCCCTTTGATGTTCTTGGACACACAGAATGGTTTTATCCACCGAATGTGGGCAACCAGTTTATTTAAAATTCTTTCTAAACACATAGAGCCTGATTCCGATTTGTACACAAAACCAATGTTAACGCAGCAGAGCAATTATTGGTAGACTGTGCATGCACCAAAGTACTCTACGGAAGCCACTTGCAATCAGCAGCAGAAACATAGTGCTATGGATTGTTTGATTGCTTTGGACCCCATGAGGTCTCAATCCACCTCTGGTCTAGATACCTCCTGTATGACAAAGTGAAGGATTTGTGCATCTGTCCTGACTTTATAATTACATATACATTGTATCTATTGGCAACGACTCATGCTGGCTGTATGACTGGGACCAGATCCAGGGTCACACAAAGCTAGTCTTCACTGGTTTTGGGTGACCCTTGGGGTTAAATTATTTGGTGGCAGAGCCAGTTTGTACACCTCCTTGATTAGCATTCATGTTGAGTGCAGTTCTGTCCAACTGATAATTATTCCCTGAACACCAATTCAATTTGGTGTTTCAAAAGAATCCATTATCTGATGAAAGTCTGTGAGAAAAATTAGGCTTATTGTGGCTGGAGGAGTTTGGGAGGAGATACTAGTATCCCATGTACCAAAATCCCATGTGTTTGGACTGGAGTAATGCAAAAGTCAATTGCAGATGTTTTATTTGGCAATGTGGACAAACGGCAATATGACTCGGGACAGTCATTTTTTCACCCCTCTTATTATTGAGGATATCCTAATTACTACGGCTAATGAATCCCATCCCCCCTACCCCAATAGTCTCCACTTATCAGGGATTCTGCTTTACATGCCTCAGGCACTGGAAGCAAAATTCCCAATAACCAGTCTGGAGACCTATTTTTGCATGTGTCTGGAAACATATCCTGAATCCCCTGTGTTATCTACCTTTTAAGGCTGAAAAAAGGGTCTAAAATCACTTAGGCCAATAATGAACATTGCGCTAAAATCGCTGAAGAAGTATCGCTACTAAATGGAAACTCCTCTGGAGGAAATTTACTAAGGTGAAATGGCTACAAATATGCCTATTCGCAGCCATTTGAGCCTGTATCTGACCATAAATTCATATTTTTGGAATTTACACGGTATGATATACGGGCAATCATATTCATATTCATAACACATTCAGATTCATATTTCTGAATACGAATGCATTTGCCATCGAAAGAATACGAGTAGGAATCACCATTCATTGGATTCCTAATTTACTAACCAGCCATATGTAATATACGTCTGGTAATTGCCATGAAAATACGCCTGGAAAATACTCCTAATTTTCCCGGTATATTTGGCTTCAGCCTGCATGGATCAGTCAGATCCGTGCAGGCTGCTGTGTAAAAAAGTAGAAAAAATAAAGAAATAATTTAAAAAAACAGCCCTGGGCTTAAAGAGCTGGTCCTGGTTTTAAAAATTCAGAGAACAAACCAAACAGGGGTTCCCCATAATCTTTATAACTAACCGGCCCTGGTTCCCCAAATTTGGGGGACAAAATGAAAAGGGGTCCCTTGTATTTTGAGAACCAGCACCGGGCCCAACCAGCCAGCAGGGAAATGGCACAGCCAGGGCACACTTTATGAAAACAAAAAGCCTGTACCCTTAGCCAGGATGGACTGGGAGAAGCACAGAATGCTCTTGTTTACATTATGTGCTCCTCCCCCTAAAGTGCGTGATAGCGAAACTCGGTTCCTAATGTCACGTTGTTTCTTCTTGATCTTGGATGCCTACTTTGGAACAAAGTGGACCGATCCACGACCCAAGGAGCTGGTGAGTATAATTTTTTCCACAGGTACCCCATGGATACTACGTGGAGAAGGGGACCGATGCTTTGGGTCAGAGTAGGTAAGTATAGAATGTGTGGGCTACATATAAAATAAAGTTTTATTTTTCTGGTGTGTGTGTGTGTGTTTTTTTGGGCTATTGGTTCTGCTGTGGAACTAGGAGTCCCAGCATGCCCATTAATGCCCAGCATGCTGGGACTTGAGGTTCTCCATATATCTTATGTTTACATTTTTAAAACCTGCGCTGGCAAAGATTTTAAAAATTATTTATTTAATTATTCTTTTTTTTTTTATTACACACTGTAGCCTGCATGGATCTGACTGATCTATTCAGGCTGCCAATTCGTATTTGTAAATGCGGTCATATATATGGCCACCAAATACGACAGCATACTGCCACCTACGCCATCGGTGAAATACAAATTTGTAAATAGGGCAGAATAGTAAATCTGCCCTATTTACAAATTGTATTTTCCCAACATTCTTAGTAAATTTCCCCCTCTGTATTCAGCAATGAGAAGTTGCTATATTAGTACAGTAGATGAAATAAGGATGCATGTCCAGCTGGAGATTGTTAGAATACAAAACAGGATAATTAACAACACAAGCACATTAAGATTGCAGATGCAAAGACCATATAAGATTCTTTTCGCAAGGAAATAAAATGGTTTTACATAAATGAATCCATAAAACTGCCGAGACACGGATATCAGATTTCAGCAGAAAATTTCACAATTGTCGGCATTGATGGAAACACATAAAGTAATACAACGGCTACAATAATTGAAATTGAACTATCTAAAAGAATGATGAAATGGTTACTCCTAAAATGCAGCTTCAGCAAGAAAAAGAACAAAAGGACAAAAGACTAAAATGTGTCTAGAAATAATTAGAAAATCCAAAGAAGCTCAAACTGATGATGAGGAAATATCCTCATGGACCTGCTCTCTGACATACTCGGCAAAGGGACATACTGTACAAAGGGACATGCTGTGCAGAGGTCTTCATCAAAGTACGGAATACAGCAACATGAAACTGTTATCACAAGATATAGCAAATAATGGGAAAAGTTGCTTCACAGTTGGACTTGTGTGATCATTGCTCTGTAAAATGGCTTCAAATAGCTTTTAATGATAATGTAATGTATGTATGTGTGAGCCAATGTTAGTACATATGCAATAAGTATCAATGCAATGTGTGGCAGGATGTACCGCAATTGCTTAGCACATCCCGCACAGTGAGGCTCACTGTGGATTTCCCCTGAACACCTCAAAGCCAGTCCAATCCTGCTCACACTTACTGTATGTGTCATACTTTTTAAGCCTTCTCTCCTGGAAAAGCCCAGAGAGAAGATTCTGCTTGCCACTTTGGGGGTGGGGCCAGACTGCCATTCTTTAGGCCCTACACACAAATGCAGTTAATTGCAGGTCTGCTGGGAGGTGGTTTGGCTTAATGATGAGACATCATTAAGTCCCACTCCTGACACAGCCTTGCAGTTACTGGTAAAATCTCCTCATCCTGCCCTCTCCACTAGGGATGCGGTAGAACTGGCCTCTACCATGGGTGCAGTGGACAGCCTGAAAAATAAGGAGTCTCCCGCAACTTGTATGAGAGTAGACAAGTATACTATGTGTCCAGTAATATTAGACCTAGTTTTCATGCATGTTATTTTTTAATAATGCCATACACTAAATGTTTATTATTAGTGTGATCATCTAATCTCCAATTTTCTCTACGCAGGGGGCACGTGGCATTACAGGACAAATTGGAGCAATGGGTCTAAAGGGCAACAATGTAAGTATTGCTTGTATAATGTTATAAAGAAATAAAGCAAAGAGTAATAAAATCTAAGCAATATCAAGTAAGAAAATCCTGCATAACATGGAAATGAGTGATAAGAGATTAGGGGGTCTAATTCATTCATTCGCATATGCCTTTAATCATTTGCTGGTAAACATGAGAAAACCAGTATGGTAAATTTGCAGTATGGGAATATTATGGATGTGTGTGATGGCACAGAGATGCTTGGCACCACGGGTAGCGATTCATCATTTTGTATCTAAATCACATAGAAGAAGCATACCAGGTCCCTCACAGTATACCAGGCACATTAGATTAGTACTTTTGCAACACGTGAATTGTTAGAAAGCAGTAGATTAAGCATAACTATGGCCCTTATTCTGGTTGGTGCGTATATTTCCGAATTATTTCAGAGCGGTCCGCACGCCACGCTGTGCGGACATCGTACGAAGAAACGCCCACCGGTCCTCCGCATTCGGACGGACTCACTCTTTAAGAAGAGGGCGTGTATACGGACAACATCCAAACCTTTGCGTGTGCGGTGGACACACACATATTCTGCACTGTCTTACAGCGTATGCACGGTCTTACCGCGTCAGAACGGACGGGAACCTGCCCGTACGCACCGATGCGGTGTATTTACGCACAATTCAACACTATTATCTGAACACCGGAATCTGTAACATGACCCACTTATGCAATTAGGCAACCTCATTAAAAAGGGATTGTTTGTATTGGTCATCTATTATTTATCAAATTGATAATTAAACACTTTACTACCACTTTAGACCAATGAGAAGAGTGTAATTAATGAGTAATGAGTAAAGGAGTGGATTGTATTGTGTTCAGCTGAAATTGGTTGAGGTGCGCCCGTACTGATTGGGCGTTCCGAATGCCTAGCGCATGACCGAGTGGTGTCCGCAAAGCAATACTTGCTTATGAAGACCGCATGTTTCCCGCCTTTTTGTTCGCGTGGATTCGGTGTGCTGTCCGAATGTACGCGTACCAGAATTAGTGCACTCCCTCGTGTACGCCCATGTTTACGCCCAGTTTAGCCCACTTTGAAACTACGCCCCTGTGTACTTCCGAATGACGCCCATAATACGCCCATACCTCCCGAGTGAATGCGGTGCACTTTTCTGTACGGTATTAGTAAGAACAAGTTCGGATACCTTGCGTGGCACACGCATGCGCAGACGGCTAAAAAACGCCATCCGAAAGAGTTCGGGAAAGTACGCACAGACCAGAATAAGGCCCAATGTGTGGTCCTAGGCATGGCTCGTCACTTGTATCAGAACCCTGTCTGCCATTTTTACACAGATTAGGGACTGTGGAAGGAATTAAATTGTAGTATAGAGAGTATAAATGACAGCAATGGCGGCACTCTTTGGGGTAAATTTACTAAGATGGGAGTTTTATTGTAGATGGGATGTTGCCAATAGGAACCAATCAGATTACACTTCTTATTTATTCAGCACCTTGTAGAAGATTATAGCTAGAATCTGATTGGTTGCTATGGGCCACAACCCATCTTCAAGAGAACTTCCATCTAAGGTAAAGTGCGGAAGATTCTGTGAGGCAAATCATTTCACCCATATTTGAAGTCTGTGGTGTGCCAAATGGGGCTAGTTGGTAGGATTTAAGCAAGGTTTCTGTGGACACATCTGTAAATAATTCTTTTTGCTGCAGGGGTATAGTTAGTATATAGACCCCCTACTAGAGAAGCAAGAGGAGATAAAAGAAGGGGAGAGAGCAAAACAAGCAGTTACAAGATACTAGGGTCAATTTAATTAGGCGCTACTTAGTTGTTTTCTCTGCAAATTCACACTGAAAATTAATTTTGCAATACAAGTAGGTACCAATTGACTAATTAAGCAAGTGAAAGATTCCAATTAGTTTAATTAGCCCAATAAGTACATGTCATTTTTTGGGGTTTTAAAAAAATAGCATTCAATCACTTCTAAAAAAATCAACATTTTTGTTATTTTTCTGTACTCCAAATTTTTTAATTTTTTTATATTGTGCATTTTTTGTATTAAAGTAACTGGAAAAAAGTTACTATAAAACTTTTTATATTTTTGTTAATTCAGCCATTTAGCAACATTTATAGTATGATTTTGTCATTAGCTTGGGGTCTAGGACTTCACCCTACTTTTTCATGCAGTTACCTCATACTGTATGACATTTGGCAGACAATTTCCAAACCAGCTCTGTGAGGACAATGATTAAGCATTTTTAATTGGACTTAAACTGTCTTGTCTGTGTAAAACAACCTTGCATATTAGGTTTGACCCTGTTGTTCTTCAGAGCTATGTTCTGCAAGAGGGCATAACTTCTATTCCAAAACTCAGCAGTTTATGTACCTATAATAGTTCATTGTTGGGTTTTTTGTTGTTGGCTTTTTGCACACTTTTATAATGCTTGGATCATTTATCTACAAGGTGAGTCGTTGCTAATCTACATTATTATTTGTCAATATCTAGTACTAACAATGATATTGGTGATTTAGGAGATGTTTTCACGTACAAACTACCCGCATTCTCACTATTTTCTAGATTGTTTTTTTCTGACAACCTCTTAGTTTCTACCTGTGTCTATGCTGCTTACAGGGTCTCCCCGGTATTGATGGCAAGGATGGTACCCCGGGTATTCCTGGTTTAAAGGTGAGTACCTGAGTGGTCTTTGCTTATCCTCCAGCATGTTTCACACTATCTCTTCATGTCATCTCTTTTTTTTCTTAAATCTCTTACGTCTAGGGCAGCCCTGGCCAAAATGGTATTCCTGGTGCTCCTGGTCATCAAGGGTTGGCTGTAAGTACCGTGTGTGTTCTTATTGCCTCCAATACTACAACATTCAGCCCTTAGCCGGCTTTGGCCTGGACACACCAGCAGCAAGCTTATACAATACTGGAGCAGGTTCTGCATTAAAAACTGCTGGACATCCTATAGAAATCAAATCACATGTCTGCAATAGGGTATTATTTAAAATAGCTTGATCTGATAATCTTAACATTATGTTAAACTTAATTCATACATTTTATTATTGATCCAGTCAATACATTTATTAGACATAAATTAGGATTTATACCACCACAGGTCAAAAATAGTAAAAAATTGCGGTTAATCAAGCTAGCATGGGGTGACCTGATCATTGTAACTACAGTAAGTCCCCTTTATCTTTGGGCTTTATTTATATTTTTGGAAAACATAATACATCCTAACTGTGGGCATATAGATGCTAGGTACCCCATTGTAAGCTGCAAAGCTTTGAGTTCCTATTACAGTTCCATTTCACAATACCCATCAGTGCCACACTCATTTAACTGAAGAATGATGTGAATCCCCTTCTAGTTTACACAGCATATGTTCCCTGTTTCATCTTTTTCAGGGCTTACCTGGTCAACCTGGTGCTAAAGGAGGAAGTGGACAAAAGGTTTGTATGTAATAGATTTTTATTTCACTTTATACCTATCACGTGCTGGGAGCTTGGGGGTATGTGTGCAGCACAGAAATGTCAGCAAAGATTGCAAATCACAGCAAAATTTTTCTAGTAATACAATATTGATACATCATTTAAAAGGTGAACTATTTAAATCAGTGATGATTATTATTTAAATTAAGTGGTCTGTTCCTTCTCAGTCTCAGCCTACGGTACATAATAGAATAGAGGCAATGTGGACACAAATCTATGATTTTTAGGATTTGCCTATAGTAAATAAATTTGTATCAAGGGGAAAAAACTCAATGCAGCTGCATTGTAGTAGGTAGTTTTATTCTGTTATTTTGTTTCCTAAAATGAGAGTCGAGAAGGCTGAAAATATTTATAATGCAATTAAATGATGACAAATGCAGAACACATTGTGAATAAATAACACATTAACATCCTGACAAAAGTCAGTAATTTAAAATGTTATAGTAATTTGCAACTTTTTGTAAGATAATTAAGTAACACATATTTTAATGGATAGCACAGAGGCCACATCAGTCTTTCTATAATTTAAAGGTGTACATTATATTAATTAGTAAGGCAGCCAAATTGTGGCATAGACTACCCCTTTCACCTCACAAATCCATATCTAGCCCTAGTATTGGGCCTCTATGATATTGACTTGAAATCCACCTTGAACACTGTCTGTGTGATTTGCAGATAAGCTGAAAAGCCAATGGAAAAATATTATAAAAGGATTTTTACATGTACAACCTTTATAAATGGTACATGTTGCACAGTGGTTCATAGTGTATATCCGTCACACTGTGCTGCTGCTGTGGGTTCGATTCATATGTCCTGTGCTGTGTGGAGTCTTTGTGCAGAACTACCATTGGTACAGCAGGTGCATTGCACCGGGGTCCCTGAGGACTAAAATTGCTGCCCAGACCAGCAATTACTTCTTGAGTTGGGTTAGAGGAGGGGTCACAAATTATATTTTTGCACCTATGCTCACCACTGTATGGGTTTCCTATGTGTGTTTTAGCCACCTCTCACAGTTGAAAGACTTTGCGGGAGGTTAATTGTCTTTCAAGTAAATTAGCTATGCTTCCTGTGTTTGTATCTATGGTAGAGAATCAGACTGTAGGGAGCTATGCCCAGTGGAATGTAATATACATACACATATTGAATACAATTAATACATTGTACAGTGCAGAATCATTTGTTATTGGTAAATAAATAGCAATATGGTATTAATTTTCACTAAAACTAGTGGCATACTACATTGTATTGATTTACTGTATTAGTAGTATGATAACCGTTGTTGGAAATATTCTCATAGTACTAACTTGTAGCTGAACTTGCAATAATAATGAATTTCTGGGATTATCCTTCAAGTGCCTCCATAGTTAGCAGCTCTCGGTGCCTCAATAACACATGGGATCTGGAATTTATCCCAAATCCCATGTGCTATCACCTAGAAACAGGTCATTTTTCTGCCCAAAGACACAGGCTATAATTCGATAGCCCAAAATTTTGTCCAAAAAATGTATTGCATCTAGTTGGATACCCTCATAATTGTATATTTTAATAAAATGATGTATTTTTATATTTAGAAATTCTTTATTACTTTTGGATATTTAATATATAATCCAGTAGCATGTGAGCTGCATCCTTCTTATAACCAGAAACGTATTTCTCACAGGGTGAGCCAGGATCTCGTGGAGAATCAGGATACGCAGGAGCTCCTGGAAAGCAGGTAAGTACCAATAACATTGATCTTATAATAAATAATGCTTTGGTCCAGGAAAGAGCATTGGTACTTGTGTACTTTCACGGCGCCAGCATGGCGCCATGCATCTGTGTCCCCTTGCGGGGCTCGCTGCGCTTGCCCACGCTACGCCAGAGCATTTACTAGAGCCAGCACATTGGCTGTAAGCTATAGAGTATGCTGGCCTGAGAACTGGCATATACTGTATGGATGGAGGCCAACAAACTTTTCTTGTAAAGGTGTCCATACAGTAGCAGTGTATTGGGGCATTCTTCTGATCCCCTGACTGTTGCTCCGGGGGATCTGGGATATTAAACATATAAAAATATTAATACCCTGATCCTGGGGGATCACAGAATCTGGACTTTATAACATGCTTAATATGCCTGATCCCCAGACGGACCGCTAATCAGCTGATGTTTCACAGTTGGTTATTAGATTCTTGCACTGTGAATAAGTCACACAGTGCAAGTTATGTGTTACTAACGCCAGTCATAGTGAAAATTTAGATGCAGAGTGAGCGTCTATGGGGGGGTAACAGGGGATGGCAGGTCATATGCAGGCACGTGGCAATCACTTTGTGGGCATGTTGCAGCTAGTGAGTACACAGTTTCACAGGCCCCTAGCATCTTAGTTCTGATGGACAGTCAGAAGTAGGGTTGCTCAGACATCTGATGGTGCAACCGATGGTGCGTCTCTGTGCTCAAACAGCAGATTAAACACACAGCCGATGGATGTTTCTGTACAAAACACAGAGGCTGCAACATTAGCATAATTTCTCAATTCCACTGCATAAAAAGACACCGATGTGATGGGATTAGCCTCCACATCTAAATCAATAATAAAAAGAAGAGCTGCATAGCACACTAGTGCCTGCAGAGGAATAGAACTGCCACATAGTAACCAAATTATCTATTATTGCAATGTCTCTGTGCAGAGCCAGACATACAAAGCATATTGTTTTCTTTATAATGAATGGTTTATTTCTACAGAACATTCTACACACTCCTACCTGCAAACTGTCTGCCCACACATATTATACATACCCTTTCTCTTGATGTATGCAGTAGTCTTATAATTCTTCTGTGCTTGTCAGGGAGAAAGGGGTCCGCCAGGAGAAGCTGGTCCCAGAGGCCTTGTAGGTGTAAAAGTAAGTGACTGTCTTGTTGCTCTCTATAGTATGCACTTTACATTCATACTGTACATATGACATTAAAGTGACATTGAATATTGTGTTACTTAATGGGATTTGTATTTAGAATACATACTGTGATATATTTACTTACAAATAAGTGATATCTGCAGGGGGACATCGGAGAAAGAGGAGCAGTTGGACCAATTGGCTTGGATGGAAAAGTGGTGAGTACCCTGTGACCTCTTGGAGCAATCAGTGGTATGTATGTATGTATGTATGTATGTATGTATGTATGTATGTATGTATGTATGTATGTTAATAAATGCATATGTAATTAAAAGCAATTTCATGATATTTACATAAAAAGGGTTTGATCAGGAGGTATAATGAATTGAATTTATACTGTTTTTAAGCTGGCCATACAGTACACTGGCAATAATCTTTCACAGTATGAACAGAAACACTGAAAACATGTGACATACTACAGTTTTATTATCTTGATTTCATTTACAGCATTTTAAATCTTTTGGACCATCTTAGTAGCAGTAGATGACTTCCAAGTGTACAAACATGTGACATGTGACATGTCTACCAAAAACATGTGCCATGTCTATCAAACCCCATGGGCTGCTGTGTCCCACGGGAGGTGAGGAGATTAGGGAACACTGTGACACGCAGAGCAGCAGTGAATGGATAGTGCGCCCATGCACACATTATACACAGACACACACTGTGCCAGCCTGGGGGCTATCCAGCTGTTCTGGGAGCAAATGGCAAGCCCCAAGAATGACAAAAATTGGGACGTGACTCACAGGTACAACATTACCCAAGCCAAGCCACTTTATCATTAAGCCATGCCCCTAATTTCAGAAGTCCTGTTCACACAAGTTGTATAGACCAGAACAAGGTCAACAATGACATAATGTCAACGAAAGCAAAAGGTTGACACGTAAATAATCAAAACATGAAAGGTTGACATAAATTTTTCACTTTTTCGGTGGCAGTTTACAGTTTTAAGCATGCAGACCCTCAATCAGTATATTGCATCTTGTTTTGCTCGCAATGGTACGCAATGGTACCAGATGCCTCAACACACTTTACCATTACCAATCGGTATCCACATACATGGTAAAGTATAGAAAAAGGTTAAAAAAGGAACAAAAGCTCAAAAAAACTCAGGTTAACTTAAGTGTCAGCCATTGCCATGTCAACCATTTAACAATTTTGACCTTTTGTCCATGTCGATCAAATGCATGTCCACCGCATGGTGTCAACCTATTGACTTTTGACCCAGACATTGATGACCTACCATCTGGATCCCAAAAAACAGAGGGAACCTCACATTCTTTGTCTCCCTGTTTTTTTAGTACCATCCTAGGCTTCAAGGCCTAAAAGATGGTTATACAGTAGCTTTTAGGGGACACGACAGAATGTATTTGTTGTGTTTTTTATTCTAAATATAGAAGCCTGCACTATTCTGCTGTCTATGAACACACCTACTGTACCATAGACAGGTTATTTATTTGAGCAGGTTTGTACCCGTGGCTTAGTCGTTTTGGTGTTTTAATACTTAATTAATTGTTTTAATAGAAAAGATGTACACAAGGGAAGGAGTTTGTAGCGGTATTTGTGTAGTTGCAGACAGGCAACCGTTAATGCTGCTATGTTCACAATCAGCCACCTAGTGTTCTCATCACGAACATAATTGAGATAGAATAATTTTACATGCTAAACTGTGTAGGACACTTCATATCTCCAGCACAAACTATGCACAACTATCATCTCACTGACTATCAGTGGCAATGATGAACAATAACTTAAGCAGAAAAGTTCCTACACCTAAGCTAGTTACACTTGTGGCAACTCGTGGAGAGCGCAGTCATTTGGCTTGACTAATTAATGCCTAGATCTGTATGCACCACAATTTTTTCGATCACATTGGAGATTTATTGGACCGGCAGACTGAATAGGTTTCAAGGTCCCTTGTTACCTTGTTAAACCTAAGAGGCTTAGTTAAGGCCCATAAACACTGGGTGACTTTGAGCTGAAAGTCGCTCAAAACAGCAGGTTTGAGCAGCTTTCAGCTCAAAGCCGCTCATTGTGTATGGCCCGGCGATGAGCGCTGCTGACGCCGTCGCAACATCGCCGGGAAAGCCGTTCATCTGCTGGTTATACCAGCAGATGAGCGGCTTGCAGGAGGGCTTTGCATAGCGCTTCGCTATACAACGCCCCCTCCCCCCCTCCGTTGGCGCAAGGCAAGGGGAAAGCCACTCAGTGTTTCCCCGCAGCGATGAACGCGATCATCGCTATCCATACACGCTGGGCATAGTCGCTAGTGATTATGTGATAACAATCAGCGTCTGACTAATCCCAATAGTTGCGGCACAATGTAAGAAGCAGCTTGATGCCGATTTATTGCAGTTGACCAGCTTGACATTGACAATAGTGCGACTAATAATCTCTGTTTAAATACCTGCATCTGCATTGTTAAACAACCATAAGATTTATACATGTTGCTTGCCATGGATGAATGCTGGGGAGTGATTGTACTACTTGCCAAATTGGTACAAATGAACCAATCTTTAACTATAATCCTTGCATGAACTGCGTTCTCTGGATATTTGATAATTTATTGTAACACCGATGTAAGATACATAAGAATTAAAATGCAGTTTTGATGAAAACATATGAAATGTGAGAGACAATTTTGCGGAACTGACTTAAGTTAGCTATACATACAGCAAAATTAGTGGCAGTAATGACAAATTGACACAATATCACTGTATCATATTTGGCTTGACCAAAAATCAGGTCAGTAGATGACCACCGAAGGCCTGTGTAATCAATTATCTTCCAAGCAATAGACCCCACATTGCTTGACGTCTCTGTGAAGTGCTAGATGTCTTGATCTGCCCATCCACATATGTGGCCAGATTGTAAAAGGATCTTGTTGTGGGGACCAACAAGAGGAGCAGAAGATCTGTACTTTTCTGACACATATTAGAGTGGTCTAATTATGAATAAATGGATGCACTGTATGTGTGCAAACAGAGATCTAAGCTTCTTTGTTTTTTTACCAGGGGGCTAAGGGCGAACAAGGGCCTCCTGGTGTACCAGGACCACAGGGTATTTCTGGAATAAAAGGAGACAAGGTAAGAAGCTGGTGAACCCAAGGGAACAATGGAATCCAGAGAAACATCGCTTTAATCAGACCCTGGCTGTTAGTTATAGGTTACCACAACAGACTCACTCATGGTTTTACTTTTTATTCTTTGCTGTTCACAGGGTTTCCCAGGAAAGGTTGGGTCGAAGGGTGAGTTGGTAAGTGAGGTTTATATGTTTATTGATTATTTTGTTATCTACTTGTCATATAGAGAATAACAACACACATAGTAGTAGTAGTAGTAGTACGTTTATTTATAAGGCGCCACAAAGTGTCCGCAGCGCCGTACATAGCAAACAAAAAACAAATTACAAGGTAACGTACAGGGTGTGTTGAAAAATACAGTATAAATAGGGGTATAGCTGGTAGAACTAAAATCATCAGTTCAGAAGTAGGTGTCAAAATTGTCGAGGAGACTGAGGATGAAGTAGAGGAAGGGAAGAACAGGACAGGAGCACAGGTGAGGTAAAGAGGTAGGGTGAGTACGTGAGGAAGGAGGACCCTACTCATAAGAGTTAACATACTAAAAGGAGGTGGGTGGACGAACGAAAAACAATAGGAAAGTAGGAATGGATGGGAACGGAGGCAGGATAGGAGGATCAAAAGAGGTTAGGAGGAGGGATAGGCTAGTCGAAAAAAGTGGGTTTTGAGGGAGCGCTTGAAGGAGGTAAGGGAATCAGAAAGCCTGATGGGTGGTGGGAGGTTGTTCCAGTGCAGGGGGGCAGCGCGAGAGAAGTCTTGGACACAGGAGTGGGAGGAGGTGATTAGGTGAGAGGTCAGTCGGCGGTCAGCGATGGAGCGAAGAGGACGGGAGGGAGTGTGGATAGAGATCAGTGAAAAGAGGTAAGGAGCAGTGGTGAGGAGTTTAAAGAGAACTCGGAAGGGAATGGGGAGCCAGTGAAGAGATAGACAGAGGGGGGAGGTGGAGGTAGAGCGGCGGGAGAGGAAGATGAGCCTAGCAGCATTAAGAATGTATTGGAGAGGTGCGAGGCGGGCGAGAGGTAGCCCAGAGAGAAGGATGTTGCAGTAGTCAAGAGTGAATGAGAATTTTGGTCGCGTCAGTGGAGAGGAATGGTCTGATGCGTGAGATGTTGCATAGGTGAAAGCGGCAAGACTGTGAGAGAGCACGAATGTGGGGGGGTGAAAGAGAGGGAGGAGTCAATTATGACACCGAGGCAGCGCGTTTGGTCGGTGGAGGTGATCTCTGTTTCACCAATGCTGATGGAGATAGTGGGAGAAGAGGGGATGTTCGGGGGATGGAAGATTAGAAGTTCAGTTTTAGCTATGTTTAGTTTCAGTAAGCGTTGGGTCATCCAGGCTGAGATGGCCGTGAGGCATTCGGAGACCTTGGACAGGAGTGATGGGGATAGGTCGGGGGAGGAGAGATAGATTAGGGTATCATCAGCATAAAGGTGGTAATGAAAACCATAGGAGCAGATGAGGGTGCCCAGAGAGGTGGTGTAGAAGGAGAAGAGGAGAGGGCCAAGGACTGACCCTTGGGGAACACCGACTGGCTGCGGGGTAGTAGGAGAGGAGGAGCTCGGAGTGGAGACGGAGATGGAGCGATCGGAGAGGTATGAGGTGAACCAGGAGAAGACCGTGCCAGTGATGCCAAAGGAGCGGAGGGTGTTGAGTAGGAGAGGGTGCTTAACAGTGTCAAAGGCAGCCGACAGATCAAGCTGGATGAAGATAGAGAAGAGGCCTTTGGATTTAGCCGATAGTAGATCGTTAGTGACTTTGGTCAGGGCAGTTTCAGTGGAATATAAAGGGCGGAACCCAGATTGGAGGGGGTCTAGAATGGAGTTGGCAGTAAGGTGGCTTAGGAGATGATTATAGGTCAGACGTTCTAGGAGCTTGGAGGCAAAAGGGAGGAGGGAGATGGGCCTGTAGTTGGATGGAGAGTTGGGGTCCAGATTTGTTTTTTTGAGAATTGGGGAGACAAGAGCGTGTTTGAAGGAGGAAGGGAAGATCCCAGAGGATAGGAAAACACATATATTTATACATTCATTTTATGTGTGAAGAATTATAGAATATTAGTTTAGAGATTACAATATATATATATACACTATGTCGAGTTTTGTTTATGTTACTAATACTGTGTGACCTGAAAACTTTTGTTTTTAGGGTGATCCAGGAGTTGAAGGCTTGGCTGGTGAGAAAGGAGAAAAGGTGAGTCAACTACATTCCCTATTAATATGGTTCAAATATAACACACATATTGTATTTTAGTCTTTGCATGTTAATATAACTCCATAGTTTAGAATACATTAAAGTGATATTGTGGCAACAGTTGGCATACTGGGAATCTAAATGGGTCCAAAGAAAATTGTATGAATGTGATCTCTCGTAGGTGGGACCAAATAAGAGGTGTTCCTAAATTACGTTGAATAGGGAGTCACATGTGTCTTCACACAGTGTCAGTGCACAGCCTTTATGGGAATGGTCAGCACACCACCCCCCACTTAATTTCTTCTTCAAACATAGCAGTAATGAGGAGTAGACCACTGTTAGGTATATATACTGTATATAGCTACCGCTTCATAAGCAGATTAGATTTAAGTGTGAAATATCTCCAGTCTGGACAGTCATAACAGCGTGAGCAAGCCGGCAAAACTGGAACTTTGAACCAGATTCCGCGTGGTTGTCAGAAGGTTCTGCTATCTGTTCTTTCAACTTTGACAACCTGCTGCTGGTGATGCTTGTGTTTTTCTATAACTGCAGAGTCCCTTTCAGCATAACATATAGTTCTTATTTACCTACTAAAACACTGAGTAATAAGTAAACATTCTGGAACCCCCTTTTCTCATCCAGCCCCAACACTAAGGAGGTTATTCTAGTACGCACTGTCACCCGCACATTCGTATGGGGGACTGATGTTTGGTGTCTGCGCATGTGCAGACGCGGGTGTGAACATGCAGTTCACCATCCCATTCCTACTCAACAGTGCTGGCAGGGGGCGGCGGCAGATAGACACGCCCATGAGAACGCCCAGCGTCCAATGGAAAGAGGCAGTGACGTGGCTGCCAGGTGCGGACAGCTGACATCTCCGGTTGTCAGCTGCCCGCCTGTTCTCGCACAGGGCGCATGCAAAGCTAAGACACCTGAGAGTGCAAAAAAGTAAAACAAGTGGACTGCTCTAACTTTACGAATAGGAATCTAATACTAAAAGGATGCAAGTAACCTTCATGAAATGTACAGTTTTATTAAAAGATAAAATAAAATAAATTAGCAGCACATATTATAAACAATGGGTAGCATAAGAATCAACACATAACATAATAGTGGATTTAAAGAAGAAAATGGGGGGGGGGGGAGCTTTAGGCTCATAAAAAAAGGATAAAGTGACTGAAAAAATATGTATAAGGTCCATACGTTACCGTATTACAGTGTCTAGCTGAGTTTAAAGATAGTGGTGAGCCCACTTGGATCCGTTCCTATTTTGCCTTAGTTTTTGCAGGGACCTGGATGGCAGGGAAAGTATTCCAGCTTGGCTTTGGGGAGTGTGAACCTCCTGCTATTGCTTGATGCCAAATAAGTATATTGTAGGCTGGATTTTGGTGATCTCCCAGTGTTGTATCCAGAACTCGGTCTGGAGGCTGGTCCGTTCTCTCAGGGCTTAAAGCAGCTGTTTTAGTGGTATTGAGCGGGGTCAGTCACTTGTAAGATCCACCAACGCGTTTCGCTCTATGGTAGAGCTTTTTCAAGGTGAACACCTGAGAGTGTCTTAGCTTTGGGTGCACATTCCACATCATTCGATGGTTGACTTATACAGGGAGGAAAACATAAGCAGAATGCTGTGTCCTGGGTTCAGTGTGGCTTTGGAACATAGGGCTCAGGCAGCCAGCACCCATATTGTATGGTTTGTTTATACACTTTAACCCCCACCCCCTATACTTTGTGTGGTCTGCGCCTCCGCCCAGGGCAGCAGCTGTCACTGGTCAGAGTAAAAGTGGCATACAAGGATGCACCCATCGGTCTTAAAGAGTTTTTGGCCAGTATGTATGCAAAGCAATGTCAGGGTCATTAGGTCGACATGGGGAAGGTCGACAGTCAAAAGGTCGATATGGGGTTTTTCACTTTTTTTTGACCCGACATGTGCCGACAGGTGGTATTTCACGATCCACCATCCACTAGGGCATGGTGGGAGAAATAAATAGTGTGCCAAGCGTAGCGAGACACTGTGCCCGAAGCATGGCAAGCTTTTTTAGTGACCATGTCGATATTCGGGACAGAAACCTGAAAAAAACCCATGTCGACTTTTTGACCTTCCTCATGTCGACTTAATGACCTTGACAGCCTAATGACCCTGTCGACCTTCAGTCATGTCGACCTAATGCTTGCCGACTTAGTTGCTGTCTATCCAATAATCCATACCCCTTTACTTTGCCACTGACATAAACCATTTCTTCAAATATCTGGCTATAGGAAAGTAATTGCATTCTGTATTTCATAAGGTATTGCACAAGTGCATTGTAACATTCTTACATGTTGTAAAACAAATTAACCAAGTTCTGTAAATGCAGCGGCAGTTTACCGGAATAATGTTTTGTTGCAAAATAGCTATTTCTAGTGATCATTGTGCAGACACAATTCATTATGCAGATTTTATAGACCAGAGCTGGGAGGACAAATCCATTCTTCTGTGTGCTGGAGTTATGGTAGGACTGGGAATGCTTAAGGCTAAATTCCAATAAAACCTGAGGCATTTTGCAGTCAAATGTATAATGAGAAAAATGATTTCCAGAATACATAGAAAAGTTTGCTTATTGCCATACTGTACATACAGTAGTTTATTTTACAACATTATGCAAAGGGAAATTAGATACTGTACCTCATAGCACCCATAATATTAGCCCTATGGAAATGCTGTGATTTGCAGATGAAGGTGCCTTTCTTTTTACATCTGCAACATATTACTGAGATTAACAAGATAGATCCACAATTCAGGTAACATCCAATACACAATACACTTAACATTCCAGAGAACAATACAATACTGACAGCATTCCATATAATAGATATGTTTGTGTCTGTAATATCTGTATGTGAAACAATATATATAGATAGAATAGTGTCCCCACAACTTTTTTTCCCCTGGAGACCCCACAAACCTTAATGAAAGCCCTGCCCTCAGGTCCCAGCTTCTTCAGTTGTAGCGTGATCAGCTTAATGGTTGACCAGGTACTGGATGTATGAATCCATAGACTTATTTCATATGATTCCAATTATATCACAGAATTTCTATTTTATCTCTGCTGTATGCTTTTATTTGGTTTTCAATTTGTGTGTCTGTTTTAGGGGGAATCTGGTGAACCAGGTACCAAAGGACAGGTAAGTTTGTCGACATAGATATATCATCTCCTCTATAAGTATCAAAGACTTCAAACTGTTCAGACTGTTCTTGTGTCTCTTCATAGCAAGGTGTATATGGGGAATTGGGCTACACAGGACCATCCGGAGATCCTGGCCAGCCTGGAATTCAAGGATTAGCAGGACCACCCGGCCCACGTGGACTTAATGGAGAGAGGGGAGTCCCTGGAATGCCTGGACGGCCAGGAGTTGCAGTGAGTAGTGTCAAGAAGAAGCCAATATAAAGGAACAATGAATTAATAAACATGAATGTGGCTGTTAAAACTGTATATAGCCAGACAGTCACATCTAGAATGGGGTAACATATCATCTGATCATGTAAGCAAATTAACACATATTTACAACATCCTTCCTGACAATGTTTATATATGTTTTTGCAGGGAAGAGATGCTTCGGATCAACACATAATTGAAGTTGTTTTGAAAATGCTGCAAGGTGAGTACAGAATGAGAACAGACAGATGACATAGATGCAGTTTAGTGTACCGACCAGTGGTTTTTACTGCATTTTCTCATGAACTGAAGCCCATCTGCCAAGGTACTGCTGCAGAGAGAATCACCAGCTTTTGCCTATAGAGGTCTAAAGGCTTCTCTCTCTGCAGCGCTGTCTGAGGGATCTGTCACAGATCCCTCCCAGCATGCTTTGCGGCCAGCGCCATCGCTCTACACATGCCCAGAAGGACTCCCGGGTCCTCAGACCCGGAAGTCCAGGGACCGGACTGTATGGCAAAGCACAGCTCTTATTGCAAGAGCTGTCCTTTGTGTTACTAAGTCCATATGTCAGTGCATATGCGATTAGTATGCATGAAGTAGCATGCTTCTTGCCCAGTGAGAGTTCATTCTGTTATACATTATAGATGGGTGGGGGTACATTACCACTTAATATATATTGTAGTAGGTGTTAAGCTTTCATATACAGTGTGTTTATACATTTACATGTATATATATATATATATATATATATATATGTGTTATGCGTGGCATTCTTATTAGTAATTTTTACCTATAAATTAGAGATACATATACAATACAATCACATTTACTGTTGCAAAGCAAGTTCCAATATAAAAGTCAATACAAGTAAAATAAGCTAAATACTGTTTCAAAATAAAAAGTTTCAAATGGGCAATAAAGTTGTTATTAGCCAATAAATAATCAGTAAACACAGAAATATAAGAAATCTTAACAAAAGATGGCAATAAGTCTGATCCTGAGCAGGATGCAGTGCAGATAGTCACACAAATGGCCTATGTTTTCAGCTGGATACGTGTCTGATTAGCTAAAAAGCTGTACAGCTCATGCATCCCATAGTGTATATGGGGAGTCGCAGTAGTGATTAAAATGCATGGTCTTCGAAATGTATTCAGCATTCCTGTTTGGAGATCGGGAGGTGGCTACTCCCAGAGATGCGCTGGACTATAGGTGTGTTGCATACCTGTTTGCAAACTAAGGGCCTAATTTATGTTTGCACGCATACAGTATGCTTTAGCTAAGGGTTGGTCTATAGCTATGCAGGCTGGACACAGCAGTAGCATGCACCATGTCTTTGTATGTACGAGCTCGCTGCTGACTGCAGATACATTCCCTGAATACGGCCATGATAAAAATGTATTCTGAGTTATTGGATTAACCTGATCCTCCTGGATCTACAGTATATGGCTGTCCATGTACTGGACCTTGTGCTGACTACATGAAATCCTTCACACTTGCCTGGTAAAAGTTTTCTTTAGTTTTGTGATGGAAACAAAAGAACATCCATTTTGACAGGCACTATGGGCGACATGTAATAGGGTGCAATTTTTTAGACATGTGCGATTTTTGGTCAAAAACGTCCGAATTCGCATGTCTTCCAAAAATCACACATTTAATAGGATGAGAATTGCAGTAAAAATCGCACTTTTTGCTGCGAACTTTGCACATTTTGACCTGGTGAATTTTGGTCACACTTCAATTCGCATCCAGATGTTTTACCCTTATAAAGTATACAACTCACAAATGTAATAGGGTGCAATTTTTGGTAAACATTACCAAAAATTGCAAAAAAAAAATAGAACACTTCCTGACTGGCGAATTTGACAGAAACATGCACAGATCATTGAGATCTGTGCGTGGTTCTGTCTTAAAAAATGTGCAAAAGTTCAAATTAAAAAAAATGCAGTGGGGTCCCCCCTGCTGAGCATAACCAACCCCGGACTCATTGAGCCGGACTGGTTCCAAAAATATGGGAGACAAAAGCGTAGAGGTCACCCAAATTTATGAAACAAGCCCTGGACGGGTGGACAAAAAAACTGGTGGTCCCCTGTATTTTGGAACCAGCACCGGGCTCCAACAGCCCCTGGTGTCATGCCACAAATGGGGGACACTTTTTACCTAAGGTCCCCCGGCCATACCATGTGCACTGTGGCTGGTCAGCCCTGGAAGGATGAAGCCTGGGCGGGAGACCCCTTTATTGAGGGAGTCCCCGTTCCCCCAGGGGACCTTACTTAAAAAAGTGTCCCCCGGCTGTTTCTTAACCCCTTCCCGACATTTGACGTACATGTACGTCATGGTCGGGAAGTACTTCCCGACATTTGACGTACATGTACGTCATGACTTCTAACTGTCACTGCGTCTAGAGACGCAGTGACAGTTAGGTGATGTCTGCTGTCCCTGACAGCAGACATCCCCCCTCGCCGCCCAGGGGGGGCAGGGGTGCCCCCCCAGGTCGGCGATCGCTGTGATTGGCTGTTCAAATCTGAACAGCCATTCACAGCGTTTCCTGTGTTACCGGCGGCTAAGCCGCTCGGTAACACAGGGATCGGTGGTGATCGGTGCTGTCAAGTACAGCACCGATCACCACCGATGTGCAGCCCCCCCTCGAACCCGCCGGGCACTCACCCGGCAGCAGCAGCAGCTCCCCCGGCTCCCCCGGAGCGTCTGGAGCGCACGCAGCGCTGCCCTCCTCCCCCCTCCCCCCGCAGCAGCAGCAGCAGCATCAAGCTGCAGAAAAAGTTAAAAATTAAATATATGCACTGAAAAAATATATTTATATATATATATATATATATATATATATATACACACACATATATATATATATATGTGTGTGTATATATATGTATATATATATATATATATATATATATATACACACATATATATATATATATATGTGTGTGTGTGTGTGTGTGTGTATATACCGCACCGATTACCACCGATCGCCAGCCCCCCCCCCTCCCACCCGGCAGCCCCCCTCCCTCCCACCCACCCGGCTGCCACAGCGCCAGCACCCCTCCCACCCCCCCGCCAGCCGCAGCGCCAGCCCCCCTCCCAAAGCTGGTGACTAAAATGGGGTCACTTGTGGGGGGGTTCCACTGTATTGGTGCTTCGGGGGTCTTGCTAATGCGACATAGCACCCACCATTCATTCCACCACCAAAAATCACTCCTTCCCTTCTGAGTCCTGCCATGCACCCAACTGGTATTTTTTGGTCACACGTGAGGCATTGCCGTACTCGGGAGAAACTGGGGCACAGATTTTGGGGTGCTTTGTCTCCTTCATTCCTTGTGAAAATAAAAAATTTTGAGCCAGAACTGCATTTTTCTGTAAAAAATTACATTTTCTTACACAAAAATGCAGATCTGGCTCAAAATTTTTCATTTTCACAAGGAATGAAGGAGACAAAGCACCCCAAAATCTGTGCCCCAATTTCTCCCGAGTACGGCAATGCTTCATGTGTGACCAAAAAATACCAGTTGGGTGCATGGCAGGACTCAGAAGGGAAGGAGTGATTTTTGGATTTTGCAGCACAGATTCTGGTTGAATGACCCCCGAAACACCCATACAGTGGAACCGCCCCACAAGTGACCCCATTTTGCAAACTACACCCTTCAGGGAATTCATCAAGGGGTATAGTGTACATTTCAAACCCCCCGGGGTTTCACCAATTTTGATACAACTGAGCTGTGAAAATGAAAAATTATTTTTTTTCATTTTCACTGCCCAGTTGTACCACAATTGGTGAAACCCCTGGGGGTTTGAAATGTACACTATACCCCTAGATGAATTCCCTGAAGGGTTTAGTTTGCAAAATGGGGTCACTTGTGGGGGGTACCTAACTTTTAGCATCTTATGGTGCCTAGAAACCTACATTGTGCCTAAAAAATAATCTCATAAAAAGGAGGCTCCAAAATCAAGTAGGTGCTCCTTCTATTATGAAGCCTGTGGTTTGGTCACCGTGCACACTAGGGCCACATATAGGATATTTATGAAAACCAAAGAATTGGGGGAATCAATTTTTAGTCACATTTCTCTAGTAAAATCTACTGTGTTCCTTAGAAAAATGTATTAAAATTGCAAATCTGCAAAAAAAATGAAATTTTGAAATTTCACCTACACTTTCTTTTAATTCCTGTGAAACACCTAAAGGGTTAACAAACTTCCAAAATGCTGTTTTGAATACTGTGAGGGGTGCAGTTTTTGAAATGGCATCATTTATGGGGGTGTCTCACATACAAGTCACTCAAAGTCACATCATAACTGACCTGGTCCCTAAAAAAATCAGAGTTTGAAATTTTCTTGAAAATTTGAGAATTTGCTATTCATATTTGAAGCCTCCTAGTGTCCAAAAAAATGAAAAGGAGGTTGAAATAATGATTGCAACATAAAGTAGACATATGGTCTTTGTTAGTTATTAACTATTTTGAGTGGTATGTTTATTTGTCTCACAAGCAGAAAATGTGACATTTTGCAAATTGCAAAATTTTCCATTTTTTCATGACATTTTGGTATTTTTCACAAAAAAACACAGACTGTATCGACCCAAATTTACCACTAACTTGAAGTACAATGTGTCACAAGAAAACAATCTCAAAATCACTGGGATAAGTAAAAGCAAAAAAAAGTTATCCCCACTTAAGTGAAACATGTCAGATTTGAAAAAAATGGCTCTGTCAGGAACGCAAAAACTGGCTCTGTCAGGAAGGGGTTAACATCAGTTGGGCATGTGCTAAGAGGAAGCTACAGTATCTAGGGTTTATCTAGGGCGATCCCTGCCGACACCAATATTGGCAGCAGTGGGTTGCCGGCATCAGCAAGTGCCAACACATTTGTCGATGCTGGCAGAAAAGGAAGCAACATTGGGGGTGGGGGGGGGGTTGACCGAAGAGCATGGAGTCATTAACAGAGGACCCCCCTTGTCTATACATGTGATATCTTTTACTATGTCATCTAGTGTGTATGGGGCCTAAGATGACTGCAACTAGTGTTCATCCATGTTATTATATGTTGAATAATCTACTGTAGATCATTAAAAAAAAATTGTTCTTGTCTTTAACAAAGAGAAACTGTCAGATGTGGCCGTCAGTGCTAAGAGAGCAGCCCTAGGTGGAGCTGGCATTATGGGACCACCCGGACCACCTGGACCACCAGGACCACCTGGAGAACAGGGTCCCCATGGACACGTAGGGCCACGTGGTATCCCAGGCATAGTGGGTGTCATGGGCCAAATCGGAAACACAGGACCCAAAGGTTAGTTCACTTTAAGAACATATTTAGAGGAAAGATCACTACAAAATGTGAAATATACCGTGACCATGATATGTTTATTAAGAATAAGTTTGTAGAGTAAAGGAAAATAAGGGCCTTGAGTATGTTACCTACAGTAGAAGGCTTTTGGTGTCAAGTGAAAATAAAAGAGGGCATTGGAGTAAATTAGACTTGTGGAAGTGTGTAATGGGTTCATTTAATTAATAAGGGTATGATAGATAGCAAGTTCTTATTTGTCACTACTATTAGTGAGGGCATAAAGGTGACTAAATACAGATAAGGGTGTTTCTTTATACACTTATAGGAAAGCGAGGAGAAAAGGGAGACCAAGGCGATCAAGGTCGTGGACATCAAGGCCTGCCCGGCCCTGCTGGAATTCCAGGTAAGACTGTATTCTCAGATGGTTGTTTTTCTAAGAAAAAAATAAGAATTCCCAGGAACTATAACTGTTCAGTATGGGGAATCTGATTCTCACACTAATACTATATGTCATGTTTATCTTCCTCAGGTCTCCCTGGAATTCCTGGTCAGGCCATCAATGGAAAAGATGGAGAAAGAGGTCCAGAAGGCGCAGCAGGAATACCTGGCCGACCCGGATTTCCTGGGCCCGCAGGCCTCCCAGGATTTTGTGAGGCAGCAGCATGTTTGGCAGCATCTGCATATGCTCCAGCCTCTCTGACTGAACCTGGTGCTGTCAAGGGTTAAATATCCCACTGTTCCTTTTTAAATACTCCCCAGGACACAAAACAAACTGAAAAATTCAAAGTAACATGAAAAGGAACCCATTCTCTGCTGCATGGGCCAACACCCCAAATACATCATTCTCATTCCAAGGGTCCATCCAGCAGTGAGGAGGTTATTGGAATTGGTACAGCCAAAGGAGGAACAAGAGAAAGAAGTTCTAACACCCTTAAACAATGTGTTAGCCAGCCTACAGTGCACAGGCAACCACTCCTCCTAAACACTGATCTCAACACCATCCTTTCAAATCCACATGTTGTGGATAATTGGGGACTTGTTGCAATCCTTTGCTGCATTCAAAGAAGATATAGTCAGTGAATCATAGCCACCATCGGATAGATAGCAAAAATGTGTACACGTGTGGCATATTGTGCTGGAACACCTCAGTAGATTCCTTTATCTAGAGGACCAGGCCAGAAATACAGTTTTCACTAAAAATGTGTGTTTTGACTTGTTTTGTGAACAAAATTGAAATATAGTGTCATAATAGGTATGGTGTTAAAGCAGACCTATGTTAGCTGGTCAAGAGGCGTGGAGCATTAACGTGTTCAGGTTATTGAAGTGATAATGCGCAGGTCACACTCACCTTCATGTAAATAAAGGACTCATACTCACATCTCCAGCCAGGCATGTAGTAGCAATCACCTTACAGATACCACCCATAAAAAAAACTATTCACCAAACTCTGATATCTGTGATCCACTTTTTCTCTCTCCAGGGCTTAGTACATACTGTAGATCCCATACTACCAATCAAATGGCTCTTGTCATTATTCAAATAGAGCCTGTAACATGGCAGGAGCTGATTGGCTGGTACATTATATCCCTCTAACACTCTCCAGGCTAAGTACACCTTCCCCATTGTCTGATATTTATTGGTATGTATGAGCTTCCAGTGATCCAAGTTTAAGAGGCGCAATAGCTCTGCAGATGGGACTTACTTGCTAGTATTTGCACAGATTCTAAACCTAAGAACCTACTGCTTGCTCAGTCAAATATATCCATACTTGCTTACTCTTATACTTACCTTCTTTCTGTCTGTCCCCTCTGTGAGAATCATATCCTTATTGCCTGCCCCTGCAGTGCATTTCATCAAACACAGGGGACAAAACTTATTAAGTGAATTATACCCCTTTCACACCGAACAAATAACCCGGGTCTGACCCAGGTCACTGGTGCTGTGTGAAAGGGCCTTTTGAAAAATCCCGGGTCCAGCAACCGGATTGTTGGGTAGTGTGAATGGTTAACCCAGGTCAAGTGTCCCAGGTCCCGTTCACACTATAGGGATGAGGCAGCGACAGCTACAAGTGCTGCCTCCTCCCCCAGCCCCCCCGATGATGAACCACCCCTCCCTCCAATGACGTCAGCGACCCGGCTTTTTGCCGGGTCGGTTCGAGGAGCTTCACTTCGCAAATGCAGAGTCGCTCTCAGGATGGACCAGTGTCAAAATCCCGGGTGTGACCAGGTGTTTGTAATGTGAAAGAGGTATTAGTGAGAAATGCGTCACCATCTTTGGCCTGTACATTTTATTACCAGATGGGCAAGATGCAGAAAGGGGTTCCTGATCTCCCGGAAGTTCAGGAAAGTCCTCTTGAAAACAGAGTCTCCAAAATTGTAAACATGTTCTAATGGACTCTCGTAAATTATACCCACCTAATTTTCAGACGAATCATGTCATTATAGCCCTAGCCCGCTCTCTGGGATATTGTACCACAAATTACAGCATTACACAGGGGAGGCCCGGCTTCCAAAAATAGGCAAATATGATTATATCATATTTCTCTATCTAGGGCTTATGTCATATATGGGAGGACAGTTAGAAAAAATGGTGCACAAGGTAAAAAAAAAGTTGCAGATAACAATAGCAAGCAAATCCTGTCATTTTCCTGTTTAAGTTATAAAAGGAAAGCAAACATGGTTGGTTTCTATGGGTTACAGCAACATTTTCCTGTGCACCAGATTTTAGTAATGTCCGCCAATGCCTCTAGCAAAAGCAGCTTTGAACCTATCCTGAACTGTGAATTACAGTATACAGATGCAGGGGTTAGCAGTGTGTGCCCCAATATTAATTTCTTGCATGACTTCTCACTGAGATTTGGCTTTTCTTGCATCATGTCACAGGCGTGTGTCTCTTACGTATGTGCTTGCTAGGATGATAACATTCTTTTTGTTTTGATGTGTGTGCTTCCTGTTTGTGCGTGTACCATTTCTTTCATTTCGCTGTACACATATGTGTTGTTCTTTGCAATTTTGGCTGAAATCTGTGAGTAATTTGTTGTGTTGTTTGATGTAGTACGTTCGCATTTGTTGTTGTTAGAGTTATATGTTTGTCCTGTCTGCTTGCAATATTATACATTCCCCTGTCTTTGTGTATATAGCTATGACTTATGCTTGCCTGCATGTACATGTTGCACCCATGGTATAACCTAACAGTGTGTATTCTCCATGTATTGCATTTATCTTATGGGCCAAATGTAATAGGGTGTGAGAATCAGAAAGTGAGAGATATTGGGAGAGTTTTTAAAGTGGCAATCCTTTACACAGAAAATCCAGTCAGATTTGCCATGTAAATGATTGGCACTTTTTAAAAATTGGGAAAACTCTTCCCAAATCTCTCACTTTCTGATTCTCACACCCTGTTACATTTGGCCCTATGTCTCAATGTCAGTTGTGTGTTCTTCATATATGCAATGTGGTGCTTGTCCCTTGTGTTTCTGTCATATATATATATATATATATATATATATATATATATATATATATATATATATGTGTGTGTGTGTGGTACATTGATCTGTATAGGAACTACCATATGAAATGATAGTGGTGCTTGAGTAACCCTCTCCATTTCCTCACATAACTGAGACATGCCATGCATAGACAAGGTTTTTAACAATACAAATACTTGGGTACTCAAAGACCTGCAGGGATTGTACCTCTGCTTTGTATGTACCTATTGTCGCTGTTAAAAAGAAGTGTATTTATGTATATATGTAAAGTGCTACATGCCCCTTGTATGTCTTTGTTGCAATTATATGTTTTTATATGTTATATATGTCTTGTTCGCTTGTTAATATACATCATGAATGTATTAAATCAGCCTTTGGCATACATCCAGCAGCTGTTCTAAGTACATACAGTAGGCCCCTCTTTGTATGTGTTTCTATATGGTAATATATATATATATATATATATATATATATCCGTTGTGCTTGTTTGTGTCCCTACTATTGGTATAGTAGGCTACATGTCATTCATGTCTCTGTTGCAGATGCTTGTGTCCTTGGGTTATTGTTGAACATAGAAGTCCCATTAGTTTGCATGAAATTGCTTTAATGTCTTGTTACATGTATATGTCATGTTTGTTTGTTTGTGATGCTTACAGTATGTGGTGTGTTGTGAGAGAGATAAGAAGCATGCTCACTTTGTAAACCATCTATCTGTCCATATACGCTGCATAATAAGGAACCATCCGCTTATATTGATTCAGTCATGATTCAAGAAAGTCATTAATAATGAAATACAGTAAATGAATGATGGCAAACCCATCTAGATATAGGTACCGTATAATGGGTCTGATAAATGTGTATCTCTTGTAAACTAATGTGTCTGTCTTATATATGAATGCTAGGCATAGCATAGGGATAGATATAGGGCTTATTTTGTGTATTAGTGGGGCTCTGGGAGAGATTTGTGTCCTTGTATAATAAGAAGGGGTGTCTGTGTATTAGAAAGAGGGCAGAACTATATGTCTATATCAGGCATTCCCAACCACGGTCCTCAAGGCACACCAACAGTGCAGGTTTTAGTGATATCCAGGCTTGAGCACAGGTGACTTAATTAGTATCTGAGGGATTCTGATTAAACCATCTGTGCTGAAGCCTGGATATCACTAAAACCTGCACTGTTGGTGTGCCTTGAGGACCGTGGTTAGGAATGCCTGGTCTATATAGTGTTTTCTAGGAAGAGAAGGAAGGATAGTCTTTAGGTGGGTCAGAGGAACTGTATTTGTTCTTTACTTTTCTTAAAATGTATCACACGTTAGAACCTATTGTTTTATATGTTTGTGTTTTCTAAACACTGCACATTATGCAATTTTACCTCATCATATTTCCTTTTCTAGTTAGCCAAAGTAAATTGCAGGTGATATGCTTCTGACAATGATTTGGTTTGTTAAACTGTAAGTGAAGTGTATCTGTGTTTACTTTCTAAGCCAAAATAATTTACCCGCCTGTGGCTGTGTGTCTGTCATACCCTTACCAAGTACACTCTGGCCTGAGGTGTCCTGACATTGACAAGCTTTAATGTTCCTCCTCATGTAAATCTGTGTAAATGATTATTTTATAAAAAACTGAAAAATAGTTTTTGCCTAAAGTGAAGAATAAAGCAAAGTTGGGGTGTAGATGTCCTGCGTCTTCTATGCGTTTTCATTTACACAATGTATGCAAGTAGAACCAATGGGAATATTTACTAAAGGTCAATGTAAAATCAAAAAGGGGAGGAGGACAATCTAAATTTGATGTGGTTATGGGACTGCCTGATTGTGCATTACCTACTGAGGCCACGCTACTTCTGCTGAGGCCACGCCAAATAACAATGTCCAAATTACCAAATGACAATGTTGGGAGGTACATATGTATAGATTAAATACGGAGTACATAAGATAAAATGTAAGCCAATGAAAATGTAATAAAACAGGTTTATGTAGGGGAAATTATTTTGTCAGTTACCAAATATATAGCTGGAAGTTGACCCATGTGGAAAGGAAAGTTACCAACTTCAAAATAACCCTAAATATTTATAAAAATAGCTGTGCCATTCTCATAGCAATTCAATGTCCCTATGTTTAAAACCATATAAAGGGGGGTATTCAATCGCCGGCGAACACCTCCCCACGGGGGAGGTGGTCGCCGGGCCCTATTCAGTGCTGTCTTCCCCGACAGCATTGAGCAGGGTTTCTCAGCAGAACGAGCCTGACTTCACTAGCTTTCAGGCTCGTTCTGTCAAAAACCATGGGGCCATGTAACTGTAGTGTAATTTCTTGTGCACATCAGAATAATATGTGAGCACATCCCAGAGACAGAAATCAGAGCCTTTCCTTCTTTGTATGAAGACTAATAACACTGGGTCTCCTCTCATATTGATTATAAGACAAGATAGACCTGTCATACCTTTTAGTTCCTACCTCCAACAATGAAATGAGTCTGCTCGAGAAAAAGCAGCCTCTGGTAACTAAGGCAGCCCACTGCAGCCTCACCTTCCACCTACAAATTACAGTATATCATCATTACTGGCTCAGTGCCACTCTCAGCATACAGTACTCACAGGTCATCTTTCCCATTTCCCATCACTGAGGGTTCTCCTCTGTAGTCAGTACCACACAGGCGCTGAGAATGGATGGTCCATTCGAGAGGGCAGGGGAGAGACAGATCAGTTCTAGGCTTCTCTGCACTGCTTGTGTGGTAAGGTGGTTGACCCCTGGGAAGTATCAGCCAACATCAGAAAGGCAATGTTGGGGTTGACATTAATAAGCGGCAGCCTCAATGAGCATGCAGGTAAAATATGTACATGTGAAATAAATACATTGCAGTGTCACAATGAATAATTTACCCAATGAGAAAATCTGACTCTTTAATGATGCAGTACCCATCATATATATATATATATATATATATATATATATATATATATATATATATATATATATATATATACAGTACATGAACATATTACATTGCATTGCTCCTATCCGTATACATGCGTACATACATACATGGATGTTATGTTAAATAAGAATATCCAATGCCTGATAGTATCTATCATGACCTGCACTCCCAGGGGAGTGTGGATATAACCCAATATAAGGGAGTATCCTAAATGTTCTGCGACAATAGAAATATATGCTACTAGTTCAAGTGCTAGTGGAGTTTACAATCTAACTACCCACCAAAAGCACCAAAAGCACTGCAACACTTTAGTCATGAATTCCATTTAAGGCATATCTTGTAACAGGGGCTGTTCTGACTCAATAACCAGGCTGTAAATGTAAGGCCTTTAAGACAGTTCATCTGTGTATGTCTATAGTGAACCAGTACTCACACCAGGAGACTTTGTCAGACAGTGTCAACTCAACTGAAGAGGCATGTGTGAAGAATCCAGATGAGGGTTTATTTCAAGCTGATATTCTTGTAATAATGCACAAAAACAGTAGGTGAAAAGATAATAATTTGCCAGAGCTCAACAGGAATCAACTGAAGGTTAAGATGGCAGACATACAATGAGATAGAGATGGGAAGAAGGCAGGGCTAATGACATCAGAGCCCTACAGGAACAAGGAAGGACAATTTTCACAAGAATGCAAAGCTTTGCAATAATAACATGACAGTAACTGAACAGCATATAAAGACACATACTTCGTGGGACATGACACTCCCCGTCTGAAATCTTTAGATTTCACGATAATTCAAACATAATAAAGTCATTTGGTGAAGTGCAGAATTGATCTTGAGACCTGTAAACAAAGAGAACCTGCAACAATAACAGATAATTATAAGAAAACATTTAGTCTAAATCTTGTGACAGAAGTCCCAAGTGTCAAACCCATCTTCGGATTGGGGAAGTCGCAACTTGCAAACACTTCCACCAACCCACACTGTAATCCAAATAATTAGGTGTCGATGGTATGATAGCTGGAAGTTTGTAGTAAATTTCTTCCTATGATTAGCTGAATCTAGTAGCCAAGTTCGTCTTTATGTGACATCTTCTTTTGGGAGAAGAAGCACTAATTCAGTAATTGGACGGAAGAAAACTCGGACAGAACCTCCTTTGGTGACTTTGACTTCCACTTTACGAGTCTTTCCATCGTCGCTTGGGATAACCTTGGTGATAAGTCCCATTGGCCAGTCATTGCGATGGGCCTCTTTGTCCTTTAAGAGGACGAGGTCACCGATCTGGAGGTTGGGTTTTGACATCTGCCATTTATGACGACTTTGAAGCATGTGTAGATACTCTGTCTTCCAGGGATACCAAAACACATTGGACAGGTGTTGAACCTGTTTCCACTGGCGCCTGTAGATGTCATTGTGGTCTAAGATTTCAGAATGAATTAAAGCAGCTCCAGTCTTATTGGATTTTGCTATACGACCATCCACTCTTAGCAATTTGTGACAATCCATTCCTGGGTTCAGTTCATATAGGGTGGCTCCCTTTGTGATCTTATCAATTTCTTGACAGTATACTTCTTGTTGTACACACTGAATGAGAAACTCCTCTGCATGTTCAGGGTCTGCAACTGTTTGTTGTAGATTGTTTGGTAGTTTCACTCTTGGCAGGCGGAAGGGTAAAGGTGTAACCCAGCTGTTGGAATCATCTTGAGTGAAATCTTTGTCCATTATCTTGAGAAATTCTTTGTCTTCTCTTGCATATGCTAACTTGTTATCCTCACTTGTTGAATTGAAAACTGTAAGTCCAAGACTGTCACCCCGAGACAGGACTATGTTCGTATTATTGTGATGGTCATGCTGTAATTTACTGCTACCCAGCTTCTCTTTCGCCCAGTAATGATGTGGGCATGGCTGAAAGTGAGTGCTGCGACCATTTGGCAAGAGGTTTGTCTTAAATGAGGAAATCTTGGTAGGCGGCTTCATTTTGTCCATACAGACATTGCCTATGATAACCCAACCTAGATCAAGGCGTTGGGCAAACGGAGCATTATTTGGTCCATTTATATGTTGACGCACCTTATGTACTTGGAGAATGTCTCTACCGAGTAGAAGTAAGATCTTTGCATTCTCGTCGAGGTTTGGTATTTCATTGGATATAGGCCTTAGGTGAATGTGATGAAGAGCGACCTCTGGTGTGGGAATCTCTTCTCTGTTGGATGGTATCTGGTTACACTCGACGAGTGTGGGTAAGGGTATCTCAAGATTGTCTTTGAGAGATGCTACAACCAGTCCACTGGCTCTTCTTCCAGATTCCTCCGTAATTCCACTACAGGTACCCAAAGTGTAAGGATAAATATCTCCTTCTAATTTTAACAGATCAAAGAGTTCTGGACTTGCAAGTGACTGATTGCTCTGGTCATCCAAGATGGTGTAAACCTTTAGAGTCTTCTCTGGCTGTCCCTTGGGGTATACATTGACTAGACATATCTTTGCACAAGATTTGTCACAAAGACCTTCCCCACAAACTTTAGTGCATGAAGAAGATATAGTAGCGGGACCTGCCGTTTGATCTGTAATCTCCCCGCCATGCCTTGGCATAGGAGGGAGATGTGCGGGTGGTGTAGGATTCAGTTGAGATGGGTGAAGTGCCTGCACGTGGTCCTCACAGTCACATTCTGTGCATTTAATAGCAGTTTTACAGTCCTTAGCAAAATGTTCAGTGGAAGCACAACATCTGTAACATACCCCAAACTTCTTTAGAAGTTCCAGGCGTTCCTGGAGTGGTTTCTTTCTGAAGCCAATGCATTTCTTGAGGGGGTGTGGCTTCTTATGTATGGGACACAGACGATTAGGGTTTTCGATCACTTCACCTTGGTTGCTCTGGTCAGGAGCTGATGTTGGTGTGGAAAGGATTTCTGTCTTATTCACTGACACTGACGCCCTATGGTTCTTGTAGTTAGAACGTGGGCTATCATACTTGGGGGAAAGCGAACCAGGATGATTTGGCTCACTATAGAAGAAGCTTGGGTCATTCTTGGATTCTGCAATGTTCTTGACAAACTCACAGAAGTAGGAAAATGGGGGAAAAGAGACTTGATTTTCCCTTTTGTATCTTGACCCGAGTGTAGTCCACCTTTCTTGAATACCGTATGGCAGCTTGGAAACTATTGGGTTTACCCCATGAGCTGTGTCCAAGTAACTGAGGCCAGGTAAGTGAGTATCAGCCTTGGCCAGCAGGAGTTCAAAGAGTAGGTCACTGAGCTCTTGAAATTTCTCATTGTCCTTGCCGGATATTTTTGGGAAATTCTGCAGCCGTTTGAACAGAGCATTCTCTATGGCTTCAGGACTTCCAAAGCTTCTTTCTAGCCTTTCCCAGGCAGCAATGAGGCCTGCCGCAGGATTAGCGATGTGGACGGATCTGAGTCGCTTGACGCGTTCTGTGGACTGTGGGCCAAGCCATGTGACCAGCAGATCTAGTTCTTCAGCAGCAGTAATGCCAAGGTCACTAATTGCGGTCCTGAAGGCACATTTCCAACCTCTGTAGTTCTCAGGCTGATCATCAAACTTAGTGAGGCCAGTCTTAATAAGTTCACGGCGAACCATGTATCTTGCGAAGTCTGACATGTCTGTTTTCTCTGACTTTGGGCAAGAAAATGCTGGCTGCTGAGTAAGGTTGTTCATATTGTTTGTAGTGTTCTGGGTAAGAGACATAGGGAGATATGGGGGTGCATAGGCATTTAGCCTAGGAGCTGGTTTAAAGTCCATAGGTCTCGCTGCATATGAAACTGTGTGGTTACCAGGGATCTGGTGACTTACTGGCATATTGGTTTGCGACCATACATTTGTATATGGAGCTTCTTGAGGCATTGGACCTTGGTGCACTGTGGTGTGTGCATTGTACTGACCTTGGACATGGTTTGTTGAATAATGATCTGAGTCCCTTTGTTCTGCCCTGTTAGGAATGTTTTCAGCAATCAGGGGTTCACTGTTCTGGCTTAGGACGTAGTCTCTTGTGCGCTTAACAGGATCCTCTGCATCCACTTCACTTAAATTGATGCTGTCTCTTTCACTTACACTGGCAGCTTGTTCTAAAATCTTTAAACGTGCCATTGCTGTGGCATGTTCACATTGTTTCTCCAGAGCTTCTATTTCCGCCTTTCCATGCGCTGCTCTGGCTTCCATTTCAGCCTTTTCATGCGCTGCTCTGGCTTCCATCTCAGCCTTTTCGTGTGCTGCTCTGGCTTCCATTTCAGCTTGCATTTCTGCCTTTCTTTTTGCAAAGTCGGCTTGTATTTTAGCAGTTTCTACTTCTGCACGTGCCTTTACAAGTTGTTCACTAAGCATGGAATATTTTGAACTTCGTGACTTAGATGATTGCTTTGAATGCCTGGTGGACACAGAAATGCGTGATGATGTTTCCAATAATTGTGCGATTCTGGCTGCTGTGTTAGACTTAACTTCATATACTAAACTGTCTCGATCTAAATTGAGATTATTGAAGCCTTGCAATTCCTTTAATGCATCGTGAGTATTAAGCGTTTTCAAAACATGAACATATTCTTGACATTTCACTGTGTAAAGTTCATATACTGAACAAAGCTGACCTAGGGCTCCCTCTAGTGGTGAGACATCACAATCATGCTGAGAGATGGTGGACATGTGACTTTGTAGTTTTTGCCATAAGTTTAGGATATGGGCAGAAAGTTCATGTTTCCTACCTTCAAGATTCTCTTTAGCCTTCCATGTAGGCTTAACAGGGCGTTTAGACTGTAAGTTGAGATCCATAACTTCTTCTTGTTCTGATTGTAGATAGTGTTCATCTTGAACAGGCTGCACAGTGTTCCCTTCAGCCATGATAGCACACAGGTACAATGGAGCTGAATAACACTGGAGTGAGTTTGTACAGTAGCTTGCTAGAAGAATCTGTGTGATGTAGCTGTCTGTGTGGCTGCAAAACACTGATGATTTCTCCTCACACTGCAGGCAAACTAGTTACTTTCTTTGTATCTGCAGAAGCTGCAGCTGGCTTGCTGGTATATCTGGCAGTTTATAAACTATCTTTTCACTGTTCTGACTCAATAACCAGGCTGTAAATGTAAGGCCTTTAAGACAGTTCATCTGTGTATGTCTATAGTGAACCAGTACTCACACCAGGAGACTTTGTCAGACAGTGTCAACTCAACTGAAGAGGCATGTGTGAAGAATCCAGATGAGGGTTTATTTCAAGCTGATATTCTTGTAATAATGCACAAAAACAGTAGGTGAAAAGATAATAATTTGCCAGAGCTCAACAGGAATCAACTGAAGGTTAAGATGGCAGACATACAATGAGATAGAGATGGGAAGAAGGCAGGGCTAATGACATCAGAGCCCTACAGGAACAAGGAAGGACAATTTTCACAAGAATGCAAAGCTTTGCAATAATAACATGACAGTAACTGAACAGCATATAAAGACACATACTTCGTGGGACATGACAGGGGCCCTTATTCTGATCGATGCGTACATTCCCGAATTCTTACAGAGCGGTTCGCACGCCACGCTGTGCGGACATCGTCCATAGAAACGCCCACCGGTCCTCCGCATTCGGACGGACTCACTCTTTAAGAACAGGGCGTGTGTACGGACGACATACAAACCATGCGTGTGCGGTGGAAACACTCAGATTCTGCACGGTCTTACAGCGTATGCACGGTCTGACCGTGTATGCACGGCCTTACCGTGTCAGAACGGACGGCAACCTGCCAGTACGCACCGAAGCGGTGTATTTACGCACAAATCACCACCACTCTTATCTGAATTCCCAAATGGATCACATGACACACTTAGGCAATTAGCAAACCTCATTGAAAAGGGATTGTTTATCCTGGTCATCTATTATTTATCTAATTGATCATTAAACACTTCCAACCACTTTACATTAACCCTACCATTCCCTATGCAATAAAAACAGCTATCTACTGTATATCCCTTTTGCACCTTAGATATCTAAATATCAACATTTTTACTGTTTTCCTTATATTTATACTTATACTGTAAAATACTAAAATAACACACAGACAACTTCGTACTTAAACGGTAACATTTATTTACATAACATATAAAAATAAACAAAAATTAGTCAAGCAGGAGGTCGCACAGGTCCTGCACATGGCCAGCCATCCTCAGCAGGTCCTGCCGCAGCCTCATTAGGGCCCCTCGCACACCCTGGCCTTCTTCCGGGTCATCTGTGGGCATGTGAAAGGGGGTTCAACATTAATTATGCTACTCAGGTACACCTTGTACAGTCAATCCTAAGTACCTACACCATGAGAAATCATACATACAAACAATTACTTAGCCAATCCTGTATCTAAAGGCAGAAAATATATGATGATGATGCTGCCACTACACACACACACACACACACACACACACTTGTGTGACTCATACATTTGACAATGTATCTATCAAAATCACAACAACACTTGAGGATCACTCACACTTCTCCTGCCAAAACACTACCCAATCTACTAGAAAGCTACACCCACTACAACATGCCACATTTAGCCATACATATATACCTGCATGTTACTGCTTAATAGCTAAACTGCATGCTAGATAGATAGATAGATAGATAATAGATAACACATTAAAAGCCTACGCTAGTCACTCTACCCTATTACTTCATGATTCCTTGTCACATTGCCAGACAGGTGAAAGTGCAGCACTAATCCGCTTTCATACACCAAACAATTTCTAAGTTCAATCCATCCTACATAAGACCTTTCAAAAATACATGGCAACAACACGGGACCACTGGCTACAGCGGGGCCCAGGGGAACTGGACACTTGAGACTCCGTTAGAAATCAGGCCTGCCCATATTCCATTGATGTTTTATTTTTGCTTCTATACAAAGACCCTGCTTAAATAAACACTCATCACCTACATGAGCCTCCACATTGCACGGTTGCAGCATGGCCCTATAAGGGCAAAGTGTGTCTGTTGTTTTCCATTTGTTTGGACTACTCTTTACTATATTATACCAAAATGTCATCAGCTTTGCCACATAACAAACTGTACCTAAGTTAGTCATGAGTCATTACGTCTACTTACCCCTGCCAGACACCTCCACCAGCTCTTCTTCCTCTTGGAGGTGGTGGAAAATCCTGGAGGGGTAGGCCGAGCTCCTCCTCTTGGTACACGGGGGGGGGGGGGAGGTAGACAGTGGAGGTTGGTGAGTGGCTAGGGGGAGGGGTGTGTGTAGGGGTGGTGGAGGTGAGGTATTCCACCTCATGGTGGCCCTCAACCTCCACCTCCTCCATCTCCACCTGTCCCGCCTCCTCCTCCACCTCCACCTGGCCCTCCACTTCGACCTCCAGGGCGACCTCCTGGACCTCCTGGGCGGCCTCCTCTGCGGCCTCCTGGGACTCCTCTGCGGCCTCCTCCTCTCTGGCCTGTCTGGCTCTCTCCCGTGCTGTGGGTTAAACAAACAAAATGGTTCAGTGTCATTTGACATTGTAATCTCCTATATATTTGGCTACATCTGTCACTCAAAGTGGGTGTCTGTGTCTATAACGCTCTGTTCCTGGACTTTCCTCTTAATGTGTGATTGCCTTCATCTGTGCTGAACACCTTTCTGAGAAATTAACCTGTTTAAAACAGGTGATGGCAATCATACATTAAGGGGAAGTCTAGAAACAGAGCATTGTGTCCCTCCTGGAGAGGGTCATGTTGGGAGGTATGTGACAGAGAACCAGCCCAGTGAGCCCACAGACAGTGCCAGACACCCACTGCCTTCCCATGTTGCCCAGCACTGCTACTCCACAGCCACCAGGTGAGCGCCCCCCTCCCGCGATTTGCGGCAAAACCTCCCCCCCCCCCCGCGCGCCCCCCCCTCCCGCGATTCGCGGCAATAACTCCCGCACCCCCGTGACCCCCCCTCCCGCGATTCGCTGTAAAAATAACCCCCCCCACGACCCCTCCCGCAATTCGCGGCATAACCACCCCCTCCCGCGAATCGCGGCAAACCCTCCCCCCGTGACCCCCCCCGATTCGCGGAAAAAACACCCCCCGGTACTTATGTAGTATCTGGGCTGCCGATTTTTTGATTGTATGCCTTAAGTTAAGGCATACAATCAGATGCGATGCGATGCGATATCGCATCGCATCGCATACGACCATGCGATGCGATGCGATGCGATGACCCGATTTTTCCATAGGATTCAATGTTAAAATGGACTGAGTCCATTTTAACATGGAATTCAATGGGAAAAAGGGGTCCTTTTCATACCCCTACTATCCAAGTGGGCATGGAGTTGGATATAAACCTGTGGCGAGCGTAGCGAGCCACCGCGCCCGAAGCGTGGCGAGCGAAGCGAGCCCCGCGAGGGGACGGTATTCTGTGTCCCCTCGTGGGGCTCGCTACGCTCGCCACGCTTCGGGCTCGGTGGCTCGCTACGCTCGCCACAGGTTTATATCCAACTCCATGCCCACTTGGATAGTAGGGGTATGAAAAGGACCCCTTTTCCCATTGAATTCTATATTAAAATGGACAGAGTCCATTTTAACATTGAATCCTATGGAAAAATCGGGTCCATCGCATCGCATCGCATGCGATATGGTCGGGTGCGATGCGATGCGATGGACCCGATTTCAAAATCGGCAGCCCAGTTACTACATAAGTACCCCCCCCCCCCCCCGCGACCTCCCTCCCGCGATTCGCGGCAAAAAGAAACCCCCCCCCGCGACCCCCCCTTGCACGATTGGCGGCACCCCCCCTGCGACCCCCCTCCCGCGATTCGCGGCACCCCCCCCCCCCGCAATTCGCAGCAGCCCCAGGATTAATTGGCACATGCAAAACACTGACATGGCTATGGTCGACAATGAAAAAGGTTGACATGAGTTTTTGAAGATTTATTTTTAATTTTTTTAATTTTTTCATTGTCATGTGTCGACATGGACACCAATGAAGTGGCACACTTATGTCAACATTTACATGTGTTGACCTTTCTGTGTTGATTTTTTCTTGTGGCGATTCGCGTCACACCCCCCCGCAACCCCCCCTCCCGCGATTCGCGGCACCCCCGTGACCCCCCACCTACCGCAATTCGCGGCAACCCCCCACCGGAACCCCTGTGAACCCCGCCCTCCCGCGATTCGCGGCACCCACCCCCGCGACCCCCCCTCCCGCAATTCGCGGCACCCCCCGTGATTCGCGGCAGCTCCAGAATTAAATTGCACATGGAAAACACTGACATGGCTATGGTCGACAATGAAAAAGGTTCACATGAGTTTTTGAAGTTTTTTTGTCATTTTTTGAATATTTTCATATTCATTCTCATGTGTCGACATGGACACCAATGAAGTGCCACACTTATGTCAACATTTACATGTGTTGACCTTTCCGTGTTGATTTTTTTCTTGTGGCGATTCGCTGCACCCCGGCACTCCCCCGCGACCCCCCCTCCCGCAATTCGCGGCACCCCCCGCGATTCGCGGCAGCCCCAGGATTAAATGGCACATGCAAAACACTGGCACGGCTATGGTCGACAATGAAAAAGGTTGACATGAGTTTTTGAAGATTTATTTCATTTTTTGAATGTTTTCATATTCATTGTCATGTGTCAACATGGACACCAATGAAGTGGCACACTTATGTCAACATTTACATGTGTTGACCTTTCTGTGTTGATATTTTCTTGTGGCGATTCGCGTCACACCCCCCGCAACCCCCCCTCCCGCGATTCGCGGCACCCCCCACCTTCCGCAATTCGCGGCAACCCCCCACCGGAACCCCTGTGAACCCCGCCCTCCCGCGATTCGCGGCACCCAACCCCGCGACCCCCCCCTCCCGCAATTCGCGGCACCCCCCGTGATTCGCGGCAGCTCCAGAATTAAATTGCACATGGAAAACACTGACATGGCTATGGTCGACAATGAAAAAGGTTGACATGAGTTTTTGAAGTTTTTTTGTCATTTTTTGCATATTTTCATATTCATTCTCATGTGTCGACATGGACACCAATGAAGTGCCACACTTATGTCAACATTTACATGTGTTGACCTTTCTGTGTTGATTTTTTCTTGTGGCGATTCGCGTCACACCCCCCCGCAACCCCCACTCCCGCGATTCACGGCACACACACCCCACCCCGTGACCCCCCCTCCCGTGATTCACGGCACACCCCCCGCGACCCCCCCTACCATGATTCGCCGCAACCGCCGCCCCCATAACCCCCCTCCCGCGATTTGCGGCAATCCACCCCGCGACCCCCCTCCCGCGATTCTCTGCAATCCCTCCCCTCCCGCGATTCGCAGCATCCACCCCCCCACAACCCCCCTCCTACAATTCGCGGCACCCCCCGCGACCCCCCCTCCTGCAATTCGCGGCAAACTCCGCGACCCCCCCTCCCGCGATTCGCGGACACCTAAGTTGCAATACAGGCATCTTTCATACAATTCTAACCATATTTCTCATATACAAACGTTCACAAATTAAGGGGGCGCAGCCCCTTACGACGGTGTGAAGAGCGCCCGTAGGGCGCGATGAATCACCTAGTCACTATAATAAGTACATATCATAACCACATTATATATGTGTTATATATCACACATATAGTATATGGCATTTCTATGTCATAAACACCCAACTGACCTCATGTAATCTTAATATTAAATAATGTGAAAAATATATCATTCACTGGGCCAGAGGCACTAAGCTTCAAAAGTTATAAAATGGAGAGTGTAAAACAGGCAGCCAATCAGCTCATACCTGCCATGTCACAGACTGTATTTGAAAAATGACAGGTAGAAGGAGATTGGCTGCCTGTATATTACTCTCCATTTTATCACTTTTGAAGCTTAGAGAATCTGGCCCACTGACAAAAATGTGTATTTTGCGAAAATACTTACAGTGTTGGAGACGCCGCCTCAGAGCCTGCAGCCGCTCCGGCTCCCGCCTCCGCAGGTCGGACCATCGCCTCTCCAATTGGGCGATGGTCCTTCGCACATTGGTGCGGGCGAATATGCAGTGCCGGGCCGCAACGTATGCCCGCCGCTGGTCCCGGTTGCTGATAAATGGGCCTGCCTGCCCCAGCCTCCTCTCCATTACTGCCACCAGCGACAGCAGCTCCGCAGTGCTGAATGCCGCTGCTCACTGATAAGAAGCCATTTTAGGAATGGCGCATGGAAAATCTTCATGTCCTGTGATTGGTTGTTAACTTTACTATTTGGTATTAACTTTATTATCCATATTGTCATGAACATTGTGTATGCGCCCAACAATCGGCGATAACATCGCACCACCAAGCAACGCGTGCTATAGCTTGGCATCGCTTAGCTGTACTTCGCATTACTTACTGTATGCATTTATGTGTATGCGTACATTTATGAGAAAAAATACATACACATACTAGCACTTCTCCTGATTATACCATTATATTGGACACCTGCCTGCCTGCCTGCCTAGCTCCTACTGCTTATATATTTTCAAATAAACACCCCAAATAAACATATATATATATATATATATATATATGATCATAAAAATTACATCTACAAATAAAATAATCACCCCCACATCCCACACATGCACGGTGAAAAAAGTATGAAATTCAATGTACTCACCAGACATGGATGATAAGGTCAGCTAAAAAATGGAAACATAAACGACATTTTCAAATCTATGGACAATACGTGCAATATTGGGCTTAAACCAATACACCTCAAAACTAATACGTAGTGCTATTGGTATTGCCATTAAGAGGCCATGCTGCCTAATGTTTAATTAGGAGGACACTAAATTTAAATCATTGTCAACCTTGATGGGGATAATTGATCCGAAAGAGGTTTGGTCTGGACAACATTCAGAAATGTACCTGAAGTATCTCTGGGCCACAGAGTCCCGCAGCTGGTATCCACGTCTGCTTTCGGGTGAGCGGGATGGGCGCATGGGCGGGTCTTGCGGCTCAGATGGAACCTCCCACTCATCAAAGGGTATCTCACGCCGCACAGCTATGTTGTGAAAGCAAACACACAGGCCCACAATCCTCGACACCATTTCAGGCGCATACTGTAAGTCACCACCAGTGCAGTGGAGCACTCAAAATCGACCCTTCAACAGGCCAATTGAGCGCTCCACCACTTGCCTGGTGGCAACATGCGCCCTATTGAATGCCTCCTGTGGGCCTAGTTCTGGGGAGCTGTACGGCGTAAGTAGCCAGGGCGTACATGGGTAACCGGAGTCACCCAGAACCCACGCATCACGGCCTTTAAGCTCTTGTAGTCTTTGCCAAATCCCGGTTTGTCGGATAACAGGAGAGTCATGGGCACTTCCGGGAAACTTCGAGTTGAAGGCGAGAATTTCCATGGATGGGCCACATACCACCATCACGTTCAGTGAGTGGAACAATTTTCGGTTCCTATAGATCTTCTCACTTCGTGATGGAGGCACAAATGGTACATGGGTGCCATCCACAGCCCCTATCACATTAGGGAAGCCAGCAATTTGATGGAATGCCTGCTGGCTTTGGTGAAGGGTCTCTTGGGTAAAAGACATGGCCATGAAGTGCCCCTTGCGCCTAAACATGGCTGACGTCACACGCCTCAGGATTCGGCTGAAAGCCGGCTGAGATATTCCAGCAAGTACTGCCACTACTTGTTGAAAGGATCCAGAGGCGCAGAAATGCAACACCGCCAGCAGCTGAGTGTAAGGCGGAATTGCTGTCGTGAGCCCATGAAGAGGTTCTAGATCACTCTCAATTAAAGAGAGTATATCTAGAATTACATGTGGGGGTAACCTGTACCTAGTAAGTACCTCATCATCGGGCATCCCAAAGAGTGTCACCCGTGTGCGGAAGAGTCTAGCACGTCCTGGCCTCCTTGGCCGACGAGTGGGGTGAGCCGCAAGTGCCCTTAGCCTATCACCCATAAACTGCATCATTGCTTCAGCAACCTACAACGAAAGGATCATAAATAAGAAGACACCTATGCAAAGATTGGTCATGGTAAAAAAAATTGTCACATTAGATGAAACAATACGTACAATACACGGCCGCCCAGTGTAGTCCCAAAGATCCATAGTAATCTATAATGAAGTTACAATAATATTACCTCACCACACACCTTCTTAAACACAAATGTATTTAAAACATGTAACAACTAAACACTAAGTATTATAGGTGTGATCAACTGATCAATAACTAAAATGACACATTTCAAATAATGCTGGGACATGTCGTTCACCATTATATGGTGACACACAGGTTTAACATCTGTCAGTTAAATGGTGGGCAGGTAACATGTTTCTCTAATGCTAACAAGACTTTGCTGTCCCAATAATCTGGACCATGCGAGTGCTTACCTTAGAACCTGGCCCAATACAGCTCTGGAGACAAATGAACCTAGCAGCAAATCACTATTTATAGGCCTAGCACATGTGTTGTGCATGACATCAGTGATCACTATTGCATGACTTCTGGGCCGGATTTGAAAATGGATTGGGTTACTTACTTTTTATGGACAATCTCAACAATAGCACAGTACTACTGAACATTTACAGATAGCATTTATGATTGCATAATGTTACAGGTGTCCATTACAACAAATCTTTAAACAGGTCACCTAAATTATAGTTTCATGGTACGCCAGGTTTTGCACAAGCGAGTTGCCGCTACTATGGGCGTGGCCTATGCGCTGCACACACACCACGGCGTACGCTGCCGTACGTGATGCTGCCGCACGGAACGCAGGTTGTAGCTGATTTACGCCAATTACAGAAATAGTATTTAAAGTTGTGCTAGAAAGGCAAAAAGTTTTTGCAAACATGGCTGGCTCAGAATCTGAGGAAGAGCAGGTGTTGCAGAACCTGTTTGCCCAGATGGACTACAACACCACCTATGTCCCCCTCAACCCAGACCAGCCAGTGGTAGAAGAGCAGCCAGCTGGGCCATCTACATCAGGCCAATCGGCAGCTGGCCCATCTTCAGCCTCAGCAGAATCATTGGGATCACAACAGGTGGCTTCCCAACAGAGTAGCCTGGCCAGCACTTCGAGTACAGCGACAGGTGGCCGTGGCCGTGGGCGTGGCCGAAAGAGGCCAACAGAGGAACCAAGCAGCAGGAACATGGCATTCGAAGCGCAGGAGCTTGCCATCCTGGTGCCCCGCGCACGGGATTGGATCGATTGTCCACAGGACAGGTTGACACACACAAGGAGATGGAAGACCTGGGAGGACATAACGGCGGAGATTAATACGGTGGCTCCACAAGTTCGTGAGGCGGAGCACGTTAAGAAGAGGCAAGTTCATGTGTGTTACATTTGATAAGTACAAGACCACTAATGTTGACATTACATGTTAGATGGAGTTGCCCAATGGCTGGTCACGTTGGCTGGAGCCACGGACATGTTTGCCATGTCATTTAATCGATAGCTATTGTAGGGTGAGTGTGAGTGTATCTTCTAAGGCTTGGTTTCCCATTTAACGATTATGTAAGTTTGGTGTGATATGTTGTAATATGTTGCAGATTGCACTGGGTGCTACAGCAAACATGAGGAGTGACATGTAGTAATATGTAAACTTTGATTGCAGGTGGCACGACTTCAAAACCAACCTCAAGAAGAAACTGACCAAGCGGTGGGAACACAGCCACACCTCTGGGGCTGGCCCCATGCCATCAAAGCTGAAGCTCACCCCCCTGGAAGAGATGGCAGAGTGCTGCATTGCAGTCGAGGAGGTCCGGGGGGTGAGCACCATGGACAGCGAGTCCCCAGCGGAAGTCATGGCTTCTTTGCTTGAAGGTTATTATTTGCCATGGCATAAGTAGCTGGTTCTAATTTTGCATGGAATGTGTTGTAATTGTAATGTTCTCTTTCACCAGCATCCCCACCGCTTGGTCAAGAATCTCTTGAGGAGGTTGAGGAGTCTGTGCCACCTGCCACCAGTACCAGGCCCGTGCAGCAGCCACTGGCCAAGGCTGAATTGAACAGGTGGGTGCAGGTGCTTTCCCATATTCAGCAGCAGGGAGAGTCGGCATCAGAGCGGGTGCGTAGGACCGAGGAGGTCTTGCAGGGTTTGGTCAGCAGCCACCAGAGTATCGCTGGGAGCCTGCAGGCTATGGCTGCCACCCAGCAATTAATTGCTGCTAGCCTGCAGGTGCTGGCTGATCAAGCCCTGCGGCAAAATGACCTCCTCCTCCACCATAATGAGCTTATGGTGGAGCTAGTTGCCAGCAATAGGGTCCTAATGTCATCCGTTTCTGGTGCATTCCATCCATCAGCACTCCCTGCTGGTGAGGGGGAAGACCATCCACCCCCTCACCAGCATCTGCTCCACCTGGGCCACCATCTAAACGTGGCCGTGGCCGAAGAGCTGCTGCACGTGGCAAGGAGCCTGCCAGGGGCAAACGTGTCCGCATTAATTTCCACCCTTATGTCTTCCCAAATCTTTCATTGAGCTGTGTGTGTCAGCTTCCTGTGTCCAATTCCGTGCCGAGGGTACCCACATTTGCCCTCGTTTTGAATGTCATGTTTGGTTCCCCTGTTGGCCACTTTCGGCTAGCATTACTATCTGCTGTACTTGAAGTGTTGGTGCTATACTTTTGTTGTGAAGCCACCTGATGTGTTCCTAATGACTCTGCTGTGGCTATATATGCCAAAAAATCATGTCTTCATTATATATTATTTAATTTTATTCCTGGCAGGGTACGTTTTTATTTGTTCCGGTTTCCATTTTATTTTATAACTTCTGGTAATAAATTTTTTTTGGGCCCCCCCAAATGTGTGGTTCAATTGATACATGTAGAAGTGACATGTGTATTTGTATTATTAATATTAAGTTGTGTCCATTATTTGCAATGTAAAAGTGTGTGAAAAGTGCAGCATATATGTGTGTGTTTAGTAATGGACCATTTAAGCTGCAATGGTTCCAATTGAAGCAGTGAGAAGCGTGTAATTAATGAGTAATGAGTAAAGGAGTGGATTGTATTGTGTTCAGCTGACATTGGTTGTAGTGATTAGGCGTTCCGATTGCCTAGCGCATAAACGAGTGGTGTCCGCAAAGCAATACTTGCTTATGGACACCGCATATTTCTTGCCATTTTGTTCGCGTGCATTCGGTGTGCTGTCCGAATGCACGCCTACCAAAATGAGTGCACTCCCTCAAGTCCGCCCATGTTTCCGCCCAGTTTAGCCCACTTTGAAAGTACGCCCCTGTGTAGTTCCGAATGACGCCCATAATACGCCCACATCTCCCGAGTGATTGCGGTGCACATTTCTGTACGGTATTATTGAGTACAAGTACGGAGACCATGCGTGGCACATGCGCATAGCGTTCCCCACGCATGCGCAGTCGGCTAAAAAACGCCATCCGAAAGTACTCGGAAATATACGCACCAACCAGAATAAGGGCCCGGGTGAAGAATCTGCAACATGAACAGGAAGCTATTGCAGACTGGGGTGGGGCCAGTGAAATTCTGTAACCTGGGGGCAAAGTCTCAGCTGGATACCCACTCCAATTCCAGCCCAGTAGATAGTAGTTATCTGCTACATACAGTATATATGACCACCATATAATACAGAGAACACTACAGTACATTGCAGAGAACTCACATATAATGCAGAGAATATAACAGTGGCTTTATATAACATAGAGAGCATTGGTCACCAGCATATAATACACAGAGCATCAGTGACATCCATATAATACAAAGAACATCACAGTGAATCTCCCCACCCCACAGCTCCTATTGTCTAGTCTCACAGGAGTCCGGGGGCCGGGCTCAACAGTGCATAATGGTTTATGCTGATTCCCCGGGCACTGAATCAGTGCACAGAACGTTATCCGCGGACACCCCCTCACCCAATGCCTGTGACTTCACAAAGGGCAGCTCTTTTAGGAAGAGTTGTCATTTGCGATACTAATTGCCTATGTTAATACATCACAAATGTTAATACATATGCGATTAAAATCGTTGCTATAGTTGGCAGGATGTTTTTGTCTCATAAAAAAAAAATTAATTACCTGCATTAAACTCTTACCATAGGCAGATTTAGACCTCATGGGGTCATGGGGCCCTAGGCAAGATGGCGGTTAAGGTTCTCCTCCCTCTAACAAACAACAAATGGGACAAATAAGCCAGATCTCATTGTGGATTTCACACCGAAGGAAATAATACTGAGGCTAAGCAAACTCAAAACAAATAAATCACCAGGGCCAGATGGGATTCATCCGAGGGTATTAATGGAATTAAGAGATGAACTAGCTACCCCCCTACATTATATCTTAAGCAAGTCACTATCGTCAGGTATGGTACCAAAAGATTGGAGAATAGCAGAGGTAGTGCCAATATTCAAAAAAGGAAAAAAGGAAGATCCCGCTAATTACAGACCTGTTAGTTTAACATCAATTGTGAGTAAACTATTTGAAAGATTTTTAAGGGATGGTATCCAGGATTATTTAGATCATCACCGTCTACTCAGTACTAACCAACCTGGGTTCGTGAAAAATCGTTCATGCAAAAATAATCTACTAGGGTTCTATGAAGAGGTTAGCAAAAACCTCGATAATGGAAATGCTGTAGATGTGATTTTTACTAGATTTCGCTAAAGCATTTGATACTGTCCCACACAAGAGATTGATTAATAAAATGGAGAACCTAGGATTGGGTGAAAATATCTGCAGATGGGTAGGGAATTTGCTATGTAATAGAGAACAAAGAGTGGTTGTGAATGGTGCCGTATCAGATATGATACCGGTACTAAGTGGAGTGCCCCAGGGTTCGGTTTTGGGGCCCATTTTGTTTAACATTTTTATTAACGATATTGGGATAGGGTTACTCAGCAATGTATCCATCTTTGCGGACGATACAAAACTTAGCAAAGTCGTCAAATCATCAGAAGATGTCACCATGCTTCAAAATGATCTTGCAATTCTAGATGAGTGGGCAAAAAAATGGAAGATGAGGTTCAATGTAGATAAATGTAAGGTTATGCACCTTGGGAGACACAACCAGTGTGCAAGTTACAACCTTAGCGGAGAGGAACTGGGTAATTCCATACTTGAAAAGGATCCAGGAGTCCAAATAGACAGCAAACTGGGATGTAGTGCCCATTGTAATGTAGCTACAAAAAAGGCCAACAAAATTCTGGCATGTATTAAGAGGGGAATGGAAACTAGGGACTCAAGGGTAATTATGCCACTATATAAAGCATTGGTGAGACCTCACCTCGAGTACGGAGTACAGTTCTGGGCCCCACACTATAAAAAGGACATCATAGAATTAGAAAAAGTCCAAAGGCGAGCAACAAAGCTTATTAGGGGAATGGAGAATTTAAGCTACGGGAGAGATTAAGCAATTTGGCACTATTTACATTAGAAAAGAGACGTTTAAGGGGGAATATACTTAATTTGTACAAATATATCAGGGGCCAATATAATGAACTGTGAAACACCCTTTTTTCTATTAGAAGTAAAGTTAGGACACGGGGGGCATGAGTAAAGATTAGAAGAAAAAAATTTTTGTACAGCCAGTAGAAAAAACTACTTTACGGTCAGAACGGTCAAACTCTGGAATTCTCTTCCCGTAGAGGTGGTGTCGGCTACCTCATTAAGGAGGTTATTCTGGTTCGGGCGGCTGGGCCGTAAGCGTACGTTCCTGGGTTTTTTTTGATCTGCGCATGCGTACCTTCCTCAATGCGCAGGTGCGACGACTCCACAACGCTCACGGACGGGTCTTTCCGTGCGAAAAAACCTGTCCGCAAGAGTACGGTCACTGTGGGCGGCATAGGGATGAATACAGCAGCGGAGAGAGGAAGCCAGAGATCCCTTACAGCAGAGATCCTCTCCCTCAGGATAAAGGTAGCAGAGGCCTGTCTTCGTGATAAAAAGACACACGCTGGTCGATTGAACTGAGGTCCCAGGCGGGTAAAAGTGTCTCTTAAGACACAACAATAGGGGTATTGACCGAGAGCATGAATGTACTGATCTAAGTAAAACGTACTAAGTAGTGGTCCATTGCTCCTTTGTTGTTTTGGAGAACACAGGGTATAGCGGGCCCAGGACAATAAAAGGGAGTCACATCTAATATTATCCCAAGTGGCGAATCGGCCAATATCCCCAATATAAAACATCTTGCAAGCCAATATGGGGAAAACCTCAACCGCGGCAGCGCGATTAGAAAAGTTTGCACGGGCCCAGACCCAGAATACAAGCAACTCAACTTCTAGTACCCCACACACTACCCCAGTAAAAACTGGTGGGGCACAGTCACAGGATGAAGTAACCCTACAACAAGTACTAGACGCAGTTAGCACGTGCGAAACCCGCTTATCAGGGCAAATTGATAAGTTACTATCAGATATCACTCTGCTGTGAGACGACGCCCAGAAAATCAGGGACAGGGTATTGGAGGTGGAGAATCGCATATCATGTTTGGAGGACAGTATGGTACCAATGCAAAAACAGCTAAAAACTACAACTAGTAAAGTCACAGAGCTGCAGAAGAAGGTCACCGATATGGAGGGGAGACTACGTAGGAGTAACCTACGTGTCATAGGGCTTGAGGAACGTGCTGAGGGGAAATCCCCCGAAAAATGTATGGAAGAGTGGTTGGTGCAAGTATTCGGGAAGGAGTCTCTAACCCCTTTCTTTGCAGTGGAGCGGGCGCACCGAGTACCCTCAAAACCCCCTATCCCAGGTGGACCACCACGCATTTTGCTGTTAAAACTGTTACATTATCAAGATCGGGACAATTTGCTGAAACTGGCTAGATACAGTGAGAATTTGTGCATTAATGGACAGAAAATAGCATTTTATCCTGATCTTCCGTACACAATCCAGAAAGAAATATCGAGATTCAAGGAGGTTAAGAGCAGGCTCAGAGATTTGAATTTGAAATATGCAATGATGTATCCAGCTAAACTTCGCGTGTTGCATAATGATGAGTCTAGATTCTTTCTTTCACCTGAAGATGCTGTGGACTGGTTGAAAAAGACTCATCCGGGCCGTGTCCAGCTGATGGCCAGTTGATGTGCAGAATTGTAATTTGAACAGTTGATAGTCCTGGGAGATTAACTGGAAGAATACTAGAACGGTTCAGTGACCTCGGGCGGGGGATGGGGGGGGGGGGGGGGGTTAGAACAGTGTATGTAGAGGGTATATAATAAAAATCATAATTATATAATAGATTGTTTAAAAAAATAAATAAATGGGTACTTATGTAGTATCTGGGCACCTGATTTTTTGATTGTATGCCTTAACTTAAGGCATACAATCAGTGCGATGTGATGCGATGACCCGATTTTCCCATAGGATTCAATGTTAAAATGAACTGAGTCCATTTTAACATGGAATTCAATGGGAAAAAGGGGTCCTTTTCATACCCTACTATCCAAGTGGGCATGGAGTTGGATATTAACCTGTGGCGACCGTAGCGAGCCACCGAGCCCGAAGCGTGGCGAGCGAAGCGAGCCCCGCGAGGGGACGGTATTCTGTGTCCCCTCGCGGGGCTCGCTACACTCGCCACGCTTCGGGCTCGGTGGCTCGCTACGCTCGCCACAGGTGTATATCCAACTCCATGCCCACTTGGATAGTGGGGCAAGGAACAGGACCCCTTTTTCCCATTGAATTCTATGTTAAAATGGACTCAGACCATTTTAACATTGAATCCTATGGAAAAATCGGGTCCATCGCATCGCATCCGATTTGGTCGCATGCGATGCGATGTGCCCGATCTGACCCGATTTCTAAATCGGGCGCCCAGATACTACATAAGTACCAAAAAATGTATTAAAAAACAACAAATATATATATACCCTGAAGGTATGAAGGGTCTGGGGAGCTGAGCATGCCTTAAAAAAGGTTAACCTTACAGGCAGAGTGTAAGTGCCTCCAAAGGGTCATTGTGTAGTGGGGGGAAAAGGAGGTATGCCTAGGGGGACAGGTTATACAGGGAGGGGGGAGGGGTATGTGTTCATGTTATATGTTGTGTGAAATGTGTTATTTGTAAAATCTGCAATCCCTGGTTGGTAGAAGACTTGGATCCGGAGATCATATACCGCTGTGTGATGATGGAGAGGTGGAAGAAAGCTGGTAATGGTTAGTGTACTAACATGGAATGTCAGGGGGATAAATGAAAAAATAAAGAGGTCATTGGTGATGAAGCAATGTAGAACAATGGCCGCTGACATTATATGTCTCCAAGAGACCCATTTGTTTGGGGATAAAACCGTAGCGCTAAAAAGGCCATGGATCGAAAAATCTTACCATTCTCAGTTTTCTCCTTCCTCTAGGGGGGTGTCGGTGACTGTAAAGAAGAATATTGGATTTGAATGTATAACAAGTAAAATTGATCCGCAGGGGAGATTTGTCTTTCTAGACGCCTACATTGCGACATGTAGATTTTTTATAATTGCAGTATATATCCCCCCGCCATTTTCCTATGAGGTGCTCAGGAAAGCAGTCGACTTTATATCGGATAGACCCGCAGCACATATTATCTGCTTAGGGGATTTTAATGCGGTTATTAGCAGATGAAAACGGTAAAGGTTGTGAAAAATAGTGGACTAGCCGATTTCTGTATCCAGGTGGGGTGGCGGGATATTTGGAGAGAGAGACACCCCAATGTCCAGCAATACTCATGTTACTCAGCCCCACATAATTCCTTTTCAAGGATTGATATGATTCTAGTAATCTGTCTTGAGAAAGTCTCCAGGTGATTCAGGAGACAAAACGCGTTGACGTCATCAGAATTGGGACGTACCTGGGCTACACGCTGCTGCTCACGAACCTGCTGTGCATTCTCCAGCTCTCGTTGACCCCGCAGGGCTTATGCCCAGACATCATCCACAGCGTCTGCACTATTTGGACGCTCCTGCTGCCGGAGGAGACATTGAAGCGCCCTACACAAGATTTATTCCAGCCGCCCCCTCTATCAGGAGCAACCAGCTGACGACTTGGCACTAAGGGGTGAGATACAACCAGAGCCCCGCTCTGTATTATTGCACCAACGCAAGTACACGTATTACTTGGCTAATAATTTCTGGATGCGTGTAATCCACATGCTAATTTGACCATCCATCCAGCCTACTAATTTTCCACATTATTAACAATAACTATCTTTGGACATTTATTCACTAATCAACTACTAACAAAAATCTATGGATACCTACAGTTGTTGCTATAAATTGATTTGAAGCACATTCTAAAAGCGGAGCTCCCAAACTACACGTCCAGTCCAATTTTTAATTCCCTACTATATGCTATATATTTTATAGCCCATTATAATAATTTTTATTTTTTATTTCTTTATTTTTGCTTATTTTCATATATGTAATTTTTTCATGTAATGTATATTGTGAGCTTTTTATACTTGTTTACATATAAACATTTATACCATACAAGCAGTGTGTCCTCCATTCATTGATCTGCACAATTGTCTTGCAATATGAGTGTTAATTTTTATAAATAAACTGTCAGCAGCGCAACTACACACCAACCCCCTAGATCCATGATTCTAGTTTCAGCAGAATTAACAAACTATGTGGTGCGGATTGAGTATAAAGGGCGAGGTATATCAGATCACTCGCCAGTAATAATGCAACTTGATCTAAACCTTGATAAAGGGTTTTCCTACTGGCGCTTTCATCCGAATTGGCTGCCTACATTTAAAAAAGATGAACTAATGCGAGAAGAAATTGATGGGTTTTTTACACAAAATATTGCCACTGCAAGTAATACAATTGTATGGGAGACATTTAAGGCCTTCTTTAGAGGTATCCTCATGCAGGGGAAAAAAAGAAAACTCGTGAAATAGCTAATATATTGGAGGCGGAGATGATCAGATCAGAAAAGCAGTACCTAAGTGATAAAAGTGAGACCTCTAAAAAAAACTTGGTTAAAAGAACAGCAAAAATGGCTAGAGCACCTCCAGGTAATGGCAAACTTCCGAATTCTAAAAAGCTCTCATTAACTTTACTTAAATAGCGATAAGGCAGGTAAATATCTATCGTATCTAGCAAAGACAAATGCTCCCCCTACTACTATAAATAAGATTTATACAGACAACGGTCAGATTGTAACCACCAACCCAGAAATAACGGAAGTATTTGTGGAACATTTATAGATCCAGATTGGAAATAGAGACGGAAGATCTTAAATTTTTCTTAGGTCAGCCCCAGCTCCCGCTTCTGCCGATAGAAAGTAAAGAGATGTTGGAAAAACCTTTTTCTATTGAGGAAGTGGAAGAAGCCCTTAGGTCGATGCCCCAGGGTAAAGTCCCAGGGGTGGATGGCCTACCGAGTGAGGTATACAGTTTTTTTGGGAAGAACCTGGCCAAGTATATGTGGCAGGCATTTATGGGAATGGAAATGGATGGCAAGCTATCTCACTCAATGACTGAGGCCGTAATTAATGTTATCCCCAAAACAGGTAAAGACCCCTTAAAAGTGGGCTCATACAGGCCAATTTCCTTGATACCTGCAGATGCGAAGATATACGCAAAGATTATGGCTGTAAGATTGAGTAAGGTAATCCATCACATGGTGCATCCGGATCAAACCGGTTTTATCTGTGGTAAATCTACAGCCATTAACCTTCGCAGGGTCTTTTCGTACCTGCAATGGGCTGGGGTCATGGACAAAAGTGTTGGGGTAGCATCATTTGATGCTAATAAAGCATTTGATTCTATAGAATGGCCTTTCTTGCGGCAGGTGCTGAATAGTTTTGGCTTCGGACCACGGTTTATTGAGAGAGTGTTCCTGTTATACAGATAGCGCAGGGCTTGTCTTTGCTGGGGATGGCGGAGGACTCGCCACCCGCCATCCCCCGCCCCGCGCCATCTGTATGTCGGAAGGGGACGCGCGTGCACGAGGTGCACGCGCGTCCCGTTCCGACGGAGCTTTTGCCCGGGTCCCCGCCGGCTTCCCCGGGTCCCCGCCGGTCCACACCGCCCCCCCGCAGCCCCCCGCAGCCCCCCGCAGCCCTGCCCGTCTCCCTGAAGCTGGAGACGGGCAGGACTGCACCCGCCGCGCCGCCTCGCCGCCCGGCTATTGAGACGCTCGTGCGTGGGAGACGCACGAGCGTCTCATTCAGCCAGAGCGCCAGATTGCTGGCGGATCGCCAGGGACACGGTCCTGGCGCTCCGCCAGCAATAATAAGCCCTGCTCCATCTGTACCAATCGCCCACGGCAAGGGTGCTGGTTAACGGATATGTATCAGAACCCTTTAATCTTGACAGGGGAACCAGGCAGGGGTGCCCGCTGTCACCGCAGTTATTTGCGCTGGCAATCGAGCCCCTTGCCTGTAAACTGAGGGACGCTCTGGAGACCCGTGGGGGCCCAGATGCCTATAATATCATCTCACTATACGCTGATGACATACTAGTGGGATTCTCTGACTATCAAAGAGACTTAGACGAGGTGTTAAAAGTTATACAAGAATATGGGAGCTATTCTGGGTTAACAACTAACCTAAGCAAATCGCAGCTGCTTATTACTGGAGGAGATGGTAACTCGGTAATTTTGCCACCATACTATCCACCAAAGGTGAAACAGTTTAAATACCTGGGTATTACTGTAGCAGAAGATATGGGGAAATATATAGTAAATAATCTAGACCCGATAATTACAGAAACTAAAGTAAAATTTAAAAGCTGGTCAAAATTGCCCCTCACTGTAATAGGTCATGTTAATCTGGTCAAGGTGGTAATCTTGCCCAAGGTATTATATGCACTACACTGTAGGGCCTAGAGCAGGGGTGGGGAACCTCAGGCCCGGGGGCCGTATGCGGCCCCCGTAGCCGGTCTGAGTGGCCCTCCCACATGCCTGGCAGCTTTGCTGGGAGTCAATTACAGGGGAATTCTCGCGAGAAGTCGGTAGTTCTCGCGAGATTCCTCTTAATCAACAGCAGCCAGGGACTGTCAGTCCTATTCAGCAGCAGCCACCGGAGCGTGGGACGGCTGCAGCAGGACAATCTGTAAGAGAAATTTTTACATATGGCCCCTGAAGGCTTTCTTCCCCATACAAATGGCCCTTGGCACAAAAATGGTTCCCCACCCCTGGCCTAGAGCATCAAAATATTTTCAAGGCACCCCTAGGCCAAATGCTTCTTATGGAGAAATTCAGAAAAAAAATATTAAATGAAGTGCATTGGGTTTATATGTCACAGTTATCTGTGAGGGACAGTATTTGCTTCTGTTTGTCCACATATATTATGATTGGCAGCCACTAGCACTGGTTTTGCCTGGTACATTGACCATAAATAATATGAATTGATCTTGGGCCACCAACCCAAGGCACCCCTTCAAGTGTCCTGAGGCACACCAGGGAGCCTAGGCACACAGTTTGAGAACCACTGGGTTAGTAGTAAATGTTTACACCCTTTTGGGGAATATGTAAAAGGGATATGTAGAAAGGATGGACTAGTGCTCTCCCTAAGTCTGACCCTTACGTGCTTCCGGTATGATGATGGTACTCCGTATGCCAGATTAGGAGCAGCCGGGATGCCGCCTGATGTTGTTGCGGCGCTGTCCCGTCCGTCTGACTGTCTGTTCGGCAGGGCGCACTGTCAGAGCCGTCGCTGGATGTTAGTTGCGGCTGGCTCAGTGCGCGTCCGTGACTGCCGGAAGTCGGAGATCGTGGAACCGGAAGTTTGCCGCGGCCGCCGGGCAGGGTTTCAGGGTGAGCTTGGGAGCAAGTGTGAGAGTCCTCCTTACGGGTCCAACGGAGTACCATCATCATACCGGAAGCACGTAAGGGTCAGACTTAGGTAGAGCACTAGTCCATCCTTTCTACATATCCCTTTTACATATTCCCCAAAAGGGTGTCGGACCACGGTGTAACAAATTATGAGCAATCACAAATATTCTGTTCAGGCAGCAGTCAGATGCAGGTACTTGGACCACATATAGAAAGATCACAAAGAGAGAAAAAGACAGACTGTGCTAAAATAGAAATCAAATGTAATCCAAAAATAAACATAAAGGTATCAGAGCAATTAAAATACAAAATAAAATCTATCAATATGAAACCAATTTCATTTGAAGGTCACTATGGCCAGTTTTAGTAATACTATAAGTAATCCAATCACATATAGCATCTACCATTCTTATATATGTGATTATATAACTAATAGTAGAGAAACTTGTATGCTGCATGGGTGTATATTGTGTGCAGGTATTTTAGCAATTGTCTGTGTTGATCGCCCGTGCGAATGTGGGGCAGAGAATCGGCTGGCCTGCAAGACGTGGGACTTACTTTTACCGAGCGAATGATTTTAAGCTCAAACAGTCCGAGCGCTCTCACAGTGGAGCGAAGCCACCGCCCAGCACATGTAGTCACCACCCCAGTATACGCCCTGGTTACCGCCTAGTTGTGCCCAGATTTGTGGCCACGCCAATCCATATGCCCACATTACGACTACTCTGCACGAGTTTGTTCGCTAGCGTATTTCTACTCATATGGTCGCGAGTGTGCAAGGTTGCCCAAACCTACACATGCGCCTTGCGAATGGTACGCATGCGCAGTGGGCTAAGATACACTATGCAAATGAATTGGTGTCCGAGCGAGGCAAGCAGAATGTGGCCCTATGTGTGTAAGAGCGATCAGCAAAACAAAATCTATTGTGGGAAGCATAGGGCCTGTGAGCCTGGTTCAGAGGTGGATGCTATGTATGTATGTATGTATATATATATATATATATATATATATATATGTATGTACTGTATGTATGTATGTTTGTGTATGTATGTATATGTATGTGTGTGTAAATGTATGTTTGCAGGGCCGGCCACTGGAGGGCGGCAGTTCGCCCCTCGCCCCCGTGCAAAGGGGGTCCATGCCGGCTTCTGACAGGAGCCTGCAGTGGTGTCCTTGCCGCCTGGATACCTGCGGCGCTGAGTATAAAGCTGGCGGCGGTGGTGGGTCCCTTCAGTGAATAAGAAATAACTAGCGCTATGCGGCGGTGCGGGAAGCGCTTCTGTTTTGAAAACACTGGCCGTACGGCGCACGCTGATTGGCTGAGATTCACGCTGATTGTGCAGTTCTTGATTCTTATGTATTTATATCTACAGAAATATACAGTTACCATCTCTACTGGCAGCAATGCCATGTGCAACTGTGCCTGCCATCGTACAGTTAGATTTACGGGTCTGCAGTTTCCGGTACTTTCATGCATGCGGAAAATAGCAAAACAAAATATCAGTACATGGGCCACCTCTGAATCAGGCCCATTGACAATGGTAGATCTCCGCTAAATATGTGAACTAAAAGTACCTCCCAACATGACCCATTCCAAGAGGGACAAAATGCTCTGCTCCTGGACTTGCTGCCAGTGGTAGTTGCAGAGGTGGGACTGCACCAATGTCGCAAATTCAAAAAGGGGAGCCACACCTGCCAGTGAGTCCAGACTGTGGTGTTTAGGGTGGCAGTTGGTGGGGCTCCCCTATCTGAATTGTGGACTGTGCTGCAGCCCTGCAACTGCCACTGACATGAATGTCCAGAAAGAGAGCATCTTATCCCTCCTGGAATGGGTTATGTTGGGAGGTATTATCCCGGGACACAAAAATCTGGCCACCCCTGCTAGAAAACAATGTAACTACAGTGAAAATTGTGTTCATATAAAACCTCACATTCCCAAAGATTTATAGGGAAATCCTGCCATCAAATAATATATTAGATTCTGATGTGAATGTAATATTTAAAGTGAGAAGTGAAATCATATTTCCCTCAGGTCAGTCATGCAAAAGACAAAGGAGCTGTGATGTCATAATGGGCCTCAAACCACAAACTGGCCAATCAGGTGGGGTCTGTGAGGTCATAGTGATGTCATAATCAGGGCTGTACTGAGGCTGTCTCACTCATTCACCTCACAGAACTCCGGGCAGTGCGCAGCTCACCAGCAGGAGGACATACTCACATAAGGTTAGTGACTGGACAGAGATAAGGGCAGGTTAGTGCGATGCGGCGGCAGACTCGAAGCGCGACTACTGTAATATATGACTGATCACCTGACCGACAGGACAGTATTGGATAAAAACAGAATCTCACACCTAGGGAGGCAGAACCGTACCTAGCAGCCACTAGGGCTGTGACTGGGACACCTAAGGGCGGTGTCTGGATGGCGCTGGATAAACCCTGTATGGAGCGGTTAGGACGTGTCGCAAGGCACTAAGGTGTCCTATGCTGCATCAAGTCCCCCATTCGGATCCCTACTTATTAATGTGCAGGAGTGTGAGAGATGTATATTGTGCTTTAGCCATTACTTTGTTATTATCTGATACTGTTGTTATAGATTTATCATAGTTTGGGCTCCATGTAAGAGTGATACTAAATACTGGCAGCATATTGTGTTAGTGTCAGGGTGATACACAGGATATGCCGCTGGTATTTACCATCACACACAGTATCTTTCCAGCGAGGACCAGCGGTGTCCCCTCCTCCGCTGTATCCTCTGCTGTGTTGCCAGCAGCCTGTTGGCAATGGGTTACTGACTAATGCACATACATGACGGCCGTCTGTGTATGTGTATAGAGATCAGACCCGGTGGGGACATAGGAAACAGAGTTAGAGCTGTCCTATATATATCATTGCAGCCCTAACCCCTTATAGCACCAGAGACGAGTCCTAAAGGGGTTCTGGCTGATTCTTACATGGAGTCCTAATACTAATGGGTAGCTAGCTACCTTGTCTCTTTCCCCCTACCTTGTCTCTCTCGCCCCCTACCTTGTCTGTCTCGCCCCTTTACCTTGTCTGTCTCTCCCCCCTACCTTGTCTCTCTCCCCCATTACTGTGGACATGCGCGTGCCCCCCGGTGCCATCGGGTGCGTTCTTCATCATCTGAGAAAAAAGTTAAAATACAGATTTGGGGTGACAGAAGGGATGACGGGTTATATAAGGTTAGTGGGTGGGTGGTTTGGGCAAACTCTGCAAAGTCTCTTAATGCCTAGAGGGACGGGCAGTCCGTCAGCCATGGGTCCCCAGAGGTTTCCCCCACAGGGGGTTTTTCCTCTCCTGAGTGCTGATGGATGACTCCACCATCTTGTTCCTCTTATAGGACAAGTGTGTAAGAGTTCTGGAACAATCCTGTTCCAGTATTCCCTATTTTATAATGCAGAGCAAAAATAATATATACATTTTACTTAAAATAAAAGTTTGAATTTATTTATTAAATATATTTTGTGTGAATTTGTCTTTATTTATATTAATAAATGCTCCAAAAGGTCAGGAGGTCGCAGTGAGGGCTGGTGGGTAAATGAGATTAGAGGTGGTAATGGAAAGTAAATGGATTAGGCTTACACCCTGATCTCTGAGGTAACCATACAAATGGGAGGGGCGTATGGAGTAGGCTTACACCCTGGTCACTGAGGTGACCATACAAATGGGAGAGGCGTATGGAGTAGGCTTACACCCTGATCACTGATGTGACCATACAAATGGGAGGGGCTTATGGAGTAGGCTTACACCCTGATCACTGAGGTGACCATACAAATGGGAGGGGCGTATGGAGTAGGCTTACACCCTGATCACTGAGGTGACCATACAAATGGGAGGGGCTTATGGAGTAAGTTTACACCCCGATCACTGAGCTGACCATACAAATGGGCGGGGCTTATGGAGTAGGCTTATACCCCGATCACTGAGGTAACCATGCAAATGGGCGGGGCTTATGGAGTAAGTTTACACCCCGATCACTGAGCTGACCATACAAATGGGCTGGGCTTATGGAGTAATGAATCAATGCCTCCGACTAATATGTGCTCAAGGTTTGGTAGGGAAACATTATATTTGTATGTGTTGTATGTGAATAATGCAAGTCGGTTATATGATATACTGTATGGGTTATTAACTCCTGATAAATAATAATAATAATAATAAATACAAATAAAAACAAGATTTAACAAAGGAAGAAGAAGAAAAAGAAGAAGAAGAATTATATTTCTACAATATTTTCTCCAATTCGGCACAGGACACCTTACAGATAACATGAACGTATTACAGAAGTTTAGGTTTTCAGAGAATACAGAAATAATGAATAAAATACAAAGGTGTGACAGACATTTTGTGTTATCGATGCCAAGGATTATTCCTCCTACGCACATTGGGATTAGGAGAGATCATTGCATAACCAGTCACGGCTCTTTCTACACAGGAGAGTCCCAGACGAGGCGGCCATCTTGGACGCACTACGTAGGTTAAAATGTGCAATTAGCAATACATGACAATAGGACATACAAGGGTAAAATAAAAAGCAACCTATACCCCTTTCCCATCGCACCTACTGTGATTACCAGGTTCATGCCGGTTTCTTGCCGGTTCGACCCGGTAAGTGGTGTGATGCGAAAGGGGTTACTGGGTACTGCAAAGCGTTAGCAACACGGCAATATGAACCAGTAAAAAAGAAGGGTTCTTACTGGTTCGTTGCCGTGTTGCTTTGCGGTGTGAACAGGTTAATAAGGTCGAGTGACTCGTTTCCCGTTCACACCAATGGAGGAGGCAGTGCTTGGAGCAGCGCCAGCACTAAGCGTTGCCTCCTCCACCTCCCCCGATGATGCTCTGCCACGCCCCTGGGTGAGGTCAGCGAACCGGCAATATTGGCAGTTCGCTGAGGGGATGTGAACAGAGTAAAATGCAGGGTTGTCCAGGGACTGAACCGTTTCAAAGTCCCAGTGCGACACTGCATTTTGTAATGTGAAAGGGGTAGAACAGGATTCACACTGCAGAGGTTCCAATCACAGACAATAAGTACACAACTGACCGAAAGTAAAAAAATAAATAAGAAAAATGATATTAATTCCGTGTTACATTTGGAAGATGTTAAACTCTGAATTGCATATAATAGAGGCATGATCCCACGTGGATTGCTGACAGCTCAGGAGTGATAACTGTGGGCAGTGTTAATGGTTCCAGTGATACAGACTGTTCGGTAGGTTGTGTATGTTAGCAGCCTAGCGAACATATGTATGTATGTATGTATGTATGTATGTATGTATGTATGTTTGTGTATGTATGTGCAGTTGCTGATTCTTATATATTCATATCTGCAGAAATATACAGTTACCATCTCTACTGGCAGCAATGCCATGTGCAACTGTGCCCGCCATCGTACAGTTAGATGTACGGGTCTGCAGTAAGGGGTTTCCGGTACTTTCATGCATGTGGAATAGCAAAACTAAATATCAGTATATGATCACCTCCGAATCAGGCCCATTGGTAGATCTCCGCTAAATATGTGAACTAAAAGTAGATCCTGGGACACAAAAATCTGGCCACCCCTGCACTACAGCATGCACCAATTTATATTGAAGATACTGTATTTAACAGGATTCAAGGAATCATCTCTTCCTTTGTATGGAAAAATAAAAAACCCAGGGTTAAGATGGCCATCTTGACTAGACCACGGAAAAAAGGGGGACTTTCACTACCCAATTTCTAGCTATATTACTATGCCTCACAATTGGCACAAATAAAGGGTTGGATGAACGGGCATGAACACTCTAAAGAGCTGCTCAGGTTACTTGCTATGGTGGCACCTAGGCATACGCCCCTACAGATACTATTGACAAAAGCGAAAATCAAAGTTCAGGTGCCCATAATCAAGCAGGCCAGGAAAATATGGCAGTGGGTTAGTAAGACACAGGGGGTAGAAGGTACGGATCCGGATACATTTTTGTTCTCCCTGAAAACCTTTGAAATAAATAAAGAGCATCAGGCAGCACGTATATGGAGCCAATATGGAGTCACATCCATGGGTCAAGTCTATGCAAATAATCACCTGAAGTCTTTCACTCAAATGCAGGAAGAATTCGAAATTCCAGGGCAAATGTTTTTTAGATTTCTGCAATTGAGGAGTGCGCTCGAGAACAGGGCTTTGGCATAATCGAATCTACTGTAAAAAAGTTCATAAATAAGATGGGAGAGGCCAAAATGGTCTCAAGATGTTACCAATATCTGTTAGAAATTACTCAGGTTGAAGAGCTGGATGGTCTAAGGGCCAAATGGGAAAAAGAGGTAGTAGGGCTAGACATACAAACATGGAAGATAGCTCTTAATTCTTCTACTGTCGCAACAAATTCCACTAGAATACAACAAATTCAGTTTAATGTTCTACATAGGACATACATGACCCCGGAAAAGATTAGCAAATTTGCGTCTGATTATCTTAATAACTGTCCTAAATGTAATGAGTTAAATTGTGTTTTTTTTTTAATTTAATTTGGGAATGTAAAACAGTAAGGAAATATTGGCAAAAAATTGAATATATAATGATACAAAGTGGCATACCGGTACAAAATGCCACGCCCCTGGCATATATACTAGGAGTCTGGCACAGCGACCAAATGATGTTTGGGCAAAGGCAATTGGCTATATATTTTAGCTCTATTGCAAAAGTTATTATCGCACGTTCATGGATGGCAAAAACTGGTCCAGAGGTGAGAGTTTGGATCAATCTGGTGAATCTCACCTGTGAACAAGAGAGGCATATTAGTTTCACACGTAACACCACAAAAAATTTTTTTGAAACTTGGGAGGGTTGGTGTGTCACTAAATATTATAAAAAATAAAAGAAAGGGAGAGCGGGAGGGAAGGGAAGGAAAGATGAAGAAATGCTCGATTGGGCTCTTACACACGATTACACAAAGTTATGCAATTATAAAAAATGGTCAGGGTAATGGCCTTTTAAAGATATAATAAAATAAGTATAAAGGAAAGAAAGGGGAGGGCAAGGAGGTGGGAGAAAGGGGGAAGAAGGGGGGGGGGAGAGAAAAAAAAGGAAGGAAAAGGATAAAATATATATAATACACATTGGCCCTTATTCTGGTTGGTGCAGCCGGAGCAACGCACCAGGCGAATCCCCGCCTTCCATACGGATCGCCACGGCCGTCCGTACGCGGATATGTGGCGATCCGCATGAAATTGGACGGGGATACGCCTCCTCCATGGTGGGAGCAGCCCCTGCATTCGATGGTCGCCGAACATCGAATGCAGGGCCGCACGCTCCACCAGGTCCCGCAACACAAGACCACACGGACACTTGTCCGTGTGAAATCTTGTATGGGGGCGGGCAGCTGACATCCGGCGATGTCAGATGCCCGCCCCGTACCCACGCGTCACGGCCTCATTACCATGCATACGCCCCGCGTTTGCATGGGAACGCCCATGAAACGCTGGGCGTATGCATAGGGTAATGAGGATAAGTAGACCCTCACGCCCCTCTATGCCCCCTGTGCGGCGTATAGAGAATCCTTGCGGCGAAATCGCCTGCACATGCGCAGAGTGACCTCTGCACATGCGCAGAAGATAAACATCGGCGGCCCGTACGCAAGCGGGAATTTCCGCACCAACCAGAATAAGGGCCATTATAATGCTAGAAGAGGAAAATAAAAGCATCAGAACACTTGTTCACTTCAAAATGTCTTGATGCGACAGTAACCCAGAAAAAGGGGACATTTTGAGCCTTCAACAGTTAAATGCCCTTGAACAATAGAAATCCTTGCTTCATTTAGATAAAATAAACCAGACGCAATAAAATAGGTCCGTTCTGGACTCACAGCGATATGTATATCCATCTAACACGAAAAGTGTATGGTTCTGCGAACTGTTTATGAAATGTATGCACATTGTAGTGGCCGAGGAACGCAGGTTGTGATTGTATGTTAGTCTTGTATAAGTATTACGTAAATGTATGTTATTGTATTGTCTGCTGTACTCTATTTTTTTGTCTTTTATAAAATAAAAATGAAAAAAAAAAAAAAGAAAAGAGACGTTTAAGGGGGGACATGCTCAACATGTACAAGTATATCAAGGGCCAATATAAGGAACTGTCACACACCCTCTTTTCTACTCGAAAGGAATCTAGGACACGAGGGCATGAGTATAGATTAGAAGAAAAAAGATTTCTTTCAGCTAGTAGAAAGAATTTCTTTACGGTCAGAACAGTCAAACTCTGGAACTCTCTTCCCAGAGAGGTGGTAACGGCTGGCTCATTAAATGCGTTCAAGGCAAAGTTGGACAAACATTTAATGGAGAAAAACATCCATGGGTACAAATAAGAAATATAATCTGTCTGTAAAATACCAGAACCTACCAAATCAGCAATGGATATCTATACCAGGTTGAACTAGATGGACTCAAGTCTTTTTTCAGCCTTACCTACTATGTAACACCTACTATGTAATCCATAGCACTATGGGGGTTATTCTGATTCACTCGGAAAGGCACAATCACTCTCTAATGGACAAAATCATATGCACTGCAGGTGGGGCTGATGTAACATGGGCAGCGAGAGTTAGATTTGGGTGGGGGGGTGTACTTCAAACTGATATCTATATTGCATTGTAAAAATAAATCAGCCAGTATTTACCCTGCACAGAAACAATAAAACACCCAATTGGAACTCTCTCTGCACATGTTACATCAGCCCCACCAGCAATGCATATGGTTTTGTCCATTAGAGAGTGATTGTGCCTTTCTGAGCGAATCAAAATAACCCCCTATATTTGTTGCCACCGATTGCAAGCAGCATCAATACATTACCTTAGAGCATGCACATTCTACGGATAAATGCTCATTTGCATCAGCATTGTGTACAATTCCGAATCAGGCCCTATGTCTTTTGGAAGTAAACTGACTGCCCACATACAGTGTATATAACCATGTTGTGTGTCCAAGCATTTTTATTCTATTAAAGTACATAAAAGGAACTTTCGAAGTGTGGGCAGGTCCAAATGATGTCATGACATCACGCGGTAGTCGCACAATGCTCCTCTGGGAACATTTTGATTGGCCAGGGTATCTTTATGGGACCCCTTAGGACTTTCTGGGCCCTAGGCAACCACCTAGGCTGCCTTGTGGAAAATCTGCCTCTGCCTCTTATCACTTATTCTTACTATGCCCCCGATCCCATAACTTACATGTTGGAGATTTCTTAAATTCATCTTCTTTTGCAAACACAGCAATGCTCAGGAAGCAGATGTCTGTTAGTAAGGAGGAAGAGCCATGCAAAGACAAACGGGCTGAGCAAACTTAAAGTTCCATACACACGGAAGTTTGAGCGGCTTTCAGCTCAAAGCCACCCAGTGTGTACGGCCCGGCGATGAGCGGTGATGTGAGCTTCCTCACCATCGCCGGGAACGCCGCTTATCTGCTGGTATTACCAACAGATGAGCGGCTTTGAGGATGGCTTTGCATAGCGCTGTGCTATGCAAAGCCATCCGTCCCCTGCTCCAGGTAGGGGGAAAGCCACTCAGTGTGTATGAGTGGCTTTCCCCCCCAGTGATGACAGCGGTCCATACAGATGGAGCCGGGGCTGGCGATTCTATTCACGTGGCTACGGAGCTTTCTCTCCGATGCCCCTCGCCGCCCCGCTGTCCCCCCTATCCCTGCCTGTCTCCCTGCCCGTCTGAAGTAGAGACGGGCAGGGACCCGCAGCGGCGCCATCCTGAAACTGGGACGCACGTGCGTGTTAGACGCACACACGTCCCAGTCAGATGGAGCGCCTCTGCGCCGGCGATCTCTAGCCAAGGATCAGAGGCGCTCCATCTCTACATGCTGGGCATAATCCCCCTGTGTGCATGAACCTTTATGCTGATGCATAAGAAATTACTCTATGCCTACTGCGATTCCTTCCTGCTGCAGATGCATCTCTGGATCCTCCACTGTTGCCTTCAACCTCTGTCACCCAGGGTACATGCCTGGTCTCCCCTTGCTATGCCCCATGCATAGAATTGTCTGCTATATGTGAGAATTGAGCATATGGCATAAGGTAAACTAGGCTCCCATCTTGTGTGTTTTTTTCTCTTACAAATAGAAAGGCCAATCGAGACCCTTACCTAAATCCACATGGGGTATTATACATGTAGACAGGCATAACAGCTACATCTCTGCACACTTTAATGTCGCAAATACCAAAAGTTAATCCCTAAATGTGCACATCATATATATATATATATATATATATATATATATATATATATATATATATATATATATAAAGACCTATAGCATGCCTTTCTTAAAAAAGATTGGTACGTATCTATAGCTGCCCATACACGCCCCGATACGGGCGTGCGTTGTGGGCTTAAATATCACGGATCACATCACATTGCATTGCATGTGCATGCGTTGTGCATGCAATGCGATGCAATGTGATGAAAACTAAGTACAAAAGGTATGTGCAAGCACATACTTTTTGTACTGTGCGATGAGGTGCCGCGGGAGCGCACACCTCAAAGCACAGAACGCATCACAGTGTGTATGGGCTGCTTAAGAGCGCTGTCTTTAGCTGCTGCTATGGAGGGAATTGTGGGAACCCTCAAAGAAAGCAAACATGGACAAGAAAAAGGGTTTTGAGCAGCGCTGGGTTTCACTGAGAGAATCACAACTGTAAAATTTAACAATTTATTGTATACACATATACATACATAATAAGATAAATATAATAATGTTGAATGAAAAAAAAGGAAAAAAAGAAAAGGAAAAGAAATAAAAAAATATATATAAAAAGCAAAAATTGTGTAAAAACAATGATGGGTAGAGGTTGCAACCAATTATTACTGCATAATAGAGGAAAATGGAGTGTTTCTCCACAATATATCTGGTCTCCTGATAAGCCCTTGAGGATCTCCAATTGTTTAGTGGTGGAGATAGTTCATCACATGAATATGGAATACGGATGATAATTGCAATGAATATGGGGGTATATATATGGTTTATGAGTTCCGGAAAATTACCCAGCTTGGTGAGTTGGTTACCCTAATGTATCAATAGACAGTCCGTCTGGAATGGTCCACAGTAGGCGAATGGCACTTCGCGTGACAAAGGGTGGAGACGGCAGGGTCCTGTGGTATGGATGGAATGCTGGTCCGGAGCTCAGATGAAGAAATGGCTCAACGCGTTTCTGCACCAAACTGGTACCTTCCTCAGGAGCAGTGTACACTAGAGACATCAGACTAGCAAAAGCGGAGATGTCATGGATTCATAAACTAAAAACTCTGGTACCAGATGGCCTAAATGGCGACTTCAAACTTAAGTGGTTTCTTTGACAATTTTATGCCAGACCCAAGTCCTTTCAGTTTTTTCCTTTATTATCCCTTTTCTTTGAGTCTATATATTTCAGCTTTGTAATATGTATATTCTTTATATTTATACGTTATCTAGTGTCTAATTAATTGTTTTTATTTTATATTTTATGTTGGACATTATTTTAAATCCATAATGTACGTGCGTTCCACGGAACGCGATATTAACAACAAAGGACTTTGTAAAATGGAGGTGCGTTCCACGGAGCACACTCCTTGGATGTTTGGACCACAGACCAAAATGGAGGTACGTTCCACGGAGCCCACTCCCTGGACGTTTGAACAGGAAACAACAGAGAATGAACTACAGTTCCCGAACACCTATGCTGAATCAAGCATCATTTCCGCTGGAGTGGCTTCCAACTTCCAGGGCATGATACACCAGCGTCCACAGCTGTAACGCTTTTGATTTGATATGTGGGGCTTAAATAGGGCCCCGTTCGACATCAATGGTTATGCTTCTGATGAAGGGCTGTTGTGCATGATAGCGCGCTAAAGCTGACCACTGCTGCCGACCGGACCCCTTTGGATTTGATGGTAAAAAGACTATTGGTTTACATCTGTCCTGTGGAGGATTCTTAATACCCCGGTGTGGGTGATATGCGATTTTTACCTTTATGAAATGTGAGTTTGTCCAATAAATGTATTTTCCATTTTTATATTCAATGTTGCACTAGATGTCGTTTTCTTAAAAGTTCCCTCAGGATTCTTGTGGATTGTTTTATGAAGTGAAAGACCTTTTACATGCTATTTGAAATCTATCTACATGTGAGTGCATCCATATACCATTAAATTGGCCAATTGTGGATACAATATTTGCACTATGGTCTGTTTCTCTTCTTTTGAAATCTAGGGTTATGTAAAGTGACCCATACATTCAATTGTGTAAATGTGTTTTTGCATGTATTTTCGCCAGTGTTGCACAATATATATTTGCAAATACTGTGGAACTACAAGTGTCAGTGGGCCCTTTAATGTCCCGCATGCTGGGACTTGTGGTTCTCCAAGTCAAGTATTAAACAATAGTTTATTCTTTTTTTCTACACTTAATCAGTCCAGGGTCACCGGGGACAGCACCAGGCTTCAGCCTGGTCAGGTAACTCCTGGAGGGGGGGACCCCTTTATTGGGGGGTCCCCACTCCCCCAGGGCCCTTGGCCAGGCTGACTGGTCAGTAGGGATGAATGCTTTGGCCGGGGGGACTTGTATAAAAAGTCTCCCCCCGGCTGTGGCATTATCCTGCTGGCTGGTTTGGCCTGGGGCTTGTTCTTAAAATATGGGAGACTCCTAGTCATTTTGTCACCCATATTTTGGGAACCAGCCCTGGCCCTGGAGCCTGGGGCTGGTTTTAAAAAATCAAGGAACCCCTATTTGCCCGGTTTCCTGATTTTTTATTACAAGCCCCGGCTGTTTCAGCCTCGTGCTGGTGACGGCTGTGGGGGGACCCCACGCCATTTTTTTATTTATTTTTCTAATTTTTTTCACACATTGCAGCCTGCACGGATCTGACTGATCCTTGCAGACTGTCTATACGAATTCGTATTAGCGGCCGTATATACGGCTGGCTAATACAAATCATTACGCCATCGGATAATACGAATCAGTCAAATACGACTGATTAGTAAAAATACAACTACACCAGTCGTATTTATTCGTTTTAAGAATACAAATACGATTTTTGTATTCGTATTATAAGTAAATTTCCCCCCAATGTCTGCATGCGTCCTACCAATATGTCCTGTATACTTTTCTATATTTCTGTTACTATGCTAACCTCTCATGTTCTCTAGTATGCTAATTATTTTTTTTAATATACTTTATGTTATCCAAATCCAAATATTTTATTTTTAACCATTATGCCACATACTGACCAAATACCTCCTGCTGCCAGAACCACCCTGCCACCACACCCCTCACCGGAATAGTGGCAGGTTTGCAGCAACTGAACCACCTCCAGCCAGCAGACATGATTAATTAATTGCAATCTCAGGGGTCAATGTTTGGGACAGTGTAAAGGTCTCAATCAGTGTTATTTAATGTGTACATCATTCCCTTGTATGTTCTTTATTGTATTTATTGTATTTTCTTTTTTTTCCTGTTTTACCCTCCTTTTTCACCACTTGTAACACCCCAATAAGGGTTAATGTTTATACATAAACTAAAATGTTATATGGTTGTGATACAGTAAATGTAGCAGATATTAAATGTAATATTAATAGTTAATAAATTATTTACGAAAGTAATAATGTGTTAATACCCCTTATTAATAGAATATTGTAGACTGAACACTGTTTACCCCTTTCCTGAACTGACATCAGGATGGACTATACCATAGACCCTGCTTTAAAGGGGAGAACTGCGAGGAACACTCCAGAAAGGAAAATATACTCTGACATTTGGCAGAGCCCCTGCTCATCAGGAAACCAAGAGTGACAGTCAGCTATGACGCTCAGTTACACGGAGCTCCCTCAATTGCTAAAGAATCAGGCCAGCTTACAGCATCATTATTAACCCTTCACAGGAAGATGTCTCTGTTAAGACGGCTGCCGGACGGGGTCCCGACAGTCGGGATCCCGACAGTCATTAACCCGACGTCGGGATCCCGACTGTTAAAACACAGACGGCCGGGTTCCCGACGGCCGTCGGCTATTTTCCCTAGTGGGGGTCCACGACCCCCATAGAGGGAGAATAGAATAGGTGGCGAGCATAGCTCGCCACCGTGCCCGCAGCGTGGCAAGCGCAGCAAGCCTGCAAGGGGCTTTGTTGCGCTGGCCACGCTGTCTGAGACCAGGCAGTCGGGATCCCGACGTCGGGATAATGACTGTCGGGATCCCGACTGTCGGTGAATCATACCACACCCGTAAGACAAGTTGACCTCTCCAGCGCTATTATAGTTTCAATAACTTTGGTCAGAGACAGTCAAGTTTACCTAGCGCTTGTTGCAAACCACTTATCTGCAGTATAGAGGGGAGCATGAGACATTAATTGAAAGAACAGTCTTATTTAAGCTACGCACTTTCCACTAAGTACCAGGCATTCTACTGTCAATATATAGCATTCATACAATTATAGCTACTGCTGACACTAAGGAGGTTATTCTGATCGTAGCGGCCAAACGTGCGTACGTTCCATATTAACGTACGCTATCCGTACGCGGCCGTTGGGGTTAAGTCCACCCACAAGTCTGCCGCATACGTACGGCCAGAAACAACGTCAAAGGGGAGTGGCGTACAATTGAGCGTACGCCAACGTACACGGACGGACCAGCCCTTACACTCCGACAACTGGCGTACAACAGAGCGTACGCCACCGTTTACGGACGTCTCTCGTCCGTCTTCCCACCGACTTCTTGCGGAGATCTGAGCGTACGCCAGCTTGAACGGACGGGTCCCTATTGTTTTCAATGGAAAACTCAGCTTATGTCACCGCTCGTGAGAGTGAGCGTACGTCCGTGCACGCTGGCATACCCTTCACATATATGGACCTGCAAATCTTGCCTTTCAACTATAATTATGAAAATTAATTAATTGATTGAATTAATTAATGTGCAAAATAGTGGCCATGGGCTTAAAACATTGCTGAAACATCCTTTGTAGGTGTTAGATGTGGTTTATGTTATTGTATCATAAATACAAAACCTATGTTTGTATTAGAGTGAACACGTTGACACATGTCGACTTGTGTAGATTGAGTGTGCTACTGTGTAAAGTCTATGAAAGCACGTAGTGAATGTGTCTAACTGTTTAACAAATACCTACCTTAGCATATATAAGCAGGTCTTAAAAAGATTCTTACCTTAAATTAAACAAACCTTTAAATGTCGAGAAGTATAGAAAGATAAGCTTCCAATGTGTTTGAGTGCTGTGTGTGGCTTGCAGGTAGTGAAATCATGGTTTGGACTTAATAGACTGAAGCATTGGTTATTACATTCAGGTGTATGTGTTTGGTAGTAATCAGCGTAAATTAGCAAACCCAGGCGCACGCAGGCATGCGGTATCTGTAGGGGTGGTTTGAGATGGCGGTTGGCGGCCGCCTGTTTTGTGTCCGAAATGAACGGTGCTTTAGTCGATCGTGCGGTAGTAGCACCGTTCATTTTTGGTGCACACCCCCGTGTACGCCCATGTTTATGCCCATTTTCCCTCATTATTTCGGCCGCTCCCCTCATCACGCCCCTATGCCGCCCCCAATGCCCGTACACTCACGTACAGGTTTTTTCGCACGTAGAGACCCGTCCGTAAGCGTTGTGGAGTGTTCGCGCCTGCGCATTAGCGAATGTACGCATGCGCAGATCATAAAAAACCCCGGAACGTACGCGTACGGCCCGGCCACACCAACCAGAATAAGGCCCTAAGAGAGAAAAGAAAGAAGAAACTTCTTTAATAGCATATAATATCTCCAGTTATTTTCACTGGAGGTATCTAGGATAAGTCTGTGCACAGTGAACGTATTGTAAAGATATTGACAGTTGGGGATACTCAAGGAGGATTCCAGTGTTTACAGAGGAGATTACTAGTTAATTTCTCTCAGATATTGTTGTGAGGACATTGCTAGAGAAAGATACAATAAAAGCCAATGTTCTTCATGTGTTCTAATGGACTATTCACATTGAAATAAATGGCCTTATTCTAGTTCACTCTTTCTGCCAAAATCCTTCTTAGATGGACAAAACCATGTGCACTGCAGGTGGGGCAGATGTAACAGGTGAACTAGGAGAACTAGATTTGGGTGGGGCTTTACTTCAAAGTGAGATCTATATTGCAGTTGAAAAATAAAGCAGTCAGTATTTACCTTGCACAGAAAAAAAATAACTCACCCAAATCTAATTCTCTGTTCTCATTTTACATCTGCCCCCCTGCAGTGCACATGGTTTTGTCCATCTAAGAAGGATTTTGTCAGAAAGAGTGAACTAGAATAAGGCCCAAAGACAATAACTCTATGGTTAACAGTGGTACCAGAGAAGTGTAGCCAGACAATTCTTTGGAGGCTATTCTGCCAGTTTATTTACTAGTGAGAAAAAGTAGCAATTTCAGCAGCAGTGTTAATACAGAAAGAGCCGATTGAAGGGATACAATGTTTCTGGATTAAATTCTTTATACAGTGACTACAGAGTTTCAAGAGTGGATTACAAAATCTACAGTTCTTAAATGAACAAACTCACCATTTCACCCACAGTGAGGAACTTTGAATTAGTTGAAGATCATCTGAACTGGGGTCACTAAATAACTCTATAAGACAGATAAAAGCACTTATTTTAGAAGTTAGTGTGCACAGTTTAGGCAAAACTTTATTGCACAATAATACATTTCTTTAAGTAATTTATACAGATGGAGCCGGCCTAGTTCTTGCAGGGGCTGGCAATTCTATAGTGGGCGACAGGTAGAGGCAGAAGGTGAAAGGCAAAGGAATGGGGAGGCAGAGTGCGACATGGAAAAAGAGTGGGTGACAGGAACTGGGTAAGCAGCAGTGAGCCCCTTAATCCTCAGGGGCCCTTGGTGCTCTGCTCCTGCTGCACCAATGGTAGTTCTGCCTCTGCTTTTGCTAATGCCTGTACATTATTCCTTCATATGCAGCTGCAGCTGCCATCATTAGTGCTGGTAATTACACAGCCTCATGCTGGATATAAAAGATCTAACTACACTACCAGGAGTTGGATCTCGTCTGTGCATTCACAAGGAAGTCATCCATCTGCTAAAACCAGGATAGCAAGGTCTTAAGCTGTGTACACAGGGGAGATATATTGCTGAGCAATATATTGCTCAGTGTCTCCTTTTCATCAGCGACCAGAGATGGTCGCTGATGAAAGGGAACCTCTGCCGGGGGAGCCGCAGAGGGAATCAGCTGGTCGCAGGAGCAAGCTCCTGCGACCTGCGATCATAAGGGGGCTAAAAACGGGAGCGTGCACCCGGCGATTTATTGCCGGTGCACACTCCAATCGCTGGCAATATGGTTGCTTAGCGACCATATTGCCAGCGATAAATGCCCGTGTGTGTACTAGAGATGAGCGGGTCCGGATCCCCGAGATCCGACAGATCCGAATATCGGGGATCCGGGCCAGATCCGAGCCGGCTCGGGTGTTCCCGCCTGAATTCCGGACCAATAACGAGGCCGAACGTCATCATCGCGCTGTTGGATTCTCGCGGGAGCGGGATCTTATAAAAGACGCACGAGCGCCCGCCATCTTCACTCCAATCTTGGAGAGGGAAGAGGGTGGTTGGGAAGCTCTGTGTGCTCCGTGCTGTGCTCTGTGCCATGTGCTCCGTGACCTGACCTGTGCCCTCACTGCCCTGTGCTGTGCTCCGTGCCATGTGCTCCGTGCTGTGCTGTGCTCCGTGACCTGCCCTCACTGCCCTGTGCTGTGCTCCGTGCCATGTGCTCCGTGCTGTGCTGTGCTCCGTGACCTGCCCTCACTGCCCTGTGTTGTAGACTTGTGGCCTGAGCCCTGTAGTGTGATTTAACTAACTAGGTGCTGCAGTGCTCACACGCAGGGGCTGCAGTGTCCACTGTCCAGGGGCTGTCCTGTGGCCCGTGCCCTGATGTGATTTATTTAGCCCTAAGCCCTGTGTTGTGATTTATTTTATTTAGCCCTGAACCCTGTGTTTTTTTTGTGATTTAACTAACTCAGTGCTGCAGTGCTCACACACAGGGGCTGCAGTGCTGCTGAGTAGTACACTGTGTACAGGGGCAGTATTAATACAAGGGGCTGTGTCCAGTGTGACGGCCTATATCTTATCCATTGTCCAGTGTCACAAGTCACTCACGACATATATCCTGTGTCCTGTCCTGTGTGACGACTGACGACATATCCTGTGTCCAGTGTGACGACATATATCCTGTGTCCAGTGTGACGACATATATCCTGTGTCATGCTGCAGTGCTCACACGCAGGGGCTGCAGTGTCCACTGTCCAGGGGCTGTCCTGTGGCCCGTGCCCTGATGTGATTTATTTAGCCCTAAGCCCTGTGTTGTGATTTATTTTATTTAGCCCTGAACCCTGTGTTTTTTTTGTGATTTAACTAACTCAGTGCTGCAGTGCTCACACACAGGGGCTGCAGTGCTGCTGAGTAGTACACTGTGTACAGGGGCAGCATTAATACAAGGGGCTGTGTCCAGTGTGACGGCCTATATCTTATCCATTGTCCAGTGTCACAAGTCACTCACGACATATATCCTGTGTCCTGTCCTGTGTGACGACTGACGACATATCCTGTGTCCAGTGTGACGACATATATCCTGTGTCCAGTGTGACGACATATATCCTGTGTCGTGCTGCAGTGCTCACACGCAGGGGCTGCAGTGTCCACTGTCCAGGGGCTGTCCTGTGGCCCGTGCCCTGATGTGATTTATTTAGCCCTAAGCCCTGTGTTGTGATTTATTTTATTTAGCCCTGAACCCTGTGTTTTTTTTGTGATTTAACTAACTCAGTGCTGCAGTGCTCACACACAGGGGCTGCAGTGCTGCTGAGTAGTACACTGTGTACAGGGGCAGCATTAATACAAGGGGCTGTGTCCAGTGTGACGGCCTATATCTTATCCATTGTCCAGTGTCACAAGTCACTCACGACATATATCCTGTGTCCTGTCCTGTGTGACGACTGACGACATATCCTGTGTCCAGTGTGACGACATATATCCTGTGTCCAGTGTGACGACATATATCCTGTGTCGTGCTGCAGTGCTCACACGCAGGGGCTGCAGTGTCCACTGTCCAGGGGCTGTCCTGTGGCCCGTGCCCTGATGTGATTTATTTAGCCCTAAGCCCTGTGTTGTGATTTATTTTATTTAGCCCTGAACCCTGTGTTTTTTTTTGTGATTTAACTAACTCAGTGCTGCAGTGCTCACACACAGGGGCTGCAGTGCTGCTGAGTAGTACACTGTGTACAGGGGCAGCATTAATACAAGGGGCTGTGTCCAGTGTGATGGCCTATATCTTATCCATTGTCCAGTGTCACAAGTCACTCACGACATTTATCCTGTGTCCTGTCCTGTGTGACGACTGACGACATATCCTGTATCCAGTGTGACGACATATATCCTGTGTCCAGTGTGACGACATATATCCTGTGTCCAGCGTGACATATATCCATTGTCCAGTGTGACGACATATATCCTGTGTCCAGTGTGACGACATATATCCTGTGTCCAGTGTGACGACATATATTCTGTGTCCAGTGTGACGACATATATCCTGTGTCCAGTGTGATTATTATTAAACTGCCACCCTGTCTGCCCCTGTAGTGCTGCTCTGCTTCCGACATGTGCCAGGTTGGAAGTGTCCACATGTATGTGATGCCCACTGCTGTCGCCTAGCTTAGTCATCCAGCTACCTCGGGATAACCTTATGGCCCTACTACAGTAAATGAAAACGATTTTGTGAGCTGTGAAGTGATCAAAATTGTCTAGAAATGAGTGGAAACTAATGTTATTGAGCTTAATAACACTTTAGGGGCAAAAACAGGCCTGAAAACTATTATTTTAGCAATTTTTAGCATTTTTCCAAATAAATCCAGATCCAAAACCAAAACCAAAACCCGCAAAGGTGGTTTTGCCAAAACCAATCCAGATCCAAAACACGAAGGGAGATCCAGATCCAAAACCAAAACCCGAAAAAGTGGCCGCCGCACATCTCTAGTGTGTACGCACCTTTAGAGTGGCTCCTTCTAATCTGTTGGTACTCCTGCAGTTTTGCCTTTACCAAAATTGGGTTATACAAAACAGTCAAGGAAACCACATAAAACTGTCAGTTTTGCAAAATTGATATTTAGGATATGACTAGATGACTGAAAGAAGTGCACACACTTACAGATTAAACTGACAGCTATAAAAAACAGCGCCTTCTTTAGGCTATTTTAAAATCTACAGGATAAATAATGATTTTGTCAGTATATTTTACTTAAAATATTCTGAGAGAAAGAATGGTCAAATATAGCTTAATGCCCATACACACTAGGAGATTTTCATTTCAAAAGATTTTGCCAAAATCTCTGCTACATATATCTTTCACCAATATAGTGTGTACACACTGAGCTATTATCCAAAAGAGCAAGAGATTTTCAGGAGGCGAAAGACTTTACTGAGAAGGACTAATTACATAATGGGCTGGGTTTAAATTCCAAGGGTGGGAACAGGGGTCATTTTATTTAGTGCATTTCTGTTCTTGGGGCCTGATTCAGAAATGATTGTTGGGCTGCATATATTTGGGAAATATCCATTCACCTGCGCCAGCAATGTACACATTACTGCCATAATAAAATATATATTGGTGGCCAGTGGCGGCGGTAACTTATACATGGATGGCCTGCTACAGCAATGTTTACGTTACTGCCTATTTTTAATATGCATTGGTGGGCAGTGGCAGTGGTAATGTATGCATTGCTGTATACCTTACCGGCATAAAAATATACATTGGTAGGCAGTGGTGCCAGTAATATATACATTGTTTATATACATTGTTGGTCTGTACTCCAGATACAGTATATTATTATTGAATTGGATTGCCAACCTCAGTTGCACATTTAGGGGTATTCCATCTGAATCAGTGGTGTAACGATGGGCCCACAGACCCCGCTGCGGCTTGGGGGGGAGCCGGCGGAGTTTGTGTGGTGCACTGCCTCTATTGACTCCCATTTTCCTGAACTGCTTGGCAGAGTGCCTATTATTAGCAGTGCATGGAGCTCCTGTCCTTGACCTAGCTTTACTCACTTCTCAGCGGAAGTTGCGTGACATCCGACCTGAGCTAGTGAGTTTGTCACTGAGGAGCCGGGCACCTGGAGGGAGACAGTGAGAAGGAGCGCATAGCTGGTCTGTGTGGCTACCTGCACTGGAAACAAAAATTTAACAGTAAGTAGCAATTGTAACTGTGTCACGACTACACCCACAATGGCTATTTTACAGCATCCTGAAATGCCTATAGGGGTGAAGGGTTTGGGGGCATTTTTTGAAATATAAATAAATGAGATTTTATATATAATTATATAATATGTATAATGTGTAAGGGGCATTACAGTGTGCTGTGTATTGTATAAGGGATATTATGTTGTGTGGCACAAAGTGTAATGTGCATTGCAGAGGGGGGATTTTCTTGGCAGGGGGAACACAAATTATAGTTACATCACTGCTCTGAGTGATACCATTGATATAGATGTGTACTAGATAGACCAAGATGGCTGAAGGCAAATGGCTGTGCATGTCGAGCAGCAGCTCCTACCAGGGAATTTTCTAGAGCTTTCCTGCTCATTTGTCAATGAACAAGCTCCGGTGTCACAAGATTTGTATGAAATGGCTTCTGCAGCAATGGCATTGACTGAGTATTCAATTGAAGTGTAAATTAAGATTAAAATTAATATAAAAATAAAGATTATTTATTTCATTACTATTCATTTGGGTTAGGGTGATAATGTTGCATTACGTAAAGGTAAATGTACTGTAATGTACTGTACTATTACTGCACCCATGATTGGCTGTGGCTTGTCTTGCACTGTGGTCTTGTCTCTCCTCAGTATAGCCTAATTACATTACCTGTACATTATCTCCATGTTATCCTGCCCATCCAAGGAAACAATGCCGATTGCTATATAACACTACTTTCTACACTAGTGAGATGCACTCCAAACACCACAGTTACATCTCTGTGGGGCAGTTCCTCAAATCATGCTATATGATTGATGTAACTCCCCCAGGTAGCTCACCTGTCCTCAGTGAAGTTTTGTGTTCACTTTTCATACATTGCTGGGAAATCCAAAACCTGAAATAGAAAGGCATTTTGGAAACATTTAAAAACATCCATTGGTTTAAAATATATGCTTTATTCAAGGAATAGATAATGTTCTAATGTTATTAGTCTAGCAGACCAGGTATTGGGGCAAATGTTGCAAATCCTCCTTTCAAAATCCAGAAGATGATACTGGATATTTGATATCGTAACATGTAACGCAATAGTGACCATGATGTTCAATAACAATCAATTGAATCTGGATTGGCCTATATTGGTAAACTGGACCTAACTTGTCAAAATTATTACATTTGTAGGAACTGGTCAACTGGATCTCAGCCAATCTAACCACCCAATTATATGACCATATTATACAATGCTAATCACACCCACTCAGTCATCAAATAATTTCCCATCAATGCAAATTAATGTCACACTGCAGCAGCCAGCTCCAGTCACTTAAGAGGAGACAGCATTTTGTGTCACCCACTTGAGGGGTGACACCCAAGAGTGCCACACACCCACCTTTTGACACAACTGATCCAGAAGTCTTGCTTGGGCTTCCTCTATAATAGGTTATGGTCTAAAGATTCCCAAATGTAGTATCTGAGTAAGGAGGAGTAGGCACAGTAGTAACAGGAGACAAGGAAAAAGCTGCAAAGGTGGTCTGGTCCACATGCAGCAATTATGGGAATAATTAACACATGTAAATCCAATACATTTAGGAACTTACTAGGAAGCATAAACAGCAATGAATACATTGCTTCTCCCAGCTAACTGAATGGTATTAGTAACCATTCTAGAACACTACATGATAATAGAATTCAGAGATATTGGTTACATATATTTGTGCAAATGTATGATTTAAGCCCCCAAGCCGTTGTCAAGGCTTCTCTGTATATTGGGGTCCCTAGCGCTATATCTAGGTGCAGAGTGTGGCATCCAAAAAAACAGCGTAAGCTTGGAAGCCCAGAGCAGCACACCAGTGGAAATACAATAGGGTTATTAAATATTAGTGATAGGAAGCCGAAGCTATATATATAGACAGTGAAAGGAAAAAACTAAGTGCACAGTAGTTAAAATATTATAGCGTTAGTGAGAAAAAAATAGTGCTAAGTGTTAATAGAATGTAATGGTGTGCTCATCCAGCCCAACCAATCCAGGGGCACCGCTCCCTACACCTCCGTCACCCTAAATTGAGTCTACGATTAACCAGCAAGGAACCACACGATAATAGCTACTTACCTTGTAGCAACCCCACAATTAGAAGCAGAAACAACAAGGACTTTAGAAAAGGAGCAATTTAAATGGTTATGTATAATACGGATACCCCATCAAAGGTGATGCCGTTGTCCTGACAGAGAATGCAATGAATACAAGCATGCTTATAACTAGAGACAGGATTATATGCAACATAAAAAGCTTGAAATATGCATGCAAATATGCATGAAAAATACTTAAAATATGCATGAAAAGTGTTAAAATATGCTACATTAAATAATAATAAAAAAAAAAGCGGAAAGTAATTTTTAACTTATTTATTTAAAAATCAGCAATTAAACCTCAAAAATAGGCCCACAGCATCTGCGGATGTCTAGTGCTGTACACAGGATTTTTTCTCGCTGGTACCTTCTTCTACACTATTTCTGCAATTGACCGCACACATAATTGATCCCTCCTGGCTATCTGTAGTTCCCACTACAGTCCTTGCGCTTCTGGTGTAGTCTTCTCCAATCTCCTGCTGATCGTTTAACTGCTACCATATCATCACGGAACCCGCTGCCGCCTATACGGATAGGACAAGGTTAACCCCCAAAGGGGTACTATCTTCTTCTTCATTCCTGATGGTTATTCTCTGTGGTCATCCCTGGTCCTGCAGCTACGAACCTACTCAGCATAGATTCATCTGGACTTCATTTTTCCAATCCCTCATCCAACCATCCAATCCTTCATCCAATCATCCAATCCTTCATCCAATCATCCAATCCTTCAACCAATCATTCAATCCTTCATCCAATCATTCAATCCATCATCCAATCCTTCAACCAATCATCCTATTCTTCAACCAATCATCCAATCCTTCTTTCAATCACCCATCGAATCTTGCAGTCATTCATTTATTCAATTTATCAATCATCTCCAAAGCTCTTCAATAAGCATTGTATATTATTGACTTTACTATTTATCAGAATCTACATTAATTTCCTGTACTGCAGTATCTTTATTAAATAAGGTTTTATTTTATCCGATTGCTTCACTCCCTTCTGTCGTTCATGCAACAGCCCTACATCAAAGCACCCGGCCTCCGTTACACTCCAGCTGGTGCTTCACGAAACGTGACAGATCCGTTCCTCCATCTGTCCACCAGTGAGAGAAGGAGGAGGATTGTCTGTATCTGCAGCAGATGCTCAGTGCAGAAATGAATGCACTGAGCAGATCTGCGAATAGTCTGAACACCTGTGAGTTTGTTAGATTAACAGCTGTGCAAGTAAATTGCTATGCCCAGTGCCCAAAGTGGTGGTATGACATACATCTGTATACTTACCCTACGTACAGCAAGCTAAGATCTCAATTCAGAAAGAAGCATTGTACATCTTCCCTATAAATATACCCCATGGACCAACACAGACACATCATAAGACATCCATAAAGAACTGCCATCCATGGAATGCGATGCTGAAAAAAGGTCATTACCCAAAAACAGCGTACATATATACAGATGACTGCAAATAGATAACCGTGGCCCAGACAGAAAGAGAAATCCTGCCCCATGCAAATCTGCAAATTAATTACCCAAATATGTGCAAAATATGAGTAAGTCTGTCCTTACAAGTCATCTGCAAAAGAAGCAGGTAGATCAAAGCCAGGGCTGAGGACCTCCCTTAAAACATCTGGGAACGTCTGCATTTTTTCTGACACAACCAGAATACGGCAGGTTACAACCTCAAAATACCGGCTTCCTGACAGTCAAGCTGTGAAAGGATTGCAATTACAATTCATACACTATTTCTGTCGCTGTTTGGGATCGCGCATGCGTGCTACAATCTGTATGCATGTGCAGTGAATCGACAATTGCTCGATCTGCAAATTCCCACATACTGTAAGCGATCAACTCTGAATCAGGCTGAATAAAAAACGCATGAGAAATGAGGATATTAATAATATTAATTAATCCTTTTCTCGTAGTCCATATGGGATACTGGGATGATCTTAATATGATGGGGAATAGAGGGTATCCGCAGGAGACAGGCACATACAAAAAATCTTCTGACTGGGTGTACTGGCTCCTTCCCTATACGTCCCCACCCACAAGCCATTTAAGGCAAAACTGTTCCCGAAGGAGGATGAGCGTATGTGAGAAAACAATATTTGTGACATGTGGTGAGATCCATACCAGCACACCCCAAATACCAACAAAAAAAGAACATAACTGATAACTTTTATTGTAAAATAACATGTTCACAACAGTGACAACATTGGTTTAACAATGTCACTCAAACTCAGTGACAACCAGATGCAATAAAACTCCGCACTGAGGCGGGCGCCCAGTATCCCATATGGACTACGAGAAAAGGATTTGCATAGCTGCAGAGCCAAGATACCCCGTGCAGCCGCCCAGGATGCCCCCACTGCTCTCGTTGAATAAGCCTTCAACGAAGATGGTGTAGGTAATTTTGCTGCTCAGTAGGCCTGCTTTATCGTTGCGCAGATCCAGCGGGCAATAGATTGTTTTGAAGCTGGCCGGCTGCTCTTTTGTGCACCATACAGCACAAAGGGGTTTATTCTAGTTAATTCTTTCTGACAAAATCCTTCTTAGATGGACAAAACCATGTGCACTGCAGGGGGGCAGATGTAACATGTGCAGAGAGAATTAGATTTGGGTGAGTTATTTTGTTTCTGTGCAGGGAAAATACTGACTGCATGATTTTACACTTCAATATAGATCTCACTTTGAAGAAAAACCCCACCCAAATCTAATTCTCTCTGCACAAGTTACATCTGCCCCACCCGCAGTGCACATGGTTTTGTCCATCTAAGAAGGATTTTGTCAGAAAGAATGGACTAGAATAACCCCCAAAGAGACAAAGGGGGAAATTTACTAAGCCAAAGTCGTAAAAAATAGGTGTGTTTGAATACACAAATACACCTATTTAAAAAAAAAAAATTCCCGGGGGGGGGGGCTCTCTTAAACGGTGTGCCATTACGTGTACTGGGCATAACGGTGTGTGCCATAAAGTGCAATGGGCATAATGGTGTGTGCAATAATGTGTACTGGACATAACGGTGTGTGCCATGATGTGTACTGGATATAACAGTGTGTGCCATAATAAGCACTAGCTATTACGGTGTGTGCCATAATGTGCACTGGGTGTAAACCTGGTGCAGTGTGCAATTTCATATATTTTATTTATAACGGAAATTTCTAATGTAAAATGTGCCCTCTCGATTGAAAAATGTGCCCTACTCGGTGGTTAGCACCCTGCCCTAAAAAAATCCTAGAATGAACACTATATATAAAAGTACAAAAATTGCATAATTTTGTTTGGAAAAGAGAAATACAATTTTAAAACTTATGAGTTATGGCCAGCCATGTGGCCAGCTGGTCATCATCATGTTGTCATGATAATGGGCCTATTTTTATGTGAAGGCCTGGAGCTGCATTGTTAATCTGGCCCTGGAAAATGAGGCGAAGCTCCTATTCCACAATGAAGCACACAGCTCCCTTCTTACAGTTTTACTGCCAGTTCGGCTTTAGGTGGACGAAAGACAGCATTTACTGTACACCAGATTCCTGTCACCCTCTCCTTGTTACTCTTTCCCTCTCTCTGCCACCTTTACCAGCTGCTTCATCGGGCACCCACTAACTCCCTGCCATACTCAATCTCGGTGTCACCCTTTCCTTCGCCCTGTCACCCACTTCCTCTCTGTTGCCCACTATATCTCAGACACCATATATTTCCAACACCTCGGCCTCTCTCTACCAACCACATCACCCTCTGTCTCTCCCTGTCCCTCTCCACCATCACCCTTTGCCTCTCCCACTCACCCACTGCCTCTCCATTTCCTACTACAGTATCTCTACCTGTCGCTGACTGCTTCTCACCATCCTCCTCTACTTCCTCCACTGCTTACCCCTGGCACCACCCACTTTCTCCTTGTGTGTCCCATTCCCTGGCTACACCCATTGCCCTCTCACTGTCACCCATTGCCTTACCCTCTACCTCTCCCCTGTGTCACTTTCTCCCACCATTCTCTCTGGGAGATGGGGGGCATGTAGCAATTTAGGGGTGCCAAATTAAGATTACATCTTGGCCCCCCAACATAAAACCGATCTGGCTCCCCCGATATATATATATAGATGTGTATATATGTATGTTTATACAATCAACTGCATCTCTCTTTCCATCCATCCAACCTGACCCAAAGTCCAGCTGTCTTGGGTGCCCTCCTATTTGAAGAGAACCTCTAGTGATGGTAGCCTGCAGGGGGCTGCCCAGTACAGGACAAGCCCACCCACTTGGCATATCGCTAGTGTGAGCGCTTTGCCCCACAATGAAGCGCTCGCACATCACTGAATGCCCCCTGACCATGTTCTGGGTCGCAGCATGTGTGTGATGTCATGCAGCCTCCAGGGCCCTTCACACGTTTACGTTACTCAGGCCACCAACTGAAAACGCTTGGGCCCGCCCCCCAAAGGTCCATTGCTGCCCCCAACAGGTTATTGCCACCCCTGGTACTTAAAATGCAATTGTGTTTGTGCTGATCTCCGGAAATTGCAATCTGCAATTTTCTGAGATTTGATAACAGGTCTGAATTAGGCCCATAGTGAGGTGGTGCTCACACAGGCTTCAACAATGCAACTTCTGTATCATACAGTAGTCTGGGATTTCAGTAATTCATTAGACCAAAACATCAGACTTTTATAGACACTTTGTTGAAGCCAATGCGAGTGCCACCTCACTGTATTTATGTATTATCCTGTGTTATTCACAACCAAAAGTGGGTAACTGGTGCGGAGGGGGTGGAGGGGCGCATTAGGCAGAAGTTTTGCCTAGGGTGCACTGCGCTCTCATAGCTACTGCGCTCTCATAGCTACTGCCTAAGTCCTATATACCGGTTCAGAGCCGTTCACACTGCATAAAAAAACGTATCTGAAACGCTTTTTACCCGTTTGCAAATACAGGTTATTTGTAACCGGTAAATGCAGACTGGCGCTTTCACACTGCAGCTCTAAAAAAGGCTAAAAAAACGGGAATATACCGGTTAAGAGCTGCAGTGTGAAAGGGGTATAATTGTGATCTCCGGAATCATGTTTGTATATGATTATGAAACTCCTTGCTGACATGTAATGTACATAGATTTCACTGTAGGCAGTGCATTATTCCTTATAATACAGTAATAGTAGTGTTAAGGCCCCCATACACGCTCCTGCGGGCATCTTATCGCACAAAAAATATGTTATGCACATACTTTTTGTACTGCCTTCGGATCACATCACATCGCATGCAAATTGCATGCAAATCGCACACGATACGATGCAATGCAATTTAGTATCAAAGGCACAGGTGTTATCGCACCGTGTAAGGGCACCATTAGGATCAATAAAGTAAAACACTTTGTTATTTCAAGTATCATCATGTTGTAATATGTTTTGGTAAATTGCTTTGGTCTAATTATATATGTTTTTTATTGAGAGAAAAGTAGGCTGTCAGCCTGTCACCAGCTAATACATGCTAATCTGTCGCACTGCAACTAGCTTCACTAAACTTGTGAGGGGTGTTGCACTTTACTGGGGGGCTGCAGTCCTGCAGCCCATAGGTAAAATTCACCACTGACTGTGGTTGATTTCTGCCCACACACGTGATGCTTAGTATGCAGTTATATAGATGACATTTCCTGTCAACATTTATAACATCAAAACCAGAATGTTGACATTTGGAATGTTGGCATGGTGAAAAGGTCAATGTTAGAGTTTTGGTTAGGAATACATTATAAACGGAAAGTCAACATTGTAAAAATGTCAACATTTTATTAGTGTTGAAATACTGAATATCAACATGCTAAATGTCTCTGCTCTCCTAATACCTTTATACCCTATGATGATTCAACGCTTTACATTAATGGGGAGATGTATCAAAGCTTGGAAAAAGATTAGGTGGGGAGAGTACAACCAATTAGACTGTAAAATGACGGAAACTGAAAGTTACTCTCTGTTCCTTATTCTGGTTCACTCGCAAAGGCAAATTCCTTCTCAACTGGACAAAACCATGTGCACTGCAGGTGGGGCAGATGTAACTTGTGCAGAGAGAGTTAGATTTGGGTGGGGTTTTACTTCAAAGTGAGATCTATATTGCAGTGTAAAAATAAAGCAGCCAGTATTTTCCCTGCACAGAAAGAAAACAACTCAGCCAAATCTAAATCTCTCTGCACATGTTACATCTGCCCCCCTCCCCCCCAGTAGTGCACATGGTTTTGTCTATTTGAGAAGGAATTTGCCTTTGCTAGTGAACCAGAACAAGGACCTCTCTCTCCACTTCATTGTTCACCAAGGTTTTATAAATCCCTCCCTTAAAGTGAAGTCAAGTGCATCACTTACAAAATGTCCAATTTACATGAAGATGTTGTACACATATTGCTTGGCATGTCCTCTTAGGCATTTCAATGGAGAGCATTAGATCTAGTATGATATATATCATGCACATTTCTGAATACCAGCTGCCTAATTACAGTAAAGACATTTTGCTATAGCTCTGAATTAGACCACATTTTACGTGGCTTGATAGTGGAAACTTTTTGGGATAAAATGTCCCCAGTTCTATATGGATACAGGAGATATATGGTTTGCCTAATTTAATTAGCAGAATTGTTCTGATTACAGACTGCAAACACTGTTATCTTGTAATTATCGCCAGGAGCATGCCATTAGCACATGATTAAGAGAACTGTCTCCCTGCCTAGACCTCTGCTTCAAGATGCTTTATGATCTTAATTAGCAGGAAATGATGGAGGAGGAATAAAGATGTTTCCAAAGAGTAAGTCGATGTCTCATTTTGAACAATAGGACATTTTTAATGATGGCATCAGAAATCTGAAATCATACTAAAATATGTTACCATTGCTTGCAAACATTCATGCCAGATATTTGTGGATTTCTGCTGGGGGAAATACTGCACACGGCAATTGCAGATAGGCAGATATATATATCACAAATTGCATTTTTTATTGTGGATGTGATAAATATTTTTCACATAAATTCGCAATGTGACAATGAATGTTTTCACATTAATTTACTGATGTTCTCTTGACAGAAGATGGGCTCCAATAAGAATGTATCATGCTGCTGCTTGGTTGGGGTTTTTGGCGCACACTGCGCATACAGTACATGCAGTAGCTGTCTTTGGGACAGTTAATATTTGTGACATCTTACGACAATAAATCAGCAATAATCTGCCACAGATAAGATATAGAAGTACAGTAATTATTTAACTAGGAAAAGTGGACCACTAAATAAATAGCATAGAAATGCTGGACATACAGTACATGGGGCAGGATGCATCAACCGTCGCATCCAGTGCAAGATAAAGGTCCACATGGGCCTGGAGCTGAAATTTATGAAGGGCCTATTGTATATCAGGAAAGGGGGGGGGGGCAAATGAGGTGGAGGGTGTGGGCAGTGCTTTGGGAGGTGGATTTCATGGGAACGTAATGTTATTGGGTATAGATTGTGCTCCCTTCAACCACCTCAATCTCCCTTTCCTCTTCACTTCTCTATACATGTAATATATCTATATAATGGTCACCTCAGAATCCCCCCCCCCCCATTCTGCTGACTTCCCAGTAGAAGCAGCCATGCATGCCGGCCAATCAGAAAAAGGGTCTGGGACTGGTGATGCAACCAGGGTCCAAAGCTGAGCTTTACATCCCTACACCACTCAGGAAATAAATGCTGCCTGCTCAGCAATGGTAAAACTATAGCTGCAGAATATGTATGCGCTATATAAGAGACTGTTAATAAATAAATAAATACAATGGTTGTTAACCATGGTTAGTCAATGGCCTTACCAATACACATATTCTAATGCTGTAATCTACCAATGGAAATACATTGTGATGGCGGTGCAATACTTCCTTGGGCAAGTATCCCTGGTAATACTGGCACAAATGAGATTGTTACTGCCTCCTCATCCACTCCAGGTCCTCTCAAAGTATGGTTGACCTGAGTTTGTTGGCTAATGCATGCATACTGTACTGACATCACAGATTTTTATATACAGTAATCCTACCTAGTACCACTTTTGGTGGCTAATTTAATTGTCACAATCTGGCTGAGCTGCCATATCAGCTGCATAGAAGCACCTATAACTTTGATGAAACCTGCCTATCTGGATCTTGCCCAGGACTCACTGACTTCTGTTCACAGCCCTATGTGGTTGCAAACAAAAATTAGCAAGTCCTAAGCTACTGCAAGTGCAACATACTCTATAGCACTTACTCGCTCATACTTGCGGGATAAAGTTTATTGACTGATTTTTCTAGAAATAAAAATAAGATTGAGCTTACCAGCTGTTTTCAAATTCAGCTATGTAGTGGTGCACGCTGCATTTGTCCACTTTGTTTCTCTTCCACAGCTAACAAGACTCAAATTAACTTCAACATAACAGAAAGCAAAAGGTAAATTAGGTATAAAGGATGGAATAAGGTGCAGGGCAAGAGAAAAAAGCATGAGGAGCACAGAAGAGATATGTGTGATGATGCAGATGGGAAGGGCCGAGAGGCTGGGGCAAATGGGAAGGGTCAAGAGGCTGGCGCACATGGGATGGGATGAGAGGTGCAGGGAGGTTAAGAGAGGCTGGCGCAGATGGGAAGAGCCGAGAGACTGGTGCAGATGGGAAGAGCAGGGCGGACAGCGCAGATGGGAAGAGATGAGAAGCTGGGGCAAATGGGAAGGCCCAAGAGGCTGGCACAGATGGGATGGGCCAAGAGGCTAACGCACATGGTATGGGATGAGAGGTGCAGGGAGGTTAAGAGAGGCTGACAGATGGGAAGGACCAAGAGGCTGGCGCAGATGGGAAGGACCAAAAAACTGGCACAGATGGGAAGAGCCGAGAGGCTGGTGCAGATAGGAAGAGCAGGGAGGACAGTGCAGATCGGAAGGGATGAGAGGCAGTTGTAGGTGGGAGTTACAGAGAGCATAGGATGGTGTAGAGAGGGTGATGCAGATGGAAGGGTAGAAAGGCTGGCACAAATGAGTGAATGGAAGGAAAGCACAGATGAGATGGGGAGGGTGGTAATCGGCCTCATTCTGGTTGACTCAGTAAGCTGTGAAGCTGGCAGCTTACTGAGTCCCACCCTGCCAAAAAAAAACGCCCCCGCCACTGCCATATCCCCTCATAACAATGTGAGGGGATGTGTTATGAAAACACATCCCTTCACATGTCCCGCAGCAGGAGAAATCAGCCAACATATTTACGGGCTCTGGACTGAAGACAGGGCGGGCGGCTGACTTCATGAAAGAACGTTGGCTGCCCGCCTCCAGCACACCCACACAGCGTCATGGACACTGCACCCCCACCCCACCCCCACATGCGGTGGCGAGGGCACTTGCACAGAAGCCCTGCACATGCGTATAATTGATTATGCACTTGCGCAGGGCACAATCATGGTTTCCCCGTACGGACACGTGGGGGGGGGGGGGGGGATGTAATTAGAATGAGTGCCAATGACACAGGTTTTTTGGCCAAATCTACTGCTAGGTTTGGGCCTGTTTTTATGGGAGGAGGGCCTGGAGCTGCAGCTGCACCCTCCCATTATTATTCTGGCCCTGGATGCACCCCACCACTCTCCGCATGCATACTGGTGTCATACGGTATAGTTCTGTGGTGTGCATGTAAAAAAATCACAAAGGACAGCTCTTGTGTCTTTTACAATGATAGGATTTCTGAGTTAATGACCCAGAGTACATTCATCCAGTGACATGTGTACTGCAGGGGGTGCTGGGAGGGACTGATTGGATTGATCAATCTCAGCATGGAAATGCAATAGAAGCCCAAAATTTTCCATATGGCAATGCCATTCAAAGATAGCATTGTCCACCACATCTTAATACCAAATTTGCACTAAGCTCCAGAATGCAATAGATTCCGGGGCTTGGTACATATGCAGTATGTGGAAAAATCTGAGGTTTGGCTGCAAGAAACGCTTTTCTGCATCTCACCCTTTGTCAGAAAAAATATATTTTATCTAACAGCCTGAATCCCAGCATATACAGGTATATTGGCCATACATGTTGAAACATTTCATAAGCAGATGCAGAATAATGAGGACAAAGTGGTGTATCTTGTTAGACCGAAGGAGGCTAAGAAGGTAATCAGATGTGCAAAAGCACAGGCTGAGGAGAAAATGGCCCAGTCAGTGGGTAAAGGGGGGAATTTTTTTTTTAGGTATATAAGTGAAAGGAGAAAAACAAAAAGTGGAGCAATAAGACTAAAAACAGTGGAAGTCTTCAGGCGGGATGTACTAAGGGGAAAATGTGGTAAAACCCCTGTTTTACCGCATTTTCCTATGTATTAAATCCCCGCCACCACGTTACCGCAGTGTAGCATATCGCCACCTTTGGGTGGCGATACCCTATAGAAGCCTATGGGCTTCTTTTCGCCACCCAACGCCTCCGCCGCAAACCCGCCGACCCCCCTCTCCCCCTCCCTCTGGCTTACCTTAGATCAGGTCCTCCTGGGCTCGGAAGGTAAGCTCTTCCTCTCCCTAGTAACGCAGCCGGATGTCCTTCCGGCTGCAGGGGGAGGAGGAGATGCCGGGGACAGCCTGCTTAGCTGTCCCTGGCATGAGGGGAGAGGCAGGCGGCAGGGAGATGACGGAGAACCCCCCCCGCAAACCACAGTACATGTATCGCTGGGGGTCTTTGTCACCGCGTATGTTACTACATATGCGCTGCCATCGCGGCGGGCAGGCAGCAATGTATTTTAATACATCCCACCCTTCTTGAGGGGGACAATGTAATAGCAGATCATATTAATAATTATTTCTGCTCAGTATTCACTGCTGAAAGAGAGGGAAAGGAGACACAGTTAAATTGCAAGTATAGTCAGAAAACTGAGGGAGAAACAAGTACACTTACAGAGGAGAAAGTCCTAACAGAACTCTCAAAATTGAAAGTGAATAAATCAATGGGGCCAGACGGGATACATCCGAGGATACTAAAAGAGCTTAAAGGGGAACTGGTAAAACCATTAACAGAATTATTCAACCAGTCACTAGCTACTCGAGTAATCCCAGAGGACTGGAAAACAGTGAATTTAGTCCCACTGCACAAAAGTGGAAGCAAGGAAGAGCTAAGCAACTATCGACCAGTGAGCCTTACATCAGTAGTAGGGAAACTGATGGAAACACTCTTAAAACAAAGAGTTGTAGAATATCTCAAAACCAGCAAATTACAGGATCCAAAACAGCATGGTTTACTGGGGGAAGATCATGTCAAACAAATCTTGTCTTTTAGGTACTTGTGTAGTTTCACGGCGCCATGACGGCGTCTGTGTCCAGCTGCGGGGCTGAAAACTCCATGCCAATGTGTATAGTTCGTACCCCCACTATACACGTTGGCATGGAGTTGATTTTAGATAGCGTGGCAAATGTAGCGAGCCACCGAGCCCGCAGCGTGGGCGAGCGCAGCGAGCTCTGTAACGGGACACAGACGCACGGCGCCATGCTGGCACCGTGAAAGTACACAAGTACCAACTTTTTTGACTGGGTGACTAAAGTAAAAGATCAAGGTGGGGCTGTAGATGTAGCTTATCTTGACTTTAGTAAGGCTTTTGACACTGTCCCACATCGCAGACTGTTAAATAAACTTGAAAGCTTGGGACTGGATTCTAAGATAGTTGAATGGATAAGATCTTGGTTGCAGGACAGAAAACGGAGAGTTGTAGTAACCAGAGTACAGTCAAAGGAGTGAAAGGTTACAAGTGGAGTACCCCAGGGATCTGTACTTGGACCAGTGCTTTTTAATATCTTTATTGGTGATACTGCAAATGGAATTGAGGGTAAAATGTGCCTTTTTGCAGATGATACAAAGGTATACAACAGGGTAGACACACCAGGAGGGGTAAAACTATTGATGATCTAGGTAGATTAGAGGAATGGTCAAGAGCATGGCAACTACAGTTTAATTCCAAAAAATGCTAAATCAATGTCACAAAGCAATGAAGAAGGCAAGTCAGATGCTTGGTTGCATAGGGAGAGGTATCAGCAGTAGAAAGAAAGAAGTAATAATGACACTGTATAGGTCATTGGTACGACCTCATCTTGAGTACTGTGTTCAGTTCTGGAGGCCATATCTCCAGAAGGAAATAAATACATTAGAGACTGTCCAAAGAAGGGCAACTAAAATGGTGCATGGCCTACATCACAAAACAAGGTACAGGTTGGAAACATTCTTCACAGGAAGAGGAGCAACAGAACACGACTACATGGAATAAAACTAGAGGATTTAGAAGATTCAGGGGAAATTTGAGGAAGAATTACTTCACAGAAAGAGTAGTAAATAAGTGGAATAGCCTTCCATCAGAGGTGGTAGAGGCAAATACAGTAGAACAATTTAAACATGCTTGGGATAATTCATTTGAGGGTCAAAGCGCCCTCGCATAAGCCTCTTAAAACTACAACAACATAAATCAGGGGGAGGAATACATTTCCCACATATACAATCCTACAATTATACAGCGATTCTACGTTTCTTAAGAGATTGGCTACAAAATAGGGAAATAAATGCCAATACCTCAGTGGAAAGTAGCTTTTTCGAGGATTGCAGTTTAATAAAATTTTTACACCTTCATGATGCTGAGATTATGGAGGATATCATAGACAACCCTCTCCTGTGGTTCATGAGGCACGAGGTTGCGCTAAATTGCTTTTGATTATAAGTGCAGTGGCTCGCAAAACCATTTTACAAGCATGGATCACTACTGATCCGCCAACACTAAAAGTATTTAGAGAAAAGCTCTTCCATGTTTTCAACATGGAATGGATTGAGACGATATTGGATAAGGACAGATGAGTGAAAAGTCTTTTGGGCACCTGGGAGAGCTACAGTACATTGCTTTCTTACATGTAGATTTAAGACGTAAAATCCATCAGTCCATCAAAGACACTCACTGGTATGTGCTTCAGATGGGATGCTGTTAAAATCCCGGCGGTCGGGATCCGGGCGTTCAGAATCCCGACGCCAGAATCACGACACCCCTGGAGGGAGAATAAATTAGTGTGCCGAGCGTAGCGAGGCACCGGGCCCGCTGCGTGGCGAGCGCAGTGAGCCCGCAAGGGGGGGCGATCCACGTCCCCCTCTTGTCGGGATTTCGGCGGTCGGGATTCCAGCGTCGGGATTTTGAATGCCGGGATCCCGACCGCCGGGATTTCATACTGCTTCCCTTCAGATGACCGTAGGGGAGCCCTTGATCGACATTGAAGGGTAATATGGGGCGTGGATGGGGTTTGGGGGCTGGGGGATCACACACGCTCTCTCGCTGCTTAGAAACATAACATTGAGGATGTATGCAAAAATGTCACATTGCATTATTTTAAGTTTTATTCATGTTTTAAATACAACCTATATCTGACTAGATATACCGTATATACTTGAGTATAAGTCGACCCGAATATAAGCCGAGGCACCTAATTATACAACAAAAAACTTTGAAAACTTATTGACTCAAGTGGGACCCTCACTCGAGCATAAGCCGAGGGGGGTCTTTTTAAGCATAAAAAATGTTTTGAAAAAGTAGGCTTATACTCGAGTATATATGGTACATGTTAACAAATCTTTGTCTATTCTGTGCATATTGTATGAGTACACTGATGTTTCAATAAAACATTTGATTAAAAAAAAAAACATGCTTGGGATAGGCATGATGATATCCTTACAAAATAATAAGGATCAAATATGGTTTGAGGTAACATGTTTAAAAAAGGGGCAGACTAGATGGACCAAGTGGTTCTTATCTGCATCAAATGCTATGTTTCTATGTTTTTATGTAGTCTGTGACCACACAATGGGCCTTATTCTGGTTCACTCTTAGAGGCAAATTCCTTCTCAAATGGACAAAACCATGTGCACTGCAGGTGGGGCAGATATAAAATGTGCTGATAGAATTAGATTTGGGTGAGTTATTTTGTTTCTGTGCAGGTAAAATACTGACTGCTTATTTCTACACTGCAATATAGATCTCACTTTGAGGAAAACCCCACCCAAATCTAATTCTCTCTGCACATGTTATATCTGCCCCACCTGCAGTGCACATGGTTTTGTCCATTTGAGAAGGAATTTGCATCTAAGAGTGAACCAGAATAAGGGCCAATATCTGCTTTAATCTCTGGGGAAGTAACAGGGGAAATGTTAGTGCAGCCCCATTGCACAAAGAGATCAACTTGCGGCTCATAAATTATTGTTTATCTTTGACATGCCAGACAATTCATCATGTCTGTCTCAAGGCTGCATAATATCAGATTATGTCATTATACACTATTCCATAATTGGTATCTTGGGACAAGAGTTGTACTGTATAATGTACAGTATGCCCAGCATAAATTAGTCAGGTGTGGTATAACAGGTCGACAATGTCTAAGTCAGCAATATCTAGGACGTCCCCAAAAGGTCTACATGCACAAGATCGAAACAGTCGTCACAAGCAAAAGGTCAACATGAAAAAGGTGAACATATGAAAAGGTTGACGTGAGTTTTTCACATTTTTTGCTGTTAATATCGCCACAAAGGACCCCCAATTAGTGTAACACATCCCCTTGCTTGGCATGGTTCTCAGTCGGAGTCCACGTGGATAGTAAAGTATGAAAAAGTTAAAAAAATGAACAAATAAATCCAAAAAACTCATGTTGACCTCATCACGTGTTGACCTATAACTTATGACGACTTTCAGACTATCAACCATAGTATGTTGAACTTATGTTGTTGACCTTTTGACTGTCGGAGCTATGAGACATGAACAGAGGGGCATGTCCTCATGCTGCGGCTACCTATTCACATCACTAAAGGGGCGTGTCCAGCACTCCCCTAGCGGCTGGGCAGCCCCCGGCTCCCTCCCTGCAGTTAAACGAAGCGGTGCACATGCACATGACATCTCTTCAGCGATCACTTGCAGAGCAGCGGTGATCTCCAACTTCCCCCAACTGCCCCCCGCCCATGGGACATTGCGACACATGGGAGGGACAGTGAGACAGTCTCCAATTAGCGGGACTGTCCTGTTTAATTGGGACAGTTAGGAGGTATGTTGTCTGTCAGCTATCCAGATACCAAGCCAGCTGATGTCACAGAAGCCTTAAAGACATTGTCCTATGAGCTGTCGCTCTATTAGCGGTTGACTCCGTTGCCTGTTGACCCGTTGAAGCTGTCGCTCTGTTATTGGTCAAACTTAAAGATGTTGTTGTTGAACAGCAGTTGATCTAACAGCGGTCGACCTTAAAGATGATGACCTAAAAGTGGTCAATCTATAAGCGGTCGACCTATTGGTTTGTCTATTCAGTTGATGTAGATGTAAAGCTTTGTCGATGTGTTGCTGTTGTCGACCTATGTACAGTACGTTGTCAATCTTGCACATGTCGACCTATTATAGCTGTCAACCTATTGGTTGTCGACCTAATATATGTGTTGACCTTATAGTTGTCTGAAGGGTTGTCGACCTTATCATTGTTGATCTTCACGGGATCATCCTAATGGATCACATCCCTTTTAAACAGTATTTATTTATAAAAAGATTAAAAAAATAAGACTATAAGCTTTCTCTTTTTATTCTGTATTTGATATGATAACAACATTGCAACAGAGAGCGAATAAAACTGTAATTAATGACAAAAACTGCATGATGAAGGACCGGTAATTCACGGTTACAGACTTCTGATTGCTACTAGCATCCTGGCAGACATGCTGCTGCTACCACCAGGCATTGACAGTCTTTTGTGACATTACTGTAATTGATTTAACTTGATAACACATGGCTAAATAAATACACAGTTAGTGTTTTGAACAGTCTGTTCACCAATATTCCCCAATGCAAAGATGAATGGAAGCCCTGTGGCATCATTAGACTACTGAGGGGTGAACAGGAGAGCTGTGTTCTAAGTGAGGCAGTGAGATAGTAAGAATGACTTATTTCCACAAGTGCAAACAGTCTGCTCTTTTGTAACATTACAGATTTATGTACAAAGACGTTGGGAATTGCTTTTACCTATGTAATAAGTTTGGGAATATAAGTGGTATGTCTGGGTGTGTAGAGACAAGGGCACTGAGAGGGAGGGTTAGCCGGTACTTATTATCCGGGCCCGTGCCTGTTGAAAGGGTTCTGGTGATGTGTATGGTGTTATTTTATTATTTCTAAAAATATTTGTCTCCTTACAGCCATTGGTAGGCAATACTTTTAGGCTCTCCACCCTTCTCTAGCCAAGTCGGCAACGGGAAGGTTGAATGTTAATTGAGGAGCCATCAGATGAGACTGTACAAGGGAAAGCCCAGTTTGCAAGCACTCCAAGTGGTTGATAAGAGACAATCCTATGTTAACACTAGTTGTTACACTATAAAAGTATTTGCAATAAGAATAAAACATCAATTTAAATATTTTGAAAACAGGAACTAATTATATCTGTGACAATATAATTCTCTATATCCCATCAGGCAGGGCCATCCATAGGGAGGGGCAAAGGCAGGGGTGTAACTGGAACTTTGTTGGCCCCTTAGCAACATCTGGAAAGCCCCCACCACAACACTATTGTCACTGCAATGCCTCTGTCGGTATGTGTGTGTGTTTAAAATAAAGAGTGAGGGGAGTGAGAGGGGGTTGGTCAGGTAGAGAGAGAGGGCTTCATGGAGAAGGATGATAGAGAGAGAAAGAGAGAGAGGGTGCCAGATAGAGAAAGGGGAAGGAACAAGAGTAAGGAAAGGAGTGGTGCGAGCAGGGGAGAGAGAATGTTTTGGAGGGAGAGAGGAAGAGGGGAGATAAAATTTCAGGGAGGGAGAATGAGGGGAGCAATAGAGTGAGAGTGTCAGGGAGAGAAAGGAGGAGAGACATCGAATGAGAAAGAGAGAGGGTGTTAGGGAGAGAGGGGGTGTCAGGGAGAGACAGGGAGTGAGAGAGGGTGTCAGGGAGAGAGGGGGTGTCAGGGAGAGACAGGGAGTGAGAGAGGGTGTCAGGGAGAGAGGGGGTGTCAGGGAGAGACAGGGAGTAAGAGAGGGTTTCAGGGAGAGACAGGGAGTAAGAGAGGGTTTCAGGGAGAAAATATTCTCCCTGTGCTTGCGTGGGCTTACTCCGGGTACTCTGGTTTCCTCCCACAATCCAAAAGTATACTAGTAGGTTAATTGACTTTCAACAAAAAATTAACCCTAGAATGTCTGTGTGTGCGTGTACATGTGGTAGGGAATATAGATTGTAAGCTACACTAGGGCAGGGACTGATGTGAATGTTCATATCTTCTCTGTAAAGCGCTGCGTAATATGTGTGCGCTATATAAGAAAATGTTAATAAAATAAATAGAAACGAAATCCTGTCCCAGATACATAGAACAACATTAGTTTGCTATATAATAAGCCATGTAGAAATATATATGGTTAGCTAAGTTATACAAAAAGAGCATTTTCAGTTCAGTCATTCTTGAAATCTACGAGTTAAATCTGCACCAAGCTTCCTAACACATATTTTGGCTACAGGACATCTCACGTCTGTTCCCAGCTGGCACCTCGCCTCAACGCCTCTTTAATTAAGAGTAATGTCTGGTCAGCTCCCAGTAATGAGGTGTCCTCTCTGTGACAGACACTAGGGTTTATGCAGCCTGACACAAAGAGTGTCTTTTGGTGCTTCTCATGGGACCTGTATTAGAAGTTTAGAAAGACAGCTGCTCTCACCTGTCCTCTCAGCAATGGGTCTGTGTGACATTCCTGTGCATATCTATAATACAAATATATATCTGTATTAATTAATCATCTTTGTATAACTGCTCGCCCTAATAATGAGCCCATAACTAGTACCAATATCTGAGTAGGTGGGAGTCTGTGAGTGAAAGTTAGCCTGTGGGGGATATTCAATCAGAGGTCATGACAGTCGGGCTGGCCCGACAGCCTTGACCCTGTCCTGTTCTCGACCCGCTCAACAAAGAATCGCCAGGTGGGATTCAATGTCCCGTCTGCCGAACGCCGTGAAGGGGGCGTGGCTGCGAGATATGGCTGTGGATCGTCGAGCTGCAGCTGGGAGCTGGGTCTGTTCTGCCGAGATCCCTGTTCGATGCAGTTGGGAAAGACAGCATTGAATTTGGCCCCGCCACTATTTATCCCGTCTGGAATAGCTGCGGGAGACTGAATACCCCCAAATATCTGAGCGATTGAAGTCACATGGTATGGGGTTTATCCATCTAAGGTAGAAAGTCCTAAACTCCTTTGAAAAAAAAGTTTTTGCTGGAATTAGGTCTCCAGCCTTCTCACAGAGCCCATTGGCTGACAGAGATTGTACCATGTGATATACTCCATTGGGAGACTCCAGTGCTGTGCATGGGGAAGTCTTTTTATTATTGACAAGGACAGTACAAGACAGGCTGCTTCTGTCTTCACAGCCTTCGCAGCTGTGATTCAGAATGCACTG